>NC_087564.1:4740000-5391250 GCF_036250125.1 Pseudopipra pipra
CCACTGATAGTTTTTGTTGGCATCACAGATATTTAGCACTGCTTTTGCTTATGAAATTTCTCTCCATTCCATCACATCTTATTTATTTTATTTACGTAGACCCATTATAAAATTATGTAGAACAAGAAAGTTTCTAAGGGCCTTGTTCCCTTAATTAAACAATTAACTTGCCATTTTGGATTTGATCAAGAAATGATTGAACATGACAGACTGTCTCCCCTCTGGAGCACATAACTGTGTCAGGGTCAATCATGTTTCCTTTGGAGTCAGAGGGAAAGGGGTTTTCTCATAAATTAGAACACGCTACTGATTTACAGTAGTAAATACCATACCTAACTGATTTTGTTAATGTTCTTATAAGATTAATAAAACAATCCAGAGACAATTTAGTATGTCAGCAAGGTGGTTATTCAAAAATCACATTACAACAAACTGAAAAGACCCATCAGCTAAATAAATGTTTCCAATTATTCAGGGAAATGAGAGAACAGCTAACATGAAAAAGCCCAGACAGAGGGATGGAGCTGTAAATCCTTATGCAGTTCTTGAGAATCAAAACTGCCTTTTGCCCTAGGTCCTGCCTTTTGGGAAGAATTGGGTGGTTCTTGATGTTTTGGAAGATATAGAGGAAAAGATTTCCAATCTAGATATCTCTACTAGTGCTGAGGAGTGCTCTGTCTGGGGGATGTGCTACATCAGGACCCTTTGTTGTACCTGAAGACAAGTTTATCACCGAGTCAGCTGGTCTGTGTCACTGGGCCTGTCAGTGGCAGAGGGTCACAGAAAGCAAAATTAAAACCAAGCAATGCAAAGCACCTTGAAATCTGCCACATCAAACCATTTCTGTGGAAAACCAGTGCTAAGCGTCCTTTGGATAATTTGCTTTTTCTTTCTCCAGCTTTCAGCTGCTGAAGACGTTGTTAATTTTATTCCCAATTTTATTATGACTTAACTTTATTATGTTTTTAGACTGTTTGCTAGAAATAAACATGTTCCTTATGCATCATTCTGAAATGAATAAATATTTTCCATGGTGCTTTTAACAGAAAACTAAGATTCTCTATAGCCACCTCTGCTCTGTTGAAACGAACACCCATCATATTGGCAGTTGTCCATCAGATGTTTGCAGAAACTGAGTTATTTGCATATTGGAAACTGTTCATTGATACATTAAATAACATTTTATTGTGGACATCTGGGCTGCTAAAAATCTGCCAAAGTTTGCATCAGATAACTGCAGCAATTCAGATTTATAGAAGGAATCTGTTCTGGAAATATGTTAAAATACTGTCCCTCTTTCATTTCTAGCTTTTAGACATCATTGTGCAAACCCTGTTAAGGGTCTGAGTCTTCCCTGCAGAACAGCTTCTTGTATTTGCTCCTAGGAAGCTTATAAAGAACAAAGAGCTCTCTGCATCTCCAGTTATGATTATCCAATGCAAAGAATGAGCATGTGCTCAAATATGCGAGGGCTAAACATAATAAATAAAAATTAACTTTCCACCTAAGCCGATCTGTGGCTGTGCATTCCATAAAATGACTAAACTGAACACATATGCTTGAGACTGCCTACAACATCTGTAGGTTCTGTAGGAATAATTTAACTTCACTCTCTTTATTTCAAATATTCATTAGTCTAGACCTGTGTATTTTACATTAGAATAGATTAATGGCTTGTTTCACCAATTTATTTATTTTAGGTGAAATTCAGTGCACTGTTCTTTCATGAAAATAAAAATGTGACATGAAAAGGCTTTTTTTTTTTCTTTCTTCCCTTTTTTTAAAGTTGATGTTTGATGTACTTACAGTTGAGGCCAGTTTCAGCGTGTCTTACTACATCCATGTTGGATTGTATTGTGACATGTCACTGTCAAAGGCCCTGGGCTTTCTGTCAATAGGGCTGTATAGAGCAGTAATTAATTTTGTTATAAGACTGTCAGTGTCTGAGAAATTCCTGAGCCAGGGCTCAGCTTCTGCACTGTCTTGGGCTGATTGACAGCCATCCTCCTTTAGGAACATGGAAAGGATGCTGGCTCTGTGTGGCTTTTGGGTAGCACTGTGGAAGTTGCACTGTTGACAAGGACCAAAAGGCCTTTCATAGGGGTGATGGGGATAACACTCTGCAGGTTTTTCTGGGAATGCCCTGAACATAAGGAGCCCTAATGTGAATTCAGCCTGTGGATCCACAGTGAGGTTCTTTAACAGTAAATCTGGCTTAGGACAGGAGCCTTTTCTCTCTGAACCATTTCAAACCTGCCCTGACAGTGGATACGAGCACGTGGTTCAGAGTCAACCATTTGAATGGTTGTTTCATGTGGTCACACACCAGACCCCCCTGTGAAATGATCCTTTTCTGGCAGTAGGTGTGTGTATGAACTGAGGATCCTCACCCCTTCACCACCTTAATTATAATTCTCTGACGATTTTTCAACCTCCCTTAGAAAAATTATCCCACTTAAGGATTACGTGAATGAGCACAATATGTTGGGTAACTGAAGTACAGTTAGTGAGAGCAATTTCAAAATCAATCTGCGTTGGTTTCACTCCATTTCCATGAAATTTAAAAGGATGGCACCAGAAACACAAAATGGCCAACGCTTCATGTTTTAAAAACGTGTCATTTAATCACCCATCAGACAGCAAACATGGCTGAAAGAGTCCTAACTAGAGCTACAGAAACTATTTAAAACACGGCCAGACACGGTGTCGAGTTCTCTGCTTTCAGGAGTTATTTTGGTTTGAACCTTTCCATGTGTTCTTTAACAAAGTGTCAGTGGTGTGAAAACTTACAGCCTATTTCAGGAAAAGCCAGGCTCATCTCTGACTCTCTTTAAAAGCCACTGAAAACTGAAATATTTTCTGCCTTTTTTCTTTATTTTTTTTAAGGTCTTTTCTGCCTCCATCACATTAAACTTCAGGCCCTTCAAGCCAGGAACAGTTTTGTTGTTTGCCAGAAGCAGTGTGTTCTGAGCTTAATTTTTTTCCTTGACATTTGATGAAACTATGCACAATCTGGATTAACCAGCTTTGTGAACATCCCACTGGAAAAGGAATCAAGGTGTGACAAAAAGAACTGTGAGTTCTTTCTTTGGTTTAAGGTTGGATTTAATTTTTCCTTTGGTTGTGATTATTTTACTTTTTTGGGGTGGAGTATTTTGTCATTATTTCTTGATTTATATTTATTTATAGTGCTTTGGTTTTTATGTTGTCCTTTCTCGTTTGGTTTTGGTTTTGGTTTTTTGTTTGTTTAAATCAGATTGACTCAACTCTCGCTGGTCAAATGTGTTCTCATAAAATGCCCTTAAAAAGGGTATAACATTCCCAGTGCAAGTACATCTTTCTGATCTAAAGAGTGGAATTCTCTGAACTACAGACAGAAGACTGGTCAGGATTAATCTGGCTGCTTGATCAGAATTATTGAGCAGCATTCCATTTTGCTGGATGCAGGTTGATGGCACCTTGGAGGGGAATGCCATCTTGGCTCATGTGGTACTTCTGGGATAATGGACAATGGATCTCATCTTTCAGCACTGGCAGATATAAGTCTTGGTTTGTGATCAATGAGGATTGTGCTCAGTCTTTGCCCTTTTATTTTACCTTTTATTTAAATGTTTGGTTAGCAGTATGTCCTTCATTGTTCCTCTTGGAATATTTCTGGGTTCAGATTTTCTTTCCTCCATTTTTTTTCCTGTTCCTTAATGTATTCTCTCTGTTTGAGCGTGGTACTTTAGGCTTTCAGGATCTCATGAAAGCTAAAATATGTGTTGTACAGTTACTTGTTTTCTAGCACAACTAAAAAGGAGACACGTATTTCAATAATCTCGTTTTTCTTGTTCAGCTGGCTGATTTTTCTGAACTAAGCTCCAGGGCAGGGATGTTTCTGTGTTTCAGAAACTGAAACAGGAAAATCAAGGACCTCTCAGAAATTAAGAACTGCAAACACACTCCTTTGGCAAGCATGCAGGAGGAAAATAAACTTTTTTTGTTGCATCCCTGACCGTGCACACAGATAAATGATTGTTGATTTTCCTGTTCTAGTCCACAGCCAGGAAAGGTGAAAGTCTCTCATTGTAGACAGAAGGGTTGCTTCTGCCAGAGCATCTCCAAAAGGAGGGAGGAAGCAGAAGGGCCTGTGCTCACTTACAAGGTTGAATAAGACTTGTAAAGTGTGGTAGGAACAGGCTAACCAGGGCTCACGTTCAGCAACTTGCAACTGTGCTTTCATCCAGGACTGTGCTGGAGGCAGTTCTGTTGAAATAGCTCCTGAAAATACAGACATCTCCCAGACTACTTGTTTAAAATCTGCCTCCAGTAAAATTTACTCCCCACAGCTCCTATTCTCTCTCCTATCCGGAGCTGCCTTACGTCCTCTTTGCCTCCAAGTATCTCACTGGGCATCACCGCTGACGCATCATCAAGAACAACAGAACACTGTCTTGTGTAAAAGCTCTGGGGAACCTGAAACCTCACAAAGACACTGCTTACAGCCTGCTCGTGGATTTAGGGCTGGTTTTGTGATGCCAGGAGCTAAAATCTTTAATTTTAAAGCACAGTGAGATTCTGTAGGACAAAGTTTATACCCACGTGTCAGTACGCTCTCTAATCTAAACCTGGTTCGTTGATCAAGATGGGGGTGAATCAAATAGTGAAATCACCCCTAGTAGTGTGCATCCTTGCCTTGCCCTGGCATCTTGTAGCCTCAAAAGCTGAACAATGTGTTGAAAAATTCAGCAGATAGGTTTTTGTGCTGAATAGCTGCGTTGAACCCCACAGCAAGAACTCCTCTAAGTGAGGGGAGGAAGGGGTAGGATTTTACATGCAGCATATGAAAGTGGGCTTCTTGTGACAGCCAATTCTGAAAGGTTTTCAGGCTTAATGTGAGACTGCCATAGAGTGGTGAGTTTGTTTATTCTTCCTGTTAAATTCCACTGCAAGTTACGCAAGGGCGGTCGAAAATTTTCCGACAGCAAGTTTTTCCATCACAAAATAGCAATTCATCGAATTACAATATGTGTTGGGACAGGGTTGAATGGTTAAGACACGGCTTTCTGTGCTCTTTTCTCAGAGGAAGTAGCCCTTGAGATCCTGGTGTCAGGCGGCTGTTACAGCAGGCTCTGAGCTCAGCAAGCATTTCCAATCTTCATTCTCCCACTCCCTCTTCCCCCTCCACTGAAATTGTGCTCCCTGTTCACAATATTGCTGAGCTGTCTGTAATGATAAATGATGTGCCTTTCTTTAAATTTCCTTTCTGCTCAGTACTAGATATTGGCCGGCTTGGATGTGTGTTCTGGGTGGATAAATTACTTTGGCAAGTCATAGAGAATTTATGCACATGGCAACAGATGGACCCTGTGTGCTAGAATTTTTCTTTGTTGCTCTAATTGCGTAACTTGATTTCACCTGAGGCAATTATATTTTCATGAGCAAAGATCAGCTGCTGGTTTGAGGGGGTTTTTTTGGGTTTGGGTTGGTTTTTTTTCCCCTTTGGTGTGAAATATGAACCTCTGCACTGAACGAAATCTTGGTCTCAAACCTTGTTATAGGCCAAAGTAGAACTGGGCCATTACTCAGCTGCACGAATCCCTTTAGTAAGCATCGATCTTTTCCCACACATGACTTGTGTTGTCAAGTGGATCTTCAGAGGTTCAGAGAATAGGGGCTGGGTTTTGTTTCTCGATGAGGATCACTGTTCTATGGTAAAGGTAACTGTACACAACTTTTGGGAGGAATTCACAACCAGGCCACGCTAGAAATGAAAATATTTTTGTTCCTAATTTAGAAAGCAGTCTATCTTTGGTAGTCAGAGAGGAGCTTTTCCTATTTCATACTATCTCTGCACTTTTCTTTGTTTCAAAGGAGTGGTGAAAATAGAGCTTCATGTGGAAAAGCATAATAATTTCAGGCTTTTGCACACCTTCCCCCTGGAAATTTAAAGTATTCCTGTCAAAAAGTGCTGGGTTTATAGGAGAAAATACAGGGAGAAGACCCCTAAAGGCTGATGGTGTAATAATAAATACATATATTGAGTATATGACATTGTGTCTTCACTGTGTTCTGAGAAGTATTTCCATGGATGCATTTCACCACGTGGATTTATATTTTCAGGCATGAATTTTACCAAACTTTTAAGATAGCGTGTGAGATTGCAAGTGATCTGGAAAATTCACTCTCCGGGTGTTCTCTGGGGGACCAGAGCACCAGCTGAGCAATGGAACTGCTGACACTCCTGTCGCTGTATTTGTCCTGGTTTAGAGCATGTTCACATTTTTGGTTTGTTTACAGCTTGTTTTCATACAGCTAAAGCCAAGAATACTTTTGGATGAAGCTTCTGGTCTCTCAGTTACAAATCTGTAGTATTTGATATTTGCACTTAACAAATAATTGAAATAACTTTTAAAGTATTGTAAGTAAGTGTTTTGTTACATCTTCTAGTTGCTTAGGACCTCCAAACCCCATTACATTTTCTTTTAAATTCTTAGACAATATAGGAAGCGTCTCTGATGCTGAGACTGTGGAGATGGAAAAGGGAATAGAGACTAGGGCCATCCATCTTGGGTGTTTTACTCTCTTGCTGGACTAAAATATCTACACTGTAGGTAAAGGTTGATGGAAGAAAATCACCTTTCTCTAGGATAATTCTAGACATGGATTAGGGCTCAAGGCAGGGTCCAACCTTGGTGTCCCAGGCACAGCTCCTGTGGAGCTCAGGCAGAGGTTAAGGATGGATGGCCTGAGTTAAAAGCAGCTCTGAAGCAAACATGTCCAGTTCCAGCTTCTCAGAACTCTTTTCACAGCACTCTGAGGTGCCCTGGCAGTGCTGGCCTGGAGCACAGGCAGCAGAAATCCCAGGAAAGAGTTGCACTTAGGGCTCTGTCACCAGCTCCTCTTGTGACAGTGCCCTCTGTGTCATCTTCTAGTGTTGGATGGTAACTTAAGAATTGTGGACCCTTGGTCTCCAAGCCCTTGAAGTAATGGTCTGCCAAACAAAGCTAGCTGAATATCTCCCTGCATCTATCCAAACCAGCAAAAATTCAGTCTGTGCATTGCAAGTGATAGCAGTTTTCTGACTTCTTTTTCCCCCCCCAGTAAATATTCTATTCAAATAGAAGGTATTATGCAAACATATTTCTGTTCTGAGTAATATTTCTGTTCTGCCAGCATAGCATGTGCCTGTAGCTCCCCCTCTCCTGAAATCCACAATTGCGACAACACAGTTTTTAATTCAAACAGTAAATCCCCGCTCCTATAAATCCTTCCCTGCAACTCCCCCCCCCTCTCCTGAATATCAGTACTGTAAATAAGTGGCTGGTCTAAAAGAGAGTAGGTGGTGCATAATATTAAAAACAGTAACTTGTTGAGCAAAGCTATTTAAAAAAATTGTGAGTGCCACATAATAAAGGTACTATCAGCAAACACCAGACTAGCATCTCAGCTAGCTTTACTGGGCTGTGAGTTATTGCTGTGGTCAATAGATCTCTTTTCTGTAGCATTCTGCTTATGTAGGTGATAAATCTTACAGTCTTATGGGAATAGGGTCAGGCTTCTGCTACTCTGCCCCATTATTTTTCTCCTACATCATTTAGAAAACTGCTGGACTGGACCATTTTTGGCGCAGTGACTTTTTGTTCAGCTACACGATAAATTTTATTGTGCATATTAAATTTTACCTCAGATCACATTTTTAAGTCCATCTTGATAGAAGGTGAAACTGAAATAAAATCTTAAGCAAAACAACAAATAAATGTGAAAAGTAGAAAACAAATACTATTTTAAATGAAATTTTTTAAATGCAAGATATGAAATGATAACACAAGTTTTGATTTTGATCATAAGGGTTCTTTTTGAGTATTTTTCAAGACTGAAGAATGAATTATCTAGTAGTAACAGCACTCAATCACAGACATTTTTAGTAATTCTGTAAGCTCTGGGAGTATCTTAAGTAATGGGTGGTTTGAAATTCTTGCTGTTAAGAGAGAAGCAACATAAGGTGATGTCAGGTAATGACGGACGAGGTGTTTGAATCGTCCAGGATATTTTGGTGCCAGCTCAGTGCAGCCCCCTGCCAGGTATCACAGCTTCCACTCTGCTCCCAGGTTTCCCAGGTGTGTTCCCTCACTCTCCTGGAGATGGAGAGCTGTGCTCCTGCCCTGAGGGAGTGGGCAGCAGGGAGAGGAGGGGAAGGAGGAGCGTGGCTGGCTTGTAGCCCTTGCTGTGGGTGAGCAGAAAAGATCCTTCAGTTTTGTTATCCTCATTTGAGCAAAGGGACAGGACAGAGACAGTGGAGTCAAGAGGTGAAGGGCACAGGTTGGTATCACAGCTTTTAGCACCTGGTGGTTTTAGTATCTCATTTGGTATCAATAATTATGAGTTACATGCCTGATACCACAACAAAAAATCACTCTCCAAAATGTCTGAGGGCAACATCTCTCTGCAGAATCACAAGGTAGACATGGCTGGGCAAATGTCTTTATTATTTATTTATTCCTTAGGCCATATGTGCTGAGCAGAATGCTGGACTGCATTTATGGAAGCTTGTTTGAGAAAGCAAGGGCTGCTTTTACCTCTAACAATTAAGTCTGAAGAGGACATAAGGACAATATTCAAATACATAACGAGGTGCTGGAAAGAGAAAGGAACAGTCTGTATTGCACTTGCATGGCAAAGCAGTAAATTTTTGCAGGTATCCCTGGAGGGATCTAAAAGATGTGTAGATGTGGCACTTGAGGACGAGGTTTTGTGGTGGATTTGTTGGTGCTGGGGGACCAATTGGGCTTGATGATCTTAGAGGGCTTTTCCAACCTAGATGATTCTATTGACACTGTGGTCATTTTCCCAGCAGGTTGTGTGGGCTGTGAAGGGATGTGGAGACAGAAAAACTAGAGATAGGTTGGCTTATAATTCTAAGGTCTCATCCTGTGAAACCAACTGGTAACTTGCTAAAGGAACCAAAGAAATCCTTTTGGCTCTACCTTCGGTGTAGTATAATCACTCCTTAAACATGGACTTAGATTTAGCCTCTTAATGTAGCTTGGCATGAAGCACAGGTCTTGATTGTGGTCTCTTTCCAGCCTAGAACTCTGCCCATGTGCCATTTGTGGTTGCAAAACTGTCAGAAATGACAAAACCTGGAGGTTGTCTTGTACAGGGGAATATTAAGCATATCACTAACCCCACTCCTAAAGGCATGTAATTGGAAAAAGGTTTCTCTTTTAGGTGCCTCTTGCCTTGACTGGCAGATAATGTCACCATTCTGACCAGTATTCCCCAGTCAATCATGCATCCTACTGTAATGCAGATTTCCCTCCATTGCCTGAAGGATAAACTGGACCCTTGGAATTCCTTTCCAGAGGCTCTACATTTTACTGTACTTCTCAGTGGAGGGCAGTTCACCATTTTTTGGGCTTTTCTTTCCTTTGGGAAATGGTTCCTTAGGTTTTGTGGTTTTTCCCTAAGCAGGCAGGATTAAAATGAAGAAAAAAATGAATATCCTTAAAATTTTTCAAAAATATTGACAATTGGTTCTTAAAATGAAAGACCTCAAAGTTTATTATATGCAGGGATGAACATACTGTTGAAAGAGATATCATTCAAATGAATGATCATTTCAAGTAAAAGAATATCTAAAATTGTCTGAGATTTTCTGCCTGGTGATATCACCATATGATATAAAGAATTTCAGGTGCTTTGCACTGGCCATTTTGAGTCCTGAGTGACGTAGCTGACGTACTGACTTCATTTTTGTCCATTCAAAAATCCTGAGCCAAAATCACACACAAACACAAGTTGCCTTTTGCTTCATGAAACTGCACAGTCCTGTAAGTATGAAAACCACAAGAAACACAAAGTCAAGAAACACTTGGCTAAATTAACTAGATCTCTTTTGCTTGTTTCAGATGTTTCATTAGTCCCACTGACCTCCTGGCATTACCTGAGGGTAGGAGTGCTGTCAAATAGTATCAGCCACTTATTGGACAATGCAGGGAAGCAGATTGCCTATAATTATAGGTGGCAATGGAATAGTAAGTCCTTAATCACCTGCTAGATTATAATGGACATATTGAGAACAATGGGCTGGTTTATCTTTATAAAGTCCGATCATTTTTCTAATAGCACAATATAAATCATGCAACAATTACTTTTTCTAGTGTCTTCCCTCTAAAATATATGGTTTATATAAATATCATAGGGAAAAAAGAAGTCACATACAAAGCACCTTTAAGAAACAAAATTTCCAGTGTCATAAAATCCTATCAAGAGATTTAACTGAAAATAAAACTAATGATTCTGGCTCTTGGCCTACTTATAACCCCAAGACTTCAATTTAGTTATATGTTAAAGCTGGTTCCTGAAAGGTTCTTATATTCATTTTGACATCTAGTGGCATGAAGAATTGGAGTGAAAAGATATAAAAAGAGGTGGGGTTTTTTTCCTTTTTCAGGGGACCTTTCCACCCTCATTCCTTAAGAAGCAATGCAACTTTGGGTATTGGTTTTATACAGTCACATTTAATGGCCTGCTCTGACTTTGGAAAACGAAGAATATCTATAACATAAATTTGAGCACTCTTGTTTGTCTTGAGGCTACATTAATTTCTCTAGAGAATGACTGCATCTAAATGATGGTCAGATATTGTCATGATGCTTAGGGGTTTTTTGTTTCCTATCACTACCTTCGACTACGGAAATACTCTAAGCTGGGTAAATAATTTAGACCTAGAAATTGATGAAATTTATTCTGCTGATTTAAGTCAAGTTGTACCAAGTCTTTAGCACAGAATTTTACATATTTTTATTAATGTTTTATAGTCTTGGGTCTCATGTGATAGCTCTCTTTCCCTTTGAAAACATTCCTAAGAGATTACTTGTCTTGCTCCTCTTCAGTTATATGTAATTCCTCGCCAAGTGTATGAACTTCCTCACAACGTGGCATTAGAAAAGTAATCAAAATGGATATTACTGGTTTTATTCACTGAACATAACAGGTGCAAACATGGAACATGAATCTGAGACCATGTGCATTAGTCTTACACTGGGAGAATCCTAAATTACACTATGAGCCCACTGACTGTTTTTCGTGGTAGTGAGTGCTCAACTCCTTGGTTCCTTTGTTCAGGGTGGCTTCAAGAAGCTTTTTCAGCTCAAGATCACTGAGGACAGAAGTGTCTTGATAATGTGCTTCAGTTTGCTGGCTAATAGGTCCTACTTGGTTAAAAATGTGCAGTTAAAATGTCTTCTGCAAGTCCCTACAGAAATAATGAGGCATTTATGCGTACATTAATTATAGATTGAAACTATATCTCAGATTGGAAAGCGTCTTTCTTCTTGCAGTATAGCCTGTGGGCTGTGGAGCTCATCTCAGAGCTACAGTAATGCAGAAAAACACTTTTTCTGCATGGACACTGTACTCAGTAATTAGCAGATATTTTAATGTTTGTGGTAAGTTTATGTTGACACAACAGTGTATAGGTGTGAAGATTTCTGGCTTATCGGTAAAGCAAAAAGACCACAGATGAAATATTGAAACAAACAGCTCATCACATGTGAAAATGCGCAGTGGCTTCGTTGTTCTTTTAGCCTCCTACTTTCTCTGCAGATATGGTGCAGTTTCAGCCGTGTGGTAGTATAATAAAATTATTCAAGTTGTATAATCTAATAATTAGAAAAAATTTCTTAAAGCGTTTTCATACTCCTGATACTTTCCTTCACACATATGTTTAATATTTCATCAAAAAGAGAAACAAAAATTTTGTACTATACTTGAAAAAAGAGTAAGGAATGGAGTTAGCCCTTTTCAACTATCTATAGTAAAAACCGTGTGTTTCAAGCTCTTTTTGAAGTTGGATCTTTCAAAATCTAATCTTATAAGTGCTCATCTCTGTTAATTGGGTAGGTACATAGATAGATACCTGTGCAGTAGCTGCAATATATGAGAGAATTATAGGAAGAAGCAAGCTGTGAATAAATCAATGGGACTTTAAACACTGGAGGTGAAAATCCCTGGGTTTGCCTCTCATTGCCTACTTTTAATGTTTTACTTCTTTATCTGTAAGCTAGTTGTGTGCAGAAGGAGATCATAACATCATCATAATTCTACTTGTTTCTTCTACTTATCGAATAAATACAAAGTTTAGATTGTTCTTAATCTAGCAAAACCTGTCTCCATTGAACTGCAATGGGGTACAGCAGAGTGAAAGCCCAAACTGTGTCAGTCAATGATGGTGTGTGATCTTCAAAGCCTCAGGCTTTGGGGAATCTGGTTAATGAACACAGAGCCTTACCTTTTCTATGTTCTACCTGACTCCCTGATTTCTGAGGACGTGGATGTGTGTAGTTTTCATCAGACGTCAGGACAGCTGGAAGATTCACACAAGGAATGGTCCTTTTCCAGACTGACACAGTTCTCAACACCATCTCCCTCCTTGGCAGGGAGGTTTTCTGAAGGGCTGCAATGTAACACTATATTACAGCCTGTGTGCCAGAGTATTCCCTTTGGGGCTGTCTTCAACACTTTAATGATATGAGTTTTCAAATTACATGAGCCAAATAGCAGATCATTTCTATGGAGAAGATAATGAAACAGTAGGGAGTTGTCTAAAGTGAGTCTGAAGATGCAGAACTTCTTCTCTAGCAGATGTTAAAACTAGTGGTGTCCCCCCATCAGGCTTTGCTGATACTGTTCTAACTGATACAGGCTACTTGGAAGAAAATACCCTCTTCCCTTAATCCAGGCTATGTAAGTGCAGCAAGGTTGAGTGTTAAACTGGGAAAAAACGGGGTTACACCTTTAAGAAATAGTGTTAATATTGTGTTAGACTCCAGATGCTCTTTATCATATAATCGTTATCATAAAAAGTCTTAATGTAAAAGATCCTAGTAGAGTCCCACAGTGTCTCAGGAGTAACCTGGATTGGCCTTTGCATTTAAATTAGAGATTAATTAGATCCAGGAGGAGAAAAAAATGGAGGAGTGCATTCTGCTTTTCTCTTCTAAGGGAAACACACACACAGTCCCAAAACTATTAAGTAGGCATTGTGAGAACATGGAATAAATTTAATTCTGTGGAATGAAAACTATTTATTTTATCATGCATGTCAGTATAAAAGTGCTGCATTGTCCTTCATGTGTTGAAATGCTCTCTTTAACAGTTATCTCAAAATAATGATATAAAAAAGGAAAAAAAAAAAAAAAGGCAAAACTTCTACAGGCCTTCTGTTGCCCATGTCTTCAGGAAGTAGTTTAAAAAGGCAGACAAAGTTCCTGAGTTTTCTTAGAAAAAGTGGTAATGCTGCCTACCTCATTTGAGATTACAGACAATATTCTTTAATTTGCAGTGGTTCTGATTTTTTTATATATATTTTACTTTGTCTTTGAGACCCTAAGCATGAAATCCTGAATTGCTTGAAGCCAGCACCAAGAAATTATTACCAATTTTTGAGGTTTCTGTGTAATTCCTTAGAAAAATAGTGTTCTTCATTAGTCTTGGATAATGTCATCTGTTAGCAAAGCCCTGCTGACATCTGTTGCCTTATCATTCCTGTGTGACACACATGGGGAGAAGGGCTAGGAAATGAACTGTGACAGAAGAAGGGTTTTAGTCCTGCTCTCTCTTTGCACTGACTCCTTTAACAGGGCCTGACATACTGAAGGTGAATGATTTCAAATCCAAGTCTCTACCTTAGCGGAGTGTGTGCCAGTCTGACACAGTTATTCTGGGATGTGATGCTGTACTTGAATAAGGACTAGTGTTTAAAGGGCTTGGTGGGGCACAAAGGATGCCCTGTGCAACAGTTTTCAAAAGAATTTTTGCCAGGCCCCGTGTACACAGGCCCAGCACATTTCTGGTGACCACAGTGGCACTAAAATCCAAATGCAATGCACATTGTCCCTAGACACAGCCCACTGTTCCATAGCTGTTCCAATATTGCTCCTTGGAGAATCTGCTCAGCCTTTCCTGAGGTAGGCAGTTACAGGAGAGAGGCTTAAATATTAATGGCATCTTAAAGCCTGGAAAAATTACTGCCTGTATCACCTTCTGTAGCCTGTTTCAAGGAAGCAAAACACAGAATGGGAGTATACAGAGTTGCACAGACAGTGTGGTAATGAGTGTTGGAGGAGTTTGTGTTTGAAGTTAGAATGGAGGGCTAATGCAGAGGTTGTTATCACTCTGTGTTTGGTAAATGTCTCTCTCTTTGTTCTTTTAGAAGTGCTAATACTTTTAGACATTCACTGGCTTTCCTGAGGGTTGGGAAATAGTTGAGTGTAGTCATCTGGAGCTGAAATATTTCCTATTACTTGCCTGTAAGAGATTTATTTAGACATTCTCACTGTAGTGAGAAAATAGCTTGCGTATGTGCCCTTAAAAAAAGCTGTCCACAGAGAATACACCTATCTTTGTATGACAGATAAATAGTTCCATCAGGATGAAGCTGAGGTTAACCTTGTATTATAATGTTTTTGTTATTCAAGCTTATGGTTTAAGCCAAGCGAACTCCTGAAAACCTCTTGAGGGTGGAAAAGTTTTTATCCAGTGCAATTTTCTCTTTTGGGGATCACTGTTTGCCCACGGTGATGGCTGAATATCTCCAGTTTGTGCAGGGCTTCTAGCAGAAGTGTGTGGAATTGAAGGTGGGAGATGATGCAGAGCAGCTGTTCATGAAATGGATCCTCAGGCTGCCTCCTGGACAGTGCTGACACCTCTTCTGGGTTTTCTGTACTGCTGGGGCTGTGTCTGAAATACTGAAGTTGAGCCTTCTCCCTCTGTTTAATGTTATTACATTTCACAGGGGTTTAATTAGCAGGGAGCACTGTAACGAGTGATGGTGCTTCCTGAGCTTATGGACAGTTTATGGGGTCGACAGAAGCTTTCATTTTAAACACATTTCTATAAAGTGCAAAAAGTCTGCAGCATCATGTTTGGCAGTTTTCTCTCATGCTACCATTTTGTTCCAAATGAAATATGACAACACAATAGTTGCAGTAATTACAGTAATTGACTTCAGAGAGCTCAAGATGATCATGTAATTAGCTGCTTTATGGGAGAGAGATCACCACCATCTCCCTATTTCCATGCTTCTGTGGTCTTCAAAGGTATATTACAGAGGGCTGTAAAACGAAGTGTTTTTACCTGAATTCTGAATGCAGTTTACAAAGGCTGACTTGTGAATTTAGAAACAAAATCAAACTGCCATAAGAAAAAAACCACATTGCCTTTTTTCCTAACCAGGAGAAGTTGTCATGTTGGTGCTCTTGCAGAGCCAGAACATGATGAGAGAGGTTGTAATTGGCAAAGAGATAATTCATTTGAAAATGTCTCTTTTACTAAGGAATTGCAGGTAATTTCAAGAGAATAAATTAGATGCCATAAAGAATCTTTACTGATGTCTTTTCAAACTTTCTGTGGGAGAAGGAGAGGGCAAATAGTCTATTGAGAATTTTTATATAAGCTGTGAACAAAACACATAAAGCTCTAATTGTTAGGAAGCCACTGTGCTCTAAACGGTTCACATATAATAGGATCATTTCTATGCAGCTTCAATTGGATATTCTTCCATTTTCTAGAAAAGAAACTCATGCCAGGGCAGAAGTTTTGTGTTTCTTTGTCTACGAAATAATTTTCTAAAGAAAAATGGTAACAGAAACCTACTCCCATGAGATTTACCCAATTGTTGATTAGTTGCAAAAGGAAAATAGATACCTCTGACATATACAATAGTAGTGAATCTTCAATTTTAAAAGCTAAATAGAGAAAATCTGATTAAATAGGATTATTAGAGCTATGCACAGCTTTGGAACCTCAAAACAGGATGCAATTTCCCTTTTCACCTTTTGTTAATCATTGAAAGCTCAATATAGACACCTAAAACAAAGTATGAGATAGTGTCAGGTCTTTTAGTCAAACTGCTACATAGAAAAGACCTTCTAACCTATAAATTCTAATTAAAATCCCCTGGTTGTTTATGCACAGTTTTGTGCTTCATTATGGTATGCAGTTCACTTGTAGATTATCTTCAACCTCAGAGAAGTTCAAAACTTCTCTGGAACAAAGTTGAGAAATTTTATCTGGCACTGAAGTTATGCCCACTTTGAGCAGGAGATGGGATCATGACAGCCTGAGTTACATTATGATTCTCTGGTAACTGTAGTATCCTCTTTATTCAAGATATTATTGTCTAAATTCAGATTAAAGGGTAATAGACATTTATTACTTTTGTGATCCACAGTAACTAACCTGGTGATGCTGACGCAGCCACTTGCTAAGTGCAATGTGTTAGAATAACCACTAGGAGCCCAAGCTCGTTCATGTCCCTAATGGAATGAATCCATGTTTGGAGAGACATTCCTTGCACTAGATGACAGTTGAAGTGCTGCTTTATTCTTTGATGTGGCCATGGGGGAAAAAAAAATTAGGTGTGGAAAGAGAAGGTGGAAATTTTCCTTGTTCTAGGTAGGAAGCAATAGGTGGGTGATGAATGTGCCTTGTTTAGTACATTGCATAGCTCACTGCTAAAAGTTATTGCTTGGTGTGCATGGACACACTGAGATTGTCTTGTCCTTTCCACAAACAAGAAAAAGAGTCATAGGACCATAGCATCAACAGGGTTGGAAAAGACCTCTGAGGTCACCAAGTGCAACCCTTGACCCAACCCTGCTGTGGTTCCCAGACCATGGCACAGATGCCACATCCAGTCTGTCCTTAAACACCTCCAGGAATGATGAATTCACCACCTCCCTGGGCAGCCCATTCCAATAGCTGATTATTCACTCTGTAAAAAATTTCTTCCTAATATCTAACTTAAACCTCCTCTGGGAGAGCTTAAGACTTGTCCTGCTCTTGTCCTACCGCTGGTGGCCTGGGAGAAGAGACCAACCCCCACCTGGCTACACTCTCCTGGCAGGGAGTTGTAGAGAGTGAGGAGGTCTCCCCTGAGCCTCTTCTTCTCCAGGCTGAACAACCCCAGCTCCCTCAGCCTCTCCTCACAGCACTTGTGCTCCAGTCCCTTCCCCAGCCTCGTTGCCCTTCTCTGGACCTGCTCCAGCACCTCAACATCCTTCCTGAACTGAGGGGCCCAGAACTGGACACAGCACTTGAGATGTGGCCTCAGCAGTGCTGAGTACAGGGGCAGAGTCACTGCCCTGCTCCTGCTGCCACACTGTTCCTGATCCAGGCCAGGATCCATTGGCCTTCTTGGCCACCTGGGCTCATGTTCAGCTTCCTGTCAATCCAAACTCCCAGCTCCCTTCCTGCCTGGCTACTCTCCAGCCACTCTGTCCCCAGCCTGGAGTTGCAGGGGCTTGTTGTGGTCAAAGTGCAGGACCCAGCACTTGACCTTGTTGAACCTCATCCCATTGGAATCAGCCCAACTCTCCAGCTTGTCCAGGTTCATCTTACAGTGTGTGTTAGTAGAGATCATAAGAATGCAGATTCTGATGGATCTACCTCCTTGTCTGGACCAGTTTTGCTGAATGAACCAGCACCTGAGGGCCACAGTGTTTAAAGGGCTGGAATTTGTAGCCAAGTCAAAATGTCTGAAACATGTAGCGGAGCAGCTGGCTAAGCAAGAACAGTCACAGTTTTTAAAAATCTGCACCTCTAGAATTAGAAAGTTAAAAGTGAAATTTTCAAAGTGATAAATGCACTGAACCTCTCAAAGCAGCCCCCTCTTCCACCAAAAAGCACATTTTTTTAGGGAAAGTGGTTGATCTTCTCTTCCATGTTGATACTGCAGGATTTTGATGATGCATTAGCCATGAACAGCAACAAGTGAACGTTTTCCAGCTGGAGTTTAGAATGGAGAATTGTGCAGTACAAAAATAGCAAAACGTCATCCTTTGTTCATCTTAACTCTTTCAATAAATTGACACAGCTATTGCCCAAATGACCTTCTTTTAGAAGTGTTGCAAATGATCTGCAATACAATCATATCACTGTTTCTCAAATATCTGAGAGCTGGTGTATTTTTGTTTTCCTCTTTACTTCTCCTGTGGGTGCATAACTTAAAGGTTATTATTTTCCCTAGCTGTTTTCCTGAGTTCATCCTTTTTATGTGTAAAGGAATTGTTTTTATCAGACCAGGCTAATCACTATTGAGAAAGCATGAGTCTCTTATGGCATGCCAAACATTTCCATTTCAAGAACACTTTTAAATTTTTATTATAAATCATGGTACCACATAAACCCAAATTATTATTTAACTTCTTTTGCAGATGCTATTTTCCTCCTCAAGAATTCTGTTTAAAAAAAAAAAAAGGGAAAAAAAGAAAACACCTTGGCTTAAAAATACTAGTTAATAATATTCCCTTTTAAAATTGCAATAAAAAAAATAAAACCCTTGGCAATCTAGACCTTCAAGCTTATCCCGACCGAGTTCCTGGCAGTGTTGCTCAGTGATTTCTGGCTTGGAATGTATGAAACTCGTGGAGAAAGCTACAACTACTGGCAGGATTTTCTGCAGATTGGGGGCCAGGATCAACACATTCCTAACAAGCTACGCCTGAGCTGCAGAAATGCTTCAGTGAGTAAGGCATTTGTAGGTAACACTGGTGCAAAAGCAGTTGCAGACTCTGTAATGAAGTAGTTGTGTCAGAAGCAAGTGTGTATCGATTGTCTAGATAGGATTATGAAGCACCAAAACCAACTCCACTTAATGGATGCATTTAATCCATTTACTGGATACTCTAGTGAGACCCCATGCTATGAAGCACTGTGATGTGATGCTGCAGATGAGAGCTCTGTGTCAGAGGAAGTTCTGTGTATGAAAGATTTTTACACTTCAAAACTGGCTCCGTTCTGTGTTGGAGCAAAACAAAAAAGTCCCTAAAGTTGTATAAAAAAAAAACCAAAAAAAAATCCAAACCAAACTATAAACCCACTCAACAAAAACAAACTAACAGCAAAACATACTTCTACCCCTGCAATCCTTCTCCCACCTCTCCCAAGGATCCTTTGATAGATTTCATTGAATTTGAGCATTTTTATTTTGACTTCTAAAGTTCACTGTGCATTACCCTCAACGAAAAGTCTTTCCAAAATGGATAGTGTAAGTACTTCCTTCAGTCAGAACAAAACAAGCTGCTTTGGACTTTTTAAAATTGTTGGCATCTTTTCTATAAGGTACTTTAGGGAAATTCAGTTCATGCTTCGATTTTGAAGGGACTTGGTGTTCTGTTACAATATGGTTTAAGCAAAGTTTGTCTGGTCAGCTTGTCTGAGACATCTTTAAGTGGCAGTTTAAGGCAGAAGTTGGCATGAGATGGTACAGTGTGCACAGAGGGTTGAGTAACAAAGTGAATGGTGTCTGTTGCCCCCTGTCTAACAGTAGCTCAGGTGACAGATGACTTCCCATGGGAATTGAGTGCTGACCCTTTCTCATGCAGGGGGAAAGGTGGTTTTTCATGTGTGGTGTAGAGCCAGGGGAAGTTAAACACCAATGAGCTTTCACATCTCCACTTGTTTTGTTTACTTTGCACCTAAGCTTGCTAGGGGGAACCTTACCTCCTTGCTACTGCCGTGGACACCAGTAAAACCAGGTATAGCAGTGCAAATACTGTTCAGAATTAATTGCTCTTTCTGAAAACCTATGCTGTCAAACACTGTGATTTTATTACATGTCATTCTGATGTGGAATTCTTGAGTACTCTTGTTGTTACTCAAAGTCCAAGCAAACCAAACCAAAAATTAAATAATATTTGTATACATTATCCCCTTTAAAATATTTATGTGGGTCATCAATGGTTTAAAAGCTCCATAATAAATATATGTTCTTCTTTTACACTTACTTTCCTTCCTATTTTGCTGTGTAGCTCATATGCTTGAGTTTTCCTGTTATTCTGGTGTTATTTTTCAGGATGAACAGGGGAGCCTAATCAACTTGAACTAAACCATCCATTATGTTACATACCCCTATGGTGTTCCTTTCCGAGGAAGCACAAGTGATTCTCACATTGGAGGCAAAATATTTTCAGCCATCTGAATGCTGAATGCTGCACTGTGTGGGGAGGGCATTTTTCATCTGTAATAGTGTGCACAGGCTCCATGTGTCCAAATTAAAACCAGCTTTCAAGGAGGTGGTTTAGCAGCACTCGCAGCTGGCAGTACAAAATCAGAGCTGCTGTACCAGGAGGCACTCTGTGCAAGTCTAAAAAGGATTAGCTTGAGTGACTTCCATTTTCTCCTTTCTGAATGGATGAACATGGCAAAGTAGTTATTTCCTGTGGTTACATATTATACACAATTATGCCACTTGTGTGAATTATTATTTTGCCCCCCTGGAAAAGCCTACACAGCTCACTGGGATTTTTTGTTGGTTTGCTTGGGGTTTTTTGTTGTTTTTTTCTACACCTCATAATGCTGTGTGACAGGAACTTTTCTGCCTTTTAAGGGTTTATAGGTTCCCAAGCTTCAAATTCCTTCTGCCCAGGAAAATGTTCCTGTGTGCTGTGATAGAAATGAACTGGCAAATATTTTGGCCATATTCTCTAGGTCTTAGGTCAGTTGTGACGTAGTTACAATATTAGTATATTTAAAAATTTAGTTCTTTGTCTGAAGTCATATCCAAAATTGGGTGTCTAGTAATCTAGTAATTATACAGTACCATTTCTTTTCACAGGCAGCATGTGGTGTTGCTTTTTTTGGTCACAGAAGAAAAGAATGATCAGGTTGTCTTGCTCAGGTACCCCAGTTTGACACAGTGATTAACCCCCTAGCTTGGAGGAGCTCACTTTGTCTCATCTCTGGATCCTGGTCTCAGCGCTTTTCTTTAGGCCTTCTCCCAGAAACACAGTAGGAACCAACCAGGCAACTAAACAGCTTGAAAAATGTGGCCTCACTCAAGCATTTGTGGCCACATCTACAGGGATTTAATTGTTCCTTCCACACAAAGTCTAAAAGAGGATTTCACCAATCTGTTGACATCAGCTGGGTGTAGCAGCCTCAGCTCTTGCAGCATAACAAATGTATGGAACTACATCAAAGACATAACACTTCCCTTTGATTTTGGTTTAGCTGTTTCCATTTTTTGAAACAAATGTTCAACACAAGCACGCTGCTGATTGCTGAAACGTGTTGTCATAATGCAAGTTGTGGAGGAATAACACCAACAGGAGAGAGGAGTTTTTGTCTGATTTGTTTCCTTATGCAGGTGTGAGCAACATGAGCTCCAATTGCTTTTGGAGAAAAATTATTAGGAAAAAACCTATCTCAGCAAGAAGCATGTAATGGGACTTTGTTGTGGATTTTGTTTCATCATTAGGTGAAATGCTCTCACCTTTTAGTTTCGTAGATATTCCACTGCTGGCCTTGATATTTGCTGTATGAGTTGTGGCTCGGGTGGCAATGCATTTCCACAAGGAGACAAGGTGATAACTCTTCTGACTGGTTATCGCTTCTTCAAGAATAAATCTGGAGGGATGGATGTGAAAAAAATATCACTGGATCAATGGCAATCCAGACAGAAATGGTGGCTGCTGCAGACAAAGGTGTTTTTTTTGTTTTCCTTTATTTTGGCAAACATAGTCCTTCATATTCACTGTAGATTGTACAGGGGATGCAAAATGAAATGCAAAGGTGAAATAAGAAAAAAAATTCTGCAATCTAGGGAAGCTGAATTTTGAATTATAGTGGCTCATAAAAGCTGCAATAAAGACCAGGGCTCTGGTATAAAAACACAGAAAGGAATTGTCTCTTTCCTGAAGAGATTTTAATATTTGGTCCAAATCCTACAAAGAATTACACCACTCCTAAACTTAATATATACATTATTGAAGTCATCAGGACTCCAGGACTGTGAATTGCAATCTTTATTGCCAGAATTCTACATCTGTGGAGATGAATGTCCTGTTGAAGTTAATGTAAGTTTATAGTATAAAGAGTTAAAGTTAACAGACCTTGTGTGCACAATCAAGGCTACAAACACCAGCATAGGGACAAAGGGACTGGAATTGTAGATTCTGAGCAGCAAATCAGCTGATATGATCTCAGTTCCTTTTTTTTTTTTGTCAGTAGTATCAATATTTGGCTTTTCATGCTTGAACTGCCCCATTTCGGTTTTTTACACTGGCACCTCATTTTCTTTATCTTTAGTCCTTTTAATTAAACAAAAAAAATCAGGTTTTTTACAAGTTGCTCAGTTTTGGGGGAAACTTTGTAATGGAGTCAACTGTCTAGATTGCAGTACTTTACTGCAAACCCAAATGAAAGACTGCTCCCCCAAGAGTTCATCATGTAACTCTTCACCAAAAAATCTTTTTTATTGGCCTGTTTTTACACAGAAGAGAAGTTAAATGATTTCTTGTTGATTTCTTTCTCTTTTCATGCAACCTTTTTGATGCCGTTCCTGCATTTCTTTGTTTTCTGTTATATTTGAAACAAACAATAACCAGAAGATCTCTACCTCACTGCTTTTTAACTTCTAACATTCCTTTTGTTTCAGGTGATAACAAATTCCTCTGTTTAGCTTGAGGCTCCTATTTTTCATTAAATTTTATTTAAACAGTACTGTATTCTCTGACACTGAGGTTTGATCCAGCCTGTGTGTCTGACCTGTACAGTTATGGTGCCTCTCTCTGCAAAGGTGAATTGAGTGTATACAGGTATAATTCACATGATACCAAAATTGTTAAATCTCTTAAATTCCTTCATTGACACATCTTGTCAATGAAAGCTGAGTGTTGCAGACCCTAATAAGAATCCCCTCCTTCT
Source organism: Pseudopipra pipra (assembly GCF_036250125.1). Lineage (NCBI taxonomy): Eukaryota > Metazoa > Chordata > Aves > Passeriformes > Pipridae > Pseudopipra > Pseudopipra pipra. The sequence continues at coordinate 4,762,696 of NC_087564.1, forward strand.
GTACCTGCAAAGGTAGCTATGAGTGGCCCCTGGCAGGTTCCCTGCAACTGCAGTGGTTCAGAGAGGGGAAACTCTTGCCTTTTCTTGCTTTTATGTTGGTTTTGTAGAGCCCACAGTGCCATCAAAGTGCAGGGTGTGCTTGCAAGCACAACACCAGCACACGCAGGCAAAACTGAAATAGTTGAGCAAAGCTGAGAACAGGAAATATATTTGATCTAAAACTCAGTTGCCTCAGATGTGTAGATATTGGAGCCTTTTAATACAAGTATCTGGGGAGAGTGTGGAAGGCGAGTTCCAGGAGAGGGGAAAGCCATCAAGAGAAGCCTGTGGGAGCTGCACCTGCTCTTGTAGTTAATCAGCCTTTGAAGGCTGCAGGAGAGGAGCTCCAGCCTCATGGAGCTGGCTTGGAATTGGGCAATGTAAGCAGATGTTATCCTGTACCTAACAAAGAGAGGATTATGAATCTGACAAGGCTGGGCATATGGGATAAAGTAATCTTGTGAAAGAGTGTTATCTGCTTTCCTAACCAAGCAACCATTGCATTTTTTCATATTTTTTTTTCCTTTATTTTTTAATCACCTTAAGCAGCTGTTGAATCTTTGAAAAGAGACTTGATGTACACTGCAGTTTCTCTGACAACAATGTAAAGTCAAAACTCAAGGTAAACGAATCATCTTCACGTAGCACTTGAACTATCAGTGTGTTGCAGAACATGACTTTTCCTTTTGCCTGTGGATTTGTACTTTTTACCCCTCTGCACAAACTTAGTTTTGGTGCTAGGAGAGATGATGTAAAAATAACATGCAGAATAGCTCTCTGTACGGTCTCAAGCTTTACTGCTGACAGGATTAAGTGATCTCTGGGAGTTTAGAATTCTTAGAAAACAAGTCTGCTCTCATACCTGCAGATCTGATTCTTTCTGTACAGAAAAGGAGAGAATCTAATGAAGATTCTCTTAATGGAGAAGTTGTCAAGGAATAGCCTGGGACTCCAGGGCAATGAAACTTGTGAAATTTCAGGCTATTAATAGGCACCTATTTTTCATCTTGTGAGGAGAAGGGATTAATTTCAGATTATGAAATTCAATATAGGAACAACAAAGCAAGCTAAATTGCTCGTCTTAGATTTAGTTGCTTTTAAAGTTTATCCATTTCTTCTTAGATTCTATTGCATGAACACTAGCTTCATTATTAGCTCAGTTGACTTCTGCTAATATTACTTTCATGGTAATTCTACTTCCTTTGTAAAGGCCCCCAGAAACAGGCTCCACAGAATTGTTAGTAGCCTTTTATATAGTAGATCAGGGAGGAATATAGTTGTTACATATCCAGCTTTTTTGATTATAATTAACAGATCTCTGCACTAAACTTCATGTCTTCTGAGTCTTTGTTTAATAGCCCAGTAATTAATCTTGAAATAAGTGGAATTTTTTGAGATTCCACCAAAGCAGTTGGAATTGAGACAGATGTGTTCAATATTAAAGCTTTTTGGCCATGGTAAGCCCATCAGCCAAACTGAACATGTAAAGCTTATTTAGCAGTAGCTCTCATCTTAGGAGTGGAATCTGTTTTCAGACAAAAAACCCCACACATATAGAAAACAAACAAACAAACAAACTGACAGACCTGCTTGTTCAGTCACCAGTTTTACCCATCTATAACAGGGGCATCTCTTGAACTGTGGGGCAACAAGTAGGTTTATGAGTCAAACTGGTATGGGAATTTTACAGCTGATAAGTGGACTTTGTGATAATTTGGGGAGGGGATTAACCCCTCTAACATGGATAGTTTCTGTTTCCACTGCCAGGGATAACTGTGTGATCTTCTATAGCTTTCCATCTCTGGCTGTTTTTTGGGAGGGGAAAAATACAGAAGTGAGAACAGAACTGCAAAAATAGAAAGGGAAGGGGAAAGATAAAGAGAGAAAACGTAGCAGATATGTTCCAATACAAGTTGTGAAGCTGGGAGGGTTGGCTTTGCTGCGGATAGTTCAGGAATTAAATTATTATTTTCATTGGACAGAGAGAGAAGAAAGCTGTCACTCCTTAAATCCTGCTATCCAAAAAAGCAGCATCCCGCCTCATGCTCTGGATTGTGCCTTAAGATGTGCTGTGCCCTAAATTATACACAGAGTTAAATAAGAGAAGAGGAGAACAGATAGTCAAAATCTTATAGAAACTTCACTGAATCCATGGTGGATTGGGAAAAATACCAAGGTCCATACAGCTACCCAGGTATTTCTGTACTGATTTTTATTTGGTAGAAGATGAGCTAAAACACACACCCAAAGAGCAGCTGCCATCTGTCATTTTTGTCAAGAATACAGTTTGTTGAGAGTTCTGAACACAGCAAACACTGCAAGTGTAAGAATGGCTCCTGCTTTTACTGACACAATTTTTGACTCACTGATTTATACACACTGTGTGGGAGTACATGTGTTTGCTCATAGAAATGATGAATGGTCCCCTGACTCAGCAAAGAAAACTTCACTTTAATCTTGATGTTGTAAGACCATAACAAACATAGTCTTCTGCCACCTCTGGACTTAGAACAGCCATATTTGCTACAACCACTGCGTGTGAATTGTAGTTCCTTGGTGGGTTGGCAGTGCTTCAAAACCCTGATGTCACTGCAGTTAAACCAGTAACCAACATAACTGGTTTTGGGGTGGGAAATAACTTAGGTGACAGATCTTTACAGACATCAGTAATAGGGCCAAATTGGCCACAGTAGTCTAACCAGTTTATTGCTTTGATTATTGGGTATCCAAATGTTATTGCAGTGATCTTGTGGTGGATGTTACTGTAGAGAACTCAAGAGTTAAATTTCACAAAGCATATTCCAGACCACTAAAATTATCCATCCTCTAGATAGAACAAGTAACCATGGTGTAATGTCTTGAGGTCTTCAAAAGCTTTTGAACTGATAGACCAGGAGGAGAGGCTCAGTAATATGATGTCTGTTGATTAGTTGGGAGTGGAAGCATGTTGCAGAGAAAAAAACAGTCCTTGGGGAAATTTTTATCTTTTATCCTAGACTTTGGACACCACTTCTGCTTGGTATGGCCCTGAGAAACTCAGTTTTCTGCTGCTTATCTACTTGATATTCCATAAGCTTCCCCTTGTAGATTCTTCCAAAGAAGGACTATCCTGTCTGTGTGTAAAGCACTCAGAGAAATTAATACAAATCATAAGCTGTAGATTTTTTGCATAGAACTGTGCAAATTTTCCTTTTTTAGGGAAAACTGAAAACCTTACACATCAAACGTTGCATTGGGTTTTCTTTCTTCTACTTCCCCTAAATAACTAGTTTTTGTTAAATTGCTTGGAAAGCCACAAGTTTCATAACACAGGCAAAATATTAAACAGGAAAATGTTTCCCAGCTCAGCCTCTTAGGAATAATTTTAACAGTGTCTGGCCCAGCTCTGCTGTGAAAGGAGAGGTGTCATGGGGAGTTTCATTTCCCTTTTCTCCGTGAGCACTTGGCTCCCTTCTAGTTGTTGGGTAATCCTGGCACTTTTATTAATTGAGACCTGGCTGCTTGTATTTGGAATGGTCAAAGGCACTATTTGCTGAAGGAGAAGTGATCAGTCATCATGCTGACTTCGAGGCACTCTGAGGCAGGATTTTTTTTAATATATTTAAGATACCTTAAGTTCATCCATAGCATTCCTATTTATTAATCTTAAAATTCCAATAAGATGCTACAAAAAATGCTAGTTTTCATAAGGTTTAGTGCCTGACTAAATATCAAGGCCTTGAATCCCCCAAATCTTCCTGTTGATACCAAGTAAAGCTTGGCCCTAGATTTAAATCAACCCCTATCCACAAGGAGTACAGTGCCTTATTCCATGTCCTTCCTTTCTTTTTGGAAGCTCCTGCAGTGTTTTTTTCCTTACTTCTGGTGTATGTTTATCAGGTCTAACATGAGCCAAATGTACTAGTTAAATATGGCTCTTAATATGCTGATAAAGGCAAAACTATCCCTTGTCATTAAATAATTGAATCAGTTTTGTTATCAATGCTCAGGTACATTTGCCAGTTTTATCCACAACTGCCTGAACTTCCCCAGCTTCCCCTGAAGTGTCCAGTGCTTGGCATCACTCCTGCAAAGAGCAGCATCAGCCACGTGTTATGGTCATGAAGGAAACACAAACTGAGTGTTGTTTGATACCAACTGTTTCCAGATGTCCTTATTAGTCCAATATTATTTGATTTAGCAAATGTAGCCCTTGTACTTTATTTAATACCACTCAATCTGGTTTCTAAGTCCCAGAGGGTGCCAGAAATACCCTGTTGTTATTCCTTCTGCACATTTCCCAATCATACCTAAAATTGGTTTTGCACGTAGAATTGACAAGATTAGGTTACAATTAACTGTCTTGCTGGATTTTGATTGTGTCTGTGTGAGAGAAAAAAAACCTTTCTGCTTATGAATGAGTTGGCTGGTTGTGTTTCTGTGCTTGACATGCAACAGTTCTTAGTGGCTTGGAGTATGATTTTAATGATTCAAACATCTTTGATATGTTTAGACTTAATATAGCAGTGCACACACACAAACACTAGCACTAAAGGAAAGAAATTTCAGTAATCTTTTTCTACCCTCCCCTCAGTACAATAAAAGAGGCACCAGTAGATCTCGTGAATCAGTAGAGAGGAAATGTATTTTCCCTTTCCCTCCTCCCTCCCCTCCCCCACGACAATCTGATTTTTTAATAAAACCATTTTTTTATTCGGTAAATATTTTTTACTTATTTTCAACCTATTAGCTCCTTGAAAACCATTTTATTTAACCCTGAGGATTTCAAACTCCACTGTTCAGGGATTTTTCTCTGGTTCTACTGAGAATTTAGAAGAGATCCACTCTGAGGGAGGATTATCTGCTATCTGCCTAATACAGATTTTGCTGCTTCTCCTGAAGTATTTAGTGCTGAGGGCTGTAAGAGCCATCCTATTGAAATAGATGGGCCTCAAGTCCAGTCCAAAAGAAGTGCCTGTGTTCTTATTTGTTGCTCTCTGATGCACAGCATCATCTTCTCCTTGAATTTACTAAACAAGAGAACAGTGAGTGCCAGATCCAGGAGTAGGTCTGGTGTGTGGCACTGCCTCTTCCTCCAGCTGTGGAATCAGACTGAAAACTACCCAGCCCTTGGTTGTAGGAGGGTGAATCAGAAGTGAATTAGAGCCTTGCAAAGAAGATATGTTCTGAACATCTGTATGAAAGCAAATCCATTTGTGGGAAGACTTGGGGTGGGGACAGAAACTTGAAGGAGCCAAGTAATTGCTCTTGGTTCTAATCACTGTTCCTCAGCTCTGAGCTTAAAATGTTCTGTCCAGCCCTCTGGCTGCTCTAGAGGAGTTAGGGCTTAAGCACAGTGCTGAGCATATTTTTTTCTCTGCTTGGATGGACTCAAAGCAGTGATGTTCATTTCTGAAAGAGAAATCTGCTGGTATTTTACAAACTGTATGTACTTGACACTTCAGTGGCCTCATGTTAAAAGCAATCACCCTTTTCCCAAAATACAGGAGTGCAGCTCACTGTCAGTGTGTCAGACATTAATATTCTCTGTGTTGTAAGGAGGCTGTCTAGGAAGCTTTAGACTTGGATAAAGAGTTGTTTCTTTCCTTTCTTGTTACTAAAAGTAACTCTTTTCAGAGTTGCTCTTTTCAGAGATGCTCTGAATGGTACAGGATGGTTGAAATTAGGCTAATAATAGGAATCTGTGGTTGTGTATAAGATCTTGTCTTCTTCTGTTTATTGTGCCTTGATGCTTTTGGCTTCTGGATTTCTCAACTTTTTCTCTGATTTCCAAGATTTGTGTCTTAAATTTAGTAGTCCTGAAAAATCAATAGCTGCTTCTGTGTACAGTAAAATCTTCCTCTTCTTCCATCAAAGACTAAATCCTCTGAATGCCTGAATCCTTCTTTAACAACTCTTAACACTAACCTTGCATATGTATGGCTCTCTATTTAGTTTAAGATAAATATTTCAAAAGGTATCAATCACTAAACTAAAAGTTAATAAAACTTTTATCTTTCTTTTATCAGTGCTTTAAGAGTTAAAATACTGCTGAGCCCTGTAGGGGGTAGAAAATCACCAGAGAATCTCATGGTTTGGGAATTCTCTTGAGCTGATGTTTTCTTTAGCTGAACAATTGTGATTTCCTTATCACTGTCATTTTGCTGGGTGGAGGGAGGTTTGATCATGCATGGAGATAGTCTTTTCTAAGGGGGTATTAATATGAGAATACAATGTTGGAATTGAATTTAGGGGGGAAAAAAGAAGGTACTGCTGAAATATACCCCAGTTTGTCATTAGGACCTCTGTAAATACTGCTACCTTTAATCTCCAGGGAATAAGGTTCTTCTAGGTTTGTGGTTCAGCAAGGACTAATGCATATCATGAGATGAGAGACTTGACATTTTTAAAGAAGTGTTTGTGTCCATAAATACCTGTTCTTTCTCTGTGCCTCTAATGGAAAGGGGTAGATGAATTTTCAACCTGGCAGGAAATGATCCCTGGTAGTACAAGTCTTCATTGCATTGAGAGCCTATAATTCTGAGAATATTTACTTTTCCTTTTGAGCTTATTCCTTTTTTTTTTTTTTTTTTACTCAGCTTGGGCTGAGTAGAAACAGTGCAAAGAAGAGAAAGCAGAACAAAGCCAGATATTTCTTTCTCTGGAAAAAAAAAAATCCCACAATTGGTAAGACTATGGGAATTCAACTGCTGAAGTGCTTTTCTTCTCTAATCTTTCTGACATCTGGAATTGCCGAATCCGAGACAGATATACCAGTGCTTCAACAGATCTGTTCAACTGAGTCTGTAAATAGATAAGGTTTAATTCAACTAATGGAGGAATGAAAAAAAAAGAAGCGAGGACAGTAGTTTGAGTAGACATTGCCAGTGCTGCTTGCTCTTTTTTTTTTATTCCTTTATCCCTCCCCTAGCAAATGCTATTACTGTAAGAGGCAGAACTGATAGATTTACTTTCTTTGCTGTTGCAGTTTAGGAAAGTTCAAGAAGTCAGCTGTCAGATTCCGGGGGCCTTGCAGGCAAAGGAATTTCAATTTCAAAGTACAAGAGATGGAGGTCTTGAAACAAAAGATCATCAAACACTAATAATTCCTGACTGTTGCTGGAGCTGGGAAGTGGGTAGGAAGCAGTGCCTCTTTTTAAGGGGCAGGGAGTGTGACAGTGAATCTTGCATTCACTTAATTCTTTGGGGTCATATAAGGGAACTCAGATGTGAGCAAATAGATCATTTAAAGCCACTGAAAAAAACCCCAAACCATGTGCACTGTGAAATTCCTTACAAAGGAACAGAAGTTCTATGAGAACTCCTGAATCTCATTTCCAAAGCACCTCAGAAAGCAGATTGCCTTGGTGAGTCTTGTTATGGAAGAAAGTGTAGTGTGCTTCAGACCTCAGCTCCAAGCACATGGAATGTTCCCTGCTGCCTCTAACATGTACTAAGAGTGGCACTCACAGATTGTTAAATGTATGCACATCTCCATAGAAATGACACACGCACAGTTTATAATTAAACTACAAAACAGTAATATTAAGCAGACAAAAAATCTGATTTTCACCTTTGATATTTCAAATTCCACCTGAATTACTTAGCGAATTTTGCCCTCCCTCACCTGCAGTTAAGTGTATTTTTCAGCAAATAAACTATTTGTCACAAAAATCGCAAAACTTTCTAAACAGTGACCTTTAAATCTTCTTGTGTTGCTGCTTTCCAAGACAAGCTTTTTCAGCCTGTAGATTTACTTTGCAGATTTGTTTGTAGATTTAGTAGACTTACTCTGTTCCCAGTTGTATGATGCTGCATTTGGCAGTATTAAAATGCATTTTTTAGGCTGCAAGTGATTCAGATCTCTCTGTAATAGCAACCTGCCTCTGCTATTTACTGCTCCACAAAGATTTGGAGCAACAAAAAATCGTACCAGCAAAAAATCCATAAAATGGCCTTACTGTTGACAAAAACCCACAATAATGTGGACAGAGCTCTTGTTTTGACCTAAAACTGGAAAGGGACCAGTTTCTTCCTATTAATACCTTATTATATATTATTATAATATCTTATAATATTATTGAATCCAGTCAGGCAACTCTTTTGTTGGTTGTCTTGTTTATATCATAGAGAGCAAGTTCTTAATCAAAAGTAGAGTTAAAAAGCAAGGTATATGGCATCAATGCAACTGTCTCTATAACTGACCCAAAATTGCTTAAATAAGCAGAGTAATGAAATAATAGATTTGTTGGCAGTATCTGCATCCTATGAAAGCAATGCTTAGTGACTTTTTGTTATTGATAGTGTCCCAGACTGAACATCTGGATGCTTTCTCTACCACTAACCAGAGAAGGAAATGATGCATAGTTCTCCAGGTAATATTTAACAACAATGAAATTGGAAATTTTTGACAATCACAGAATCTTTCAGAATTTCCTCAGTTTGCTTTTTAGCAAAAAAAAAAAAAAAAAAAAAAAAACAACAAAATGAAGCAAAAATCCCGTCCCAAACAAACAAACAAAAAAAACTCCAACCAAACCAGAGAAGCAAAAAATTAATACTATCAATTCAGAAACCTGTGTAACTACTTGTGAGTCATTGGTGTATGTCCTCTAGGCTTGTTAATACAGAAAGAAATTTGATTTTAGCAAGTGGTCCCCACTAATTTCCTTTGAGAGAAGATAAGCTTTGCGTCCTTTGCCATAAAGGATTCCTGGTTTTCATTGCAACTTGACAGCTATGCCAAAAAAACCTACAATCCCCCCAGATTTCTTTCATGTAAACTTGATCTTGTCGAGAATTACTTCTTCCCTCAGATGCTGGCCCTGAGCCTGTGGCTGTGAGTGGGTGTGGAAGGAGGTGGAGCTGGTGTTTCCCCAAGGTGCTGCAGCAGTTTTAGCTGGCAGCAGGGGGGGTTTCTGCAGGGGAACGAGGGGACAGAGATGGGGAGGCAGAGCTTGCAGAACTCCGGCAGCAGGCAGGGAGGCTTTTGAACAAAGCAGAAGACAAGTAACCACACTGAAAGTAAGATTTAAGAGAAAGACTGGCCCTACAGGGATATTGTGGGCTCTTGGTGGCTTTGTTCACGATTTGTTTTAATCTGTGTCCCCTGGTAAATCTGAGCTCTCTCTATTTTAAGTCATTACTGACTTATTCTAAGTCAGTAGTTTGTGGTCTTGCAAAACCTGCTCTATTATAAGCCCGTGGTGGTTTTTGGTGCACTTGTTTTAAGGAGAAAAAAAAAAACCCAAAAAACCTAATATCCAGCCTCAAAGTGATTTAGGACCATATTGCATTGTTTGACATTTTTCTGTGGTAATATGTGAACATGTCTGTCTGCAAAATACAGTTAAAACTACTGACACCTTGCACTGAACAATGATTTGGAAGAATTTACTGTGTTTCCTTCATTTGGCTGAGTGTTTTGGACTGGCAGGATTGTACTAATCAATAGGAACTTGTGGGAGGTGAGTTAGATCCAAAATTCTCAGGACAGAAATTACAGGAGCAGTTACTTCAGACATATGGCTTTAGCAAAAGCCAGTGGATGGGTATCAGTAGGAATGCTGTTCCAGCTGGAATTGTCTGTGGTCCGTGGGATATGCAGACATACAGAAGAGCAGCTTTTGTGTTCTGCACACGCCGACTCACACACACAGGGGGTGTTTTGCTTCCCACTCGGAGTTTGGAGCTGAAGTGCAGCTGCTTTGACTGCTGAGGAAACTGTGCCAGAACACCAGAGAAACTTCTCTCCAGCTCACTTAGTGGCAGGCTGCTGTGAAGCAAGCAAAAATAGGCTGGGCATAGCACTCTGCTAATCTGGCTCTATTGCTCCCAAAATGAAGTTATCTCGAGTACAGCCGGCAAGGCCACAGGGAGCTTGGAAATATTTCCACTGCATTGCAAGTGCAGAAATAGATGGCACCCAAAAGAAAAGAGAATTTATATCCTGCATATCACTAGATTTCCCCAAAACATCACAAAGGGCAAATTACTCAAGAACTTTAATCAAACGACTGGGTTTGTTTGGATTAAAAACCTTTCAGCTCTGTTTTCACACCGCTCCCGTGTTTGTGTGATTGCTTCAATTTGCATTTATGGGCCTAACATATTGAAGTATCAGCACTCACATCTAAAATCAGCAGTGTTAAGACTATGCACTAGGAATTTTTATTTAATCAAAATTCTAATTAAAAAAAAAAATTTAGACAGTGGAATAATGAGAGAATACCAAGGAGCAAATGGGCCACTTCATTTTTTAAATCTTCCTCTGCCACTGATGACTATGGAAGACGTTATAATCATTTGTTTTCTTTATCAATGTATGGCTTTTGCCTTTAGACTGGAGAGAAAGATAAGCCCCCAGCCTTGCATGGCTGTACTGAGCATAGCAGCAGCATTCATTGCTACAATGGCTTTGGGAGTGTTTTGTAAACTTGCCTGAAAGACTAATAATCAGGGAGAAATAAGCCACTTTTTCAAATCTGTTTGAGTCAGAGAGGACTAGTTGGTGTGGTGGTCTGGGCGATGCATCATTGCCCCCTCCCATTTGTCTGCAGTGATCAAACTGCTCGTGCAGGGTCTGGGTGCTCGTGGGGGCAGCTGGATCTGAAACTGTGGTCAAGGAGTTCACGTTTTCAGTTTAGCTGGGCATCAGAAAATAGGGCAAACAGCTGCCTGGGGCAATTCTAAACGTCAAGGTGGAGGCCAGCACAGGCTGGAGAAGCATCTCTGATCCAGAAGCCCTTGCAGTTGAGTTGCAGAGATACGAGGGCAGACCACAAAGAGGAGCCAGCAGCCTGCCAGCACTGCTCCCCACACTCCCAAATGGTGAGTCATCAGGAGTAAAAAGCATCACCAGCAGCAATGGGTGCCAAGATTTATGAAGAGCTGTTTTGTCTGTCTGATGTTGCCAAGAACAAAGAATTGGTCTTCTTCATTGTCACGAGTTCTATCCAATAGATAGATGATTGAGATGATTGAGTTTATTATACTTGAGTTCCTCCATCTTCTACTGTATTATTTTTTCTCACCTGACTGTAGATAATAGCACACATCTTCCTGTGTGCTGAGAAAGCTTGTAATTTAGGAAATGCTGCTGCTCCCTCACGTGAGACTCCCCTATTCTCATCTCAATAATGCATTTTTGGGGCCAGTCAGACTGAACTTGGAATATATGAGTTTCCCACATCTGAAATTTGAATGGGCATTGATTGAATAGAATATTTATTTCTATTTGATCTGTATGTTTTGCATCATTTGCAACAAGCTGGTGTGCTGTGGTTATGTTCTACTACAGTTAAATGATAAACTTTTGAAAGGTAATAGTTCATTTCTTCATGCATCAGCCATAATGTGATCTGTTTCCCAGACAAGCCTTCTCTAATATGGAGAATTTGTAGCAAAGAGGTTTTCTAGTTCTTGAAGCCCATCAAGTGCTTTCTAGCCCTTTAAAGCACTGTATGTGAGAATATTACAAAAGAAACACCAGGTATTGTGGGTTTTGAACGGTTCCACTCCATCAAATCCAATATCCTCTTCCTTGAGTGTTTTATGAAAAAACCACCCAAACCTCAGTGAACTTCAGATGGATTGTGTGAGTGTCCAGAATAGGGTCTTTATGCCAGTAAAAGGCCTTTTTATTACTTCTTTTTCCATGCATGTTGTAATTAGCCACCTAAACCAAAGAGGGTATGAGATGAAGAATTGTTCCCCCCACCTCCATTGCAAAATCTCCCACAAAATGCAAGTTGGCAGGAAGATCCAGCTGATCTTAGGCTACTGTTAGTGCAGCTTTGTTCCCCTTTTTGGCTTAGAAACTGAGGAAAACTGATTTCCTTGTTTTAGAAAGTTCAAAGACTTTGTGCTATAGGTGCCTGACCTCAGATATGCTGGGGCAGGGAATGGAAAATGCTAACAGGTGTTTCATGGAAAATAGGAGTGATGTGATACCCTGTGAAATGGGTGTTGTCCAGTCCTTCAGAGTGGGTGAAAGAGTGTGTTGGTGAGCACTGCTAAGTTAAAAATTCAGGACAGGCACAAGGAATCCTTATGCCAAAGACAAGGATCTGCCTTCTACCTTCAGGAAATAGGAAATATCCCACAAAGTTAAAATAACAGAGAAGGTTATTCATTCTGCGTTTATAGAGATGAAATAGAGTTATTTTATGACTAAGACTTGGTAGTAAAAGTACATATATAAGGCAGTTGGTACTGTTGGTAATGTGGAGTAATATTTGCAATAGGAATCAGGGGATTTCGATATTTAGTCTGTTCTGCCATTGATTTACTGTGCTAGACATTGTCAGCACTGTGCCTTCAATCCTACTGTGATAAAAGATGTATGATAAAAGTGCTCCTGAAGATCTAGTGGATTTTAAAAGATTTTTGAGACTGTAAAAATTTTCAGATGATCACAAGGTTATGATAATTTGCAGCAATATTTTTGATTTTTCCTCTTTATAAGCAATTTTACTTTTTTTTTTTTTTAAAGTTAATTGACATTAGGAGTAAATATTTTATGATACCCTCATAGGAAATATTTACTTACTTCTCAAGGTTTCATAAAACCCCATATTCATGTCTTCTGTGGTGTTGAAACAGCTTGTCTCATTCATGGTCAACCTCTAAATCATTCATGTCAACCCTTATATTGATGTAACCCCACTGCACACAGAGCTAAAGCTGGAGACTTAAACCAGTTCTGCAGTAATTTTTGGACTGTTGCTTTTGGGATTTTTCAATGATTTGTTTCTACTGGCATAAATTATTGTCAGTGGGATTAACAAAAGGACCAGAAGAGAGTGTGGACTCAGCTGTGTGTTCCCCAGGCAGTTGTTACACAGGTTGTGGTCAGAGAATCCTGGTGCAGAGCAGCTCCTGGATCTTGTCAGCTTGCCCTCGTATTGGAAGTGAATAACAAAGGGTGAAGCAACCTGTTGCCTTGTCTGAAAGCCTGAAAAGCTTTCAGACATTTCACTTAAAAATTCCAACAATAAAAGCAAAGTGTAGAAATTGTTGGAAGGCTGCGGAGAGGAGGAGGAGTTAAAATAAAGATCCTCCACGTGGGCTCAGACAGGATTTGCAGGCAAGAGTCCACAGGATAAGAGAGGCTTGATCTGTGGGTAAAGTGTTAAACTCAGATTGAGACACACAGGTTCCTCCTTTGGCAAAGGCTCCAAGAGTGCAGTCAGCTCACACGCTCTGTGCTCGGGGTGCCTCTGCAAAGCCGAGATAATAAAGTTCCTCTTCGTTCACCCTTGGCTGGTATTGTCTGAGAGGAGACTAAGCTCCTTCAGAGAGAAGCTGTTTTTCTCTGTACATTGTGCAGTGCCACACACAGCATTATCCAGATTCCAGAATGGTTAAATCAGTGTTACCCACCCCATACGCTTGGTGCTGGATACAGTTGGATCAGTAATTTATCATAATTTTGTGGGATGGAAGGGAGTATCACCAGATTTCTTTTCTTTCTTGAGGATGGAGATTTTGATTAATTTTTTTCCCATCTCTTCAGGGCTAGCACTTTGCATTATATATATTTGTAGGTAGGGAAATTGCTCACTTGACAGCTGTGGATAAAACATGAGATTTTAGATAATGTTTTAAATTCACCAGAGACAAACCTGCTTCAAGGTAATTTATAAATTAAATCAAATTCAAATATTGTCTCATGGCATCTATCTATAATTAGAAAATTTTCTTGAAGAGGAAGGAGGTGGCTGGTATACAAAATATTTTGCAGCTAAAAATAGTGCTGTCTAGAGATTGGGTGATATCAGGCAAATCCTGTGTCAGACAAGCTTTCTTCATTTTGCATTTGAAAGCTTTTCCCAGCTCACCAGCCTGACTAGTTTCAAGCTTGCTATGTAAAAGCTAGTAGGGAGAGAGTCAGAGTATGAGTTGTTGCACACCTCATACTTTGGTGTGAATTTGATTTCAAAATTCTGTCTTTTCCTGCCTCTGTTTTTTCTCTCTCTGTTATCATGGAATGGTTTGGAAGGGACCTTAAAGCTCATCTCGTTTCACCCCCTTCCATGGACAGGGATACCTTTCACCATCCCAGGCTGCTCCAAGCCCTGTCCAGCCCAGCCTTGGGAACTTCCAGGGATGGGGCATCCACAGCTTCTGTGGGCAACCTGTGCCAGGGCCTCCCCACCCTCACAGGGAAGAATTTCTTTCTAATATATAATCTAACCCAACCCTCTCAGTTTGAAGTTATTCCTCCTTGTCCTATCAACATGTCTTTGTCCAGAGTCCCTCTCCAGCTCTCTGTGGCCTCCTCTGGACTTGTTCCAGCAGCTCCATGTCCTTCTTATGTTGGGGACCCTGGAGCTGTGGGCAGCACTGCAGGTGGAGTCTCAGCAGAGCTGAGTAGAGGGACAGAATCCCCCCCCTTGTCCTGCTGCCCACATTGTGAGGGTGCAACCCAGGACACCACGGGCACATTGAGCTTCTTGTCAGCCAACACCCCCCATCCATCTCCTTGGGGCTGCTCTCAATCCATCCTTTGCCTGTTACCTGTCTTTCTGACACCTGGGAGGAAAAGGGAGAAAAAGTGCTCCTTTGAAAAAAGTTTTTTTATGTTTTGGGAAATATTATTTCAGAACTGCTTTATATTTCTTTTTTTCTTGGATTTCATCCTGATGGTTCCATCAGCCCACAATGCTCATATGTGAGAGTAACCAAATATTGTGTGAGGCTGTGCAGTGGTCTTATTTTAATTCATATTCTGAGAGTTCTAAACTGCCCTGCACTGCTGAGCATTGAATATTAGCCTGCCTTGCTCTCCCTTCTCCTCCATTCTTTTTCTTCCAATGTATTCCACTCACAGCATTCCTATCTGCATTCCTGCCTTTCACCTGCTCTGCCAGTTGCTTTCTTTTGAGCAGTTGCTTACCTGTCACTGGCTGCAGAGGCAACATCTTTAGGCATGGACAGGGAGGAGAGGTCACTGGGAAACATTTATTTTTTGTCACGAGCCTCGTAGCTGCATTAGGGCTCATATGCTGTCAAGGAAATGCCACTGGCTTTCCCAGTTTTACAGTTCTGATAAAAATTCTCTGCAGTGAGAGATCGTTCATTCAAGCACATAAATCAGAAAAGAAAAGAAACAAAAATATCCTTTGCAAGCAGGACAGATTACACCTTTCTTTGTAAAGGGACACGTGTCAAAAGGCTTTTTCCCTAGATCTGCTAAAACTGTATGTGGAAGGACACCAGATTTGCTTCACCTTTTATCTTGAAGCAGTAAACATTGTGGCTGGGAGGTGACATCAGTCAAAAACTGTGCCAAATCCAGGTGTGACAGGCTCCAGGGAAACCTGTATTCAGTAGGTTTCTAATTCTGACCTATAATTGCAGTAATTTTCAGAAGCTTAATGCTTTCCAACCGAGCTTTTCTTATTCCACTGTAATGTAGAAGCAGAGCTGCAGCTGTCTTGCAGCTGAAAGATGTGAGGAAAACGTGGGGGAAAGTGTCCATCTTAGGTAAGCAAGGATTTGTAAAATTTGGAGAGTTTCCAAATGGGAAAGGGAATATTCCTTGAGAGTTTAGAGGACATCCACTTTTGGGCTGATGGAAGGACATGCACCAGCACATGTGCTCTCTGCTTGCTAAGTAACTTAGCACATGCCAGCCTATAGGAGTCAGAAATCCATGAGCAACTACTTATTACTGGTAAAAAGTAACTTATTTGCTCCCAAATACCATTGTCTTCTCACTAAAACTATTTTTGCAGGATTATGGTAGTTTTGAAGGAGTCAAATGCTGTGGAGAGCAAGTATTAGGGATTTCAATTTTGAAAGGAAATATTACATTTGTTTCAAAAGTAAAAATTAAGATGAAATAGGACATTAAAATCAGCAAAGACATAAAGCTGGAGCCACTGTTCTTGAGTGGATTGAAAGATAGAGATATATTCTCCCTAAAGTTTTTCAAGGCTTTTAATTCAGAAAGTTAATCTTAAAATCAGTTTTTGACATTACAATAATAATAATTATAATAATAATAGGGGCACAAAAGTTTGGTTTCAGGGATGACCCGTGGGAGCAGCCTGGAAATGTGGTGTGGTAGAAAAAAGACAATATAACGATTTTGACACAGAAAAAAGTGTTGAAAAGAAAGATAAGTCATTTCTTTTCACTGTAGGGGTTCAAATAAAAGGAATATATACTTTAAATATAAGTTATGATTAGATCTGTTGGTAGCCTGATGAACTGTGAGCAGTATAATATTTTGCTTAAAGATCTAAAGCACTTCAAACCTCATGCTATGAAATGTTTCACCATCATCACTTTAATGCATCCTTGGTCACCAAGTGTTGCTGATGATGTTACAGTGTGAAACACTCTTTGCAAATTATTTTAGTCTCTTTTTTTTTTAAGCTTTTTACCACCCTTGCCAATCTGCAGGAGCTCCCTTAAACAGTTCTTTTCTCTTTGTGTTTCAATGAATTTACAAGGTAGTTTCTTTTCTCTGAATGCTGTGAAAATGGAATTTTTAAGTGTCACATGGTGACGAATAAGCCTTTTAATGTTTTAGCAGAAATTACTCCAATAAACTAATTACTTTCTCTAATGTGTGCTATCTGGACTGAGATCACAGGCAAAAGAGCTGTCTGATGAAAACACTGGGGTTTGAACACTTCTTTATTTTTCCAACACAGCCCTCAGCTGTCAGTGTGTTTTCTGTATCTTGCCTCAAGAAAAAGTCTTTATTTCATCATCTCAACAGTTTTGTCTTAGAGAACAGAGCTTTGCCTATTGTGTTGAAGGGATAAACCTGGAGGACAAATGATCCTCCTTTATTTAATATCCAGCAATCAATAACTGCAGGAGTTACTAGCAGACTCACCTCATACATGGGAAACCTTGGGAAGGTGAATGAGAAAACAGGCATCAGTGTGTGATGAAGTGTTTGTTACTCTTGTGTAATGTAGTAGCAGAGTGTTAATGAAGCAAATTTGTTCCTTTTATTCCGGAGTGTTGTGAGGGAGACTCCTGAACCATATAGCTTTATTCCAGACTTCAGCTGCAGAGAGGATTTCCAGGGTCATCATCCTCATGAAGGAATCTGTGAACACTGAGGACTTTAAAGCTGAAGGAGGCCTGTTGGAGGTGGTGCTGATGGCACCCAAGTGGGTGCAGCTGTGAGGGCTGGTTTTGCTGGGGCAGGGAATGGAGGTCACTGCCGAGAGGGGACAGGATTTGGTTTCCAGCACAGGTAGGAATGCTGACATTTGGCTTCCTAGCAGTGCAGACAGGTCTAAAATAAGGCTATAAAATGCCTTTTTTTTTTTTTTTTCAAATGTTCCCTGATTCCTTATCTTCTTTGGTGTGAAGGTTTGGTGCTTAAAAGGAGGAAAAGCGATCACAGGCATGAAAGTCAGCTCTAGTGAGTGAGGAAGTGATAACACCCAATGCTCTGCTGTATTGCTCTGTATCATGCAGTTGGTTTTTCAGGTTTTTTATCTCTTTGGATTAAGAGGCTCTGAGGCACTAGAAGATGATGTGTTTGCTGCTGTATGAAGGTAGTGATGTGTCTATGTTGTGTTGAGTAAAGGAGCAACTGAAGAGTGAGTAGGGATACTTCAGCTTGCCCTCCGTTAGCTGATACAGGTTAAAAATCAGGATAAACCCAACAAAGGCTCATCAGCTGCCTAAACACCCGTGGTTTGCAAACACCTTGGGGAATCTGTTAAAGTCCTTGTTGTACCACTTAAAGCTTGCTCAATCCCAGGAGTTTGCCATCACATTTCTGAAAATGCCCTCTACACTCATCAACAGACGACACGCAGATCTTGTGAGTGCAAAGTCAGGGACATCTTAGACCAGATCCTGCAAGTAGATACACGTCATCCCATTGGAAATGTGCCTCAGAAGTTCTTTTGAAATGAAAACAAGCAAACAGAGCTGACTTTGGAAGGAAGGTTATGTCCAGGGTTTATCTAGATTAGGAGCCCCTGACTGCTGTCCCGAGTTCTCAGTGTTTAAAAAAAATTAATTCAGAATTGTGGGCGTTTTTGCAGTGGATGTGATGAGAGTGTTTTTGGGTAACAAGCTGCCTTATGGACATAACTTTTTTCTGTACAAGCCACACATCAAGGTGTAGCCAGAGCAGAGGTTCTGCTGTGCCTCAAATCAGTGTGTTGCTTGTTTTTCTTGGGCTGAATGCCCTTCTTTCTCTCTGTGTTTTCCTGCACTGAAGTTTTTAGAAGTTTTCAGAAAGGACCTGAAGAAAGATTTAGGTCACAGTCCTATTGGTGAATTTAGGAAGTATTATTTTCAGCACTTTACTGCTGAAGGTTAAGAAAGTAGTGGTGGGCCAAAAGTATGGACAGACAGCTGCAGGTAACTTACATTTCATGCAGGTTTTTAAAGGTATCATCAGAGGCTGCTCCCTTGCAGCGTGGCCAGAGTGATTCCAGCACAGCATGGGCTTTGCTTTTTCTTGCAGGGGAGGGTTTAAGCCACTTGATTGTCTTGTTCATCTGTGCTAGAGACAGCTGGACTGTCCCCACAAGAAAATGGGACCTATTTCACTCACAGATCGTATGTCTGAGTGTTGAGCAGCTTGACAGTTTCTTGTGCCTTTCAGTCATTTTTAATTTATACACTGTCTTCAAAGATACTGCATTTTTTGATTCATTGTACAGGAAATTACTGCAAGCTGGTTTTCCTTCTAATACCTACACAAAACTCAATTAAAACTAATATCAATTAGCTGTGAATGACTTTTGAGAACCCTATTAAACAAAAAATATGAGCAGATGACAACTGTTTAAAATATGGGAGTATGTCAGTTTTAATATCCGTTATGTTGCTGTATTTCCAAGCCATAAAAGTGACAAGAATGGCATGCACTGTGTAAAAGAAATTTGTTATGGTCACTTAAAAAATTGTTTTTCATTATTATTAACTACTGCAAAGTCAGATATGGATTGTAAATATTCTTTGATACGGAGTACGGATTTTCATGAACTGACACTTCACACCACACAACTTAAAATATTTGTTCCCGTTAATAAATGTTTTGCTGCTGCTTATGAAGGGCTTGAAGTGTTTTTAGATGCTGTAAAGGTCTGTGAGACACATGTAGCTGTTGCTACCTTATCCTTACCTCGTGATAAGGTACAAATTATGCAAAAATTCAATGTTGTGTTCAGAACATTTGCCAAGTGGTTCAGGGGGAGAGGAGCCTGAGTGATAATATTGAGCCATTACCAAAGGTTCAGATAACCAACACTGGTCAATAAAAGATGTCCAGGGCAGACAACAAGAAAAATACAAGAGTAAAAAAAGACCTTTTAGGATACTCCCCCCAATCACCTGTGACTTACAAATTTTTGGATACTTGTAGTTGTTAACCCTGGATGAGATTTTTTTTTTTCCTCTGAATATATGAATATATTTAAGTCTTGAATCCATGTAGAATTTCAACACCAATTGAATCTCATGGGAATAAATTTCAATAGCTCTTTATAATGAAATGTATCTTTTAAATGGTCTGATCATAGGTTAAATAGCTTTGTTCTTTTGAATTTCAAATTTGCATCTGACAATGGTTTCCTATTAACCAACTCCAGTTGCTTAGCTCTTATTACAGAAAATGTCTCAACCATGGTCCTGATTTTTAAATATGAATTTGTCCCTCTTCTCCCTCCTTCTCCCTCTTTTTTCTTTTGGTTTTCCTTCTTGGTTTTGCTGATTAAAAGCCAGCTTAAAACTGAGCAAACCTCAGTTACAGTTTCTAGACTTGCTCAGTGGAAACTGCAGGGGTTGAGAAGCACCTTTAAAGCAGATTGTACATGGCAACAGCCAGTACAGTAACACATAAAACAGACATAATAGATGAACTACAGAGCAAACTGAATTACATACACTTAGAGCAGTGTAATGAACTGGTGCCTTTAGTAATTAGCCAGGGCTGAAGTGATCTACTGTGGATTATATTCTTTGACTCTCTAATAATCTAAGTCACATTTCCCCTGGTTGACATTTACCAAAGGCCTCAATTTTCTGGTGTTTCATAGCTCACTTTTGAATGCTCAAAACCTGGATGTTAATGTTGAGAGCTTCAGTTTAAATTGTCCTTTCTGCAATTTTGTGTGCTTCTAACTTTATTACAATTCTGTCCTTTAAGCCAGATACATCAGACACTACAGCAGTCATATCAGAGCATAAAACTTGTCTGGACTCAAAAATGGTAATAAAATTTAGATCCTTTCCCCTGGAACTGGCTCTTTATGGACCTGTTTTCCCAACGGAATATCCACCAACTTCTTCAGGGCTTCACTACTTCACTGCTGTCCAGGCCTATATCAGACATGTTTAGTTCTGAGCCCAGTCTGCAAATGTACAGCACAGGTGTGTAAATGTACAGCACCCAAAGGTGTGACTCCAGTGCTGCTGTGACATCTTGCTTGATATTCCCAAAATTTCTTCTTCTACCAGGCCTCCCTCTTTTTTTTTTTTTTTTTTTTTTTTTTTTACCCCTGGTTTATTTTTCCCTTTATTTCTTAGTATTTCACTTATTTTTCTTCTTTTTAAATCAGAAAATACTGCTCACTCTGTGCACTTGTATATTACTTAAAACTACACAAGTTAAAATAACGCAGCTTTAAGTAATTTAAAAATTACATAAACATAGCAAAGTTGAACTACATGTCTAAATTATCAGGTTTTGATGCTTCTTTGTGAGGATTTGATGATTCTTCAACTTTTAGAGTCTTCTCTAAAGTTAAAGTTTCCGGTTTTATTTGGTAACTGCAGTTTAATTTTAATATAGCAACTGATATTGCTGTTAATTTGTTGCCTTTGATAATGGGAGTTTCAGGTGATTATCCCAACACTGATGTCAATCTGTTCGTGTGTCATGTTAAGGGATCCTGACTCTGAGAAATTCAAACATTAGAAGTGATAAGTAATGACATGTAGGTAGTTAAATATATTTACAGTTTTCTATTTCTCTCTTTTAAGACAACTTTGGAATCATCATCTCATGTAAATCTCAGGCTGAAGAATGTCAGGTGTTGACATCAGGATTAGAAAGTTGAAAAACAGACTTGAGCAGGCAACAAATTTTCTGCTTTCATCCTGGTCAAAATACGTGCATGCTGATAGCATTTACTAGCACTTATCTGCATAGGGAGAAAGCTTTAAATGCTGCTGCTTATCTGGTCTTTAGCCCCATAGCATTTATAGCAAAGATGCTGTTAGCTGAGTTGTGTTATTCAACCTGGTGTTCAAAAGAAAATGTCAACCAGACCAGCTATGAAAATTAAACTATTCCAATGCCTTTAGGACTTTTCTTCCATTGGCTTCAAATGAAAATAAACATAGAGATTTTTCTATTCTTTATGGAAATCCTTCTGCTCCTGTTTCTCTTTTTGTGTAATTTTGAACTACTGCATCTGTTTTTCCTTGCTCCTTTCCAGTATGTCGTTGCTCTTGTTTCCTGTTGCATTTCATTTTTTCCTCTCTTCTTTTATATTTAAATCCCTCAAACCACCTGAGTTTTTAATGGTCTAGTTTTCCAAATCAACCAAACACTTAATCCTGTTGGGATTTCCTGTCATTTGGACTGCAAGCATCCCTCTCAGTGACTTCTAATACGCCCACAACACTTGAAACAAAGGTTACATTGCTTCCCTGCAGTCTCTCTGGCTGGTCTTTGACAACTTGGAAGGATTCACAATTAGCAGTTAATAAATTTCCTGTTGCATCTTCTTTTAAAATTTAGCTCCTGGAACACCAGCCAGAGGATTGTGTTACATTTGAATTTGCCAGCTATTAGGAATGCAACTGTTTGAGTTAGGCAGGGTTGTTTCTTCTATTTGTACAGTTGATTGACTCTTTTTTTATACTGAATTCTCTACAAATGAAGCTGAGACAACTCTTGATTATCTGTTTTAGTTGAAGATATGGAATGTTGCCTCTAAAGCAAATAACACTGCTAATCCAAACCCTCTGTGAGCTCCTGTGAAAGATCATGACATGAGGGTGGGACTGAGCAGAGAAAAGCACAGGACAAAACTGACTGCAGAGCTTATAGACACCTTGAATTTGAAACATCCCCAGCAGATCCCTGTGCTGGGGGGTTTTGGTGCTTTCTGAGCTGCTGTTCTGGCAGCTCTGCATGTGCAGTTGTTACCTGAGCCCAGCCAAAACACCTGAGGGTGCTTGAGTTACTTTGGGCTGCAGAGATGAACGTGGCCTTGTGGTCCTATCCTTGGTGCTCCCAACAGAGAGAAGATCAAGGAATTGAGGGGGAAAGGTGAATATCTGTAGTCTCATAGGCCTTTTTTAAAATATCACCTTTTACAACAGCAAGGTTGTGCCTTCTACAAGCAAGAATAGGGCCAAGTGACTCCTCTAGCTCATGGCTCTGCTACCAAGGGCTTGGGCTGTCCCAAGCAGGAAAACCAATGTTTAAGGGGGGTGAACTCTCCCAGGTCCATGCCCAAACACATTCCCTGTCATGGCATAAACACGATGTGAGGCAAATACAAGCAAACTGTCTTAGCATAATTCAGTAGGATCCTGTGTGTGGTGGTTGCACATGGCATGGCTGCACAGGGGCAGGTGTGGGACTGTCTTGCTCAGAGATATCTTTCAAGAGCTTTAAAATTACTGACTCCCCGCTGTGATTTTTGGACAGTGCATAAGATGCATAACATAAGTTATTCCATTTGCTGATTTGTGGTGTCCTACAGGACTATTCAAATTTGGTTTGATTTCCTACTTCTGGAAAGTGAAAATACAGTGGAACCTATGCTTGGCTTGCTTTAATTGCTTCAAGTGGAAGAAGTTATTAAAAGAGCATTTTTCAAATCCAACCTGTGCTATTGCAGAGTATTTTATTCCATTCCCATCACAAGTGCTTGAACAGGTATCCTGGGGAGACAGGCCTCTCCTCCTCTGCAGTGCTATTGTAGAGTATGTAAATGGAGAGCAGGGATTTTATTGGCCTCTTGCACAGCAGTAGATAATTTAAAATCCGGAAAAATGACCATTCTGATATTTTGTAAAAAGAGAAACTGAAACAAGAATGAACTGAGCTTTTATTAAGCGTGAATGAACATTAACAAAAAGTGAATATTCCTGGAAGCCCATTCTCTTGTGCTGTTCAGTTGTTTCAGATGTAAGTAATTGCAACGCAGACGCCTCTGGTTTGCAAACCAGGACACGCCTATAACCCAAACAGCAATCTGGGCTTCTTGTAAGGCTGTTCCTAGGCAATAAGGGGGGATTTCATCTGAAAACA
The DNA here is from genome assembly GCF_036250125.1 of Pseudopipra pipra. NCBI lineage: Eukaryota > Metazoa > Chordata > Aves > Passeriformes > Pipridae > Pseudopipra > Pseudopipra pipra. Next base: position 4,785,980 of record NC_087564.1, read on the forward strand.
AACTCATGTTTATTAATGAGAAACAAGGTACTTTTTTTCTTCGTGTTTGAAGAATGATTGATATTGGAGTGATGGCTTGTGATCATGATATACTGCTCTACCTGCCAGCCTGCTGGTGACTCACGTGACATTTGCATTGCATTCACACACAGGTTGGCACTGGGCATAGCCATCCATCTACTGAATACCTATACCTAGCCATTGAGATATTTCTAATTTTTAAATGTGAATTATGTTCTTATTGCTTAAGTTTTACACCAAGTTTAAGGTGAAAACTTCCCTATTTGATGAGAATGCTCCCATCTCTTATGTCACTAATACTTGACCATTGACTGTTGATATGTTGTGCTGTTGATATGTTGCTGTTGACTTTCAGTGCAAAAACAACAGTTTTGCATACATCTCTTCTTCCTTTAAGCATAGTTTCTGCACTTCATCATAATCCACTTTTACTTTGCAAAAATCAAAACTTTTTGGTTACCCAGGGTTAAAAAAATACTGTTGGAATAAGGTAAAAGTTAGGATGGTCACTCATCCAGAACTGCAGCCAAGCTCTAAATGAGCCATTCTTTATCTCTGTGTAGTTCAGATCACTTTCCTCCCTTTCTCCTTGTTTAGCTTTGTGTGCTTTCATCTGAGACCAAAATAAAAAGACCTAAATTCTGAAAAGATACATGTAGCACCTTTTCAGAGGCTCAATAGAACTGGAATAGTTGGGAGTATGTTTTGGGCACTTATCCAAGCCTAAACAAATCTCTACATAGTCTGAGGAACAAGAACTGAATTGCTATTACAGAAACTGCTTTCAGAGGTGAAAAAGAAAACAGCCAGCAAGTGTGATAGGCAGAGTAAAACAATTCTGCCTTTCCCAGCTGAATAACAAATAAGTATTTTCAGCATTTAGTTTTTTCCACTTCACCTGTAAAAGCTGTGAGTTTTGGAGCAATATATTTTAACTCAACTTAGAAAAAAAATAGTTAGAAACATCAGGTCACTCCAGACAGTCCATGCAAGTGAGGGGCAGAGAATGGAGCTTAATTTGTTGTTCAAAGCAATTCACAAAGTGATTTCTACAAGCCAGTTCATGGTCTGTAAACTCGGTTCATTTTGTTGTGTGCAGAAGCAACCTGAAGTGTTGCTTTTCCCTGAGTCTGTATATGCTGTCCAGTCATGTACACTTGGAGTGAATTAATGACTTTTGGTGTGCACATGTTTTCTGTAATCCATTTAGAACCCCTTGTTCTCATTAATATTCTACTTTTAAGCAAAATATGAACTTGGTCAAAGCAAGTCGTTTCAAGTATTTAAATACAAATATATAGAAAATAGTTGGCAGTTCTTACCACAAGTTCCCCTTGTGTTACTGATGGCTGCCTTAAACTCCCCTAGTCTGTTCAGGATGTTCCTCATCCTGAACTAGGATGTTCCTCATCCTGGTACAAAGGCCCTGGCTGCTGCCTCGCTTGAACAGAGAGTGTTGAAATTTGTGTCAGGAGAAGAAAATCACACTGTCTGTGGGAAATGCAAAACCATGCATAGAAAACCTCTAGGAGACATTTTTGGTTAAAAAATATTAGCTGATGTTATGGAGAGGTGCACCTGCAATTTAGGGAATTGGTACGTGTGGTGGTCATAGCTCTCCGTGTACTCCTCCTCCTTTTAGGTGAGGCTTTTACCTGTGGCTGTGAGCAGAGGGATCCCCATTTCTTTGGCCTCTCATCTCTGTGCTTTTGTGGAAGTGCAACAGATGCTGCACCTTCAGTCAGTAGGTTTAAATTCGCAGTGTTAATGCTGAAGACACAATCACGAGGTTTTCGCTTTGCAAGAGTGGAGAACTTGTTCCAGATTCATTTCCCCTGGACGTGGCTGTTCTATCTGCACCCTCAGACTATGCAGGGGGAAAAAAAAATCTCATAGTAGTCAGTCTGCTGGTGATGGTTGAAGAGGCTCAGAAACATCATAAAGGTCAAAAATATTGTAGCTACAAATGGAAGTGTCTAATGTTGGAGAGCAATTTGGTGGAAGAATTGGCACTGGAACCATTCTTTTCCATTATTTCTCTAAATGACTCTTTTAGTAGTGTTGAAATCAAGATAGTCAAGTTTGAAAATTAATGGGAAGGAACAGCAAATAATTAGGTACAATGTTATCAAGTAGGTAACTACTCTGATTACTGGCATACCTGATTCTGTAACTGCAGTGAATGTGACTATAGAACGAAAATAGGAGTAGATTATCTTTCCATTCACCTCCCTCACCAGCATCTTTCCCCAAAGTATGAGAGTGATATGGTGATACTGTCTAAGGGGTGGTGCAGACATTAATTTAGTTTGTTGCAGTTGAGAGACAAAAGATGCATCCTTATTTTTCCTAGAAATGAAGCTCCAAGTACCAATTTCTGGTACGAAGAAGCTGTAGAATTGAGCTGAGAAGGAGCTCCTTATTGGAGGACTCCATCATCTACCACTGGCTGTATTTCTGCAGCATGAACACCAGGCCATGAGATACTTGAATTGTGATATTCCAAGTCTGAAAATACACAGATTTACAGGATGTGCAGCCGTATTTCATGAAGTGTATGGGCCAGATCCTTGGCTGATTTATGCTTGTTGCAATTCCAGTGATTTCTGTATGCTGCCACTAACAGCAAGTTACAGCTGCTCAGAATCTGCTCAGGAAACTGTTGTTGGGTGAATTTTCCCCAGTAAAAGGGGCAGGAAAGGTAGCAAGCTCTGTAAGCACGATTATGATTCTCTGACAGAAATTTTTGAAGCAGACCACTTTAACAGAGGTAAAAGTAGAACTCTGAAAGTAGGTGGCTCTGGCCTGGGATGTTCCAAGGGTGCCCAGGCTGAGGCAAGGATTGCACTCTGGCTCTTTAGGAGTAGCTCTCAGACTGCACAGGGGAGGTGTGACCTTCTTTCTGCTCTGTGAGAGCTGAGGAGAAGGCTCTGTGTGCCCTCCCCTCCTACAGAGCTGGGCACTTTTGGTTTGGGCACCTGTGCCCAAGTAGATACAGGGGAGAAAGGAGAATTAATTTTCTGGGGAAAAAAAAAAAAAAAAAAGGAAAGCCAAAAGCACACACAGCATCAAAGATGAATGGGTAGATTTGAGCAAATTTGAGTAGATTTGCAACAAGTCTGTTAAAATCTAGTTGTGATTTTAACTTTCATATCTGTACTCAACCTGACATTCCTGAACATGCAAGTCCAGGACTCAGCTGATGGTGCTTAGCAAATATTTTGTGTTACACAGTGGTCAGAAAGGAAATGTCTCATTTTGCTATTTATTGAGTTACGGAAAAAGTGCCAGAGTCTGAAATAACCTTGAATGCCCTGTGCTACCACTGTGGGTGTTCAAGGATAGAAATTCCCCCAACATGCTGCTCTCTGGTAAAGGGCAGTTCCCAGTTACTGAGGTGCTAAACCTCCAGATAATCTTTACCCAGCTTTATCCATTGTCACATCAGGGATACATGACATTATGCCAGTGTAGCTTTTGTCCCTTATTTTGATGGCTTAAAGTGAGTTGTTGAGTGGAAAATGTTTAAACCCCCTAGAAACTGTTCCTCTGCAGACCCAGACAAATGATTTAGATGGCTGAAATCTTCTGTAATGACCTTCATACTAAGATCTGCCTCTAAACAATGAGTCTTCAAGAAAGGTGTTGGATTTTTATTTGTTTATTTTATTTTGAATGAGTGAAATTTGCTTAGAGTACAAAGACTTATGTTGCTTTGCATTATTTTTAATTAAACTCATGGTGTTAGGTTTTATTTGTGACCTAGATGTAAACCATCATGCTGTGTAGCCCATCACTCTTTCAGAGAATCCTGAGTGTCAGATGCCTGTTTGGAATGGACTATCAAATTAATATGATTTTTTAACATGATTGTCTTTTTCTTTTCTGCCATCATTATAATTTTTTTTTTTTTGTTTGGAAAAGAAATCACCAATGTGAGAAGCTTTGGGATGCTGTGTGGGTTTTAAGGCTTTGTAGTCTCGAATTCACGTAGCACTCTGAATCAAGTGTACTGTGTCTGTGTACCACGAGGCAAAACTTATTTCCCATATTTTCCCATTTTTGAGAAGCTGAGTTGCTATCTTAGGCCACTGTCTTCAATTGTGTTGCCATTTTTTAACTTTGCTAGAAACACTCTTACTCCAATTGGATTACCAGTGTAAATGGCAACCCGCTGAGGCTTCTTTTCAGCCTTTTGAGGGCTTTGAAAGGAAATCTTTCATGGCTCTTTGTATCCCACATGGCACATAAATTGTAGTGTAGCCTGCTGCAAGTTGTATGTAATATTGGCCTCTGATCTAAATTGGCTTAAGAATGCAGTCAGGATTCAGGAACAGCACCGAGGACTTTGAGAGAAAACTGTCCTCCCTGTGTGTTTTGTAATGCTGTTGTTGCAGTGCAGTGTCTCCAAATAGGCTTTATCATACTTTTTGGGGAAACAAGAATCTCTAAGTCCCAGCTACACTTATTTCAACAGAACAAACCAGGGTCACAGATAAATTCAGCAGAGCTAAACTGAACTTGCAGCCAATTCTGGGGCTGCTCCTTCCCGTGTTAACTTCACTTCTTCAAATAACTTCATTTTTTTTTTGTGCTGATGACACTGTTTTCTTTATCACCATAAATCATTGTTTTATGCTGATGACACTGTATTTCTCTATCACCATTAATCATCTCTAATGCTTGAGAAGGAAATGTTAATGAAGAATACAATTTATTAAATGTCACCCAGTGGGTGGGCTAAAAGGTGGATTAACTGCAAACCTTAATAATAAACGGGACCAAAATCAAGTAATGACCCAAATAGACTTGTAGGTCTGGTGTGAGACAGACTGGAAGAGGTGAGCAGGACATGAACAGTGAATGGGGCAACAAGGAAGGGTTTTACAGACTGGGTAAAAGCCTGGGAAGGCTGGGGCAGCCTGGCAGAGTGAGGAGGAGTTGCTCTGGAAAAACAAGGGCCCACCTTGCTGTGGACAGTGTGTTCAGAAGGACACAGCTTCCCCTTTGGCACTGCTCTGTTCCTCTTGGTGAAGCCATGGCAGAAAGGGACAGCAATTGAAATTTCACTCTTCTCTCCCTAAGGTCTCCCCTGCTCTTTGGAAGCACAGGAAACCCTCTGATATTTCCCTCATCTGATCATGGAATAATCAACTCTTGCAAATCAGGGAAAGGGATTTGAATGGCAGCAAAGACTGACAAAACAAATGCCTCAAGCCATAGCTGTTACTGAGAGAGTGTTTCAAACCTTAATTCAGCTAAATCTTTGATTGGCTAGTTTGTCTCTGCTATAAACTTTAAAGACCACATTAGTTACCTGTCATTTTCGGAGATTGCTTCTATACCCTGTCCACTTGTAGTCTGAGTGTTTCCCAGGAGGCACAGATTTCTTTTTCATTTTTAATTTTTAATTTTTACCACATTTTGATTATGGTGATATTATATGGGGTCAGTGCTCAGTCAACTGTTAAATAAATTGCAAATTCTACAAAACACAGCCAGCAGAGTCATTACTAACTGTAATGCTGAAACTTCGAGCAAAATTACATCTGGCTACAATGCTATTCAGATGCATAAATTATACAGCCTCTGATTATCTTAAAGAAAATTCAGCCATTAAACTTATTTTATGGGCACAAAACAAGGGGAACTGCCAAAAGGAATCTGTGCATCCTAAAAGTCATGAGAAGAAAAATAATTGGCAAACCTTTTCCGCCTGCAGTTTTATGGAATGTTCCCTCTCCCTCCTGATGTTCAATCAGCCTCCACCACTGGCACAGATAAAATCCTACAATGGCAGAACTGCTGGGGGGACTCAGTCTGTGTAGCTTTAGAACAGCAGGTGGGCCAAACATTTCAAATCTGACCCCAAAAAGCCCCTATCTTTACGTGGGGATCTAGAGGGGAGAATCTCCAGGGAAGAAAATCGTAATTCATTGAAGGAAAAAAAAAAAAAAGGATGCTTGACAGTGAGCTGTTCAGTGTGCTACAGAATTCCTTCTGAAAGCTTTCCAGCTGCCCTGGAGCACAGGAGGAATCAGTCCTCTTCCTGTACCAATAGGTCACTGATGCACCTGCATCATATCTAAGAGTGGAGAATGATGAATAACAGAGCCTGGAGTGGTTGACTGCACAACAACCCAAATGGCATCAGGTCACAGAGCACATCTGTGTCAGTAACCCCTTAAACTCCAGGGGATGGCACATTGCTCCTTTCCTTCTTCCCCACACCCAATTTTACATCAGCATTGCCAGTGTTAAACTCAGAGTTATCTTTGAAGAACAGTGAGAATGTTGCTTAAAACAGTCCTGTCACTACATTTCCTGAGTTGCCTCAATGTATTTTAAACCGTTCTTATATTTGACAAGTAATTGCCAAAAGAGGTTATGTGTCACTGACCTTTATCAAAGTCTGATTTTTTCCAAGTCTTGTCTCACAGTCCCGTCCTGTAAAGACATTCAGGGAAGATAATTGCTCCCTAAACTAATTGCCTTCCCTAGTGTTCTTTTCTGGACTTCTGCAAGACAGAGGAAAGCCTGATACTATTTGTTCTTCAAACAGGTCTGAGCTCTTAATTCTGGAAATAAGAGGTATCCCAGTTCTCTGTTTTCATTTCCTTCTTTCCTTCTTGTAACCAGAATTATGATTCAGGTGTATTGTTGCTCCCTTTCTGGAGTATTTCTATGTGGAATTTATGGAGGAAATTATAATTTTATAGTCCAGTTTGTGTTGTTACATCAAGTATAAATATTACTAACAGGAGTAATCATAGTGCCTGTGAGTTCCTGTGGAAGTACTGCATTACTGTTACTAACATTATGCAACCTGAATCTATTTTTTCCTCACTGATTGATTATAACTTTTCAGTATTTCAATCTATATCGATCTGTGAGTCACAAAGACAAGAAGATTAATCTTGTTTTGACAAAGCTCTTCTTTTTAATTCAGCTCTGTGATAAATTGTGAGTGATACAGCTGATGGCCAGCACAGTTTTATCCAAGCAATGAGCTACTCTTAAGTCGAGGTATATAAGTAGTTATTAAATATGAAAAAAATTATTAATGGTAGTAAATCATGTCAGGGTTTCATGTAAAGGGTTGGTGTCAGAAAACAGGTAATTCCCACAGTGTTGCAAAAGAAGTTGTTTCTTTAAGTCTAATGTTGCTGTGGCTCTTTCCCTCGTGAATACTGTTCTAAGGGTGCAGTGTGATGTTTGTCTGCCTAATTTTCGTGATCAGGTTTGAAAAGACAGCACTTTGTGAGGACTGAATGTTTCTGTTCACCCTTAGAGTCAGATTAAAAGAGTTTGTTTGCACCTCTGCTTGGTTGTCTGTTACCCAGGTAAGGTGTGGGAGACACTGTCCTAACAGGATGTCCTGAAGAGCTCTGAGGATCCTACAGCAGTCCTGTGACTGTCACCATGTGAAAACACAGTGGTCTCACTGGGTGAAAAGATGATGCAAATCTGTCTTCTGAAGTTGTCTTAAATAGAGTTACTTAAATTTTGAAGATAAATCCCTGCAAAGTTTTAAAATAAATTGGTTTATCTGCACGGGAAAACTAATGCTGAAAAAATTTTGATCAGGATTAGTTCTGAAATAATCTGAAAATCTGTTTGTTGAGTCCACTTAGTAGCATCTCTAAGCATGTACAGTGAATTCCATTGGCCACTGTGAATGACAATTTATCCAAAATCTGTAAATGCCTTTTCATTTTCAGCTGCAAGGAAAACAAGAACATATCTTCCTAAGAATCTGCTTAACTTAGTTTAAGACAATGTCTGCCTTTCATTTAATTTGTACTCTATTAATTTTAGAGTACTTAAGTATAAAATGTCATTTTTCAACTTGTTAACGGTGTGAAGGTCTGCTTTCCCTGCTTTGTCTGAGCTCATTCCATGCAAGTTAAAATATGGCAGGAGGAGAAAAGGAGGACTAGGAGAAAGGGGAGAGTGATGATTTGGTTTCCTTTTTTTCTTTACCTACCTTATTTAGCCTTTTCTTGAGTACCAATAGCATGATTTTCAGAGAAACTGTTTTTGGTCATGATGTAAAAGATGTGTGAAGCCCTGACTGCCTGAAATGTCTCCTTTTGATGGCTTAAAAATAAATAAAAAATAGAAAATTATTTAAATGTGAAAATAGCATCTTTTACCATTCCATAATGTGAAAATCTAACTTACGTAAGTAATGACAGATAAAAATGAAAAGATGAAAACAAAAGCTACTATTTTCATGCAACTGGAAAGCGAGGTGGTAGTGGTGGTTAGTTGTGAGATGGTGATGGGTGAGATCCCTGCTCAGTTCTTGTCTCTGCTCCAGGCTTCCTGTCCTCATGTGGGTGAAAATGTTTGAGTGTGTTTCTTTTTTTTTTTTTCTTGTATTCCTTGTTTTTTTCATCTGCAAGATCGAGTTTATACAGTCTTTCTACTCTCACTTCCATATTCTCTGAGAAAAAGACTGTCTCTTTGCTGTTCAAGCCACATAATAAATTAATTTGATGTGCTTATTGGCTGTAGCACTTGGTCCATACATTCATGAGTGCTCCAGCTTCTGAGATAAATCCTACTGGTGCTGCTTCCCTCTGAAATGCTGCAGATACTGCCAGTAGTAGCAGTGTTGAAAGCATGTCCCCTCCTGGAAATATTTAATCAGAAATACCAATCAGAGTTGGAATTCCTTATTTCTGAATACATTTGCAGGACCAGCAGTTTTTAGCATCGTGTCAAAACAAAAGTTACGTCCTCGTTCTGTTGGTTTCCTGCTGATGTTCCTCTGGAGGGAGCAGGTTCCCTGCTCAGGTTGTAAAACCCTGGGATGCTCCAAAACCCCGTGGGCAAAACTCTTCTCTGTCACAGGAGCGACTCGTGGTTGTGTATTGTGGGTGAGAGTCTCCATTTTGTGAGTTCTCAAGTCACAGAAGAAAATGTTTAGACAGATCTCAGCATCACTTATAAAATTAGGATTGCCAAGAAGTGCCACTGCTGTTTTCCACATCTAAATATTTGAGACTTGTTTTTGACACTGCTTTCTAAATTTAAGGAGAGTGTACAGTTTTAATGAAAAACTATTGCATTGTTGAAAACTTTGCTGTCTAGTAAACAAATAACCCACCAGCCATGTATTTTTAACCACCTTCCTTGTGGTCCTTGCTTTTTATCTTGAAATATTCATTTTCTGAAAAATGAGCTTTCAATTTCATCACCATGTTAGGGAGGATATGAGGGCTGTGGTTTCAAGCCTTATGGAAAAAGTTCTTGCTTTTTGGTAGAAAAAGGAGGAGAACACTAATCTCTTAATAGCAATACACTAAAGAACCAACTTATGCAAGAAAACTTTCCATTCTTGATAGAGGAAGAATGTCCTGTTTATGTACAGACTGTTAAAAAAAAAAGAAATTAGATTCACCTCAGCAAGTTGCTGATGGCTGTGCCAGTACTTTTAGCTTCGTTTGCAGCTCTGGATCTTTGCAGTTCAGGCTGCAGAAAGTTCAGACACAACTGACATCCCATTTCCTTTCTGTCTTTCACAGTGGAGCTCCAGTGGAGTTTTGGGCCACCAAGCCCCAGGAAATGAGAACTTCTATAACTGAGAAATTCCACAGCCAATTCACCCCCCTGTTTGAGGGGTTTCTTCAACTCCCTTTGAAAGCTGTTCACATGCTGTATTTCTCTAAAGTTTATTCACTCCTTTTCCAGTATTCTTAAGCTGAAATTATTCCACAAATGTAGTGCTGCCTTGGTGTTTCAGGCCACTGTATCTGACAGCCTGTTCACTTGGAGATTTTAAAGTTAACAAACTTACACTACTGACTTGCACTCTTTCTGTGTGTGCATGTGGATTCCAATCTTTTAGAAAAAAAGAAACATTTAGAAATCGGGAAGATATTTAGAAGCACAAATACTTTTTTTTTTCTTTAAGTGCAGTTAAAATGCATAAACATCTTCTGTGCATTTGCTGTGGCTTCCTATCTTCTGTTTTGTGACCTTTAGCAGAATTTTAGAAGGAAATTAAAAAAATATATATTTATCTCCCCTGAGTGATTAAAAAAATCTATTGCAAATTCTGTAAGCAGTGGATTATAAATGTAATTTTTTACCCCCTCTTCTGGTTGTGCTTCTAAGGAGTGTGAATACATGGAAGGCATGAGTAAGATTGTCAATTTGTTACTTGAAAACAGTTTTAACATCTATTTCTAACTGTGAAATGTGTCAACTAGGGAGCATATAATTTCTTCTATTAAGATGCTGTGTGTATATAATTTAAAATAACAATGCAAACAGATATGCCAGCCTTGTGGTGTTTTTCAAGCAACTTAAAAAGAGAACAGTTTCTGTTTGCTTGGGATTGCAATCTGATAGTCCTTCTCACTTGGAGCAACACTTTATTACTTAAATGTTCCTACCCAGATCAGTGTGTTTGCTGAAGACACAAAGTGTGGGTCAGAGAGCAAAGACACAGAGCTCACACACTGAAGGTAATGATGGCTTATTAACAATGCCATGTCACCAAGCAATGCAATCAGAAATGTATTTGTTATAAAATATCACCTCCACAAGAAATGCAAAAAATTCTACCAGTGTAGAGTATAAAATAACTGGGTGTTGGTAAACACCCAGTTCATCTGTACATGCAGAGATGGATTTCAATATGAAGCCTTGGCAGTACATGGATTTTTAATTTATTTTGGGGGGGGGGGGGTGTCTGTGGACTCGCCCATCCAGGCTGTACACATCCATTTGTTTAAGAGCTGCTCCGCCAGTGTGAGCGTTGGCAGAAGCACACCCGTCCCTGCAGGTGTGGGAATGACTCTGATACAGCTGTGCCAGCTGTGGATTGGGCCCACTGAAGCCTCATTTATCTGAGACTTGCATTATTAAAAGTGTGCTGTTTAATCCATTAGGGAAGGCGCCGCCGGTTTGGAAGTGCTGGCGCTGCTCAGCAGTTTATATGTTCTGAGAGCCCAATAAACATCAGCTACTTCAGCTACAGAGTGCAGCAGTTTTAGATGCCTGGTTGCCTTCCCAGATTTTGCTGCCTTTCTAATTAAATCAGACTTGGGGATTTGAAATTGAATTGGTGTGAAATACACAATAAAAGTCTGTAAGTAGTTTAAGACTGGCAAGGCCTGGGCATGTACTTAACTACCATGGAAAGTCAGAGGAACATGAGGTTCATTTCCCATCCTGTGGCCATGTCCCTGTACAAGAGTCTCTGCAAATGGTTCTAATGCTGTTTTCTATCACTTTTTATTCCATGAATGACTTTTGATCTTGAGTGAGATATGATTTCCCTTCTTGTAGTGCTGCATTAAATAAGATGACAGTGGCATCACATCCTCAAATTTAACTACCGTCATCAGCATTGAGAAGGAAAAATTGAATGACTCATAAAAGCATCCTAAAGCTGGTGAGATAGGACAAAAGATGACAGTTGGTAAGTAAACCACTCTCCTAAGGAATATAAACCATGTGTTCAAAAATAAGGATAAGAGGTATTTTTGGCTAGGAGCATCACTTTGTGTTTGTTTCAGAATGAGCAATAGATGGAAGCTGCAGATCAAATCTACAAGCTCTGTTGAGATCATGGCTATGTGTTAAATGTAAAGAAGACAGGCCTCCCAGGTTTTCCAGTAAGAATAACTGAAAAGTAGATTGTATGACAACAATATCACTTAGGAAAGGAAAAAGATGTACACCTCTGATCACAGTGTAAGAGATATGACACCGTGAGAATGGCAGCTATAAACAAGAGGTCTAAAGAGGGCAAGTAGTGTTTCAGATAAAAGTATGAAACAAGAGTTACTTGCAGTGTAAGTAGAACAAGAGGCAGTACTGTGAAGAGCTACAGCCTTGGGCAGAGGGGCATGGCTCTTGAACAAATAATTAGATGAACCCCTCAATTTCTTATAAATATTTCTCTATGTCTTCTAGTTAAAATTACTTCTTTGAGAATTTCTTGCAGCTTCGAAAAGGTGTGCAGGAGCCCCTTGCTTAGAAAATTCTCCACAGTGCAGAAATTCATGTGAGGCTTCTTAAATATTGCCATTTTGCAATGCCTCATTTCAAGGCCATAAAACTCCAATATAACTAGACAAGCCATTGCTGTGATACATGACAAAGCTGGCATTCCCAACCAATGTAATTTTGCATGCATTTAATTAAAACACGTATCCTGTTTGCACATTCGGCTGAAATCAGAAGCAGTGCCCACACATTCATCAGAAACTGAAGCATGGCAAGTGTTACAGCAGGAGAAAATAGGTTCTGGTTCTGCCAGTGCAGTCTGTGTCAGTGTAATGCAGAGGTTAATGCATATGCTTAATGCAGCATAGTTTTAAAGATTGCTGGGGTATCAAATTCAGACCACCTCCCTATCCTTTTGAAAGCATTTTCTTATTTCATACTCCCGTAATCCTTTTAAATATGTATAAATTGTGCTCAAGTTATAAGGTAGAATGATTTTTACATGTATAAAAATATGTTGACTAGTGCCTAAATGCTGGACTCCATGCCTGTCACAGCCTATTGTATATAATTTTCCCAGACACACAGCTAGCCTTAGGCTGTGAGGGTAGGAGCTCTGTGTCAGAAAGACTTTGACAAAAGATATATAGCTTTTAATTTGCCCAAGGAACAGAGGGAGCAGATTTATGACCTAAAATACAAGGCTGAGAATTGGCTGTATACTTTCAGCTAATGGGTATAGAAATGAGGAGATTCACAATGGCTACTTCATGCACTGGCTGCCTTTTTTGCATGTTGAATAAACAGTCCAGAAAAATTTACAGGGCTATAATTTTTTAAAAAATAAGCTAAGTGGTAGACCAGCAAATGCATTTTCTCTCTCTTCTATCTCTTCCTGAGCTTACAGTGTCTTGTAAAACTGTAACTCTAGCCTGCTTTAACTGATTACTTTGTTTGCATGTGTATCAGGCTAGATTATTAGCATTTGTTTATGGGCTATTTTTCATTAAGGGCCTTTGCAGACATTGAAGAGGCTCACAGAATTGTGGAACTCTGAATAGCAGTTCCACAGGTAGTATAAAATCCTGTCAACTTTATCTGAATGAAGTTGAACTGATTTATGTTGGTTGAGGATTTGGCCTGCAGAATTGATCTTGGATTGTAAGAGAGAAACACTGATGGTGTCCTCTGCTCTTAACTCCTTTGACAAAGATAGCTTTAGAAAACCATTTTGATTTTGTGGATTTATGCTTTGTCCTGGCTGTCAGAAGACATAGCAGTTTAAGATCAAAGGGGGAAGAGATTTGAAGATTAAACGTCTTTGAAGTGACAGTGTCCTGCAGCCCCATAAATTCCAGCAGAGATCACTAAATGGGGAGTGCAATCATCAGCTGATTTGTTTTAATGGTGCCTGGATCGAAAACTGTCTTGGAAGTGCTGTGGGCTCTGTACATCTACTCAAAGTGATCGTGGTGGAGCACTGTCAGGGATCCCATCCAGGGGAGATCTCTGATCATCCCAACTCCCACGTCTCCCAGAACTCCTGGGACCAGCCTTGCTGAGCTCCCACTCTCCTGCTTGTACACAAGCAGGGCTGACTGGATAGGATGGGTTCTTCAGCCTGTTGGTATCTCCTGGTGACACAGAGCTCCCCTGGTCACAGAAGTCTTATGGTGATACCTATCTCACTGTATTGTTAAATAAAGTGGTGCCAAGGAAGTGGATTTAAGCTAATGGATGCAGCCAGAAGAGTGGGCTCTGATTGACAGGAAGCTGAACATGAGCCAGCAGTGGGCCCAGGTGGCCAAGAAGGCCAATGGCATCCTGGCCTGGATCAGGAATAACATGACCAGCAGGACCAGGCAACTGATTCTTCCCCTGGACTGGGCACTGCTGAGGCCACCCCTGGAGTGCTGTGTCCAGTTCTGGGCCCTCAGTTCAGGAAGGACATTGAGGGGCTGGAGCAGGTCCAGAGGAGAGCAATGAGGCTGGGGAAGGGACTGGAGCACAAGTGCTGTGAGGAGAGGCTGAGGGAGCTGGGGCTGTTCAGCCTGGAGAAGAGGAGGCTCAGGAGAGACCTCATTCCTCTACAACTCCCTGACAGGAGGTTGGAGCCAGGTGGGGGTCGGTCTCTTCTCCCAGGAAGCAGCAGGAGGACAAGAGGGCACAGCCTTGAGCTGCACCAGGGGAGGTTTAGGTTGGACATTAGGAAGAAGTTCTTTACAGAGAGTGCTCAGACACTGGAATGGGGCTGCCCAGGGAGGTGGTGGAGTCACCATCCCTGGAGATGTTTAAGAAGAGACTGGATGTGGCATCAGTGCCATGGTCTAGGTGACAAGGTGGTGTTGGGTCAAAGGTTGGATTTGATGATCTCAGAGGTCCTTTGCAACTTGGCTGATTCAGTGAATTCTGTGAATTCTCCGAGACACTGATCCAGTTGGATAAGGCCTCGAGTAACCTGGTCTAGTGGGAGGGTCCCTGACCATGGCAGGGGAGGTTGGGACTAAAAGATCTTTAAGGTCCCTCCCAACCCTTAACACTCTATAATCTGCAGTGGCATGGACCAAGTGACCATAGCTCATGATTTCTACTGAGGTTATATTCTCTGCTCTTTTATCTTTGGTTGTAAAAGACCGTGAGGGATAGGGACTCTACCTCATTAGAGAATTTCTAGAGGTTAATAATCATAGTAATAAAAATTTTTTGTATTTTCCTCATTAGCTTTCAACAATTGAATCTCATTATGGTGTTAAAGTGCCTTCTACCAAAACTATAACCTGGTTATATTGGTTGAAAGAAATCAGAGACTCCAGTAGTGATGGATGCTTCTTTGGAAGGAGTTCTAAGGAATAACTGTGAGAGAACACCTGCAAAAGATAGAGACACAATGATTTGCCTCCTTCTTTAATTCTTCAAAGATTTAGGAACATGAAAACAATACATTAGGAAAAAACCTCTGGAAGGATTATTCTTCTATAATCCCTATTTATTCTTTTGTTTCTCCATGTAATATTAGTATTTGCATGCTAATTAGTGATTAGAATTGAATTTTCAAAGAAGGAATTTATTTTTCTGACAAAAATTATTTTGGGACATACTGCATTTTTCATAGATAAGCAATCTACTTAAGCCTACATGCCAAAGGATAACATAAAGATGTTATTTGAAAATAAATTACTGCCTCAAGTAGCTTCTGTAGTGGATTTGCAAAAAGCCAGTTTTAGAAGGCCCATGGAATTATTGACTGAAATAAATGGCTAGAGATGATATAATTATGAATTCTGTGAGAAGTCCTTGTCACAAGAAAGATATAGGTTCAATTTTTGCTAATTTTTTTTGCTTTGTTAGCATAATCCATATGAAAAAAAGAATTGAGACATCAGAATGACAATGATTCATACTTTCTGTGACTTCCAGTGATTTTGGGGGTTTCTTCTTACCAAGAGAGGCTTGGACACTCTTTGTAACTCACCAGATTTTAACAAATGCTGTGTTTACTGAACTGCAAAACTGAGCTGCATTTTCTGAAGTGAAAACAGAAATAAAATAAAATGGTGCTTCCTGCATTTTGGAAGTGAGACAAACCCTGGAGCAGATAACAGCTTTCCAGTGAAATCATCCTGGGATTTTGATGGAAGAAAGTAAAAAATGAAATTTCTCATATCCTAGTACCTGCAATAATGATCCACAACTACATGAAATGCTCTTAGAGAGCTGGAGGTCAGGTTTGGTGGCATTACCCCATATGGTTTTAAATAGCAGGCACTTTAAAACTGTAAACCAGATGGTTTTGAAATTACTGCATAAATTCCATCTAACTCTGGCCTATTTGTAGTGATGGTTTCTAGAGACTGATTTCCTTTGTCAGATGGAATTTTTCTAAACTGTCTTTTGATGCTGGAATTTCGTTTTTGCTGTTGTGTTGATATTCTGGAAGATTCTAAATGGTCCAGTGATGGCAGGTCCAGTGAATGGAGGAGAAGGGAGTTTGTTTCTGCTGCAAAGATTTTTATAGACTAAGAACTCTAGATGAAAAACTCCAGGCATTTCAGTTAAACTCCTTTCTTATTCTTTCCAGCTAGTTCTGTATTCTGCACTTCATGCTGAATGATTGCAATGACATATAACTTTGAGCGTGTAGAGAAAAACTCTTATTCTTGCTTTTTGATTGCTGTGCATTCACAGCTCTCTCACTGATACTCATTTAATTAGTAGGCATAAAAGTTGTTCAGGCCCCAAAGAAACACGAAAACATGTAACTGTTACTACTCTCAGGAGACAGATAAATGTCAAAGTAGTGATTAAATAAGCAAAAGATCTCTTGCATGTTGCTAGAAATTTGGTTTGCTTGCAATTAATCAAAAAAGAGGAAATCTTTTAGATGGGACAGAATTACAAAAGTATATCAAGATCATCTCAAACTCAGAAATGAATCAAGCAATTTTGGGTAGACTAAAAATTAGTTACTAAGTTTAGTAGGCTCTCAGACTCTCATGTATGTGTAAAATAAGCACTAATCAATAAATAGTTAAGTACTCAGTTAAAATCCCTGCTCTGCAGGCCTACATTAACCTTGCTCAGGGCATCCCAAATTTATCAATGGCTTTTTTTTGTTTGCACTCTGTAAGTTCTGCCTTCTCCTTGGTGCCAAACAGGCAGCTTTTTGGCAGTGGGGACCTTTGCCCTTGAAACTCGACAGGTAAGAGCTCGAGTGGCTTTGGGTCCCTGTGGGGGAGCAGCTCCTTGGCAGCAGGTACAGCCTGGGGTTGGGATCCACTGGGGGAATGCCCCTCTCCTCAGCCCCATTACAGTGCACAGGGATGTTCCTTCCTTCAGTAGCAAAGTGAGCAACCAGCAGGCACTGCTGTTACCTGGAGGTTTGGAAGGAGCAGTGACATCCCTCTGGTCCCCACACCCCCCCAGAGGACCTGCTCCCTGGGGAGTGTTCCACACTCTTCCCAGAGGCTGTGAGTGCCTAGTTTTCCTGCTTCTTGATGACACACACAGTTCTTGCCCCAGGACTGGGAAAAAGAGAACAGAGAGACCTTCCCCATTCAAAAATCACAGAAGAGACCCTCAGAGGGTTTTCTTTGGGGGAGAATTGCTTTTACTGCACTGCAGCTCTCAGGCTATCATCATATATACATGTATGTTCTTCCTCTCCTTCAGAAGAGGGGAAAAAATTTCTAGGATTTATTTAAGAGCCCTTGAAAATCCTTAAGAAAATGAATGGGCAATTTCCATCCCAGTGGGAGGGGAGTTTTCGTTGAATTGGCAGCTTCTAAACACAAAATACACACGCGCAGGGACACACAGAGTCACTGCTTAGAGTCTGGTATGTCAGGATGGTGAAGGGGAATAAGGATTTGCTTACTATTATTTTTGTGTACATATCCTTCCCATTCATGAAATACTTGCATGGCCCCTTTGTGCCATTATGTCTGGAAGCAAGAAGACATTTTTAATAGCACAGTCGCTTTTCAACCAATCCAGTGACAGATACGAGTGAATAATATAAATTCTCTAGCCATTCCTTGGCATTTATTTCTATGTAAGTGTATTTTTTTTTCAAGTAGAAAACCCAATAGTAATTTATCAAGGGACAAATCATTTTTTCTTGGCAGTGGAGTCTGCAAAATCCCCATTTTTAAAGCACTAAATCTCTCTCCTTTGACAGGAGTAAGAAAGCATTAAAAGCTTTGATTTAGCTGGATCATACAAAATAGTTTCTCATAATTATCCTTTTGGAAGATATATGCTTGTCTTTTCCCCCCTTCTTATTAAACCTGAGGTCTCCATTTTTCATCCAGCTGTATTACTAAATTAAATTGCCTTTTGTTGTATTCAAGTTAAGCACTTTGCCGAAAGCTTTCCTTGTTCAGGGAAATAACATTTACCCAACGTGCTCCCTGTTTCACTGTTTAAATTTACTGTTTGCAATTGTTTGGTTTGCTAAACAATTTGAGGTTATTGTTTGTTTTAATAGGAATAATGAATCAGTGGAATTTAGTGTTGTATCTTAGAGTACAGTATATGGGGGGAGGGGAAGAGCTCACAAGGAATTCTTATTTTGAATTGAAATGTAGTTTTGCCAACACGACAGAAAAAGCTTCTCACATGTCCAGCTTTGCAAACTTTCCATTTTTATTGCTGCATGAAAAGGAAGTGTAGTTGGCTATGAAAGAATTCCATGGGGGATACAGTCACACTCATCGACAAAATAATAGAAAACAGTTCAACATGCTACCTTTCTTGAACAGTTCACATCTGCATATTAAAAAATTGCTGTGAAAGCCAGAGGCAGCTTCAGCCAGAGTTTTAATTCTGTTCTTGCAAGGAGAAAGCTAAAATTTTATTTATATAAAAATCTATACCACAATTTAATAAAAAAAAATCTATGATCAGCATAGCAAAATAAATTCCTCATTTAAGGATTTATGAGATGCTCTTCAAGATACTATGTAAAGAAATTAATTCAGAGGCCACTGTTTGTCAGGTAGTTCTTTGCAGTGAACTTTGCCTGAGTGAGTTGTCTAAGAGAACAGGGTACGTGAAACACTCTCTCTAACCACTGTTCCCTTCTTGCCTGGGATATTTTGGATCATGCCCTGGGGCTGTCACTGGCCATGTCATTGCTCACCCTTTGCTCAGCTGCAGTGAATGTCACTGTCTGAGCTGGCCTTTCCTGGGCTGCACCAGCAAGGCTTTACAGCCATTAGAGCTAGATTATGGCCTGTAAAAACACACCCAGCTCTCTTTAACATTGATTCCAAAGTTAATAGTGGTATGAATTATACAAGGCCTGATAAATATGGAATTGAAGGTGGTAATACAGGTTAGTGCAGCTTTATGAAAAATAGATCACGTCAGACTTGTGTGATGGGCTCCTGAAGAAATTCTAAATGTCTTTGATACAGACTGACATCACTGATGGAGATCTATCCATAGATTTGGGTTTTGTGGTGTGGTATCTCGACTAATAACTTCAAGTGGTGGAAGATCAACATAATACACCAGTGTTAAAGAGACTCCGAACTTCACCAGGCTCTCAGGGCATGACCAAGCTAAGGAGGAACTACCTTTCTGTAGAGAGGTTGGAGCAGAGCAATGAAGAGGATCAGAGAGCTGAAAAAGAAAGTACAGCAAGTCATATTCCAGATATATTCCAGATATAATCCATAACAAGCAGATACAGGCTTAAAAACTGTACCTATGAATATTTACTTTGAATAAAAGTAATTTGATTATTCTCTAAGAGGAGAATGCCAGTAGACATATGAAAATTGTGGCACTTCTTTAATTTGAGGAGGTTTTCAAACAAGGATACAGATTACCCTAACTTTGAGTAAGAGGAATGGCATAGGTTACTTTTAAAGGTCATGTGCAACTTCCATGATACAAGGACTTTGCAGAGGAGGCAGGAGTGAGGGAAAGGGGTAACTTGCATTGTATGAATGTGGAGGCCCCCAAAAAACAATTAAGGCAGAAGCAACTGGTGCTCTGAAGATTGTCAAACCAGGTATTAGAAACTCAGAGGGTGCAGGTACAGGCAGCAGAGCTGGCTCACATATTTATGACTGTATTGGTAAGACTTTATTGAAGGGAATAGTGAAAAAGTTATGTGACAGTGGAAGAACATTCTGTGGAAGACTGAAGAACTTTCGGGAATGCCAAAAGATTTGTGGGGAGTAGGAATGCAGAGCATGAGTTTTGGCTTGTTCTACAGGACGTTGTGATTGTGGTGACCTCTGTCAGCCCTGAAAATCTATGAATGTGTAATTTCCAAGATAGCTTTGAAAATCTCATCTAAAAGGCTCTATTTGCCCTTTGTATCCTTCATAATAAATTGAAAAGACAGTCCTTTGGAGAGAAGATTTTTCTTCTCTGTCATATACTCTCATTTTTTCCCAGTTTTCATTTAAACCCTACTGCTGTTTAACAGATGCTGATACAACTTCTTGCGTTGATATTTTCAGG
The DNA here is from genome assembly GCF_036250125.1 of Pseudopipra pipra. Taxonomy (NCBI): domain Eukaryota; kingdom Metazoa; phylum Chordata; class Aves; order Passeriformes; family Pipridae; genus Pseudopipra; species Pseudopipra pipra. Next base: position 4,805,945 of record NC_087564.1, read on the forward strand.
CACAGCATTAATTTGTTGCCAGTTCGATCATATTATTTAATTAATTATTAGTCCATAGTATTCTATCTTTTAATCTTTTTCTTCCCCTGCAGTGCCTCCTATAAAATGCTTTGGAAGGGAATGCAAGACTGCACACTGCAGTAAATATGAGCCTCTTGTAAAAGTTAGGCAACAGGTTCTCTGCATGGTTTCTAGTATTCTTGTGATTTTACTATTAATTACATGGCAGTATCAGAAAGGTTTGTGGAGCTCCATCTCTGGGCAGTTAAATATTGTGAAATACTTCTCTAAGGTTTATGGGGAAGGCCCAGACCTGTAAGTCAGGGTAAGATTAAAATTTTATAATACAGCATTTTAATTTGGGAACTTTGAACTCACAAACTACTCTTTCTTTGGGTATCTCAGTTTTTTACAGATCATGCAGATTATAATGTTGGTAATAATTAGAAAAGTGGGCTGAATTGTTTTAGGATAGCTGCCAATATTGCATGGATATTTGGTGTGATAAAGGTGCACACTCATTGTCACAGGTTAGTGAATGTTAAATTTATCTCACAGATTCTCTAATTGTTGTATTTTTTCCTTCAGTTAAGTCTTTGGAGCACATAAGTCATGCATATTCTTTCCAAAGTTAACATTTTTTGGCTTTTCTTTCTGAAAAAAAACCCAGCTCCAATATTATTGAGATGGAATTTGTCTGCTCTGCTCCAGACACATGTTCCTGCTCTAATGATCACTTCCTGTTATGAGATTAATCAAATATTAATAAACTAATAATGAATGCCAGATCTACAGAACTGTCAAGCTCTCTTCTGGATTAACAACACTTCTCATTGAATTATCTGGGAATCTGCCTTACAGTCCAAAGCTGGTTGTTAGTTTCTGAGTATTCTGAAGTATCAGCAAAAAGGCAGAATGAAAGTCATAGCTTTCCTTATTGAAGTATGCTGCATGAAGCATCTACTTGTTTCCAGGCTCTTAAAATAAACACCTTTTTGCTGGTTTTGGTGGTTTTAGGCTGAAATTTGCATCAGGACTTCAGATAACAAACCTTAACTTGCTTCCAAAAGTGCAGTTGTGATCCTGCAGTTCTTGTGTGATTCTGTTAATTAGGCAGTCTGTTTTGGATTTAGTCTGTTAGTAAGAGCATTTAATTATTAATTAAAAATATGGGATAAAACTCTACCCACTAGCTCTGCTAGAGTACTTTGCTAAGCTTCCCAAACTGTCCTTTAGGCAAAAAGAAATTGGCTGAGACTAGAGGAGTGTGAAACCATTTTGTTGCATACCTGAAGTTCCCAACGTGCCAATGTGTTGTCAGCCACAACAAAATCACACGGGAAGGGTAAATTGCTACTTTGCTTGTGTGGCTAAAAAGATATGGGAGCAATCAGAGGATGTATTAGGTGGATGAGAAAATGCAAGGGGAAAACATTCCTGTTGCACTTGCCATGGGCAATGGACATTCTTCTTTAGCAAAGCATCTGCTGGTGTTGCCTTCAGACCTCGGGGGCTTTGTCGCTGTACAGGGGCTTGTTTAGCCTTGAGCCCTCTTGGAGAGTGTCTGCTGCATTGGGTTCTCTCCAGGGATGTCTCTAGCCCATCCAAACAAACTCAAGAGCCCTCTAAGTAGGGGAAGACACAGGAAAACTGAGGAACCAAATGATTCCGGCAGTGAAAGGTAAATTGCAATGTACAGAAGTTATTTGGGCGTATTTCGAGACTTGGAGAGTGCTGGGCCCTTCAGAGGGCGTGGTACTCCTTGTACAGGGTGCAGAAAGATGTGAGGAGAGATGAAAAATTCACCCTGCCAGCCAGATCAGCCAAGCCCACTCCAGGGATCCATGAGGAGGCAGACTTTCCAGCTCCAAATTTTGTCATTAGCACGTTAATGAGGCTCTGATAGCCTCAGGTTATTGAGAACTGGTGCCCTGGGACTTGTTCAGGTGTCTTCAGATCATCCCAATTAATTGTTGCTACCTGACTCAATAGTTAAGAAACCTGAAAGGAGTGTTAGGCACTGTAATCCCAAAAGGAAGGATGATGGGCCATAATCCTGTATTATGAGAGCAGATCAACAGATCCTCAGAAGCTTTTGGCACAGGATTTTGTCTTTACTCTGGATGATACTTCAGAACATTTCCTAAGTAGATTTAGAGTTGTGATGTGGGTAGGATGGCATTTTGTACATCCCTAATAGCTGGCTCTTATGGTATCTGCTGACATTTAGCCCATTTCACTCCGTCTTTGGAAGCTGTTTTATGTGTGGTCCTCTCCAAGTACAACTCAGTCATATTTGGCACCACTTCTGCTCCCCTTTTTGCAGACTCGTTGGCCTGAAGGCACCTCCTGTATTAGGATTTAAGCATTTTCAGGATGTGACTCCCTAATCAGATGGTAACATTAAGATAAAACAGCGATGGAAAGGGTGGATTTATGTGGCAGTGATGTGGTAGTGATTTTTGAACTAAAATAATAATCTGATTTTATTGAGGTACTTACGACTTCGAAATATCCTGTGAGCCTGAAAAAGGCATCTACTTGTTTCCTGCAGCCTTAAGAGTTCAGTATTTGTATTGTTTCAAAACAAAACTCATATTTTCCTGATTATTACTCGTCTTAGTGCATTTCCATTATTGAAAAATAAACAGAAAAAAAACCAAAACCATAAAAACCCCTCAAAACCCAAAAAACCCCAAAACCCCTCCAGAGTCCACTGAATGAAGTTGTACAAATGTAATAACATTTAGATTACGTATATCGTGCTTGTGGTGGATTGAATAATTAAGAATGACAGAGAAAGATTGAGGACTGACACTTCTTTTTAATGAAGTTATGCACATCTGTGATGTATTAGGGAGAACACAAATTGATTCAAATTCAGACTTTTCTAAAAACAGCTCAGAGATGACCAGAAATCAATACAGAACACAGTAGAACTACAAGGCAATGCAGATATTTATTGTCATGAAAGCAATTTCTGGCTCCTTTGTATCCCATGGGTATAAGTTGAGGGCTTCATTCATTGCCTGCTGGGATTTAAAGAGAAGCCACAAATGTTTCTCTTATTCACTGTCTCTGTAATTTAAATAGAAAAATCACTATGCATTATCATGGCTTGGCAGTCTTTTATCTAATTATTTAGGCCAATTCTTTTGTGTAACTGAGGAAGCTGAACTGATAACACACAGGCAGGTCAAGATGGAACTTTAGGAGACATTAATAAGGTAGTTGTTCAGTCTGGTGATTCTTTATGCTGACAGAGAGCCAAGCCTGGAGATGAGGGATGATTCTGAAAGTTGTCACCCTGTTCTAGAGAACCAGCAGCTCCCCTCAGCTCCTGCCTTTGGGAGATGGTGGGAAGGGGAATCCCAGGATGGCAGAGTGAGAGAAGAAAAGGCAAAGAAATTGCTTGGGATCCAGGGAGGAAGATGTCATTTCACCACAGGTTGTACAGCAGTGGTGCATTCTGGGGGCTGTTTTATTAATGTGGTATCATGTAACTTAAATTGAAAGTGATAATTTAGTGTGTTCTAGAGACCCAATCACGTTTAAGAGTAAGTTTCTGATCTGTATGCAGCCTCTTCCATGTAGGATACTTCTTCTGGGATATTTCTCCAGGCAGAAGCTTCATGAAGGCTCATCCTTTACCTTTGGCAGCCTTTGGCAACTCACCTTTCCACAGCTCCTGATGGCTGTTGCACAAGCCTCATTTCCTTCTGCTAAATAAACTTTCCCCCCATTTTATCATCTGAAGAGGATATTCTTATAATAGAAGGTGCTAATCAAGACTCAGAGAATTCAGCTCATGCATCTTCCCATGCTGCTTTGTGGAGCATGGTGAGTAACAGAGGTTACTGCTTCAAAGTCAGACTGTTCCTCAGAAACATTCTGGAAACTTTAATCAGATTCAAAAAACTGCCTCCTTTAACTACTGGATGCTTCCAAACTGGCACATTGGAAGGCCAAAAAGATGTTAGCAGTTGTTTTTTTTTGGATGTTGGAACGGCAACTTAAGTTTCTTAATTATCTTTAAAATCCTTCTTTCTGCAGTCTGACTAAATTCATATATGACAACAAATATGAAAGGGGAGGGATTCTCAAGTTTACTCTGAAATCTGTTTTGAGGCTGGGTTGAAAAAGTCAAATACTAAGCTAATTGTTCTTTTTTTTACATCTATGTCAAGGCTTTCACTTATTGAAACTTCTGAGGGAATGCTTGAGTCCATTTGTTATCCTAAAGCACTTGGGCATAATTCTAAGTCTTATTACGACTGTCTTATTATATGAAAAGTGACTAAAACTTATTGAGTGCTTAAATATTCAATTGATACATTTGGATTTAATAATTGGAGATTAAATTACAGGGTTTGAGTCCTTCATTCCCTGAGGCCCCCCTCCCTTAATGGCAGCATCCTCCCTCCAGGGGATCCAGCCCGGGGTGTTTTCTCCAGGTGGTGCTGCAGATCCAAGTGAATGGTTTGGAATCCAGGCCAACACTTCCCAGATAAACTTTATTCAATTAATATTTTGATAGGAAGTTGTTTTTAATACTCTGCAGGTGAGGTAGCCAGAACCCAGCTTTTCTGAGCTGCAGTGATATTCGTTTCAGAGCAATTTGAGAATGCAGAAATCAAGAACAAGAACTGAATATTAACAGTTGTCAATTCACTGCTTTAGCATCTGCTTTTATTATTGAATTAAAAATGCTCTGGCAGCTACAACTGGCTCCACTGGATGCTGAAAGGAGTTTTTAAGATCAAGAGTAAAGACTGTGTCAGATGATGTAAAGAATGTTAATTTGAAAAATAAAATCATACTCGTGTCAGAACTGATACAGAATGTTATGAAATATCACAGACAAGACTGAAAAGAAGATTTTTAAAAAGAAATTCATACAGGATAGGCTCATTTAAAAAATACATTCATGAACATCAACTTCCTAGTTCTTACAAATATAGCAAGGGTGTCAAGCAATGAATTCTTTCCATGTACATTGACTTAACTCCTTGCTTTCATGGTGACATGGAGAAATGTTTCTTTATTAACAGAGTTGTGGGGAAATTTCATCTGGATGATCATAATAATGCCACTTTTTGATAGCCAACTAAACACACAAGAAAACACAACTGATGTTGAACATTGTGTTTATACCCACAATGAAATTCTAATAATGTGTGTTTTCTTATACATACGTGCATGCCTTGGAGGTGATTAGAGGACATTTGCATATTCAGAGACTCCCATTAAAACCAATGAGATTTTGATCCTGCAAGTAATTATACATGAAATTTTCATTAAAAGAAAATAGGCTGTTATGTCTGGATTTCATTTTCGCTGTGTGCACTTTTAGTGATTTGCTGTGCATCCACAAAGTAACTTTTCTTCCCTCACTTGTTATTGGTGAGGCATAGGATGGATAACAGCAAGTGTTGCTCTGTGTCTCACTTCCAGCTGCGTTTTTGGTCTGAGTAGACAGTAGGATAAGTTTATATCTGCAGTGTCATTGACTAGAAGTGCTAGTCTAGAGGTCAGGGTGGAATTTTTTCCCCTGTTACTGTTAACAATTACAACGTAAATACAACAGAATCCTCTGTTCATCTCTTTCCTCTCATAAGTTTCACATTAACCATATTTTTTTTCACATTCCTGCAGAGGTACAAGTCCAGCCACTCCATCAGGCTGTGACTTTAGCTGCTTGGCAAAGGGCTGTTCATTGGTAGTGAAGGTGGATTTGATCCATCTACTTTCAAGGTAAAATTTGGCAATCAGAGAACAACTTTGCCATCTGCCTATAAAGTAAATTTCTACTTTCCTTTTTCTTAAGAAGCAGCAACTGGAATACGTGGCTGTTATGATTCCTCAGCTAGTTAATCTGTTGGGTCACCTTTAGCCAGGCACAAGTATAATACAATTAAACCACTTAAAGCAATTACTTGCTGGTAACTGAGACAGAGATTATCTGGCACTTTGCTTAAGTAGCAGTAGGTTCACTGGCCCTCATAAGGTGCCCAAAGACTACACAGTGTCTCAGGAGGCATCCTTTATGAGCAGGGTTGGCCTCCTGGGGTGAATCTTTGCCAGGTCCTTGAAAATGGTGATCCTGAAGCTTGACCTGATTATCCAACTCCCTGGTTTTCTTCATTCAGGAGTTTGCAATTTTAAATATAGGTATCCTTCCTTTGGAATCCTTGAGCTATTAGCAATCCCTGGTCTCACCAGGTGCTACCTCTATTTGTGATTTTACCTTTCTTATTGTTCTCTGTGCTTTCACACATCCCTAGGATATCTAAGGAAAACTGCTTGGAAAACTTTATAGCAGGAGCTTAATGTTCATCAGGTTTAGCATCTCTAGTTAGCACAACTTTACTTGCATTTTTCCATCACATTTGACCACTCATTTTTTTCTACTTTCACTCTATTCGCTAAGGGCACAGACTGCTACTGCATCTCTCCTAAAAAGTGCAAACCATGGTGAGAAAAGCTCCAGGAACATCTTGAAATGCTTCAGCCATTTGAAACCACAAATGACTCCAGGAGCCTGCAAGTCTTAGCACCCTTCTGAATCAATCCAATGAAAGTAATTTATTTAGAATTATATAAATAACAAAGTTGAAGTTTATGTTGCAGCGTTGTAGTTTTAGGACTAAATACTCTTCTTCCTGGAACAGATATTTGTCTTTTCAGGCAGGATAAGAGAAGCATAGATTGAACTCATCAGATTCACCAGCGTTCCACTAAATGAGAGAGCAGCCTCTTGTGTCTGAAATCAGGACCAGACAGCTCAAAAAAATCCTAATGAAATTTAAAAATAAAAATCGGCAAAACAATTTTTGTTTGACTTCAAGTCAATATTCCACTGGGTAACATCCTGAAAATAGAAAAATTTTCATGTCCATGACTCAGTTCTGAGGATGAATATTCTTTCTCAACATTTTTCGCTCTTTTTGTTAAATAATGGTGTCTAAGAGAAGGAAGGGAGTTGGGATGTGCTGAAAATATCTCTATTTAAATAATTTATAGTGAATTCTCATGTTAAAAGAAGTTTGGTGTAATTCCTATTATATATTGGTGTACTTCACAAATTCAAGAGGCTCTGTTTGTATAAATACCTATACATTTCCTGGGTCATGATAGGTTCTGTCAACCTAAGTCTGCACATAAACTACAGACTTTAAAAGAAAAGTTTTAAAAGATCAAGCTACGCATCTGTAATCCTGTATTAACTTTAAATTGGCAACAAATCTATTCTTGATTTATTATAAATCCAGTGCTGTTGTAAATTTAGACAATTTGACCAGAACCTTACCCAAACAGCCTTGTGAGACTGTGCCAAAGTGTGGATGTGTCAAAGGTAGTAGATGCTGGTCCTGCAGTTGTAGGTTATAGCTTCTGTCTCTCATTGCTGTTCAGGTCCTGCTTCCTGTGAAAGATCTATCCAAGCATAAATTGAGAATTTGCATGCTGACTAGCAGAGGATTCAAATCATTTAAGCTGTCTTCAGTCCTGCTAATTTTGAGTTGTTCTCTGGCTTCTGGTTTCAGGGCTCTCTGTAACTGCAAGTTATGGTTGTTTGTTCCACAGTGTTGTTCTTTATGGTGCAGGCACATCCAGCCAGGAGCACTGAGACCAAAGCATCTCTCATACTTGTTCTCCACAGGAAATGTGGAGGGGTCTCCTGGGGACAATCTTCAGGCCTTGTGACATTATAAGATCCCCTGAGGACACTCGGGAATTTTTTGTATCTCACCATGTCTTCATATTTTCTCTGTGAAGCTGGATGCACACCAGGCTCCTCTGTCCCTTTGAATCTTTAGGGGATAGACTTACAATAAAGTGAGAGAATTTCTACTGAGTTGCAATAATTGCAAGAGCCAAGTTAAAAGCAGACTGTTGTGTAGTGCCTGATTTGCTTACCTTTCTTATCTATTTCAACCTGGGGAATATAAATTTTATACTCCTAACAAATGACCAAGACTGAAAGTATATTATAGTACTTGCTGGGTACAGTAGTCTGTGCATTCCTATTGTTCAACAATGCAAAATGTGCCTATCAGGAGACTTTTCTGGAAGCACAGCTCTCTGTCATTGTCGTTTTGTTTTCCTAATTTTTTTTAAACTTTATTTTCAGAGCATGCCACTTTTAAAAGTTAAGTCCCTAACTTTTTTTACTGCAAAAATAAATTTGTTGCAGTTGTTTTCTCTGCCTTTTTTGTCGCTGAAAACTCGATCCCTTAGGGTGGGAGTTGTTTTTTTCTCTATTTTAGCAGCTTCTAATGTGAGGGGATGACAAATAATTAATGACCCCCAACTAACAGGAGTTGCTGTGGCCTTGGGATTTTGTGCACCCCATCACAATCTGTTCACAGCTGTGTGTTTCAGAGATTTGGATAGATACTACTTTGACAGCTACACGATACAGTAAAATGGAGAAGGTGTATTTGGCCAGCAGAACTTTCTCCAGATTATATATCTCAGCAGTCAATGTTGCAAGAGCTATGTAAAGGTAATTGATAGTTTAAGACCTTAACAAAATTCATCCTGTTGGGCTTTTTACAGAAGGCTGGGGAATCCAGCTGCTCTGCACCTTAGCTAGTCCTATAACATACTGTCACTATTCTTGCCTCCAGCAAAGGCAAGTTGAAAGAAAGGTAGATCATCCATCCAGCCCGTGGAACAGAAGAAAAATTGCAATGTGAATTTTGCCTCTTCAGTAGACCTGTCTTACTCCTGATTTTCTAAATTTCTTTTTAATTTGTTTTTCTATGTTTTCTTTACCTCAAAGGGGGGGGGGGAGGATCCAGTCAAGATAATGAAACAAAGGGCAAAAATCCTTTCAGAATGCTCCCTGCTCTGTGGAATTAGGACCAGTCAGCAATCAGTGTAGTGTGCATCCAGGAATGATACAGGGTCGGCTTTTTTACGGTGCCAGGCTATTTACAAGAAGTAAAGCCTGAAATGAGTTATGGAAGTCATTTCCTCATGTATAGAAGTGAATTTTATCACATCTCTCTCCAACTTTATGTCTTCTACTTTATCACTAGAGTTTCTGCTGGCTTATAGCCACTGTCCCATTTTAATAAAGAAAGGAGAGAGGGCCTAATCCGGAAAATGCTTTAAGCCCATATTTAATTTTAAGGCTTGCTGAAGAGTTGATGACATTGGTGGAAATGTTCATGTTCACATAAAATGTACTATGCATGTGTTTAAAGGCTTAGGTGGACTTTTCCCAAAGGGGGTTTGCTGAAGTCCTGTGTGAGTGTATCAAGTAACACTATTCTAAACAGGAGTGAAAGCTCCTCAGGGAGTTCAGAAACTTTGATTTGGGTAAAATACAGCATGATTTTCATTTGCTATTTGGATTTAGAAAGGTGTACTAGAAGGGAGGTGATGCTGCACAAGAGATGTTGCACATTTCACTGCAAAAATCAGGCCATTTTGTGAAGAGTGGTGGCCAGAAAACATGATCGGTTGGATACTTCAGGAGTTTGATGGAAATGCTGAACAAGGTGTACATTTTAAAGAAAAGCAAATCAGGATGAAGAAAGTTGTGTCTTCTAGTCTGATAAATCAGCATTTGGGAGTGTAAGCTGTGCTTTCTTTGGTATTAACAATAGTGCTTGTGTGTGCACACATGTGAACATGCCCAATATTTCTTGGCAGATTCTAGGATGTTTTTGTTTCTTCATTTTTGTCTCGCTACCTGCACCATAGTTCAGGTGGACTGGGAGAAGATCCCAGACTAAGCCCCCCTTTTTATTCGCTCCATCTATTGTATTTTGTATGTCAAATAATTTCTCGGCCTGTTTTGCAGCAGCATTCATGCATGAACCGTACTCGGATTTATCATTCTGTTGGACTCATCTGTGGATTCATTGTAATAAAACATAATGCAGTTTTCATGTTTTTGGATGCAGAAAACTTGGCTGCTGAAATCTTGGAAATACTCAGTTGATCCAGTTGTCCCCTCTCTGCCCCCCCCTCATAATCTGCTTGAAATAATGTGGATTTCCATTTTGCCTATGGATGGCACTGCATTAAGATGTTGTTCTAAAAGTGACATGAAAACTGCAGCTGACACAATTAGTTTGAATTAAGTTGTGATTCAATCTAGTCAATATTAGAGTTTGCAGCCTTTTGAAACAGAATAACTTTGTAACTGCTGTCCTATTCTTAACATAGATAAGTGAATTGCACTTTAAAATGCTATATAGACTTTTAATTCTTTACTGACAGTGCTAGAACTCTGAATTCCTTTTAGAATATATATTGCAGTGTTGTAAAGTGTGATCATTTCATACACTGTATTGAATTTCATGGCAATTTAAATCCACAGAGGATATTGCTGAAATAATTCGATGTAGATAAGACATTTTTTTCCCCAGTATAAACTGTCAGATTGATCTTTGTTATCTTGAAGTCTAAATAATAATTTGTAAATGGTTTAGCTTGGTTGTGAGTACCAGATAATCAAAAGCTGAGGACTTTAATGAATGTATTTCACTTTGCACTTCTTTTTCTTTAGAACTGACTTACTCCGGGAATGTTTGCCATCATCAGTTCTTTCAAGGAAGTCACAGAGAGAATTATGTTTAAATGTTCACATGGGAAAATAAACTCTATGAATAAGGGTTTTGAGGGAAAAGGCTGATGGATATGGTGAAGACAAACATTTGAATTTGGCTGGATGCTATTTATGTGTCTGTACAATATTGCAATCTGATTCATTTGGCTCTTTTTCATTTGGAAATCTAAATATTCTACTTTTATCTACACCTAGTGCCTTATGTTTGCAGCAGCCAACCAATTTTCTCACAAACATGTGAAAACTTGAGAGATTGTATAAACAGCAGTGACTGTGATCAGTGTTCTCACAGGTTTCCTGCAATGACTGCTGCTCACCACTCGAAATAGGATTGAATGCTGACTTCTTGGGGTTGGTTGGTTGGATCTCTCAGCACTTTGGGAGTTGAAGTGTGTGACAGGTGGTATCCTCAGGACCTTGCTGAGAGGCAAGGAGCTTTATAAGGGAGGTTTAACCACCACAGCTGCTGCCATAAAATGGACATAGCAGTTCTCTTGGTCTCTCAAGCATCCAAGAAACCCCTGGAGGTGAAATCAGCTCTTACTGCAGGTGAGGCTTTCTGACACTGTCAGTGCTCTCTGGCACCAGGGAAAAAGCAATCTGAACCCAAAATGGCCCTGTGGGCAAAATCCCAAACAGACTTTGCCATTGCCTCTTTTCCATGTGGGTGTGTGTGCTGGGGACCCAGAGCCTCCCAGTTTCCCCCTCCCCTGCATCCCAGCACTCTCAGGATAATTAACTCCTGGTTTTTTGTCCGGGTGGGGCAACCACTACTGGCAGATGCAGCTCTACAAGGAGAGTAGGTAGATACATGTAGTTAGCAAACTTTAGAAAAATGTCATTAGGCCCCATGGACCGTTAAAGTCCATTCTAGTCCCTAGAGCTTTCAAGTATCTGAAGAGAGCAGGTGTTTTACTTAAAAACAGTCTTCTTCTGCTGCTGTGGAAGATTTATTTAATTTTTTAAATTTATTTAATCATTATTTTCTTTTTAGCATTCTTTTGTGGGGGAAAGAGATTTAGAAGGTCACATGAGAGAAACTGCATAGCACAACCACTGAGCAATTAGAGAACTAAATGAACATCCTACACAGCCAGGACAGGACCTGTGGACTCTTGGAACAGAGGGGAATTTCACCTATTCTCAGGAAAGATTGATTTCTCTAAAAGCTGCTCTGCTATCACTGAAGATTGGGGAGTTTTTACAGAGAATAGTCCTTCTGCATATTTTCAGTAACTGAAGACCAATATGTTTGCAGACAAATCATAAAGATCAGTGTTTTTTCTTCCCTCTAAGTCTTCCAAAGATCCCAGTTTGATCTCAGCATGATTTTGAAAGCTTTGATCTCTTAAGGTTTAATTTAGTCCAATGACAACACGGTTCTCCAAGGCAATTCACCTTTTCCTGACTTGTTTAAAAGAAGAAGAAGAAAAAAGGGTAAAAAGGAAAGGCAAAAAACACTTTGTAAGTGAGGAACAAAACCTTCATTAGAGAGAAAGCATCTGAAAATCTCTCCAGCAAAATAACCCTTTGCAATCCCATTATCCCGCCATCAAAAAATTGTTCTCTGTGATGGTTATGCTCTCTACACACCCTTCTTAATCCATTTTGAGATACTAAAAAAAAAATCCAAATAAATAGTTTATTTGCTGTTTCAGTTCAAAGCTAATACATTTAAAAAGTGTAAAATTGTTTCACAGTTGTGTAGGACAACCTTTGCTAAACTCAAATGGAAATAAATAACAGTTCATTGTACCCCAGCTGAATCCTTTTTTTTTTTTTTTTTTGTCAAACACTCAGATGCAGCCCTGTGTTAAAAATCTCATTATATCTCTCATCACATGGCTGCACGTTGAGTTTAAGTTGCACCAAGAATTGGCTGCAGTGACCATGGCTGCTGTAAGATATGACTGTAATAATGAGTGTTGCTTTGGAACCTAATTCTCTTTCTGTTTTCCGCCCCTGTAGGAGAAAGGGAAAGTGCTGGTAGGAGTCCACAAATGTGGCTTTGCTCTTGGGTTTGTTGGTTGTTTGGGGGAGCACTGGGGTGTGTGATTGCAAACACGGTGTGTTTCATGGTCATCTGCCAGTTGTCAGGGAGCACACATAGAAAATAAGGGGCTACATTTTAATGGATGAAATTAAACAGAATAAGAGTAGCACGGCTGGAATACTGCTAGTATATTTATTTTGTACCATACTGGTGAGAAATTGGCATTGTAATAGAGGCCACTCGTCCCCCTGCCCCAAGAGAAGTTGTTGCTGGTTGCTTGTACCAAGGCTTAGAAAGAGCTAAAAAACTATAATGTACTTAACAGATTATGTAATTCTGTTCCCTGGAGGGGAAAAAAAGGAGTTTCTCAACAGAGTTTGTGATGAGCTTGTTCCCTAGAGCATGAAACATTAATCTACATTTCTAAAGCCTCTTAGCTGAATGTTAGTTAGTGGCCTGTGAACCTGCAAAAGTTCAGAGGAGGGTGAGTTTTTAGGGGGTGACTGGGGCTGAGTTTAGTGCTTCCTTTCAGTCCCTGAGATCTGCCTTTGTGTGTACTGAATGTTGTTCAAAATGACAATTGAACGTGTTTTCTCAATTGCTGATAAGTTGTTGCCTTTAATTTTCATTTCATCACTTGTTTCTTGTTCTTTTCATCGTCAATTTGACACAACAGCAAAACAAACAAACAGCATTTCACCCTGCCCTTGTCTTGGCAATGTACAATGATGTTTCATCCCACCATCATTTGGGCAAGTGTATAGAAAACATTGTATAACATGTAAAATCTATGTTCTTTGGAAGGAAAAAATTGAGGGTGGGCTATGAATCCTTGGGCACTCAGCAAGTTGGTGTCTCCTCTGGGGTTTAAATAAAATTCCACTTGTCTGCACCATGTATATTGTACTAAGCTTTTGAGATTCACAACATATACTGGAATAAATGAGTATCAAACTATTCTACCTCTTATAGTTTTCAGGTTGAGTTTTCTATCCCTCTCCATCTAACTCTGAAGCACTGAACACTGTAGCAAAACACAAAGTAGGATCAAGACAATGATATTTTGCCTTGTGCTGCTAAGATAGCTGTTTGCTGGGTGTAGATGATGAGCTCAAGCTTAAACTTGCACATGAGAGGCACAGAAATTTTACCTAGCTCAGAATAGCTGGACCTGGTGCAGGTTTTTTTTCCATTTTTCTACAGAAAAGGGATGCAACTGGAGATGATCTGGAAATTTTGCCTACCAAATCCCCCACTACTGCAGGAACCTAAGACCCTGAGACAGCTTTGCTCCTACCTCCACCCTGTCTGTGGTATTTTATGATTTCTATGCAATTTTAACTATTCTGCTGTTACTTGTTGAATACTGGATACTGCATTTGAGGATTCAGGTCAGTGTTCTTAAACAATATTTAATATCTATTTAATATTAATGTTTTTCATCAAAGTCACAATTTTATTTTAAATAATGGTTTTTCTCATTATTTTTTAGCCATTGATCACGTTATCAGGGATCTTTACTGGATATGACAGCTTGGAAATTTTTTATTTTCTAATAATGAAAACTGAGGTTCTCATCGCTATCATCTGAAAATGATAGTTTTAGCCAGCAATCAAGAGCAATGAGACTTTCAGTTTGGTCACAAGAGATGGCAAAACTATTTGTTGTAGCATTTCCAATTTTTTGCCCAGGTGAGAAATAGAAAAAAATATTCCAATGTGTTTTGACTGTCTGCTCTGTTCCCAAAAGGATTAGAAAAACCTCTTTCATATTAACTTAGAAGGAACGGCTGGGGATGTTGTTTCTGCTGATACATTTCATCCATTTCAGCACCCCAGGTCTAAATAATTTGGAGCTTCAAGGATACATAAAAACAGCCCAGGATCAGTGATGGCATTTAAGACAAATGGATTCATACCTTTTTTTTATGCCTTGTCTTGTCAAATTGGTAATGCATTTACATTAGCTGATTCTACAAGATGTACAGCTCTGTGTGCCCACATAGCTAACATAAAAATCAAATCCTTTATCTTTTCTCATAATTTGCTAGGTGTCTCTCTCTTACTCTTAGTCCTGCCTTTTTTTTTTGTGGGAGAATTATAACTTACTGCTTTATACAATTGCAGAATGGAAGGAAGAATACGCATAATTAAGATTTTAATTAATTTTATTGGCACAGTGAAGACGTTAGGACCATAATACCAAAGTGAAGGGAGACATTTACAATCAAATGATAATAGTAAGTCTGACTAACTGTAAAGAAACTTTAGTCTTAATCATTATTAGTCAGGAAGAGACCTTGGCAGATCCATTTGTGGTTCTTGGTAGATCCATTTGTGGTTCTTTGTCTGAAAAAGGCTGATTGAAGGAGGAATTTTAACAGACTTGGTGTATTTTCACATCATTAAAAATAAAACCACAACAACATTCAATTGTTAGCTTGAAGTAACACATTATAGATGTATTCAAATCCTATCCAAGAGCTGGTTCTTCCAGGGCCCCAGGGATGTGCACCCCAGTGGGAATGTTTTTGGGAGTCACATCAGTAAAGTCTTTGCAAAGTACTTCTCCCTCACACTTGGCAAGGGTGCCAGGGGCACACAGCCACAGGGGATGTGCCAATAACCTGCCCAGCATCAAGATGTTTAGAAGAGGAAGGACTTGGTGCTTCCCTTTTGAGATCCCTGTCAGGTAAAAAGAGCAGCAGAGCCAGTGGTGTAATGTGCTAAAAAATAGCGATGCGGGACAGTCACAGCGGGGCTCAGAAGGGCTGCCGAGGTTATTTGACAGCTGTCGGTGGAACTGTGCACTCAGGACTGATTAAACAGGTGGAGTTGCTGGCCTGGGGCTCAGGCTGTGCTTGGGGATGAGACTAGAGAGAGGTTTCTGAGAAAATGAATCTCAGGTACAGACCAAACCCGGGGAACAGAGGATGTTGCTGGAGCGCACCAAGGGTGCAGCCAGAGCACTCTGTGAAACAATTAAGTTCAGGGACTGGGAGTCCCATGGCTGTTGTCTCAGCCCAGAGTGAGATTTGCTTGAAAAAACAGAGTCATACAGGCAGAGTGCTCCTGACAGGTGGCTGGATGCACCAGCAAAAGTGCTGCCTGTGTGTTCCTGCACTGAGAGCTCTGGAGTCCTGTGTGGTTTTGGGTTCAGAGAACACACCATGAGAGGCCCGTGGAAAGAAAGGGGCTCAGAGGTGTTTCAGATAGTCAAATATGGATTACTCCTAGACATATCCACAAACCATAATTATTTGACCCTGTGGGTTAGAGGATTTGGTTTATTCGTCTCTTCCAGAAAACTCGTTACTCAAAATTACACGTCTGAAAAGGAACGGTGGAAAACCCATGTGAGGAGCACAGTTAGTACCTGTGTAGGCTTTTATCTCTGGGATTGCCATTAGACTTGGCTTTCCCTTGGAGTTCAGAGAGGGAGTAAAGGGAACCTTAGAGAGAGACTGACTTTGCCAAGGTCTGATGAGGGCTACCTTTAGATATGCTCTCTGCAGAGCCTTAGGGATATTGTCCCGTGGCATTAGTCTCAGCTCACAGTTAAGGTTTAGAGCACTGAGAAGGAGACTGAGTAGACCTATAAGAAGACTGACACTGAGAAGAGATTGCAAATGTCAGCTACCAGAGTTGTCCACTGAGCAGTCACAGTCCCATTGCATCAGTCTCTGCCTATTTGGCAAATTTAGTAGATGGTGGTGGTGAGCTCTCCCCAGCCCCCAGTGTGGTGCAGCTTCTAGTGCACCACAGGTAAATCCTTGTCCTGGGATTTACTGAGGTAAATACAGTCTGCAGTCTACTTCTGTTATGATTTTTATGTGAATTTTGTGAAATCTCACCTGCGTGGGGTTTTTTTTCAGTGCTTATATTGGCGATATGAGGTTTTTTTTCTGGTTTGAGAGTTTTTATGGTTAATCCCTTTTTAATTAAAAAAAACAAAACAAAACAAAATGTTCTTCTGCCCATACCTTCAAGCCTGGAATGGAGTGTCATATGTCTCTGCACCTGTCAGGGCTGTAAAATAGGTGACAAGTATCCAAAATGTGACACAAACATTACTGAGGTTGGGAATGCAAATGGAGTGGGATCTGTTCCTCTGGTTAATAGCTCTTTGTGACACCTTAGTGATGTTTTATTCTGGATTGAGAGCATGTTCAGTATGAATTTTTGTTAACACTGGCATGAAGCACTGGGATTTTGAGGATAAATGATGTGTCTTGAGTTAAACCATTCATGACATATTGTTAATAGATAACCATAGGAAAAAATGCTGGAATTTACAATTCTGGGGAACGAAAGTGGAACAACACCAGCAAGCACATTATTAAAAAACCCTACCTGCTTTTTCACTGTTCAGAAATGTGAAGTGGGCTAAGCTCTGCTTCTGTATTAATTCATGGCAAATGATTTGCCCAGTTTTGACACTAACAAGAGCCTATTTCATATTTGCAGGCCCCCAAACCTCCCATGGTAGTTCAGTGCATTTCAGCATGATGGCTGATCAGGCCTGCACTCTGACACATCCTGCACTGATCATTTATCACAGTCATATATGATTTATTTACTTCCGACCCTTCCTGAGTCGGCGGCTGCCTCCAGGATAATGTGGCTACTGAGTTTAGCTGTGTTGTAAATTAATGGATTCATTTTGCTTTGTACTCACAGAATGTGCTTTTTTGGGTTTTCTTTCAATTAAAAATGTAGTGGGGAACACTACTGAACTTCAGAATGTTGATTTTGACCATATTAGCCTTGGAAGAATAGATTTCTACACCTCTGAAAAGTTTAGCTCTCCCTTTTCTATTGTTTTACTACTTTGTTTTATGGAACAATTGCAAATGTTTGCCTCACTATATTACAGAAGAAGTTTTGTCCCATATATTCCTGTATGCAAGTCAATCTGGGGGCACTTGGTATAAAAATGTATAGAGGAGCTGGAGGCAAATCTCTCTTAGTACCCCACTGAAGTGGAAGTACCATTAGCAATCCAAAAATGTTCCTGTGTAAATTCCAGCATAAGGGTGCATGGTAGAAGCGGGCTGTAGGGCCTATTCCATGGCACAGGTTATTCCAGGACTTCTGTACAATGAGGCTCCAAATTGTCAAGAACTTAAAGGTCTTTTCCAACCTAAATGACTTTATAATTCTACATTGATGCTGGGCATCTTTTTTCACCCGTGGAAGACTATTGGCAAAGCATGGTTCAGCTTTTTGAACATGTCTAACTTTGTTGTTAAAAATTTTAGAAATTTATTGGCTAATTCTGAGGAGATATTTTTCTAACATACAAGAACATATTAGTAGTTAAACTTCATCAGAATTTGATGGTACCATGAGGCTGCTTTGTTTTACCTCTGCTTCGACTGTATATGTGTATGTATATGTATTTCTTACCTCTGCTTTGACTGTATATGTATATTCCTGTAGGCATCTGTCATGAAATCCTTATGTGGTTATAAAGATTTCCATTCTGCTGAGACTCCAGGCAAAGCATCACAGGAAGTATCTTCACTGGAACCCATTCCTGTGAAGAAAAACCTCTGCCAGTCCAGCATTAACAAAACAGTATCAAAACAGATGACAAGTCTCTGGATCTTTGTCACGCAGACTGTGCTTTATCTGTTATAGGGATGAGTTGAGCTCATCTCTCCTAAAACGAGTGCAGTAGTACCACAGATCAGTAAATGTTGCAGTCAGTGCTGCAAATGGGAGAATTATAGATCTTTTGCATGTATGTGCTGTAACCTTTCAGAGGGAAAAAGCAAATTTATTTATATATCTTTCATTATTCTCTCCGTTTGCCCGATTGCTGCCCTTGCTGTGCTGTGTTATAGCTTCTTATTAGCTTTCCCCTTTGTAATGGAAGATTTTATGCTGGATACTCAAATAGCTATAAAGACATTAGTAAAAAAGGCTACATTTACAACTTAAGGCAAAAAGGGCTGCTGGGATGTCTGTAATGCCCCTGTATTGGTATTGGACATGGATTTAGTAGTAAAGAGATGCAACCAAGATGTTCCAGCAAATAGATTTATTCCAGCGCCGGTCAGAGATCAGAATGTTTGTGTCAGGCTGTTTGCAGCCTTCCCTGATAACCTCGAGAGTAGATCTCTTCAGGCCAGGGAGCTCTGCAAATAAATGTGGTGGAATTTTCAGAGTTATGTAGAGGTAGGTAGACTCATTAAATATTTAGTTGTCTTTCAGCATTTTTCTTTTCTTTGTGGAGGATCATCATGTCTCTCAAGACAGAAAACTGAGGTCCTTACATTTTGGGATATCAGAGTCCTGGACATGGCTCTCATTGTAACAATCCATTTGTTGGTTATGGCAGCTCATGAGTCCTTCTATGAATCACTGTTTTGAGGTATTTTTTTCCCTTATCCCTGCCTGAAATACAGTGCTCAGCTTTAATCTCTTGTTTGGTTCAGCATAGTTCAAGTTTATCTGCAGGCTTGGGAGGTTTCATATGACTTTTTCAAGTTCAAAAGATGTGATCCTGTCTTACTTCTACAGCTGTGGCATGACATGCATGAAAATCAGTGCACCCTTTTTTCTAATCTTTGACATAAAGTTCATGATCCACTGTCTGTGTGATTATCTTCAATAACAGTAATTTGGGCTAATTATTCATCCTTATGTGAACTGATATGTTGGCTTTATCAGTTATTCCTCACCATTTTTCCCTGGAGCTTTGGTCAAGAGCATAATATCTAAAGATTAGGTTAAAGAATCTCAATAAGCAGTCTGAAGTTCAAAAGCTGATCAAAAGAGTAGTTTTCAACTATTTGCTTTCTAGTATTAATTACTTTTGAAAATCCTGTTGAAAATCCTTTTAGTAGCCAAAATTTCTAGGGTAGTGTTCTTTAAATCTGGTATCTGTCTGTCTTTTTAAGATGAGTAGTTCCATTCATCCTTTTAGCTAATTATTTGTTATCCTAAAAACATCTGGGCTATTCAGAGCCCTTCTTGACTAAAAATATTCATTGTGTGATAATTTTACTTTATTGGTTCAGTGGTGGAATAGCCAAGTGAAGTAGAATTCTTCAGATTCCTTCCTTTAAAACTAAAATATTAAACTTCTGACAGAGTATAAAAATGTTGCATTTGAAAAGACATGCTCTGATTTAACTCTAAGCAATTACAATACATTATCATTGGGATAAGTCTAAAATGCTGAAGAACTTACTAGAAAATGTGTTCCCATTAAATCATGGAGTAGAAAACAATTTTACCTGTATCAGTATTTATTGTGAGATGATTTCTTTAACACAGAATAAAAAGGAGGAAGGGAAAACCCCCTACAAAAAAACTCCTAACTAACATGCCTCAGAAAAGTTGTAAGAGTTAGTTCAGTCCAACAGAGACTGAGGTACAATTATGTTGAATGTTGGGCCTGTCTGTGTGTTAGTGGAGAGAGTCTGGGTACCAGAGCAATAAAGGTGGTGTGAAAAAATCTGTGAAATAATTGATGCCCTGAAACTTCACCATTCCAGAGCTCTGCAGGCTAAACCACCCAGTTGGTTGATGACCCAAGTGAGTCCCTGAGCAGAAGGGTGAGACCTCCAACCACCCACTCAGAGCCCTCAGCTCAGACAGAGAAGCTGAAGTTGCCTTTTTTTTTTTCCCCTCTCAGATTTGCTGTGTGGGTTTTTTTTGTTTTGGTTTGTTTTTATTTTCTTGGCTCAGGTCTCTGCCTTAATCCTGGCCTTGTTTTAATCAGCCATTACTCCTGCAGTAATCAAGCTCTGTAGAATGGGTAATTATTTATCATTTGAGGTCTTTTCCCCTCTAAGCTATGTCTGTTTGATTTATGTACCTGGCACCTCCTTTAACAGCTGCCACCCTGGTATGTATTTATTTATCACTAAAGAGAGAAGAAAGTGTACTAAGTTCAAAGCCTTTAAGCAATCTGAACACTTCCTCTTAGAAGAACATTACATAGCAATAAAGTGTGGAAATGTAGCAAGGCAAGCTTGGGGAAGTGAGAAATGTGGAAGACCTTACCTTCCTGACTAGGAAAAATAATGTTCCAGTTACTAAGCCTATTTTTGAAACAGGAAGATAGTTGTTTTTTAGTGAAGAAATGTAAACTATGTAAGTTTGATGCTGAAGTTTTCATGGGAAGATTCATGTAGGTTGTTTTGAATTTCCCATCCTTTCAGGTGAAAATGTGATAATGGTCATCAACAATAAGCTCTGAAACCTAGGTAGTAATCAGCAAACTAATCCTTAATCAGCTGATACCATTTTATGTTAAGGATGAGTTAAAATCTACTTGTAACTACACTTGTAGCCATGCCCTGTTTTCCTTCAGTAGAGATGAACTCGTGTTTTAACTTCTGTGAGAAGCTACTTGGATTTGTACCACTGAAAAACTTCTAAGCTGAAATACTGAGTGGTCCATGTCATAAATGGTTTTGATTTTATTGAAATAACTGGTTGGATGCTGTCCCCTGCTCTCTGTGATCAGGAAAAATAGAGACATTCCTCTCCAGAGATGTGGTAGTTCCTCCTTAAAACAGCATTTCCTCAGTAACACAAGGAACTTGTGACACCCATTTCCTTCAGCACTGCCCCTGGGTGCTTCATCCCATCCATGGTCAAGGACACTTTGGATGGATTCCTCTCTCATTCCCATTCCTCCCTTTGATGTTCAAAGGGGTCCCTTCACCTTTGAATCAGTCTCCCTTTCTCCTGTCTGCATCGAAAAAATTGGTTGAATATAATCATATTTAGTCTGAGGTGTTTCTGAGGGTGACCTATATTTTTTGTTATTTTTTTATTATTTTGTATAATTTTATGTAAATTATTAGGATTAGGGACCTTGGTAGACTATAATTTTGAAATCTTACTATACTGTTTACTCCTTTTCCTGTTTAATGGTCCTTCTTCAGTAAAATATTTAAATATGCATTTAACTTGCATATAAGTCCATTCCTGTTTGAAAATTCATTTAACAAGCACACTGGGTAGAGTTTTGACCAGCTGAAGCCTGATGGTGCTGAGTTTGGTGGCTGAACTTCCTAACTCCACTTATTTTAACGGGATGAGAGTTTGTGTGTATGTAAAACAGAAAAAAAAATAAGAAAATAAAGAATTAAAAGTAAATACTACACTTTAAAATTGCAATATAGAGGAAGTAATGTGGCAGCAATGATCCTCAGCTCTGTGGTACCTGTTCAGGAGAGAGATAAAACTGCAGTTTGGTTGGAAATGGTGTCTACAATTTAAATGAAATTTAAAGAAATATGGGAATATCTAAATAATGAAGGAGAAAAAAAAAGTACTTGTTTTGGTTAGTTTGGGAGGGTTTATTAGTCATTTACAACTTTGTTAGAGTTTAGCCTGGCATTTAATCCTCATAGCAAATCATCTGGTAAAACAATGAAGCATCCTATCCAGATGAAAATTTTTGCTAATTTTTACCCAATTACAATGATATTGTCAAAGTTAAAACGTGTTACTTCCCCCACCACATGGATGCTTTTTCCTGAAAATAAATGCTCAGCATTTATTTATATCATCCAAGACCTCAAGTCAGAATCTTATCTTTTTTAATCAATGCAGTGAAGAAAAGACAACTGTAATGTTAAATGTGGTTTTATATTATCCATTAAATGGGGTTTATAAGCTTTACTTTCTCTCTTTCCACCACGCTCTCCCTTAACTCTTTTATCACATTAATGCCAGTGGCCCAATATAGTGAATTCAGTGTCCTGCAGCTCGAGCTACTTAACCAAATTAACAGGATGCTCTGTTCTAATGCTGTTTGAGCTTGAGTGACCCTGTTTGGACATCCCTAATATTCTTCTAAATTGTCTAAAATTGTGCTTCACTCTCAGTTCTGCCCGTGGGAAAGATTATTATGTGCAGTTCATGAAAGGAGAAGTCTTCCCTATCATATCCCTCAAGAAAAGGAAACAAATATCAGACATTAAAAGAATTACATACAGGATCAAAACATATCTTAGCTATAAAGGAGGAAAGTTTTGGTTGTTTTTTTTTGTCTAGGTCTTTGTGTGTGTTAGTGGGAAGGGCTTGGAAGACATGGAAAAATCTAATTGAGTTGTGGCCAGATCCCTGGAGCTTGTTTTGGATTTGGAGCCCAGGTTCAACACATCCTGGAGATCCTGAAGGGTTTCTCCTCCTGCTTCAGTAATATTCCTCTAATTGTCATCTCTCTTAATTGTTTTTTTGTAGTAAGGTTTTAATTCTCCCAGGAGAATTGCTTTCTTCAGTTAAGAAATTATACAGTGGCAAAAGTACAAAGAGGTGCTCCTTCATGGACTGCTCTTCATCCACAGTGATAAGAACAGTGGGTTAGAATTAAAAAAAAAAACCACAATCAGCGTGTTGTTAAAGTTTGGTTTGCTTTTGTTTGTCTGATATTGTTGCTAAGATTGTTATTTCCAGTGATCAAAAAGACTGAAAGTTTTAATCTCAGAATTGGTCTTGGAATACAGTTTCTTATAACTGCCAGAAAAAAAAAAGAAAACCAAACCTGTGTTTTTGCCTCAAGATAAAATTTTTCTATCCCTATGAGGTTATATTATTAAATAGATTATATAGATTTGTTGTTGTTGTTATTGTGAAGCTCTTAGTCACCTACACTGGTCAGTCTTTAGCCTCTTCTAATAGTATGTATTCACATAAAAATGTTGTGTTAGAACTTACCTGATGATGATAAGGAACCTCTGGCTACAGAAGGTGTGTTATTGCCTGTGTGAACATGGTGCTGCAAAATTGATAGACAAATACGCAGGTTAATCTGTGTTGAAAGTAGGTGCTACAAGTATTACTTTTATTTGCAGGAAGAAAAGAAATAAAGAAATGAACTGATCTCAGAATACCCTTAGAACTCGGGCACTTTCATGTTTTCAGTCTGTGATGAATTCTCTGGATGATGCAGCAGTACTTTCTCGTAATAAATTCCTATTAAACTGTCAGAATATTCAACCATTCTGTCTTCCTCTCCTGATTTTGAGAGTCACATTGCAATAGCATATCTGAAGAAATGCAAACACTTCTCATGTTAATTAGAAGACTGGGAATTCTTTGTTATTTACTGCTTCCATCATCAAAGGTGATTGCAGTTCTCAAAGAACTGGTGCATTTGCTCCTGTCATGATTTCTGAGACAAACTCACAAAATGTATTCTATCAGTTCAGCTTCCTGTGGACCAGGAAAAAAAAAGAACAAGCTTTTATTCTCCCTTATTGCACTAATCCATAACAGACATCTCTGTGAATGTATTTCCTCCTTTTGCTAAACAAAACATGGTGAATGAATGAATTTAACAAAGCAGGGCTGGGTGACCACTGGGCACTGAGAGACTCCTGATGTTTTTCAGGAAAGAGCCTGGACAATGAAGTCAGGGAGCAGACAGAGCTGTTCTGTGCCTGAGGTGGCTGTGTGTGCAGATGGGCTGTGTGCTGCTGATGCCTCCTGAGAGGTTTGCTCTCTTCCTTCTCTCTCTCCTGGCCAAACAGCCCGTGCTGTTGAACTGCAGAAGTTGAGAAGTAATGAGTAAAATTCCATTTTAAAACATGATCACTGTTTGCTTTTCTGCTTCTCAACACGCTCTTCCTTATGTCCTTTCCCTCCCCATTTGTTTTCCAAAAAACCACCAAAAGCTGATTGAGATTTTCCTGCTCATAACTGATGAACAACTCGTAGATCACTGTTGTTCAGAACCCCAAAGGATCCATGTTCCTTTAGTTAGTATCTTGTCAATATATATGCCCAGATCTTGCTTTTTTTTCTTATTGCTTTTCCTTCCAGTCAGCTCAATACATAGCAGGAATTTGGCAAGCTTGTCTTCAGAGTGAGTTAAGGACAAAGTTTATTGAGAATGTCATCACACAGGTTTGGAATTAAATGTGTTTCAGCTAGAACTACTGCACAACTGTGTACCAAGCCAACCTTGCAAGGTAGTAAATCATTGCTTAGGAGCTTTTACAAATTCATATTTATGTTATAACAAAAAAATTTACCCTGGGAACAGTATATTTAAACTGTTCTCTGAAAAATTGCTTTAATGGATTTTCACATGGTAAAATGTAGGCTCCACAGATAGCATGTGATTTGTGTCAGATAGTGCTGTGTAAATAATTGTAGGCAACGTTTTTAAAGTAAAACCTAACTACCTGATACTGAAGAAGTTAGTAATAATTTGTGTGTTTTGATCAAGACATTTGACCCAGTTGTTTGAAAGCAGAAACTACTACATGGCAATTAAGACAGGTAGCAGACCTTGTTTAAGATTAAGGGCTGGCCAAACTCTTAAAATAATGTTCAGAGCTCTCAGCAAAGGTATTTGTTAACATCTAAATAGCAAGGATATTTGGGAGAGCTTTGTAATATTTTAGAAATTTAAAGTGAAGTTTGTGGGCTGATGCTGGTCCCAGCTATCTTTCCTGCATCAGTGTTCATGGGGTAGATCTGCATCCACAATTTTTACATCCTGACTGTGTGGGATCACTGGGACTGATTGATCTTTCTCCAAGTAACTGTATTACCTATAGTAATAACAGAGAGTCATTGAGTAAGAAGTCAGATAAGACATAATCATCCAGGAAGGTTGCTGTGAATGGGATTGCCCAGAATTAAAGTGTTATATGCCCTCACTAATCAGAATTATGGACAACAGTGAATTTATGAGATGCAAGCACTGAGTCAGCCACAGTCTGTAACTATCCTGTTACTGCTTTTACCTTTTTGGGTATCAGAAGCAGCTAAAAGTGCTGCAAATATGTCAGTGAAAAATGGAAGAGAATTAGGACATGTTTTTTTCTTATTTGCTGGTCATCAAAGTATCCTTGTGGGACTATTTCATCAAGACCAACAAAGTTTAGTCACTCAGTTAATTCCCTGGTTACTCATGGAGGAGCTGTGCTCTGGGAACTTTTCTGGTGCTGTCATGTGGTTTGAGTTGCACCATGAAGGTTGTCCTGGTCATAGTTACTAAGCCTCTATAAAACCCTGTGAGAGTTTTCTATCAGAGGCAATGAAGTTCAAATTATTGATACTCTGTAATCTCCATAAATTTCTTTCTTAGCTTTGTTAAACATCTCCAAAAAAGGCAGAACTGTGCAGCAGTCCTGGATTGTGACTGAAATGAGATGTGAAGTCTTGAATTACAAAACTTATGATTTGGCTTTAAGCTTCTTAAGGGTTAAGTATAATTGAAGCAACAGTAGTAACCAAAGTTTGAAAATGTAACCCATCTTTTAATCAATAATGTGGTTTTTAAGTGTTGATGAACCTGATAATTTATTCCACAGCATTAGAAAGTCTGCCCTTGGTTTTATTTTTCCACAAAATTTGTGGCTTTAAAAACTGAGGATAAGAAGTGACAAAAAGTCTGGGCCATACATATAGTGTTTCTTTAGGGAAGTGAATGGTATCTTGATTTTTAGGTTGAGTTTCTGCCTTCATTATACAGGAAAACTGTAATAGGAAAACATCTTCAGCCTGATGCTTCCACTGTCTCAGAAGACTTAAAATTTTTTTAAATTGTAATTTTACTAAATATTTGGTGGCCTGCCCTGGCTGTAATTTTTAGCTGTGGTACAACATGCTCACTAAGAACAGGAAACTTTTCAACCTTCTCTGCCAACAAGAGTTGATCTCCTTTCATATATCCAGAGCAAATTTTCAAATATAGCTGTTATTACAATGATCCTTTCCCTTCCTTTGCAGAATTATGTGTGGAAAAAACCCCACATAATGTGCTGTTGAAACAAGAAGTAGAAAGCCATTGTCCTTCAACACCGTGTCCGTCAGACCTTTTGTCCTCCCTCCACGTGATGGAGCACAAAGAGATCAGGTATTTTTAAATTTCTCTGTGTTCATGTGGGATCTATTTGTAAGTGTGTATGTCTGTGAATGATGCAAACAGCTGGACCCACTGCTGGAAATGTTTCACATGGAAGTAATCTTTGATCCAGGAGGTTTGCAGCTTCTCCAGCTCACCAGACTCGAGTTCCTTACAGCTTCCAAACTTCAAGTTGTCCTTGTGTCACACAGGCAGTTTTACAGAAGTGCATGCAATATATATCTTTGGACTTAAGCAAAGAAAACCAAGCAATCCCCAAATCCTCAGCTGAGTAAACCTTAGGGATGTCAGATGATTTTTCTCTTTGGTCTCTTTTGGTACAATTACACCTTAATTGTTCCATTCATAGTTGTTGGGTATTCTGAGGTCAGGATCTTAATCTCTTTATGTCACAGTAAATGAAAAGACAAATGTGGAGGGGCTATTTTAAGCAAGAAGCTACAATTTTGAGTTAACAAAACTACTTTGACTGTTTTAGGGGTTTATAGACTTCATTAGATGTAAGAAGACAAGAAACAAGGATTCAGCATTTGCATTATTTTTTAATTACCTTTTCTGTCTTAATGTAAGAGCACTTACTGTATCAGTTCTCTTTTTAATAGTTTCTTCCTTTTCTTACTTAATGAAATCTCCTTGTCTGCCCAAAGTGTTCTTTTCAATAGTGCAAAAGAAACGTAGGCACCATGTAGAATGTTTGCATTTACAGCAGAACCGACTGACCTTTACATAGGGTTCAGTGAGTGCTGTGGATTGATAGTTCACATTCCCTACTCTGAAATAAGTATAGCTGTTTCCAAAGAATACCAATTCATTGTTGCACAATGATCTAAATCCATCTGAAAGTGCTGTATTTTAATACTTAGAGGGTGTCTGTAATGGCAGAGAGGGAGGCAGGAGTCCTTGTTTAGAGTTCAAGGATGGAAAAGGTATGTCTGAAAGCTCTCTCAGTATATCACATTTATTGTGTTCTTATGCTTTGTTGCAAATGTCACAGCTCTACAGTTGCATGGAAAGTGAGTTTTAGCTAATAAAAGATCTCACCTTTCTTTTCTTTCTCTATACAGTACTTTGTAATAAATATCTAATACAACAGCATTTGTTATTTCCAAGTATATCTGATACACAGGGATGGGTTTTCCTCACAGGGGAAGGTCTGTATTCTGGACAATAGTGCCCAGCATTTGAAAAGAACTTTCACAGCTATTTTTCTTATGCTAATGTGCCTTGCTTGTGGTTTTGATAATTTAAATTTTGCTGAGGTCTTTTTTTTTCCTTTAACTAATTCATTTGACATTTGCTATAACTCAGCACTGATCAAAAGGAAGTCATGTGGTATTTATAGAAAACAAAACATGTAACTAGTTTCACAGGTATTATCTAATGATTTAGAAAGCTTAAATACAATTAATTTGGTCACTGAAATGGATTGATGGCTGAATTCATGCAGTATATCTGTGTAGGAATTGCTGCTATAGATTGCATCCTGTGAAATGAAATTCTTTTAAAGGAGTAAATTGTGTTTTGTATCAGTTCTCTCAACCTGGAGAATATAGTACAAAAACTAAGAGCAGGATAAAAAAATAACAGTACTATTCATCTTTATCTTTTTTATTTTTCTCGTCTGAAGATGAGCTTGTGTATTTCTGTGGAGTCAAAAAAATTCTAAATCAAGCAAGGTAAAAGTATATAAACATAGCATAAAATTACATGAAATTCTGTAAACTCTATGTCAGGATCATGGGACAGTGAACAAACAGCAGAGTCTTTGAGATTGCTTTGTACCAAGGAATTGTCTAAATGGAAAATCACAAAAAAGTGCTGACTTCCCCAATGAGCTGTCAATAGGAGATTTAGGGCTCCCCATGTGCCATCAGCATGCTCTAATTGATTAGAGTGTTACTATCCTGGAGTGTGCTAAAATAAAGGTTAGAGAAATCCTGAGGATATCAACTACCTTTATCAAACTGCACAATTAAGGGTACAGTACATAATCTGAGAACAGAAACCATCATTCAGACATAAGTGATCTGCTTCCCTTAGAATGAGGAAGTTTTTTTCTAAAAGTCACGAAATACTCTGCAAAATGGCTGCTCAGAGGAGCAGACAAACTGGATCATTATATGTTTCAAAAGAATAAAACTGTAGATTATACTGCACATAGAACTCAAGAAGGATGGTTGATTCAGAATCCCCGGTGTAAAGTGTCTATGTGAAAGTTGTTCCTTATTTTTGTGAGCAATTATAAAGTCAGTCTGCTTTTACTATCTCCCCAGAGGTTCAGAGAGGCACCTTCTGTCACCCAGTGGTGAGGCTGTTTAAGGTTGGTTTTATACTTTGGAGACTAAATTGGCTGGTGTTTGACCTACACTTGACTCTGGCAGCCCTGAACTTCTCCCTGCAAGGTGCAGTCCAGGAGCAAGGAAACAGCGGAGGGACATGTGTGGAATTATGTGCCGTGGTTGTGCCTCAAGTGGGCAGGAGAAATAAGCAAACAGTACTTAGCAAGGTTTGGGGACAGGGTGACAGGAGATGAAGAGTCCTTAGTCAGTCTTGGTCACTGCGAGGTGTCTTTACTCCACACTGCTGCCTGTGGGTCAGTTTTTAATCACAGAATGGAATCACAGAATCATTTTGGTTGGAAAAGCCCTCTAAGATCATTGAGTCCAACTGTTAACCCAGCACTGCCACATCCACCACTAAACCACCTCCCCAGGTGCCAGTTCTACCCATCTTTTAAATCCCTCCAGGGCTGGGGACTCCACCACTGCCCTGGGCAGCTGTGCCAATGCTCAATGACCCTTTGAGTGAAGCATTTTTTCTGAATATGCAATCTAAACCTCCCCTGATGAAACTTGAGGCTGTTTTCTCTTGGCCTCTCATCCTAACAGTTACTTATCGAATTTCTTTAGAGAAGCCTTGAGCTGCTGAGTATTGGGCAAAAAACTAATTCCTGCAAATGAGAAATTATAGTAATATTCCCTAATGGACGTAGATTGTATTTAAACTCTCACTGCTCTTTTAAATTTTGGGGTTTGTTCAGCTACATTATCCCAATAAAGACATTAAGGCAGAAAAAACACCTAATAATTTGCTGAAGGAAAACATTATGATATCATAACATTTTATGTCAACAAATCAATTTATGAATTTAGATAAATATCTGTTTGATATGGTATTGAAATACTCAACATTTTTGGAATTGATTATGTTCTTTAAAAATGCTACAACATAGTCAAATACAACACTTCAAACAAACAAAAAATTATTAAAACTATTTTTCTAGGAATTTTGGAAATACTGGCTTTCATCTCTGAGCAAATAAAACCAAAATTTTGAAATGTTCTGGTAAACGAAAGTCCATTTTTCTTTATCAGCTCTAAATGCTGCTTGTTGAAAAATGTTTCAAGATATTGAGAATGACAGTAGAATATTGTGGCTTTCATGAACAGCTGCAAGCAGAATGGTGGTGTAATGCATTTACAGCTACAGTAAACTTAAATTGTTGCAGACTCAATGTTCTTTTCCAGCCAATAATTAACATATTTTTAATGCTTAAGTGTTGCACTTTATTGTTATCATATATATGTACAAATATATTAAAAGGAAATAAAAGGAACTAAGAAGATTTGGTGTATAAAAGAGCGGTTCAGAGCTTTGAATCCAGAAAATCAAATTACTTCTGTCTATGCAGCTTCTTCAAAGAATATAAACAAGATGGAATCCCATGTATTACATGACTAAAAGCACTTTTGATCCGAACATACGGTAGCAATCATTAAATATATCATGTGCACTGACACTGGGGATGGCATTGTTCTCCATTCTGCTCAATGGACCATGCTGGAACACTTGTTTCAGAACTTGAAACCATTTATGATTGCTGTTAAAGAAGTCAGTGCTTTACAGTGCCAATGAATCAAGTAAAGTCATCCCATTCATCTGTCTGTTAAAACCAAAATAGTGGAGAGAAGAGACAAACACAGAATGGAACCATACTGAAAGTTACATTAAAAAATTCCCTTTATCTGTTTGTCTCTGGAATGTGCCAGATCAGAAAGGAAGAGATCTGTATTTCATTCAGGATTTAGGTTTTTGCCCCCACCTCAATCCCTATTGTTAAAACAATCTTAATGAAACTAAAAGTTTCCAAAGGGTAAGCTAAGTTTCTCTTCTCAGCAACTGTCCACCTGCAGATTTGGCTTTTTGCAATTCAAATATTTGTTGCTTGTTTGTTTGTTTGTTTGTTTGTTTGCTTATTTATTATTTAATGTGACCCAGTCTTCCTCCTTTGTAGCAAGGACAAAAAGAGGAAAAAATTATGTACTCTTAATTCCTGGGGACAATCTCACTTCAAGGTGAAGCTCTTTGGGTGAACAGACTTGAGCAAACTTGTCTGAACCTTTTTTTTCCAAGTAGGTAGGTCATTGTGCATTCAGGCCTCACATACAAACAACAAATTCTAGCCAAGAAGGACAGGGTATTTTGCTTTATTTGTGAGTAGAAGAGGTTTGCCTGGAGGATTCTCTTATTAATGTCAGTGAGAGCAGACAGACTAAGCCTGCCTGTAGTTCAAGCTGTAATGAGTGGATCACTTCTCACTATTAAACAGAACCACATTTCCAAATGGGTCTCCCAAAGGCATGAGTGGATTTGCTGCAATTCTCAGACCATATTCTGCAGAGCATCAGTGGCATCCTGGGATCTGTGTTCATCCAAGACTGGCCGGTTTTTAGGCTATTTGTGTGTCTACAAGATGAATTTGGAGCCCCCTAAGAAGATGCTGCACTCTTCAAACTCTTGCTTTAATTCTTTGTCCACTTTTCTTGTATCTGCCTTGCACTGAAGGAAATCCTGCCCACATTGAAATGTGGGTATGGAATATCTCTCCTTGGGGAGAAGAAAATCACATGGAAAATGTGTCATAGATCTCTTTTCACCCATTTGTTTTTGATACCTGGCACATCTGACAACTTGCAGTTGAGAAGAAATGGGAAAATGGACATTTTCCTCTTATAGTTGCATTGGTGCAAATCATGGAGATGTGCAGGTAGTACAAGGCAAGGTGTGAGCTCAGAAGTGTCCAACCTTTGGGCTGGTGAGGTGCAGATGTGTGTAATTACATAATTAAATATATATTTTCCTAGTGGTCACATGATGTCTGTTGGAGTGTTGGAAATACAGGGAAAGTGAATGACAGGGAATAACATGACTGATCTGAACCCATGAGGATTGAACGAACTTTTGAAGAGAACTTTTGAGATTGATGGGAGTAATGGGTGTGAGAGCAATTGGGAAGCAGGAATTTCATGTCTCTGAGATGTGCTGTTAGCTGATGGAACCTTCCATTTAGAGAGGAAAAATGCTTCAGAAACCATGGCAAATCTTATTTTTTAAATTCCAGATTTACAAACAAGCACAAAAACTGTTATGGATTTAGCCACATCTTTTCAGCTGTGCCTCTTATGCTAATGTTTGGTGGAGATGTAAATTTTCTTGAGGTACTTGCCATTTGTTCATTATTATCTATTCCCACTGAAACTATAGTTCAGAGCTGCTTTTGATCAAGAGTTGGTTATTTATGCTTCATTACATTCCCATGTTTAGATTGTGAGGTTTTAGGGAGAAGGACCACGCAAGGTTTTTTTTCTGTGTTTGCATGGTTGTACTATAATTAGATTTTTATTTCAGGCTAGAGTTAAAAAAAATTAATGATGGCTCTGAGCAGTAATATTGATGTTCACATTGAATGCAAATAGAAGAATAACAACAAGGCCTTTTTTTACTTCTTGCTAATGAATAGCACATATTGCTAACACGGACTAGAGGTGCTCTCAGTAAGTCAGTAAGAAAAGGAGCTGCATAAAAACGTTGTGTGGATGTATTAATTGTTTCCTATTGTATTTTGAGATGTTGGACTAGAGAGAGGAGGGAAACTACACACTGGAATTACTGGTTTTTTTTCAGGCTCATAACCTGGGACAGGAACTGCTACTTGAAAGGGGCGAATGGAGTGGAACACTCACCATACTCATCCAGTGCCTAAACAAATACCCTTTCCCTTAGTCCTAGATGCTTATATGTGATTCCATTTCAGCCTCAGTGCATGGCAATGTTGGCCATAAGCAAAGACTTTTTTACTCTTCCTCTACTCCCTGGAACAATTTGTAACTGTTATTATAGTTTGTAATTGTAATTATAATTTTACCAATTTCTCAAATACGACATCTCCTGTAGGTATTGTCATATTGCTTGTTAGAAATCCCATGGGATCATGGGAGTCCCAGATAAGCTGCTTGTGTAAAGCAGGTAATACATGACCCCTTTGAGAGCTCCCCTATGCTCTCTCTTGATTTCATCTGACATTATAAAGATAATTTTTATTGGGATTGCAGCGGAGGTAGAAAAGTGAAACTTTGCAAGTGTGCTGAAAATGTGCTTTGGAAAACTGAAGATTGTGTCTAGATTCCCATAAAATTACAGAATTAGATTCTAAAATGGCTGAAATCAAGAAACAGAAATGAAAACTGGCTCAGTATTTGCCTACTATTGTCAGATTTGGAAGATTGTAATGCATTATTGGTTCTAATTCTTGTGAGATGAGCTCATCTGCAGTGAGGCTGCATTTGCTAAATATTTATGTGTGCAGACACATACGTATACACACAGTTTACTACTCCTTATTATGTCAGCAAACATCCATGCCCCTAAGAAATTTGACTATAAAGTTCGTTCCTGTTTTGGATATAACTGTCTTATTTTGTGATCCATGATTACAATGTCACTGGAGACTTAAGAAATTCTTTTCAAAGCAGGTGTCACAAAAGTAATATGACCTGTGTTTTATATGGGCAATACCCATCCCTGATAAAGTCAGTTGAGTGCCTCCAGGTCTTGGATCAGGATCTGTGAGTTATGGAGCAGCAGACAAGGCCTTACACTCAAAATCCCTAAGGAATGATTGCTGCAGGAATAAATACAGCTAACGGGAACTGATTCATTTCTGCAACCACATCTCCTAATTTATATCTGAATGTAGGGATCTGTTCAGATTTCACTGATTCACAGGCCTCAAAACTGTAGCTTTGTATCTGCCCATAGAGCAGGTATAACACAAGAAAAGCAAAAAACATTCCTTCATGGGTTGCTGGCAGGAGGACAACCTCCAGTCTCACTAGGGAGTGTCAAAGATTTTTACAGCATAACTGACCCAGATCCACCGGGAACAGACTGAAACCATCAATTATTGCTTAGAGTAGGACAGTGCTGCCTTCTACAATCAGCTTTCAATATGTCAGTAAATCATTGGGGTTTGTGCTGGTTGTAATTAAAATATTCATATCAACCTGTGTGTAGGAAAAATTCAAAAATACTAAAGGACTGCCTTAAAAATGATGCAAATATTACCTATGAAAGATTCTGGGGTTTAACTTAGACCTGTGTGTCAAGTATTAATACAGAGAGTCATTTCATGGTGGACCTTACCAGCTAATCATAAATAAACAGCAAGAGGAAGGCAAAATATCTGAAATTGCTGGTTTTCAACCATCTGTTTACTGAGTAGCTATAACAGTAGGATTTGTAACTCATTGATTGCAGGCTGGTGGTGTATTTTTCAGCTTCCAAAGAGAATATCAAAGTTCAAGGACTTGTGTGCAGACTGAGCACCTGTGCAGGACTGCACCTCAGCAGGTAAAACCTGCTTTAGCAGGGGCCCTATATCATTAATCCTTTGCTTAAAGGCTGATTTTGTGTCAGAAGACAGTCCTTAGCCCTTCCTTGTTCTTCCTTGGCTAAGAGGTCTGTTTCTGTAGGATTTGGTTCAGGTGGAGCACTGAGCAGGCACGAGGCAGGTGTGCCAGTGTGTGCCAGTGTGGTGGGGTAGGGAACTGAGTCCTAACTGAGTCTGACAGTAGGTTTTGTTCACTGCAAGTGAGTTTGCCAATTTGTGGTGATAATGTTACTGCCCAGCATCACAAACTTTCTCTTAAGAGCTTTTTCATTTAATCACTCACCTGGTGAAATACAAAGAGGGGTGTTGTTATTAACTGGGGAAGGGACAGAGAATACAAGAAAGGGCACAAGTTGTTGTAGTTGGCTGCTGGACAAGCTCCAGTTGTGTGCAATAAGCTTTGCTGAATGCATGGCTGACACAAACATCTCAGGCAAGAGCTGTGCTTTGCTGCTTCCTTTCTCTCTCTGTTTCTCTCTTTCCTATTTAAGCAGCTTAGGATAAATGCCCCAATTCTCCTTTTTACTTGTTTGTCAGCTACTGAAATGCTCCAAAGTTTTGAATTAATTCAACACCTCCCAAAGATAGGGAAAGATTTCTCTGAAGCCAATGCATGTTTTGCCTCAGTTAGGGATAAAAGATTTAGCCAGAGATGCTAGGCTACTTATGTAAAATATTAAAGCTTTCTCAGCTATCATATTGTACTAGGCTGAAGTCTACTTGTTTTATGCTATTAAACAACCCATCTTTTGTAGTACAGGGGAATGATACCTGATTTAAGATAATATATTTTCTTTGCTGGGTCTGTTTATGCTTGGAAATGATCTTGCTGTATCCCTGCATTGAAAATTTATGAAAGGTGCTAACATATTTCTTGCTATATATTTCTTGTGAGCACACTTTTGCAACTTTAGCATGGTTTGAAAACTACTTCTTGCCCACAGCTAGCAAGAAACAATGATTTCATATTTCCCAAAGTGGAAGCCAGTCAACAGCATTCCTCTTTATTGCAAGGAGGGGATACAATAATAAAAAGGCATTTGCTGGTGGAATATTGCCAATAAAGTACAATAATACATTAAAACAGATACTTAAAGTTGAAATTTATGAGTTTGTTTTTCTGTGCCAGTCAACGAATTTTCATATGTTAACATCAAAATGCAGACTCTCAGCAAAACCTTTAATAATAAAACCAGCAGCCGTCAAAAGCAAGTGAAGAATTTTAACTTGGATATAAGGAGTTTATCTTGTGATGTTTTTGGGGTTGGATTTTTTTTTTTCAGATTCAATTTTATTTTCTTTTTTTTTCCCTAATAAAATATTCATCAGTTTGTTCCTTCATGTACCCTTCAGTGAAGCTCTCAGACCGATAATGCCCCTGTTCTGTCCCTTCTCTTTGCTGAAGATTAACTTGCAAAATGATGGTTTCATTTACAGAATAACAAAACCAATCAAAGCTGGGGATAGCATTGTTTTAAATGAAGGTAAACAGCTATGTGTATATAGT
Source organism: Pseudopipra pipra (assembly GCF_036250125.1). Lineage (NCBI taxonomy): Eukaryota > Metazoa > Chordata > Aves > Passeriformes > Pipridae > Pseudopipra > Pseudopipra pipra. The sequence continues at coordinate 4,841,611 of NC_087564.1, forward strand.
GCTAAGACCATGACTAGGTCTGTACATTTTCCAAGTTATCTAATATAACCTTTCCCTTTGTTACAGGATCTTTTGGTATTAAATAAACCATTTTTGAACTGAATAGTTCAAAATAACTGTAGAAACAGTTATTTGGAGTAATCCCAACACGCAGTACAAATCATCTAATAATTTTATATTGAGTTACTTTTTGTATTTACCCTGTTGTTACTGAAATCTGGATCTAACCCATGTAGTTTTCCAGACTACGTGGGCCCATGTGTGCACACACCTACTACAGAGATGAAGGATGGATGCTGCTTCAGGACCAGCAAAGGCAGGTTCAGGTTGTTAAAGTACTCACCAATTACTCACTAAATGCCAAACAAGCCCTGTGTACAGCCAAAGACACTGCATTGTCTCTAACTTCCTTAGAAGAAGGTAAGGTACATTTATTTTCATCAGCACACGATGTTATGTGGAGCCTTGTGAAAAGTATAATTAGATTCCAGAAAAATTAGTTTCAGACATCAAATCGGCAGAGTCTCATGACCAAAAGGATAATGACTGTTTTTCACTGCTCAGACATCTGTTTATTGATGCCCACATATCTAAACCAGATCTCCTACTGACTCCCCTTTGAGCTCTGGGCAAGATCTGGAGACAGCAGCAGCTGAAGGTTCCCCACTGCACCCATCCAAGTCCTGCCTGGAGAGGGGCATGAGGACAACTAAACACAGTAAAATTAGGCTACACTTTTATATTTCAAAGAATTTCGTGTGATTTGAAAGCACAAGAAATGTTGTCTACTGAAAAAAAATAAATTAGTGGTTTATGCCCTTTATTTATGTTTTTTTTCAAAGTGGGTGTTGACCAAAGGCAGTTTCAAGCCTTAGGGACTTGATGACTCTACTAAGCTTTCAGAATTAGACAGCAAGTAAAGGAGGTCCCAAACTGCAGGTCCATAGGAGTGGTTTTGGGGGACTGTGTGAGAGCATTAAAGAGTTGACAGATTTCTCCTCTTGGAGAGCCGAGGCAAAACCTCTGGTGGGCTTTTGGATCTTGTAGAAAACAAACAGGAGAAGACACTGTTGCTTTTTGAAACAATAACTGACGCTTCTGCTAACATATAATTGGAGGGGGGAGGGCAGGGAGGAAAATGAACATGGATCCAAGTTGTTACCTGGCTATTCTGTGGCACAATAGTCAATGTTTTTAGCTTTGTTCACAGCACCACTGTAATTGACTCAGTTTGGACTAGGGAGATTAAAAAAAAAAAAAAGAAAAACAACCATTGTGTGTCACTGCAGTTGCTGTTCCAAGGGTTGTTTTCCCTGCACAGTTAGGTGGGATAGTGGGGACAGATTCACATTTGTTTATGAGCAACAGTAAGGCAGCACTTATGTGCAATAAAAAAGTGAGGCAAAAAATATAGTGAATCATAACTTCAGGCAACTTAAAGTTTTACTTCTGGGTTTTTTCCCCCACTGCTGAAACTGTTCAAATTTACATCGCAGAAAATAAAACAGTAAGAACAAACCCAGTTAAATAACTTTACCTTAAAACAGCAATTAATGCAAAATAGGTGTTTTATTAAATATCTCCATGGCAGGGACTGTCTGAATCTGGCTGTGGTTTTCAGCCATCAAGCAATTTCATTTGAAGGACCTTTTTTCCCCCCCATATCCATTGTCTGACATTAGCCTTTGCTAAATGGTAGTAAAGGAAAGGTTACAGTTCTGCAGGAGACTGGCTATTGCTTTGCTCTTGGCTGGTGAGCAGCTGTTGGAGGGGGCTTTGGTGTCCATCATCCAGCCAACATTTCCCTCCCATTTTTCAGACAGTGATATTTTTAATAATTTTTTTTTTAGTTCCCTTCTATCCAGTTGTATGTGATACAGTCAAAAGATTTGCTGTCTCTGTCTTGAATATCTGATGGCCAAAAGAATGGCTCTTGCCTGTCACAAACACCATATAGAACAGAAACCCAATCCTTATTCCCTTTAAAAAGAAGGGAACTTCTCAGTCTCTCAATCTCCTGGTGCTTTCCATGTGCAAGGTTATGTGTTGTAGATATTTCTGAGCTTCAGAACTTCTAAGCTGAAAATATGTTTAACCCTGTACACTAATCACGTTTTCCAATTGATGATGATGTTAATGACCAGGAATTATTGTATAAAGCAAAGCGGTCCCTTGCTATTATTTTACATTTAGCATTGTTGGGTTTATGGCATTCTCAGTTTTCCCTCCTCTACCCTGCTTCAGCTATGTTCCACATAGAACATCTTTGAAAAATTATTACATTACTTGCACATTTCTGGGGTTATTTTTGTTTTGCACTTTGAAGCTCTGAATGAACTCAGGCAAGAAACCAAAATTGTTAAATACCATAGGGTAAAAGAATATTGAAAAAACATAATAATTTGCCTGGGGAACGGTGACAAGTCAAGATCAAGGTTATTTCTCTGTAAATGCTTCAGAGTAGGAGGCAAATGAATTGCAGAAGCCAAAGGTAGTAGCAGAGTGTTGTGAAGGACAGAAGGGAATGTACCTGGGTCACTGTCAAGCTTGCCAGCTCTCAACCAAATTGATGCTGGTTTATTTTCAAGTTGCTGTTTTGCTGTTCTTAGTACTGAGTTAGATGGAACTTGCAAACAGATAAGATGCACTGAGAGTGGTTGCACATCATGGGGGAAACATGAGCATTATTTAATACCTGATGATAATTTATACATGGAGACCTATAAGGTCTTATAATGCCAACTGGATATTTGTATTTGGCTTCCTCTCTGCACCTTAAGACAAAATAAACCCATGTACTGGTGCAGGCTGGGAGCTGATGAGCTGCAAACAGCCCTGCTCAAAGGGCACTAAGGTTTAGAGCAGGGAAAACAGTGTGTTCTTGTCACAAATACCACAAACCACGTACCTGACACATCTGGAGGGTGGTAAACAGGTTCAGAAGAGCTGTTGCAACCTTCTTGGTTGTGCTGGGCTCCCTACCCAGAGCATGAGTCTGGATTGGAGACCAAAAGGGGTACTGAGAAATTGGATAGGGTCCTGAGGAGGGTAATCCAGATGGTTTGGGGCACAGAGTACATGACCTGTGTGTGCAGGTTGAGGGACCTGAGCGTGTTTAGTACAGCAGAGGTGAGAGTAAATCTGAGAGCTGCCTTGAATTAAAGGGAGCCACAAACATGGCAAAGCCAAACTCTTCCTTCTGGTGGCAGTACCAGCTGGGAAAATGGTCATGCATTACAGCTTGATTGTGGGGGTTTATCAGTTCATTACTTGGTTATTTTGCAGGGAATTCCATGCCCTTTGTGCTTGAAGATCCGTGTTTTTACTTAGCTGTCTGTGTGATCTTCGTAAGTGCTAATGAGTACAGATCAAAGTTGCTAAATTTACACGAACTGCCTTGAAAACTGAGAGCCCCTGCAGCAGGACCTGTGGAACGTCACCATCTGCTCTGCTACAGTTGTCATCAGTCTCCTGATTAGCAGTCATATCCCGGGACTGCTGCCTGGTGACTTTCTGGAATGCAAATCTGGTGTTAAGAGTTTTGTCATAGCCTAATAACACACACTGCAGTGAGAGAGCTACAGTGGAGGCAAATAAATGCCCCATTAGGTACAAAGTGTAAGTATCTCAAGAGGAAGTGTATTTAAGATGCCCAAACAAATCCACCAAAGTTTGGGAAACAGGTTTTTGGATTGAGTGACTGTTCTGGAGATTTCTCTTGTGGTTGTTGCATCAGCCCAAGATTAGGAGACAGTTTTGGTGGTTCCTGTTCTCAGTTTATAGCAGAGTAAACCAAGTTTTTCAGCTCCAGTGTCAGTTCTCCATGTTAGTAATCTAATGGCCTCAGTTTCCTCATGTTAATTCTTTGGAGTTGTGTTGTCCAGCCTTGCTAATTCAGTTTTTATATTGAAAAAGAAAACATATTCAGCTAAGTTGACTACAAACCAGAACAGCTCATGAATCTTACTGCAGTCTGCAAAAGCAACTGGCAGCCCTGAGGAACCACAGGTTTCTGAGACACTGGGATGAAAATTAATGCTGGGAACTGGGGAGGGGGGAGATGTAAACAAACCCCAAAGACTGGATAGTTTTGGGTTTGGTGGGCTTTTTTTGTTGGTTATTTTTCTGTACCTCAGTAAATATCTACATCCTTCATTTATACAGAACATAAATCTACCAATTATAATGAGCAGATTGTGTTAAAGAACAAATTTACACGTGCAGAGAAATCATCAACATGTGATATTTTGCTGAGTGGAGTCGTCTTGACCGATATGAGATTTGGGCCATTGAGAGTTGGAGACCTCAGCCCCATTTTGAACTCATCCCACCCTGTTTCCTTTTTAAAGCAGGGTTCCTTTTAAAAAGACTTTTCACTGGAGGCTTGCTGTACATCAGGAAATCATGCTAGAGTAAATACAGATGGAATATTGAGCTGCTTCATTAAGATCACTGTGATTTGTGTAAGGAGCTCCAATCTATTCAAACCTGACTTGTTAGTTTAGATTCCCTTACTGAGATATAGGTCAGATTTAAATTAATAAGTGCTGACTGCAAAATCTTAATTAAAATGATACAGTTTTGTGAGTATTCAAGCCCTCTTTAATTCATGTTGGGTTGGGAATATCTTCTTTCTATTGGTAAAAAAACCTACTTGTAAAGGTGTCAGACCAAATTAATTCCTGTGGTTAATATTAGTGACTTACATTATCAAAGACAGTAAATCTGACCCTTCAGTCACATCGTCAATTATTTAGGGAAAAATTACATTTTTGCGGGGATTGTTTTGATTTTTTTATTTTTTCCGTGGAATAGCAAAAGGCTTAATTATAATTTAAAGAATCTCTGATGTTGTTGTTTCCTTCATGTGGGTTTTGATGCTACATATTGCTCTGCAGATTTTGTGGCACGATAGCAGAAGGAATATAAAATGGCTCTGAATTCCACGTTCAGGAATGCTGTGCCTTTTCCTATCCATTTGCCATTCCCACAGCACCAGCATAAAGTCTGAAAGAGTGTGATGACAGTGTGGGATGAGATCCTCAGGCAATCTGATCTCCTCACACGAGGAGGAATCGTGCTGGAGATGTTAATGCCACGACTGCAGTCGAGAGGTGCACAGGTGGAATGGTCTGGCTGTACAACAGACTGAGGGCAGGAGACAAACAACCACAGGTTTGGGGGCTTTGCTTGTACTCTACTAGAATTCCAGTTCACACAAGTTCTTGAGTCACCTTCAGAGGTACTGTGCTGAATATAAAAATTATTGCTAATCTCCCTACAGTTCTCCAGCAGGCAGAGGCAATAAAACTCAGGTTGATATTCCTCTCCTCCACCACCTTTTTTCCCCTCCTTTTCCTCCTTTGTCCTCTGCAGAGCTGCTTACAAGTGCAGCTGGGAAATAATATAATGTCTGGCCTAAGAATATATTGTGGAATCCACCTTTTATCCCAGGCAGACTTCTATATTTCTTTGCAATAACTTCCGTGGTAGTCACAGTCCAGATTCATCACAGACACGCAGAGGAAGGGGATTGTGTGAGCCCCTTGCATGGCTCTTGCTATTCTTTTGTCTCTTCCTCTCGCCCTAAATAAGTATAAACAACATGTAGACAAGACAAAACCTCAGCAGTGAACAAAAGCTGCCTGCATGTTATCCATCAGTATTATTTAAGTGGGACATGCTGGGCTGTTCATGATACACTCATACTGTAAGTGATAAGCTATAACGTATGGTATTCATTTACTTCTCCATTCCAGCAGTAATATAGCAAAGCCAATAAATTTTCCTGTTTGTTCTCTGACCCACTGTTCCTGGGTTAAGCAGCATGTTTGTCTACATTTGTCAGTTGTTACAAGCTTCTAGCTGCTGTGGACTGGGGTATTGATGAACCTTGGAAAATGGAGCCTTGAATAATGTATAAAGCATTAAACATGCAACCATTTCACTGGGAAAAAGGGGGGAAAAGTGTATTATATGTTTTCTCTGTTGTAGTTCCTTCATTTACAAAACATATTTGTCAAGTCTTTTGCTAAGAATAATGCCAGGATGCAGTTTCCCATCATTCTTGTTAATGGGACTGTCTTAGTGTTACAGTAAACAACCATAAGTCTTGTGTCTCAGCCATTGTGCAGCACGCTTAGTTTTTTCAGCTTCCAATTAAGGCTATTTTAAATTTGTTGTCTACGGTCATAGGAGTGGTGGTGCAATTTCTGGTCTTGCAGCAGGAGAGGGGCACTAAGAAAAAAGGTGGTTTTAAAAGCAACAGAGTACTTGAGGGATTGCTGTGTGACTGAAGTGTGTATATTATTGGGTTCTTTAAAAGTTCAAAACATTCCTACCCGTTATAGCGATTTATGACTAAAAAAGCAGCACTGATTCATGCATTTTCCTGAATAAATTTACGTGATAAACCATCAATATATATTTACATTAGCAAATGGAACTTTCTATCATATTTTTGAGACCAGAGTCCAAGAATTCAGTGGCTGTGAATCAATGCAGCTGCATTAGCTTCAGTGGAATGGTGCTGATTTATATCAACTGAAGCTCTGGTTTGTTAAATTCTTCCTCTTTTGGAAGCACGTATCACAGCACTGGAAAATTGCTGGATTTGATTTAGCCCCTATTTGATATGCCCCAGATTTCACCACTGCACCAGGAAACTTAAGTGAGCTTGTGATGATTTTATTGACACAAAGTCTGAATTACCCTCTTACCCTGGCCAAGGTTGAGAGATTTTGGTGAACTCTGTGGAGGACACTTGGGGTGCTTCTATTTGTCCTGTGTCAGTTCTGTAGGTCATAGAGAAATGTGATGTTTAGAGTTGACAGTCTGTTACCACAAGGACTAAATTTATATATAAATTCAGATATCTCATTTAAAAAGAGGAAAATTACTTGCTGCATGTAGGTGTGAATTCTCTAATGCTAAGCATTTCATGAGTTAATATGGTTACCTCTATGAACTAAACATCTTAGCTTGCCACATGTGGGTTTCTGCATATAAATCCCATACAGAGAGATGTGGATGCACTGAGGTGGGAATATAACTCATCAATTCCTGGAGTCTGACACTCCTGGAAGCCTAAAGCACTGCACAGGGGGGAAGAGTCCATGTGTGCAGGGACATGGCAACGCTCCCATTAACTCCAACACAGCTAAACCCCTGCACATTGGACTAAATATTTGTCCCACGTGTGATTCTCCTCAGCAAATCATTTGTGAACAGAGAGGTAGAACAGCTTGTGACACAAGGAGAGGAATGGGCATGTAATTGAAGGCAGAAATATAAAATGTGTAGGATGTAAAGCCTCTTTTCTACCTTTCTTGGAGGTCTTTACTCTCCTACAGCCGTGATTAGGAAACAACCACTGGAGCAGAGTATCTGCTTCATGTAGATAGCTGATGAGGTTGGTAGACCAATGATTTTGGCAGGGTTATTCACCAGGAGAAGTGCTATGAACATGTTTATACAATAAATTGATAAAGGTACCATGCATTACTAGTGAATGATTTCAGTTAAACAAGATCAATGTGATTGCTCCGAAAGGTGAATATGATGGCTTTGGAGTGACAGTTTTTATTATGTTTTCAGGGTGATTTCTTTTCTTTTAAAGAAAAAAAACATTTTCTAAGGATAAGGAGTTTTCTTTCCATTGTTGTTGAACACATAGTTCTGTGATTGTCATGCTGGGGAATATCCCCAGGAGTAACTTCCCAAAGCCCTTTGTTCTCACTGGCATTGTTTATTAACATTTGAAGGGATTAACTCTCTAGTTTTTGCTGAACACAAGCTCTTTCTTTTAGAATTAGTTGACTGAGGCTTTCTTCTCCTCCACATATGCACCAAGGGGGATTTCACTGCTCTAGGAGGAGTGCAGGTTTATGTTACTTGAACATGTGGGTGTCTCTGAAAGGCTGGTGTTTAACCTCATGACTTCATTACCAGACTCCATCACAGGCAGCATCTCAGGATATTGTCAGTCTACGATTTTGAATCTCTGACATGACTTTCAGTCTTTGATTTACTGACTATGTTCTTAACATGAACCTTGCTAGTTTAATTCTCATCAGTGCTGCTGTCTGCAATTCATCTTCTGAAGAAAATTATGGATCCACTGAAAAGCAGGAGGAGATATATAATTCAAGAAGTTTTCAAGATTCATTTTCAGGAAGATGAAGTGCCGACCACATTATATGCTGAGTAGGGTTCTTTGAACAGTAACAATGCCACCTGCAGCACTAAACATGCATTATGAATAAATGTTTTATTGCAAGCAAGCCAGGAAAAAAAATGGTCAATCACTATCACCGTGTCTCTCCCAGAAGAGTAAAGATTCCTCTTCTGCTGCTCTAATGACCTCTGCAAAAATGGTACACACTAATATAGAGCTGGGTTCCATTTCTGTTTCACATTTACAATAGGTAGAGGAGCCCATGCATTTCTAGAAGAGATAAATAGAAAACATCTAAATGTAATGCTGTACAAAGAGTGGGAAGCACATTTGCACTGCTGCAATATGCATGATTAAAGTGGTACATTCTCCAGAGGGAATAGATGAGGGTACCAGTAGGTGCTGCTTCTGACTATCAATAACACTGGAGTAACGTGTTCTATTCTCCATCCTACCATGTAATTAAATTAACAGTAGCCCAGCTTTACATCATTGATGTTGTGCACTAAAACAGAGTATGAAAGAAGAAATGCTGAGCATTTAATTTCAGGCAAGAAGCCATGGCTAGGTGACAGTGCTGGATGGAGAAATAAGAGCAGGCTGAGTTCGGGGCTGGTTTCATGCATCAGGTTACTGAAACTGTTCCCATTGGAACCCAAAGAGGAATTTGGCCTAGGGAACAACATTTGGAAAATCTAATATTTATAATTCTTTCCTGACACTTTTTGTCTAAGTTACACCCTCAGTTTCTAGACATCTTATTAATGTAAATTGGGAGTGGAAAAATAATTAGTTGCTGAAGAATAGGGGTCCTGATCTGGCTTCTTCAATGTTCCTAGGAACATTACCAGTTTAATCCTGATAGGATCAAGCAGAATAAAAACTGTATGTATGGCTTCTGTAAAAAAATCACCTGAAAACATTTTTGTATCCGGAGACAAAATAAAGCTAAGAATTTCACAATAAAGCATTAAAAATTCTGTTGTTCCCAACAGCTACCTTCTAGAAAACAATTGACTTTCCAGATCTTTCAGCTGCTGAATAATTTGTAACAGGTAAGGTACCTAATAATCTTTTTCTCCCCCTTCACAAATTGTCTGGGAACACTTTAAGAGGCTTTCAAATGATCTCCTGGATAGGAATTATTTTGCTGCTCTTCTTTTCCTGACCTGTGGCTTGTCTGTAGATTGTGTGTGAATACTCAGTGGAATACTGAGTGGGGCTCGGATGAGCTTTGGGAACAGGAACAAAATGTCTGCTGTGGAGGCAAAAGAGCCACTTTTCTGAAATTCAAAAGTTTAAGCTATGTGTGCTAATCATTAAATTGATCATTAGGCTATTAAATTACATAAACTCTTTGGATTTTTTTTTTTTTTTGGCAGAGAGTTACCTTTATGATTTAGGATAAACTCTGAGTTTCAGAAACTTTGGGCATCATAACTGAAATGTAGAATCTGAGTCAGTCCAGCAAGTTTGTTCATTCTTCCATTCCCATTTTTATTCCTGCCTTGACATATATTTTCTTTCTCTCTATGGATATATTTTTGAGGTTAATGTAACTGTATGTCCTCCATAAAAAATTACAACAAAATCCTTTGTTAACTTCCTTTACAGACTGATATTTCTTTCATTTTGTGATTTTACTTCAGATAGGAATTTTGTCTTAGAATTTTTTATTGGACATTAACAGTGCTATTCTTTTATATTTGTGTTGATGATGTGGCCAAGTGGATTGAGAAAAATGTTTTATGAGTGGGATACATATTCCCTTTGATTGTGAAGCATAAGAACATTGTACGTGTATATAGGTTTTTCCTTTTTCAGATGAAGTTGTGCAATATTTTTCAGAAAATTTGCTAAATGTTTTCGAAGTCTGATGGAATTATCATCTTCCTACAAAAATAATTGGAAAGATAAATGAAAAGTGACTGAAACAATAACTATAATATGCAAGAATTTGTGTATTAATGCAGATGAAAACATTTCTTTTCATCAAGCTTTGGAAATTTCTCTAGAGTGCCTTTTATTTCCTCCCATATTTGTAAAATTAATCAACCCAGAACAAAAATGATGACTTTTGGAAAAACTAACACTTGGTTTGTATATAACAATAAATTGAGAAAAACTTGGTCTCCCCACATCTTTTGAGGAAGCTGGTTTTTAATTCAGTCTCCATTGGTTTCGTCACTCCCCTGAGATCAAATAAAAATATATTCATCACTTGAATAACTCTTCCTTAATTGGGCACCTCCCTCAAAATTTTTCATTACTCCTTAGAAAACAAAATGCAATTCTTGGTCCTTTCTTATTCAAAGCTGCTAGATGAAAATGAACTTTTAGAAACAATCTAGAATCCATTTGTCAGGATAATAACAATTCTCTGTAACAATTCTTTCTGCCTCTTCTCGCTCCCCCTACCCACATTAATTATAATGCTCTAACAGAACAGAGCTTGATTCCCTTTTTTATTAAGGTTGTTTCACTCTATTATTGATTAAGCTTATTTCCCATGATAAATAACCTTCCTGTCAAAAAATGATTTATGAAAGCCAGTGGTCTTTCTTTTTCCAGTTTGCTTTTCTTGTGGTTACATATTACATATTATCTCCTGCTGACTGGTTTGGGCAGTCTTTGAATCTACAATTACTGGTCCTCATTAAGAGAACTGAATTTCAGTGCTGCAAAAGGCTTGGAGATCTATCAGGTGAATCATTTGATTTTAAGTTACAAACAGAAGTATCTTTCTAATGTAAGTGTATGGTCTTGTGATATGCCTTTAAATCTTCCAGATGTTAGTCAAGTAAGGTCACCCTGCACTGTGCCTGTGGAGATCAGCTCCTTGGAAGGAACATACTTCAGTAAGTTCTTTCTGTGTCTCCTGGAATATGACAACCACTGACGAGAAAAACAAACAAACAAACAAACAAAAAAAGTAAAAAAAAAAACAAATTGCAATTGAAATCATACACTTCTGGAATGCCAGCAGTCCATCTGGGATGGCAGTTTTTCTGTTCCCACCATCTTTCTGGTCATGTATATGAAATGAAAAAGGGCTCTTTAGAAGGCAGAAGTTCTGGTTTGTGCAACTCTTGAGATGAACTGAGTGTGCTCTTCTGATACGGTTTGTTCTGTTCTATCAACAAACCTTTTGTCCTCAGATTTATGATAAAATGTGAGGTCTTCTGAGTTCTTTTTACTTGATGGAAAAACTGAAAAATATACAGGTGGCATCTAACCTGTTTATTGTATAGGATGTTTCTAACCTGTTTATTTATGAAAACTGCTCAGAGGTTTATGCCTTGACTATACCAAGAGCTGAGCACCTTTCCAGGCAGTGGTTTGTCCAAAACCCCTGTCAGGTACTGTTCTTTCATATTCTCAAAACAAAGTCTTTATCTATGTCTGGACTTCCTCCTCTGCTTTTTTTTTTTTTTTTTTTTAATTGCACCTGGCTTGTTTTTTTTGTTTGTTTTGTTTTCCATTCTCACAGTTTCAAATATCCAGTCCAGTATTTGAAATACATGTTTCAGGACAAGCAGCTCAAGTCCAGAGGGAACGTAGCTTGTCTTTTGGGCTATGGGATGGTGCCTGTCTTTTGTTCTGTGCCTGTCACTGCAGAATTCTGACTTGCAAGCAAGTTTTCTGTGCAATGGAATAATACAAATGAACGAGTCTTAAAAAAGTCTGTAGAGGAATGTCACTGCTTTTCAAAAATCCTGAAGAAGGCTGACTGTACAACCCCAGCTTTAGTAACATTTTCACATAACTCACACTGCAGTTCTTTATAGAGAGATATTGCATTAGATGATCTAAAAAAGATTATTCTTACATACCCTTAAACAGTCTCATGAAAATCCTAGTGCTTATAAGTGAGAAAGCATAAAGCAAAAACTAATATTATCTTTGCTTTAATTCTCAGCCTTTGTTCTTTCTAGCTGGGGCTCTTAATAGAAACTAATGGTAACTCCATAATCAGGATATTTTCTTCTCAGAGTCAGTAGAAGAATATTTTCTTCTCAGAGTCCTGAAAAGACAGCAGGCTGACATTTTATGTTTTTAATACCCAATATCAGCTTTGAAGAGAATGAGGCAGTGTCACAAACCTAAAAAATCAGCAGAGACAGATACTTTTTACTTGTAGTAGCTCTGTCCTCAGAATTAATGTTGATAAGCATTTCACAAATGTGATATTTTTTTCTCCTTGAATCCTGCTTATCTTACAAAAAAAAAAAAATCGTTTTCCTTGTCTACTGTTGTGTGGCCATAATATTTCAAATTTTGAAAGGACCACTTCATCCTGTGAGAGGTGAAAAAATCAAAGGGGCCAGAAAAGGACAGTGCTTTCTTGCTTTCTCTTAGAGTGTGGTTTCTCTTAACATGATGTTCAGTGCTTGTGGACAGCAGGTCCCTGGATTTCTGAGATCAGAGGTTGCCCTCGGTGTCAATGATGTTTCTGCTCTCATGTTTTCCATAGTAGCTGAACTCCCCAGATCTCATCACTGTGTTATCCTGTCTGAGAGATGCGGAACTGAAGTACAGAGAAACTTTAGTAAAGAGTGGGTAGGAGCTGAGTCTGAGGCTCTCATCCTGCTCTCTAACACAGCTTGGGTTGTTGGATCTTGGTGGGGAGAGGTGGTGAATGTGCTGTAACAACCCACGATGGATGCTGAGATTAAAAGTGGTTTCAGCCAGGTTAGACCAGAACAACCTGTCATCTCAATAGTAATTTCCTGGGTAACTGAATATTTTTACATATTAAAGTAAATGAATTCATGATTGTTAAAAGCTACTCGTAACTCAAAATTTCTCAGAATGTATTATCCATAATAGTTAGCTACTATTAAATCCAAATATAGAGCTTTGACTCTCTAAAATAAAAATCAAGGGCCACTGTGTGACTGCTCCTTATACAGAATGCTGGGAAAAAAGACATGGATTATAAAGATGCACTCATCATCTATTTGAATTGGATACCAGTGGAATGATTATTATGTAATCAAATCAGAGAAAACAGGGGGTGTTTCAATACAATAGGCCAAAGAAATTTAGAAATAATAAGTATGTGGAACACTTAATTTTATCTCCTTTCTCAGGCCCAAATCTAGAAGGTCTTTTGCCTGAACTCACTTATTAATTTTAAGACTTTATTGTCTATGTTCCTTTAAATCTATTTAGAAAGTTTCAAGAATGACTTGCTGAAGTCACTGTTTGTCTGGAGGGAGATATGAATTAAATACTGAATTGTGAGATGAAAAGGACTGACTGTGCTGTGCTTTCAGGACTGAAAGCCCAGTGGAAGAGAAGACTATGTATCTTTAAACTGCCTCATGTCACTCCTGATTGCAAAGTGCTCTGGGGACTGGGAAGGCCTCAAGCACTGTCTTGGATGTTCCTGGTGTCCTGTTTGAGGCACATCAACTTTCCCTGGTGATCCTGTGCAAAAGGCAGGACCTCTGGAGCTACTGTAGCATCCTGCCTACCCCGAAACTTGGTGGCTCTGTCTGTGCCTCTTTTTGAGAAATCTTCTTGCCGTGGATCTGAAGAATTTAAGTTTTGTACCTTTGGCAGAGCAAGGGATGTTGCCACTTGTACACTTCCAAAACATCAACTCAGCCTGCGCAGGGTCCAAGCCACGCATGTGACTCCAGACTTGTGAATGCTACCAAACTTCTCTCACCTTCAAATTCATTATTACTGGCTGAGAATCTTTGTCCCTGTTCCACATTTTTGGTGAATATTTGTTTTTATTTTGTCAGTGAATCTGTTCTTAATCAATCCAGATCTTCACTGGGTTTATTCACTGCCTGTGTATTGTAAGTTATCACATGACAATTCATGAGTTTATGCCTCCAGGCATTCACTGTTCTTTAAATAACCCACTCTCCTTGAAATCTGGGGACTGATAAGTCCTCGTTGTTTATTTCTTAGAAGCCGAGATTTGGACTGAGAAACAGGAATTCAATTGCTTCTGAACTTTCAATTTGAGGTAAACCCTCAAATGATGACATTTATAGTCAGATTCTTTCTCTCACACACTAAAGCAGTCCATCTGGTGGGTTTCCTATAATTTCAAATCTTAAGAATTTCTTGGTTTCCCGGTTTTTTTTGTTTTCTCAAATGCTGTCAACAGCACAGAGCCACAAATCTGTATTATGAATGACATCTACTGTCTTAAAAAAGCAGATATGAGAAAAGGACACTTAGAGTGTGTGGTTTTGTCTTCCCAACATGGATTTTATTTTTAAATCATGTTTTAAATAATTCTTTTTTTTTTTTTTTGCATGTACTATATTTGAATGATGTCTGTCATATATATCTCTGTTTGGTTTAGTAGGAGGCATAACATCTGAGAGAGGAGCTTGATATTTCAGAGGCAGTGAATTGTTCTGATTTCCAGAAATAACCATACTGGGAAGGAATGCTCTGATCAGTTGAAGTGTCTGGCATTAGGGATTCACCCATAAAGGACAGCCAAGGAGGAGTCAAGAGGGTTTGCAGAGATACTGGGGATGCAGGACATGTACATATTCCCCAAATTTTACAAGGAATGTATTGAATTTTATATTCACAAATGATGGCTTGTTCTTCTAAAAATAACTAGGAAGATATTGCCTATGGGTCACATGTTCTGCCCCATCCCTGTGCAATATACCATGTTTATTATTGTTGTGCTCAGTCAGATTTGCTTTGACTTTTATTTTTACTGTCTGGGATTGATTTCATATTCTTGGTATATTGTATCCAGAACATTCTAAAATCTGGTAGTCTAAAAATAAACCCTGAACTAAGAGAGTTGTGCCCAGATCTCTTGCAAAATGGTTTTCACTGTGTGCTCACTTGACAATTAATATTGTGTCCGTGGAAGAGCTTCAGCCTCTTGAAACCTGTAGTTTTAGAATCTGCAGACAACTTTCCTCCCTTTCCTCCCTCAGCTCTGAGGGAAGCACTGGAGTAATCCCAGAACACAGATGAGTAAAAGGTTCCTGCAGCAGGACTGACTTTGTGCAAACCTGAACGAGATCGACTGACCTGAGAATTATGTTGTTGCACTTTAAAGGGGAAAGCTGCTTTTCTTTAAGTTTGAAAACCACTCCAAGACCTCTCTTTCGTGTGGCAAATCATTAGCAGTCTGTTTTTATATGCTTGTGCTGATTTCACTTGAAAATGCTTTGGCTTAATACTACTGAACAAAATAATGTTCAAAAGAAAGTCCTCTAAGAGGAAATAAATGAAGCACTTCCCTACTAGGACTATTTTCAGGGAAGATAATTTCACCACACTGAATCTCCAATCATCAGGCATTTAAATAGCAAATACATGGAATGGATGAAGAGAATTTACTGGCAGAGTATTTCATTGTGGCTCTGCAGAGTTTCATATGTCAAGGAGGTTTATTGTGCTCAAAGTTTGAGCACCATACTTGTCTCCTTTCCCATACATAATAAGGGGCCTAACTCTGCATCCTTGTATTATTCCAGTATATTCCTATTACTGATACAAAGGAAAGTTAAGGAAAGGTACAATGTATTTTTTTAAAATATTTTCTCAAAGCCTTTCAAACAAGTTTCCCTCTAAATGAGCCTCTTTAACATGTCTAAATGATCAGGATCACTGAGACACTGTGCTACATCACTTCTGCAGTAAGGTGGTTTGCATTTTTTCATGTATAATTCATTCTAGATTGAAGTGACACATCAATAATTTGTTTGCAACAAGGCAAACAGTAAGACTACATCCATGTTTTAAGTAAAAATTAAACTTATAGTTACTTCTCTCCTGCAGCTTAACAGTTCCCTCCCCACTTCCACTCCTAAGAGTGGAATCTAATTAACATCAGCAATCTGGCTACAGCCAAAATGTTTCCCTTAACAAAAGTTTTAAGAAGTGCTCTAAAATTATCAAAAATGGAGGTCAAGCAATGGCTTTATAACACTCCATTGAGCCCTTCTGTATGCCAATATACATTTTTCATCCTTAGCTTAAGGTTGTATTAATAAAGAAGAGGTCTGCTGCACATTATGCATCTCCTGATCTCGGCTATTTCACAGGAACAGTAAGCTATGAAACTTCAGAGTGATTTTTTCTATAATAATCTGCTTCTGTTCCTACTGATGAGGATCCAGTGCTCCTCTTTCTGACCTTCCATGTTCACCAGCCAATCAAGCCTGAACGGTTTCAGCAGTGTTAAACTTCACAGCTATTTCTGTTACTCTGAGGTCTGTCCCCATCGATTTTTAAAAAGTCAGCATGCCAGGAATTCATGTCAGATGTCAGCAAGCTTCAGAGTCACCAACGATAACCTGCTGTCTCAGCACATCGTAGCAGAACAGAGCATTCATGTTGTTCTGTTCCTGATTGTCTGGTGGATTGGGAAAACATTGTGCAAAATACAGCAGCTTCACTGGTGGGAAAAATTGCTGAACGGCACCTGCATAGTAAAGCAAGACCATCTGCTTATTTTCCCTGCCCCCCATTTCTGTACCTTGGTATCTGTCTCGTTTTTGTCAGGCAGGATCATGCAGCTGTTTCAATGAGAATATATATGTACCTGTGTAAGGAGAAAAGAAAAGAGAGAGAGAGAAATCAAGAGCTGGACTGTGTTTTCATACACCACGGGATTTCCCCGTGGGACTGACAGCTACAAGACACCAGCAAGGACAGGAATTCACCAGTGCTCATTAAGCTGACTTGGCTGTTTATCAAGAAAATGTATACAATTATGATTTTGTGTAGTTTTAAATCCATATACTTTAACTATAAAGGGTTGACAGGGTGTAAACTCTTCTCTCAGAGCATAAATCTTTTTGCTAAGAGAGACAGGAAGGGATACTCCCTATTATTTCTATTTATTCTTCCCATGTGTGTGGCAGATTTTATATTTTCTTGTATAGCTCATAGTAGTGATTGCTGTCACAACCCCTGCATTAGATCAGATGAGTTTATTCCAGGTTAGTAATTTATACACCCTAATACAAGTAGTGTCCTTGGACAGTGAGAGCACCTGTATTTTCTTTTTGTTATATGACACCTTAGAAAGTTACACTACACTAAAATTTAGCAACTTCTGCTGTTGTGGGAGCAATTGTGCTTCTCCTTACTGGAGGTTTCATAAACCTATTCACTGTAACATTCTGGTTAAACTGAAGACAGCTTGTATTGATTTTCTCTTCCTCTTCTCCTCCTCCTTGTTTTTTTTTTTTTCCTTTTTTTTCCTTTGTGCTTATCCATGTGGAGGACAAAGAGTATCTAACTAAGTATTTTTCCCTTAATCAGTCTGAGAGAAAAGGAGGGTTTCAAGGTCAGGTACAGAGCAAGATGTTTTTTATAACCTCCATCATCTTATCTATTTCTTCTGCCTTAAAAAGAGAGGATTTTTTCCACTACACCAATTAGGATACAGACTCTCACACAGGATTTTTCCATTTGGGCTTGTGTTTGCTCTCCCAGCAAAGTCCCAGATCTCCCCCAGTGTTGTTTTGGAGATGTGAGCATCTGACCTTTGGGAAACTATCCTGAACTCCACAAATTCCTTCATCCCTCACTTCACTTATTACAGCTGGTGGTTACTATTTGTCTTATGCTGTGTTAGCAAAACACTGTGCAGATGGGGAGTATAGATTTCTTCACTAAGGCTAAATTGGCCAAATATATAATGCAGTATCAATTGCCCTTGGTGCCCTGAATTCCTGCCTTTGTTAACTAGGCTGCAGCAACTGTTGGAGTTAATCTGTCCACTGGCTGGGGAAAGAATGTCAGAAGAAGTGAAGGTGCCTGTCTCAGGTTTTTGTCCAATTTATCCTTTATTTATTTGGTGTAGTTCCTGACTGCAGTGTTATCTGAGGTGCTTGTGTGCTTTAAAGCCAATTACCCTCACAAGTCCCTAAAGATGTAAAGTAGCACTGTGTTCATCATTTACATAGAAACACTGAAGCATGGCCAAGTTGCACGATTTAACAGATTTTCCATGACATCTATGACAGAAGTGTGGGACCAACCTGGTGCTCTACTCTCATATTTTTCTAATTTGGGACAGAAATATGGGACACTTTGAAAGCAGCTGAAATACTTGAGGGCTGCTCTGTGCCTGTGTTCAGTTCAGGTTAATACAGAGCTTATTGAATAGAGCTTCATAATTTGCTCAATTACTGAAGGTGCTGGGGTTGATTGCCTCAAGCTGTGGGCATGACAACTTTCAGGTGATTGGATTGCATAGAGGAGGTGGTGAGAGTGTTTTGAAACCCCATCTTCATCTTTACAAGAAAGGAGATGTTGAAACATTCACAGTTTGTTTATATGAATTCTTTACTGTGGAAAAAAAGTTACAATTTTCCTGATTTTGTGCTAAACCAAGAAATTCTCACTAGTCAGAAACATGAAGTGTTAGCAGGAATGTTTTGGAGACAGCAAAAGATTTCCTGCTTTTTTGTACTTTATGTTGTCATCTCCACCTTCACCTTAATGAATTACTCTATCCAGTGGTTATACTTTTATTCTAAATTCAGCTTTGAGCTGATATCTCTGTTTATCTTTGTGTGTCTATTGTAGGAGTCTCTTGACAGTATGGTTAGAACTGGTTCAAGGTTACCTTAGATGAGAAGTTTAATACTTCATCACAGTCTTCTTTCTTGTCCAGTGAACTGATATTTCAGCTCACTTGTGCCACTAACAATCATCAGTGGAGCTTCTCCCTCCACCCTTTCTTTATGTGTTTAAGAAATTTTAGCATTACAAAGTTTTAGAAACTGTTCATTACACAGGCTTTTCATATGAAGTCAAGCAGAGCTGTGCATACAGCCATGTAATATATACATATATATATGCTGTGAATGATCAGATCAATAGACCAAACATTACTTCTTGTGCATATGTTTAAACTCAAGCTCTGACTGAGATGATCATCGTACATGATGTGAGAAAATGACCTGGGGTCAGTTATAGTCAGAGCTTTGCCCTGTGGTGGTACCTTGCTTGCTTTCTTCTTTGTCACAGATTTGATGGTTGAGTGGTGTTTCACTCTGGTTCAGCTGTTAAAATTGCATCCAAAGAGCTGTGCTCCCTTCTCTCTCTCCCAGGAGCTGTGGTTTCTATTTAAGGCCACCCTTTGCTGCCTGCAGCACAGATTTAGAAATACCCACCTCTCAAAAGGGGATCCAGTCCCTGCTTTTGGGCCCTATCCTGGAAACCATCCCATGTTTCTTTCACAAGATGCCCCTGCTGATGAGGAGATACACTTTATTTTCCTTTGGCTCTGTCTTTAAGAGTTATCTATATGTTCTCTTACGTGTCTCCCTTAAGAGTTCCTGCCCTTTATTAGAGTCCCACACAACACCTGAAAGCCTTACACACCTGAAGCTGTGTGTAATTAATGCAGCTGTGGAGAATCAAGAGGAATGTCTCTTGAAGGAGGAGCTTCTACCTTAAGAAATGATATCTGCTGCCAGTGGTGTTGAGCTGGTGTCATGTATGTGCCCTGAACACTGAGAAAGACTCTCCAAGGTAAGCAAACACTGATCAGTGTTGTTCTTTTTTATTTATGGAGTAGTTGAGCCTTAAGAGCACAGTTTAGAACGAGAAAAGGGCCTGTGTGGTAGAGAAAATTCTGAAAGACCTTCACTGCTACAAGAGCAAGTGATCTAAATGTCTGGTGAGAGGTAGCAGATGGGTGCCAGTCACTGGCAGCAGTGAGAGGGAACAGAGGGACCTTTCTGTTTAGTGTGATAAACAACATCTTGCCTTTGCAGTGCTGGTAATTTAGGATATACCAAAGATATTTTGCTGTCCAGTTTCAAGGGGTGCACAATCTCTTTGAGCCACATTTGCATGAGAGTTAAAATAGCCATTAATGCTGGCCCAAGAGGTGGTTTGTTGAGCTGATACAGAGCACGATGACCTGAGCCCACAGGTACAGCTCTGGGTACAGGCACAGTTTTCCATCACTCCTGTGCTTTGCAAAGCAGAACCTGTTCATTGTTCAGTGTCTTGTGGGTCCAGAGGAGCTTTCTTGTGCCGCAGGGTGGGTCCATGGAGCTTTGGAATGAGGATGGCGACGTGGGTTGTTTATTCCTTTGGATCCCCGAGATGCCTCTGTGCACTATCCCAATCCTGAAACTTTGCCAAAAGAGAGACCGAATTTACAGTGAGAGGGAGGAGGAGGGAAGTGGTGGCAGGACAGAGACAAATAAAGTCAATATCAGGATAGAATAAGGGGTTGGGTTTTTTTAGAGCTTTCCAAAGACAAATCAGTAGATTTATTTTGGAATGAAAGTGAATTTAGACTCATAATCTTTCACCGTGTGCAACTTTCTACAACTATAATTCAAGGCCTATTTATATTACTTCCATTATGATCAGAGTAAGACATAATTTAACATTTAACAGGATATAGCTGTGCTTCTTGTATCAGCTGGTGGATATTTGTAATATTCTTTGCACCTCTTAGGTCTAAATTCTAAAGTGAGTTTAAGAGGTTATAGCTTTCCTTTTTCATTATTTCTGATTTCAGGAAAAATAAATAGTATTTTCTTTTAAAGACCACTGCAATGCAGCGATGTTAACTATCCAGAGATAACAAAGATTAGCATGTTCAGAATTAAGCATGGGATATTAAAGTAAATTTTTCTCTCAGGGCACATGCTGCTAAGGAGAGTTTTACAGTCATTGAAAGAATAGTTTCCACTGTTCCCAAGTTACAGAGTTAGCTCTGGTTACTGCGGTGTGTTCTGCAATGCACTGTGCAAAAAATTATGTCCTCTGGTGAGGTAAGAAAGAACCCTTGCATTGTGTTGGTTATTAAGTATTTATTGTTGTTTTATTCCCCATAGTTTGCAGCCACAGCAATAGTTGAACGTTAGTTTAGAAAGAAGCTGACTGCCCCAAAGCTCTCACTTGCTCAGCTCTGCAAAATAAGGCAGAACAAAGAAGTTTTCTTCAAAGGCATCCCATCCTGGAGCTGCTGAGAAGGAAAAGCTTGCCTCCCAGAAACGGTGGGGCTTGTCCAAGGGTGTAGGGCAGCCAAGGGGTCTCCCTGCTGCTTTGAGTGTTTGCTGCTCTGAGAGGGGTTTTGCAGGAATTGCAGCAGGATGACACTACATGGTGAGGTTACACACCCCAGCCTGGCTCTTGGGATGTTCTAGGAGTCAGCTCCCACCAGAACTGAGTCCTCATATCCATCCTTGCCCTTTCCCACAGCTGCTCATTAAGGGGTTCAGTGAAACTGCTGTGATCTCCTAGGAGTGCACACAGGGTCTCTGTTGCTATTTGTGGAGGGAGTTTCTTCTTCTGCTTTAAAGCTTTAAACTGTTTTCTTTTTAAAAGAAAAAAAAAAAAGAGAGACAGAGAAGAAAAAAGCTCCTTACCATCTGGCCATAACCTTGTACAATATGTTACGTTTCAAACTGTAAGAAAATTTTTATGATCAGGTTATAATTTGTCAACTGCCTACAGATCTTCAAGTTAAAAATGTACAATGCAGAATAAAGTTGCTGGGTATATTGTTTTCTAAGATGAGTGGAAGGAGAAGGGAGGAAAAAAAAAGACACTTGAAAGTGTTTTAATTGCACAGGGATGTCATTGCCTCTAGCAAGAGTTCTCCTGCTTCTGTCATAAATTTTTCATATTGCCTCGTGAGAGTGAAAACTGGAAACTTTACCCTCTAAGTGAAAGTCGATGAACCTCATACCAGCCTCAGATCCCAGTAGCCTTGCACTCAGGAATATTAATTTAATTAAGATCGCTACAATAAATTCTGTGAGGGAACTCTCCTGGCACCTGAGGTAACTCGTGCAAAGAAGGAGGGGGAGGAAAACAGCAGGGCCAGACCTGATGGAGGGAGATACAGTGGTACAATGTCCTCAGAACAGTTGTACACTTATCCGAAGTGACAGCTGAGAGACATGTGAGACCTCCTAAAATAGGCGGCGGAGGTTTTGGTTGGGGAAAAGCAACACGATCACGCACAGGGCGATCATTTTGTTTTCACTACACTGACCCATCTGCTGGCTGAGAAAACATCACAAAAGGTTTTTAAGGTTTGCCTGTCTCCTGGGAGGAGGAGGGGCTTTTTCCAGGGCTGTTCCCCCTGGGAGTCACCTGCACCTACAGGGACAGGGACACACTGACCGTGGTGGCCTCTGCAAAGGGGAGCTGCTGTGCTCCCCTCGCTCTGCGGTGTTTATGGAGACAAGGGGCACAGAGCTAAAAGCCAAGGGGCCCACGGTCCTTTGAGGCTTTGGACTAGACATTTTAATTAGGTTAGAGAGGTAGGATTAATTAGAATTCTGTTACAGGAGGTGGTTGACCTGATTTACCCAGGTGTCAGGCAGGAGCTGTGCTGTGGCAGTGGGTGGTGCTGTCTGAAATCCTACAGCTCAGATCAGCTGGAGCTCCAAGAGGAGTAATGAGCAGACACCATGTGCCAATTACTACTTTCGTTTTTTTTCTCCTCAAAATGGAAGCTGGGCCACACAGTCAACGCCACAAAATATACCAGAATTATGCAGAATTCTAGGAAAATTATAGCCCAAAGTTAAACTATTTCACAGTATTGTCTATAAAAAGAAAAAGGAGCTCCCTGAGAAGTCCAGCCTAAAATGACAGGCTTAACAATTGGGCTTATTTTTTGGCTTTTAAAGGCTAATATTTGCTTGTATGGGTCTTTGTTGCAGGGGTTGGCAGAGCGTGTGTGTCACCACAGAGGGAGGTATCAGACTTCTGGTCTCTAATTCCAATCTCAGGGCTATATATTTCTTTATATTAAAGTAATTTTTAATGTAAGTAGTTACTGTTTTCTCAGAAAGCTTAAAAGTGTTTTCTTATAACAAAATTTGGGTGCTTGGTATTATGAGAAGAACAAACCAAGGGTGCAGTTTTTCTTTGCTCCCCAGGCTATTCTTTCCTTTTCTATAAATCAGTGGCTATCTCAAGTGATAGAAATCATATCCTTTGCTAACTCATATTTTCCATGCACAGAGACCCAACTCAAGCACCAGCTGGGTTGTGCTTCACATCGTGTAGTTTGAATCTTGGTGGTCCTTCAAGTTCTTTGTAATTTTTGATAGTTTCCCTTTCTCCAGGAAGACACTGATGGTGTGATGTGCTTTTTGGAACAAATCAGAGGTATCACAGTGAGACCCACAATGCTTTGTAGAACAAATCCTCTCTGGTGGGATTAACCACACTCTCAGTAGAGAGAAACTACAGCACGTGCTCTGCAGAGGGGTGAGGGTGGTGAGACAAGTGGATGTGCTTTCAAGCTGCAGGCCACCTGTGAGGTGGAAAGGATTATGGAATTGAATAGATAAAATCTACTTTTTATTTCATAAAACGTTCCTAGAATGTGATTTGTATTTTATTCATGAGACATAAAAATTGAGCTGAACAACTAAGCTGACAGAGACCACACAATGGCTAAAAGGGTGCTAAAAATAAAGCAGGAAGAAGGAGAAAATGGCCACTTGTGTGTCTTGGGTATTTCATTTTTAATTTATTTTATTTTATTTTATTTTAAATTAAGTAGACTTGGATATAGCATGAGGATTTTTTTCTTGCCTATTCCTCTATCTGCCCTTTGCTAAATGGCACAGTTCAGTAAGATGCATAGGTTGGTGTTACTGCAGGCATTGTAGAGCCCTTAACTACAGTATCTGTTCCTCATATTCCTTCAGGGTTTATTTGCAAAAGGGCAGCATAGCCAAATGTGATATTTAGGCTCTGGTTCCTATTAAAAGAAAACAAATGTAGTGCTACAGCAAGGCTCCCTTGTTTCAAGGCAACCTGTGGCTACTTTAGCAAGTAAAATAGAGGCTCTTTCCTGGTTTTTAGAATTTATACGTGAAAATTCTAGTCAGGAACTGTAGAGAGAAAAGACAAAAATAAAAATTTTCCTGGATAATCTTGCAATCACTGAGTACAGACAACAAAAGCCAACGGTTGCTGGCCAGTGAAGTGGCTGCCAGGTTCAAATAGAATGATTTTTTTTTAAAATCCTGGCTTTGTCTTCTGGTATCATTGGATCAACCCTTCTTATTCCCAAGAATAACGATAGCTAACTCTATCATTAGTGCTTAATAGTGCTGTAATAAATTTTGAACTTCTTGTTAATACTGTAATAAATTTTGAAAGGTTGAAGCTGCATGTATCTGTAGTGCCCTGGGAATGGGATGGGCCTAATCTTTTGTCTGTTTAGGATGTAATCTTTCAAAATTCCCATTTGACACAGCTTCTGTGGACTCAGTTCCTCACCCTTCTTCTTGTTTGGTTGCCTTAATTCAACCCATTCAGGGGTCAGGTCTGTATTTTTGATTCCTATTTCTTACATTCCCACCAAGAGAAGGACATTCAGGTCATTTTTGTAAGGGAATGCACCCATGGTATTACCTGAAAAAATGAAGATAAAATACAGTAAAATAACGGAGTTTGAAACCATTATGGGAAAATTAGGTGTCCATGTTACCCTTTAATGTTTTATTACTGGTGTCAGTATTGCTGATAACGATGGGCACTTTTAAAATGGATAAAGGGGATTATGCATGACCTCAGACATTCAGTATTCTGCTTTCAAAACACATCAAATGGGATAACACCTTTTTTTAAAAAAAAAGGAGGAGAGGAAGTAGAATTCATCACGAGGACAAATACACTGTTTTATTTGGGAGGTTTTTCTGGAAGGACAACCATGAGAGGTTTGGTTGTTGCAGCTGGGTGCTTCTCAGCACCTATTTTATGCTAAAGGGCTGCAGTGATTTCTCCTTAAGAGTGCTTGCTTTATGGATTCTTTGTGGTATTTACCATTATTGTGAGTATCTTACATGTTCAGTTTCAGGGTCATGATCACCTGGCATCTTTTACTGGAAGCTGTTACCATTCATGTCTGATTTTTCAGGAGTTTTCCTAAAGGCTTTTCAAGTTCTAAACTATGAGCTTGACTTTCAGTCTTTTGAAACTTAACTCTTCTCTCTGTCTTCTTTCCAGCCATTTTAAATATTGCATTCTGAACAGAGGCTTCCTGTCTGGAGGAGTAGTTAGCAACTCCCCTGATCTGTGTGCATAGGTTTGCCAGCTGAATTATGCAGTGCTTACGAGATAATAAAGTTCTGAGCTGGCTCCCATTTACCTTTCATCCTTCCACGTGTACACATTTCACGTGTTATCCTGTAATTTATCTGAGAACATGGAATCTTCAATGAAAACCACACAACTTCTCCTTGTATCTATTTTTTAAATATGTTCTAATAAGATTCTAGGACTTCTTTACTAGATTGAAAATTTTCTGCCAAAATACATTTCTTCTTTTTTCTTTGATCATAGGTCTATCTTTTTTTCTTTTCTTTTCCTCCCCCTATGAGCCTACTCTCTGGTTTCATTTTAATATTTTTAGTTTCTTATCATGCAGCAAGATAATATGAAAAATGCTGCTGTGATCCTGAGATAGAAGTACCAGAAGGATTTTGCTTTCAACGAGAAGCAATACAATTTGTAGAAAATATGAGAGAGGACCCAAGGTCTCCAGATCATATTGGTTAATAGATGGATTCTGGTCCCAGGGGCCAATCTTATTAGTCTTGTTCACTTGTGGGGGTGTGAGCAGCTTGCTGACTCAGCATGTTGCAGCACATGCTGCAGGTACTGGGCTTGTGCTGTGCTTTCAACACACTTGGTTCTTTGCAAGATTTGGAGCTTGGTTCACTGCAAATCAGAATCTGACTTTTTGATACAAATCTGGATAAATGTCTAAGACATCTCTTCTAGAAAAATGTCCCAAAATGTATGCACTAGGGCTGAACTTCTGAGTGGACAAAATTGGCCATATCTTTCTTAATGCTTTTCTTTATAACTATATTATTTGGAGCAGGAAAAGGGAAAAATGTTCTGAATCTGGGCCTTTGGCCAGAGCTGATCCTAAAAGATGAATTATTTAAGAAACAATGCAAGGCGATAGCTTCTCCTAAATGTGGTAGATAACTTTTTTTTTTTTTTTGCTATCATAATGAAGTTAAAAAAACTGTCAGAGCGATGAGCTGCCTGCCCTGAGGGCACTCACAGGGCTGAATGGCCCTGAACAGCCTCACTTGGCCATAACCACCCTCTGCCCCTGCCCCAGGAGCCCCAGTGGTAGTGCCTGGGCAGTGGTGTGGGGTGCCTGCTGCCAGCTTGGCCCCTGGAGTCCACATTGTGCCTCCTCTGCTCTGTTCTTGCTGCTCCTGACAAGGCTCCCTGAGCAGGCAGAGCAGAACCTCACTCTCCACCTCATTTGGGGCTGATCACAGTCCCTGCCCATGGCAGACCACCCAGCCCTGCCTGTGCTGCAGCCTGCCAGGGAGGGCATGGCTGGGAGGGGTCATCCTCCTCTCCCAGCTCCCTGGCACCTCCTCTGCAAGCTCAACTTTGGTTAGAGAAACATCTTCATAGTGCTGAAGCTTTCTCACCTCTGACAACTTGTCTGAAGACGAGAAATAAGTGAACCAGAGCCTTCTGGAAGTCACTCCCGTGCCTGAGCAGCATGTCATGGGATAAGCCAGGAGGAAAGGTGTTGTGCCATGGTCTCAATTTGACCATGAGTGCAGATGTTTGTGCCATACAAATATGTGCCATGCTTCCTCTAGGACATCTTGGCTCGTTGGGATGCCCCTCCCCTGTTGTGGGGCAGGGTAGCAGCAGGTGGTTTGCTTTCTGCTGGGGGAAAGCATTAGATGGTGGCTGTGGAGGGGCCCAAGAAGTGCCTGCCAGGAGCTGTCAGGGTTCCCCTTCATCCTGCCAGGGCATTTCCCTTCACCAGGAGACAGCCTGCCCACTGTGGGGCACAGAAGCAGGGAGGAGATGGTCAGACCTGTTTCCTCCTGCAGCATTGGCACAGGCTGACTCAGCCTTGAAAGTAAATTCAGACATTTGGAATAACTGCTGTTTTGAAGGTAGAAGTCTCACCTTTCTGACAGGCAGCCTGTGTCTCTGTCTGCCTCCTCCCATTTTGCTCTTCCCCAACTGCCAGTGAAACTCTAACAGAGCAGCCAGTGTCTTCCTCTTGTGCAGGTCTTTATTTTTCCCCTTATGTTGCTATTGTGTTGGCAATTCCAGCTGCAAATGTTGTGTTTGACCTTCAGTAAGGGAGCCTAGTGATTTGAATTCATTTCAAGCAGTTTTCTGACAGCAAGCCTTAGCCAAAGCCCTTAAGGTTTCCCGTACAAAAGCCTCATGACAGCTTTGCTGGAGGCTTACAATGGCCAATGCAAGTGGAGGTAGTTTGTAAACTGTAAGTGGCCTTATTAACTTCCTTGAAGGACTGGAAGGAAGCCCAGGTCTCTGCCAGGCTAAGTCCCAGGAGCTGAAGCAGGTGCCCCCTCAGACTTCTCATCATGGCAAATGAAACCGTGGGAGACTCATGGCGCTGCTGAGACTCTCCTGACAGAAGAATGGGAATATTTGGAAAAGATGTTATTTAGTCAGGGTTCCAACCTTTGGCTTACTCATTTATCGTGGTCAGAGCCAGGCAATTGTCACTTTTCCTGGTAAAACCAGGTGGTTTCAGTATGGATCCACTCTTACTGTTGGTGTGACACTGCAAAAGGGCAGCCCTGCACTTTGTCAGCCTTTGGCTGACAGGCTGCCCTCCTGCTCTTTTTTATCCCAGTTCTGCAGCCACAGAGTTAGCACAGTTTCTTTAGAAGGTCCAAGGGGAAATAAATAGTGCCCAGACTGAATCAGATGCTGAGACTTGGTAGTTTAGCTCTAGGACTTCAAAAATCCATTGGGTGAGATGCTTGTTTTCCTACCTTTTGATAGTTCCCACCTACATTCCCTTTGTTTTTTCTTCAGACCAGATGCCTGTAAATACTGATTTTTGACTGCTAAAAATCCTGTCTTACTAACCATAGTGTTAACATCCATGCCTCATGTCATATTTGTCACTCCCCAGAACTGCTGTGAACACACACGACAACCACAAAATAGCATTTTGTCCTCAAAAATAATCACAGTCATTATGAAAGCCAGAATTTTATTCTTTGGTGCTCGAGTAGGCAGCCACAACCACGAATCACGTTTCTGAGCTAAATTACAGATAACAACCTGGAGCAGGTGACTGGAGATGCCTCCTAAGCTCCCGAGTCTGGTGCTCTGCTCTTGCAGCTGGTGCAGTCCCAGAGTCACTCCTCAGTAATTCACACCAACTTAACAGGACATCAGCCTTTTGTCAGTGGGTTTTCTTATAACAATAAGAAAGATGTTGGGTTTTTGGGTGTTTTTTGTCTTTTTTTTTTTTTCTTGTCAATTATAAAGTTATTTTAGACTGTTACAACTCTAATTGGTAAAACCCTTTTCTAATCATTGGCATAAAATGGTAGTTAATCTATACCTACTTGTCATCCCGTGAGTGTCTTCAGGTGTCAAATTTCCCCTTCTCAGTATTTTCAGTTTTCTTGTCCATTTAGGGACCATCCTCTAAACCGTTACCATTAATTTTTCCTCCCTTCAGAACTTGTTCCATTGTTAGATTTACCAGCTTGCAATTACCCAACTTGCTTTTATTTTTTGCTTTTTAAATTCAACATTTGCTATTCTCCAGCTATGCAGTAGCAATTCCAACATCAAAAGCTTATTTAAAATGCCCTGAAGCCAACTGAATGACTTTGGAGGCAGCAGGCTGATCCAGCAGTTTGCAGCTAATGTGAGGTCAGCATTGGATCCTTCTGTCTATTGAATTTTATATATCCTTGCTTTTCTTGGGCTCAGTGAAAGTTGTGGCTGTCTTCTGACAGAACCTGTGCTCTCCATTGTTTATTTTATTTTACACTGCTTGTAATACAAGAATCAGGTTGGAAATGAGACATCTCTCTACAGAGAATGTTGTCATCTGAGAATGTACCTCTGTAGCATTTCCAATTTTGCATTGGAAACTAATTTCCTGGTTTACCTAATGTGGGAAATTAATGGTGGAAATTCTAGAGAAAGAACAAAAGAATTGGAACCGTGTAGTTTCATTATATAAAGTAAAAGGAAAGTTTTCACAGGCAGATATTTTTAGCTTAGGTGTAAGGACCAGATGAAATATCGAATTTCGACTTTGGCAGAAATCCGAACAAAAGCATTTTGTCTGGAAAATTCTTGGTGTGAGGGGAAGGGGAAATGGTCATCTTATCATCTACAGCAGACAGAGTTGTCCACAGTGCTTGTAGCCTCTGGGGCTGGCAGTGAGAGAAAACTGGGGATGAAGATATCAGTTATGGTCAATAAGAACTGTTCTCGTCTTCTTTTGAAATTTAAGCAGGATTTTAACAGAACCTTTTAATCTCTTCGCTTGTCAAGCTCGAACTACTTGATTTCTCAGCATGACTGACCAGAAGTGAAGGTCTTTGTAATATGGGCATATTGAGAGTTCCTACATCACTTTTAGTTCAGTTTCTGGATTTAGACCAAACCTCTAAGCATTCCAAATGCTTTTCTAAACCAGACTTAAACCTGCATTATTATATGTGATTATTCTTAATAAATATAGTTGTTCTCCATCTCAGGGAGCTTGCAACAGCCAGGCTCTGTCTGAGATGCCCTAGAAGTAGGAACCTGAGTTGTCTCAGCTGTTCTGGGGAGCTGTATCACACATGGAGGAGGAACTGAGCAAACCTCAGAGTTTTCCAAAGAACCTCGAAATACTTCAGCATACTCAGGTGTAGTATTTTGGTTTTACATTAGTAGATAATGTAAAATATGTCCTGTATGTGTTATAAATCACTAATATTTTAAATCTATTAAAAAACCCGATATTTTTAATTTAGAGATTCAGGAGGGCTAGAAGAAGCAGATAGTGAAACTGCAGCAAAAAGAGCTAAGAACAGTCCTGAATAATAAGTAGTGTTTCTTTTTTTTTTACTGTTTTCCTTTTGTACTAATAATAACAAAGAGGTTCATGTGATTTGCTGCTCAGCCAGCAATTCCAGACAGACCATTCTGTTCTGTTCTGATGTGACACATGGTGTGGCTCATATGGCTCCACCTGCTTGGTATGTTTTGTTAAATAGGCCTAGAATTATTTTGGTGCTTATATGTGACATTTTACACAAGTTTTAAGCAAGTCCATGGAAGTCCTCATGGGCTGCCTGGTGACAGTGCTGTATTTTACTGTGAGTGCAATTTCCCACAGAGAGCTCCTAACCTTTCAGAAGCATGTCCAGGGAGACCTGTCAAAGATCTGAATGGCCTTCTTCCTCAACTCCTTCACCCCATAATTTCCCTTTGGGGATATTGCTATCAAATCCAGTACACCTTTGGAAAAAAACTTTTCCAGCTTGTTCTATGGCAAGAGAAATGTCTTTTCAGAGAAGATTTGAAAGCTGTGAGTTGCTGCTTTCTGAGCAATTTGGAAACACCTAACTGGTTATTTTACTGACAGTTCAGGTAGTCTGGATTATGTTTTCAAGAGACCTAATAGCATTTTATATACCTGGAGAACTGCTTTCATTTAAAGATTGCTGTGGAAAAAAAAAAAAAAGGAAACCACTGTTATTGTTGATATGGAAACTGTACCTTTCACAGAATCTGTTTTCTTTCTCTTCCTTGCAGCAATTCAGAAATCTGTGTAGAAATCTCTAGAGAAGAAGGGCAGTGTGCCTGAATTCTCTCAGAATAAGTGTGCAGGTGACATGCACAGTGTACTTGTGGTCTGTCATTTCCTAAACATTTGACTTTGCATAGGAAGTTATTTCTGTTTGAACATGTTGCACCCATTGACTGTTGTTCATGTCTCTGAGAATCTGGAAACCTCGTAGGTGCTATAGAAAGCTAAAACCAAAGAGGTGTCAGACACAAACCTCTCTGTTCAATTGGCATGAAACATCCACTCACCTGAACGTGAGTTTACAGGCCAAGGAGCACAGGCTGAGAAGTGACAGGTTAAGAGATGCTGGGAAGAAATTCTTTGCTGTGAGGTGGGTGGGACACTGGCACAGGTTGCCCAGAGAAGCTGTGTCTGACCCATCCCTGGAAGTGTTCGAGGCTGGGTGGGACGTGGCTCTCAGAAACCTGGTCTAGTGGAAGGTGTTCCTGCCCATGGCAGGAGAACTGAAGTTAGATGGTCTTTAAGGTCCCTTCCAGCCCAAACCATTCTGTGATTCTATGCAAATCTGACAAGGCTTTTTAAACTTTAGCTTGTTGTGTGACATGACAGACAGAGTGCCTTGTGCTACCTTATTGCCTAAGCCATGGGGTTAATATGGGATTCTCCTTTTTCCTCTTTTCCTGGTAATTCGTGTGCTGTCACGCCACTGTAGCAGAAGTGTTGTGTAAAAACATCGAATTATGAAACCAAAGTTGGACTAAATCTGAACTTCCTGACAGAAAATGCTCTTCAGAAATCATTTTGTCCTCAGTGGAGTGTCACCCCACGGGCAGGAGCACTGGTTTTGTGGTCCCTTTCATCTTGCTTATACGTCCAATGATAAATTTGATCTGTGCTCTCCGTGTGATCTTGAATA
Organism: Pseudopipra pipra; assembly: GCF_036250125.1. NCBI lineage: Eukaryota > Metazoa > Chordata > Aves > Passeriformes > Pipridae > Pseudopipra > Pseudopipra pipra. The sequence goes on from NC_087564.1 coordinate 4,873,243, forward strand.
AGTACTGGCTCTGCCATCTATAATAACAAACTGGAGTCTGCAAATACATTAAATTAACATGGTAAAATATTTACTATTCAAAATTTTAAGAAAGTTAACACTGCTTTAACGCTCTCAAAGAAATACGTTTGTTGTTGTTGCTACAACTAAGTGGATAAATTGCTTAAGGCACCACATGCTTAGAGAATTGAGGCTAATGGAATAACTTCAGTTTTGTAGTGTTTTGCTGGCTGCTAGAATTAATCTAGAAAAAGCTTTTAAGAGGAGCACTTTGTGCGTTGTTGTTCCCTCAACTTTGGTGGGGGGGGGGGATTTGGGTCAAATGGTTGTTTTTTTGTGAAAAATTAAAATGCTTCCAGAGCTTTTATAATGCTCTTATAAATACAACAGAATCTACAAAAAAATTACATTCATTTCTAAGCAAAAAATTAGTTTCCAGATAGTAGATCTTAGAAACTCTCAGTGGAGGACGGAAACACTGGTGTGCTCTCTGCAGGTGAAAAAACCTGTAAGTTAATTTAATTAGGACTTTAGGATTTCGAGGTGATGCATGTGTGTGACAAAATCATGACTTATATATGTGAATTTTTATTTCTTTATTTTGGGTGACTGAATCTGGAACTGACTCTGAGTATGTGACATAATTAGTACAATAGTGCAAATCAGCCATTTTTGAAAAGAGTAATTTACTCCATATGCAGCTTCTCAGCAAGAGCCCTCATTAATCAAAGAAGGCCATGTACATCAAAGTGTTCCTTGCTTGCTACAACAACATCCATCATACAGCTAGTAAATGTGCTGTGGCAGGGTTTGATAAATATAATGCCTTTGATGTGCTGATAATTCTGTATATTGGCATGCTGCTGCCTGGAACTACCTGGGTGTGCACAAAACTCTCAACCAGCCCAGGTCTCTGCTCTGGAATTCTACCCAGGCTCACCCAAACACTCTCAAAAGCCAGCTATGTCTGAAGTAGGACTTGAGTGTATTTTCACTCTCACTTATGATTCCATGGGGCCAATTTTTATAATCTCTCCATTTTTAATTTGGGTTCCCAGATGCTACAAAACTCCTTTGTGAATATATCTGTGTATAGATGCATCTTTATCTGACAAGAGCTTCTGTTTGTTGAGGCACTTGTATTTAACATGGTGTATTCATTATTCTTTGTGAATGTACAGGAGAGGTTTAGTGTAAAACTTGTAAGAGATCTCATACGATATGAGAAGATAAAGCACAAAGTGGTAGAGATTGGCGGGGGCATTGTCTTAGAATAAAAAAGCATAAATAAGCTTTGTTAGATGAAAGTGAATTTGTGTTTAGGAGCTCAGTCCTTTAGGCACACAGAACGTGATCCATGTATTTATATTAACTCACTGCCCTCTCTACAGTTTGTCTACTGCCAAAGTGAGTGACTGAAAACTCATCCTCAGCAAATAACAGAGATGATCACCTAGGAAGGTTTGTGACATGTCAGGGAAGGGAGCTCCCATTTTTTCTCTGTTTAATGCAAATTGTGGTGTTTCAGATCTGCACCCATATAGAACAGCAGCTGTGCACTGAAAGCAGTACTGGTGCATTTTCAGTTACCCTGTTTACTGACTTGTAGTTTAATTGATTTATTGAATTATGGTTTAATAGACAAATTATAAACTGGGATTTTGCACCCTGACTCTGTTATAAATACAGTATGTCAAGTTCTTGTTTCTTTTGCTCCCTCCAAGCTGCTGGAACTTGCTTTCCACTGATGCTCACATGTTTTTTTGCTGGAGTGGGGCATGAAAGCAAGGCAGGAAAGAGGCTTGGAGAAAAGTCTTTGCCCCCTGAGTGTAGCAGAGCCCCTCAGCAGCTGCCACTTCACCTGTGGCTCAGAAGAACATCTGCCACCCTTCCCTCCTCCACCATATGTAGCATGTTTGGGGTTACAAGACCAGTGTAAATGAAGATCCCAAAGCCCTTTCCTCAGACTTTTTTACCTGCTGGGTCTTACTTTAGCTCCCTGGGCCTGGGATGGCCCTTAAGTAGGAAAGCAGGGGCAGATGTAACCTGCCAGTGTCACACCTAATTTTGTTTGCTTGAGAGGAATCTGGAGAGAAAGAGAGGTAGAGTGGAGAGTGGAAGAGTGTTTGGTTTGAACTGGCTGCTCTTTAACAAACTTTCCTTGGCACCTGTAGCTACTTTGGGCAAAACTTATCAGCCTCATGGTCCTGGTGGACACTGGTGGGGAGGAGGGGGAATGAGACCAAGTTGTAGACAACAGGTCTTTGATCTGTCTGTGTTATCAGTGAGTCCCAATCCTCGTGGGGGTAATTGGAGAGCAGGAAAGAACTCTTGCTCTAAAGTCATGTCATAGTTAGGGATGAAAAGTCCTGGACAAAGCCTTTTGCTCCCCTTGCTTTTGTGTTTGGTTCAGCAGCACTTGCTGAGTGTAGCCCTTCTGTGGAAGGAGGAGGCCAGGGAGCACCAAGAAGGTTTCCAATGCATCTCAATTACTGTGCCAGCTGTGCTGAGCAACTGCATGCTCTGCCATTGTCAACATGTGTGGAGTGTTCAATCATCCTCTAAATGTGTCATTTGTTACCTCTGAGAGCTTGCAGTAAGGAAGTATGGAAAGAGAGAGTGCCTGTGGTACATAAGCACCCAGAAAATGTTGAATAGTCTGCTTCTCCTTTAAGTTGTTTTGGTTTGGTTTGGTTTGTTTTTTTTTAGTTAAGTGACAATTTAGATATATTTGTTTGTGTAGCTTATGGCATAGCAATTACTTCCTAGGAAAGTAAAACTTAAAATGAACAGATATTCTAAAAAAGGCAGTAAAAATTCTAAAGGAAACATCTCTGCAATGTACCCAAATTAAAGTCTAGGCAAGCCAAAAAATACATCTTGATGGAAGCAGGGGTATTGAGGGAGAAGGACAATCTAAGAGGGGTTTGTAGCCTGTAAGTTGTTGGCTGTGTGCTCACTGCATACTTGTTATGGTTGGAATATAACTCAATTACCAGCTCTGATGTTGGGACTCCTGTATTTGGCAAGGCTGATATGCATTTTTTTTATGTGCAAAGTAGGAAAAACTGCATCGTGTGCTGCTCGCATTATTGCTTCTATGTAAGCCAGCTCTGCAATTAAATATTAAGATATTATTAAAGCAGTTAAAATAGTCAGAATGACGATTCACTGGAGTTTTCTCTCGTTCCTCTTTCTTGGTCTGTGGTGTTCCTGGATGCTAATTTTGATACTGAACTTTTTAATGGCAACTCTGAGATAGTTGGCCTCTGCTGGACAATGTGTTTTTATAGATAATTGATTAAAAGCATTTATCTTGTACCACTGCACCCTGTAAAAGAAATTAGGCATTATAGTTCTGTCCTATGTGCCCAGAGTTAGCAATACTAAATGCTACAGTAACAGGTAGTTTTGGGTAGAAAAAAACTAATAAAGTTGTATCTACAAGATCACTAAAGCCCAGGTTTCCCAGACATACAAATACAATGAATAGTCTCTGCTTCAAGGGAAAAGGATAGAAGGTAACACGAGACTTAAGCATCTCCTCATCATATAACTATAAATTAATTCAAATGTGCTTTTCTCAGCTGTTCTGAAGGTTGAGATGCTGGGGTTTGTTTATGACAACAGGGTAGCTTCAAAATCATACAAGGAGCACTTATCTTAACCTTTCCCATTGCATCACCTCCAGTGTGTTTGTAAGTACCTTCTTGATTGGCATCCTAGCTTTGAAGAAAGCAAACAAAAGCCAGGTCCTGTTTGCTTTTGGCACAGTATCTGAAGCTGCAGCTTGGTCTTCTGTCCTTCCACATAAAGCTACTGAATGACTTAAAATTGCCTTAAAGGCAATTAATGAGTGCATTAAAAAGGTGGTGTTTTGAAACGGTGTAACAGCTGGAGAAAGATATCCATTTTAAAGGAATAAACCACTGTAAAGGTAAAAATTTTCCAACCTACCTTCCCTTTTTTTAGTAGACTCTAGAAGCATAGAAATTTAATCTTTCTCTGTTCATCATTCAAATTAAATAAACCCTAAATTAAGGTTTTGAAGTCCCGAAGAGCCACACATAGTGTAACCATGTAAATTGTTTGACATAGACAGTGCCTCTGCCTTATCCCAGCTATTTTGATAACTTTTGATGCCAACAGAAAAATCATCATAAAAGGGAACAGAGGAATTGGATTCTGTGAAGTGAAGGCATCACATAAACATGTACAGTGTGACTGAGACTTTCAAAAGTGACAGGTGGTTTTCTTTATTACATTTATGATAGATTGATTAGCAAGGGTAACTAAGTACCCATCCTTGGAAGCTGGGTCTGCCTCAGGGTGTGACCTGCACCATGAATAGAGGAGATGAATCCTCTTAAATCAGTTGTTTGTTTTTGATAATCCTCATTTGCCTGTCTTACCCCGTTCTGCAATATTCCTGCTGGGGACTGTGCCATTGTTTCTGTAGAGAGCATGCGAAAGTGCATTTCACATGTTGGAAAATGGTCTTTATCCTGCTTTGTCCTGGTCTGAGGAGAGAGGAAATAATTTATGATGAGAAACCAACTAACTGTGAGAAGCAGTGGGATTTTCAGGAGAACTTCAGCATGACAGGATGCAGTGTTACAGTGTTAACCATGTTTCTTGCTATTGTGATATTCACAGGGTGAAAGATACACTGAAAATTGTCTTTTATTTGATTTAAGCCTCAGGTACAGCATATAGTAATAGTGATGAAAAAATGTAAGTTGAACATGTATATCAAAATAGAGAATATGGTGGTTGTTCTCTTACTAATTTTAAACTGTCAGCAGTGATTTCCTGAACTAGAAACAAAGCAACTACTGATCAAAGTTTTTCCTTTGAGTGATATGACAGCAACCTGATTTTATCTTTTTTTTTTAAGATGATGAATATTTTATCGTGGTCTGTGTATAACAGAACAATACCTGTTCACAGTGCAGCAGACACACTCATCAGCTTATTGAGTCTGGCTGTTCAGTGCCAGGGTCTGGAGGTGCCAGAGAACTCCAAACTTCTCCTGTATGAAGAACATTCATTATTATTTACCTACTTTATGGGCAGAATGCAAATGGTGATACTTGCATTGAGGTTTTTCTCTCTTTCTGTGTAAGACTTTCCCTATCCACAGCCTGGCAGGCACATGTATGGGCAGCCTAAGAGGGTCTCTCAGGAAAAACCAACAAACTTTATCTCGTGAAGTGGGAAGTATCCCAAATTGCAAGGTAGCACGAACTCCAAGTGGAAAATCATTCATCACAATTATTATCTTTCCAGTGATATTTTTTGTGTGCCTGTACCTGTGTCTACTCAACTCTAAATATATCTAAAAATCTTTAACTAAGGTTAACTAAAATCTAAAAAAACCTTTAACTAAATCTTCAATTAAAGAATCTGAAATCTTTACTCAATTCCAAAAAAAGCCCTCTCTCCCAAGATTTTGCATTCTGAGCACGAGGACTCTCATACTACAGGGGGAAAAGGAGTGGCATGAAAATCTGTTGTTTGTTCTCAGATGTTTTAAAAGCGTGATTCAGAATCTTTTCATTTCTTTCACTGACCATGAAGCATTTTCAGCTGGACACCGAGTGCAGCTGCACTACTCTTTTAGTTGATCTGGGGGAGCTTATGAAGGAAATCTCCCAACTTCTCCCCAAATGAGCTTTGCTTTGGAGCAGTCATGGAATATGTGGTCTGGATATCTTAAAAATGGGGCTTTAATGGAAAATATTCTCCAGGAGTGTGCAGAGTCCACAGGATTAGAATAAAGCTGATTTTTGTCTGGGCCTCAGCACTAACTGATTCTTTCATAGATCAACATTAACAAAGTCCAAGTCCATGAGTTATGAAGATTTAAGTTTACACTAGTTTCCTCTTTAGTATCTCTGAAATTGAGATAAGGGAAAACTATGTAGAGGTTAAAGTGTCTTATAAATTCCCTGCTGTAGTTCAGGTAACATGTAGCTGAGCAGGGAGAATTCAGGACTGTTCAGATCTTGCTTGAGTCTCTTGCAACATGTTTTTTAGAAGTAGGATGATGTTCCAAAATATAGAGGAAAAATAAATTGTATGAAATGCACTAGAGGCTAACCATCTCAGAAATTATTAAAATACAACATTATTTGTCCAACTGTAACTGTGGACTTATTTTGCCAAATTACTTTACACTGGCATGAATTTACAGAGCAGGAGACTAAAGTTTATGGCTCATTAACAATAACTGTTGTACACCTCCACTGTAATTCCTGAAAATGTATTTTCTCCTTTAGTACTGCATATTCTGTGCAGAATGACAGTAATTACAGAAACTAATTGAATGAGATAGTCATAACTCTAAAAGTCATATTACTCATTTCAAAATGGTTTATTTCCTGAAATAAACAATCTTTACAGAGTGAACACATATAACATCCCTTTAAGTTTATTAAACTCATTTAATATCCTTAAATACGTTGAAAAGTGTATGCTGTGCATTTAATAGAGGGTATAGATACGTGCAAGTATGACATTCATAAAAATTATGATCCTTAAAATGAAATTTCAGTGAAGCAGTTCTTCTCAAAAGTTTGTCTTTCCATAGCTAGTCGAAAAAAGGATGAGTTTTCAGAATTTAATAGCAAAAGTTTGTTGAAAACCGAAATGCGTGTTTTATCCTCGTATGAGCAGGGGTGCTACCCTCAGCCAGTGGAAGATTTAATGATTGTGGGGTCAAAGCAAATCAATCCTCCCTCATTAATACAGAGCCAGACTTCCCCAGCAGTTGTCCCTTCTGATGTGCCATTGCTGAAGGAAAAGCTCCAAGTTCTGAAAATAAGTAATGTGGGTACAAACGTGGGCACATCCATCTCACAGGGTCCATGGGGTAATGGGGGACCTCTTACATCTGTGGGGGATGTTCCTGTATTGAAAGGTGGAGGGGTCGACTTTAGGGCTTGAGCAAAGGCTCAGTGTGGCACGGAGCAGTCCAGGGAAGCCCCTCTGCTTGGGGCAGAGCTGGGCCCTTAGGATCACCCTGTAACTTTGGGAGAAACAGCTGCTGAGCTTTGCATTTCACTGCCCTGTCAGCCAACAGTCACAATTCTTCTCGTACCTTAGAGGGGAGGTGGCTGCTGGTCGAGGTGTCAAGGAAAGAGGGGTAAAGATGCAACATGTCATGGCCTTGTGAGGAGAAATGGGAAGGAACTGTTGCATGGGTGAGCTCTGGGGTGCTGTGTGTGATGAGCACAGGGAACAGGCCCCTGCAGTCCCTGTTAAAAGATGAATGTGCCATGGAGCACATGCATGAATGTGCCTATGAGTGCATGGCTGGGGTTGGGTGGGTCCAGCTTCACCCCTTGCTATCTTCAAAAAACTTAGGGTTTAAATGGTTTTTCTACTGAAGAAATTACATCAGGTAATCCTAATTCTGTACTAGATTTATTTGGTTTGGCTTTTCTTTTGTTTGGTTCAGGTTTTCTAATTGCTGAGTGTTGCAATGATTAAGGGCTACAGTGATGATTTTAACAATTCTAGTTTCCAGGAGCTGTTTCCCATATAATTTGAAGATGCTACATACGAATTAAGATTATTGTTAGTTGAGACAATATGGTTTAATGATAATGGACCACTGTAAATAGTCTAATGTAATGTATACATTACACATCAGCAGAATATGTAAACAAAGTAGACATAATGTTTACATACAGTGCAGTCCTGCTTTTCCCACCACAGACTTCTGGTTGCTGCTGTAGTGTACAGTGGCTTTTTTTTTTTAATGCCTCTATTAATTTTCAAGGTTTCAGTGTGATACCACAAGTGTGCTGTCCTCAGTAAACAGGAGCCCACGCTTAAAACAAAATTAAAAGAAAAAAATTCTCTTTATCAGCAGTTATCTGCTTTGCTCCACTTTGTAAGTTGTTTATTTATAAAGCAATCATGTGAATTTCCTGCTGGTGGAGAGTCTTTTAATACAACCTCTTTTACTCATGGAATTGCTTTCCCTGACATTGATGCTGGCAATCTTCATCAACATTCATCCAGTGTGTCATATAAAACAAGGTGATAAATGTACCCTTGTACCCCAGGGTGTTACATGTACAACCATTTTTCTCCACTTTGCTTTCTTTTACCAGTCACTGTTTCGCTGGACTGCAAAAACCTAATTGTAGCATCTTCTGCTCTCCTAAACAAGCTCATTTTTCTCCAACCTAACCCATCAGAGATGCTGTCAATCAAGGAGAAACCTGTCACACAGAGATCAGGGTGGCAAAGGGCTCCAGTGGTTAGGCCCTTCACGGGAAATACTTGAAACCATTTTGTGTTAAAACCTATTTTTTTCTATTTGCAGTCTTATGCTAAAATGTTATCTGTTGTCTTCAACACCAAATTGTAAACAAACCAGATAAATGCTAAGAATAGGCCTGTCTAATACAAGGAAAAAATCCAAGACCAAGAAGATATTTCCTCCCAGTAATTTTGAATATGGTACCAGGATGTGGCCAATTTCCCTGTCGTATCACAAGTGACTACAATGGAATCTAATAACCATTGGAAATTATATTACTCTGCACTCTGCCTGTATCTAAGGGGGACAGAAACCTAAAAGCAAGTGGATGGGTCAAAAATAGGGTGACTTTGACTCAAACTCATTGGCTACAAGTATTCATTATAAACAAAATCTGTCAAATCTTTTCACTAATAAGGGTGTAGATCTTATTACAGCCTCAGGACACCAATAACTTATTCTCTGACATATTATGTGAATTTTATGTGCCTACTCTATAAAAAGTGCACAGTTTCCATAGCAATTTTGATACTTCTATGATACATGATGTGACAGCATGTACCATTTTTCCTTCTTCCATGATAAATTGTTCCCACCACTCACACACTAGATTGCTGCTAGAAATCAGAATTTTATTTTGATGTCACTAAAAACTAATATTAATAATTAGGCTTAGATGTTTGCTCTGGTGAGAATAACTTTATTATTATTGCACTGCTTCATTACTTAGGCTAGCAATTTAGAAACCATAAACAAACAGTGATAAGATGAAGTCTAAGAATTGGTTTAGAAAACTTTAGGGGTAATTCCAAACTTACAGGAGGAAGAGGTACCATATTAGTGTTGAAAATTTGGGAGTGAGGGGTGGGTTGTTTAAGAGTATCTCTCTGCTTTTCTTGATCTGAGTAGCATTTGGACATAATTAAACAAGAGGTATGAAAGAGAAGCTTCAAATGACTCCTTGCCCTTGGTGACTAATGGCATCTCACTACAGCTGTAGAGACTCAGGTCTGAGGTTTGCTCTGAAGTGTTGCATAACTCTTTTCCCCTTAAATCTGAGCCTCAAAATGACTGAATGCCTGATCACCTCAGCTGGAAAATGGAAACTGGTGGACTTAATGCTCTCTGTTTGCCCCTTTGGAAGCATTCAGCTGCAGACAGAATGGACAGAACTCTGCTTCTGCTGCTGGTTGGGACTGTGCAGGCAAGCTAGTTTTGTTTGGTGGAGTTTTAAACTGACTCTTTTTTAATACCTTTTAAAAATTTTTTAGTTTTTGTTCTCGCCCTTAATTAACGAGAACTGATTTAGGGTCTGGTTTGGTGAAAGCACAAGAACAATTTGAGCTCACTGAGATCTTGGGAAGGTTAATTCAGTTCCCCACAACTCAATTTACTCATTTGAAAATTTGATACTTGCAGTTACTTTTCTTGGAAGGTACTCAAAGTGTTAACTGAATATCACATATTTTTGATGATCCTATTAATGAATCAAAATGTATTTATCAGTGAACAAGTAATGTAAGCATTATGCTAATAACTCATTAATTTTAATAGGGGAAAATGCAGATTATGTGAAGAAATATTGAGATGTTAATATAAAGGCATTTTGGCAGAAAAAAATAGTCAAAATACTTCAGCCTTGTTTGTTCTATGTATAGAAAAGCATCACTTGAATTTCGGCCTGGTGGACATTCTGAGTCACTTGATGTCTCAATGTATCACAGTGGATTTTCTTAATGAGCATGAAGAGTCACTGAACTGCCATTGTAGCAGCTTTTTGTTTGGTAAAAGACTTGTCTTTGAAAGCCTCCTGTGGCATGAGTGGCTCACTGGGTGAGGGTGGGTAAATGAAATGGGGGATGTGCTTAAGTCTTGTGTAAAACTGGAGCCTCAGACAAGAGGACAGTAATATAATGTTACCTGTACATATGTCTTACCTTAAAATTTAGTGCCATATCATACAGAAGTATCATAAAGTGTGTTTAACTGAGTTGAAATCCCACTGTCTCCTGCAGGAGTTTAAATTAATTGTTAAGGTTAATTTTTCTAGGAGAAACTTTTTATGAACTCAATAGACCACAGGTTGCCAACCATGGCCACTGTTGGTTCACTTTTCATTAGTTTGCTCTCTGCTTTCCCAGTTACACGTCAAAGTGGGTGGAGGTGAAGCCATAATAGGAAAGACACTTATTGCTAATGAATGTGGTCTTAAACTTTGAGAGCAGAGTTTATCACGTTGCTGTTGTTCTTGTATCCCTTTTACTCTTACACTACTCAGTGTATCATTGTGTTGGAATTTTGAGAGTGCTGAAGGCTCCATTTTTTTATCTGTGAGAAATGAACATTTTTTTAATTTGGTTTTGCTTTGTGTGGGGATTTTTAACTGCAGCATTCTTCTGGCTGTAACACTTCCAGCAGAATGGAAAGTCAATTAGCAGTAGATGGCTAACCCAAAGGACATTTGAATCCCTAAAAAATGTGTAGAACTGCAATAAGATACCAAGATTTATCAACTCTCATGTAGCTATTTCTTTTTCTATTTCTATTTCTTCTTTACAGCAGATTTTAAATGTGTTCAGTGCTATCTGTATTAGTATCTGATGGTGTTCTGGATGGATCAATGTTTGTTTGCAAGAGATCAATTTAAGGGTAAAATAATATTTAGCTTAAAAATCTCATTGTTTGATTTTATTAAATTATACAGTACAGAAGGTACATCCATTTACAGGTGTAATATACTGTTTTGTCAGAGACTTCTACTGGTTTCTGCTAAGTGTGTTTTCAGTGAAAGTTACTCATTCTGCATAAGTATATGGATTAATTCGTAGGGCACTTTAAATTTAGGTTGATTTTTATGTGCCAAAAATTGTTGTTCCATGGTGCATGCCAGCACAACTTGTTTATACTGGGTTTTGTATTAAAAAGAAAAGAAGTTGATCATCTCCAATTTACTTATTTAGCTGTTAATTGTATTGTTTTTTATGAAAAAGTCTGAAAATAGAATCTAATCTTTTTCTGATAGGCTTATGCTGGCTCCAGTTTATGAGAAGTAGAACAGGGGGAACTTGTCAGCATTATTATTACTTTTATTATAGTTGCAAATACTGTCTTTATTATTTTTCAATAGAATAAATGCTCCTAGCAAAACCAATTTAGCATGACCTTGTTACTGCGCATTCCTAACTAGCTAAACATATTTTGGGGTTTCAACTACTGATATTTCAGTTTCCTGGCAGCCCAGAGAAAGCTGTTGAGAAGCACGTCAATTCTCCAATAAACAAAGAAAAAAAGGAAGGTAAAATTGAGCTTTGGAAAGATCATCTGAAGATGTTTGAAAATGTCCCTTATTTCTTGTTCAGTTGTATCTTTATGGAGACCATGGGGCTGTGTTTTGATGATGCTGTGGGTTCAAGCTCTTGCTATTCTTGGAAGTAGTGACAGAGGAAAGGAGCTCCTGCTCTGATCTGGGTCTTATTTATAAACTTGGCATAGGAGAGAGCCCTCTGTCTGATCTGAGGTGCCACTGCCCTTGAGAAAGGGTCTTGGAGAGCGCTGAGAGAGCAGCTTGAGAGCACAGGAATTTAGGGGAGGAGGCTACATGTGCAAAACAGGTTATCTGGTTTACTCCCTGGCATGGCTTTAAACTCGTGTGACCTGATAACCAGCTATTTCCCTTGATTCATTTGCCTTAGTTTTGGCTTGCATCACAGCAACATAAATCCAGGAAATAGGCTCTGCTTCTATTTCCTGTTCCTTCATTTATGGATTTGGGTTTTGCTGGGACGCTGACCAACACTGTCCTCACTAAAATGTGATTTGTCATCTCTTGGTAGCAAACGCCCTTCGCCTTTTTTGCATGGTGCTCTCTCCCAGTACATGTGCTATCAGGGTGGCAAGTTTTTTCCTCTGCACTCTTTGCAAATGCAGTTTGAAAGAAAAAGAAAGTATCTGACAACAGCTCACGTTATCTGAGGAGAAACCCATCTGGGCAGATGAAAGGAGGGAGTTTGGCAGAGTTAAGTTGAGGCCTCAGTGAATTCCTGAGCACGGATTTGTTACATGGAAGGGCAACACCTGCATGGTTGGTGTTGATTTGTACCATTTTTCTTTTTCTGTAGGCAGAGGTTTGGCTGAGGTGCAATGATCTAATCCTTTCTGACTTTCTGCTCTGTCTGCAGTTCTTGCATCTGCCCCTCCACTCTGATCATTTGGCCAGTGCGCAGAGCAGGGTGAACCAGGCAGTTATTTAGCAGAGTAATTAGACAGCTTGTTTGTTATTTAATGGAGGCTTTAATGTATGTAAAATTCCAGGCTAGTGTGATCTTTCAAATTCAGCCAGGTGTTTGGATTAAGTGAAAGTTGCTGAGAAGTTTTGAAAAAAAAGTAGTTCGAGCAAAAGAAGACTAATTTCATGGAAGTCAAACTGTTTACTGCATTCATTAGATTCAGATTTGCTTTAATACTGTAATTTCTATCTGCAAAGGGTTAGAAACCCAAGAATTCATTTTGTTTATAGAACTTTTATGGATTAGATACATCCACTTAATTATCTTGGTAGTTTTCAGTTCCGTGTTACAATGAATTTTATCCGCAACTATTGTGAAATGACAAATCAGAAGTGACAAGTATTGATCAAATATTTTCAGCAATCAAATTTTTTCAAGCCAAAGTGAAATGTGAAAACTGAAGTGCTTTTCTGGATCCTATCTCTTTTCAATAAGTTTTTCTATGGAGAAAACTCTAAAGATTGCTTTTTGTCTCTTTTTGTTATGAATAATTGCACTTTGACTTTTTTGTAAAGTGAAATCAATACAAATACCTTACAAATCATTATCATATCGTTGAGTGTGCTACACATAACCCAAATTATATACATGTAGATCAGGGAACTTCGCAGTAAAATCAAACCCAAACAAATAACTGTAAAGTAACAGCCTGGTAGAGATCTTGCATAAACCAGCATGTTTCATTGACAAAGCAATATATTTGGTAGACAAAATAATATGTAACTCTAATGAGGTGTTTAAATTTCAGTCCATGTTTCACCTTGTAGTATTTCTATTTTATGAATGAACAGAACCATTAAATTAAAAATGAAATGAGGTGGTAAATCATTGATTCCATTGTATGTGAAGTTGTCGTATGCCTCTGGATTTTTCTAAAAGGAAAAAAAAAGCTTACAAAGCTGTTGTACAAGTGTTGCCTTCAGCTTGGCTATTTTCCATTTATTTAACTAAAGCCTCATTCCTTCTTTAAATCCTGGTCTCTTGGTAATTAATGACAAAAAGTTAGGCACTCTAACTAAGCACAGTATAGTTTAATGGTCAGGCAGCTCCAACTCATTGCTTTGTTGATACTGGTGCTTGCTGAAATCCCTTATATTTTGCCATATAATGGTTCCAACTTTTCCAAGGGCTCTGGCTGCTTTAGAACTACCAAAATTTGCATTTTACAGTATTTACTTCTAATTAGCCCATCAGTGTGTTGCTGCACTTGCACAAACCCTGGTTGACAGTGACAGTTTCCCTTGTGCAGCACTGTTAGTTTGGCCCCTGGTTTCAGGAGTGAAGCAGCTGCTCATCTCCCTGCCAGGGCTTGTTCCCACACCATCCCATCCCAACTTCCAAGCCTCAGAGCCTTTCCTCCAAACTGGGTGCTATAGTAGTGAATTCTCCATGGTGTTAAGGGCTGTAGGGGCATGGGGCTGATGTCAAGAAGTGTCTGTGGCCTTGTTAATGCAGTGTCTGTTCAGAGGGAGCACTAAGATGGAAAATTCACACAGTTCTGTTCGTAGTTATTGCATTGAAACCCTTAGGCTGCATGATGTTCAGTATTTCAGGTAAGGCACAGCATGGTAGAAGAAAATTCTTAAGGCCTGGGCTTATTAGCTTGCTATGTACCTATTTCCTCAGATACTCACTGTTGTGCTGATACTTTATTTCAGTTCCAGCATTTGAAAGATAATGTACTGGATCCTGTTACAGCAGGTGACACTGACAGGAAAAGGCAGTATGACATTTCTTTGGGTGACTGATGTTTTCTCTGGGCAAGTTGCCATAACTCTTTAGTAGTTGCCCTCCAACCTTCAAATCTGTATGTGTTGCTGGAATCTGTGTCTTCAAAACATCTCTTAAATCAAACATTCTGTCGAAGAACCAAGAAGTTAAATCAAGAAACACCTACTTGCTCCATGAAAAGTGATCATGCTCTTCATCTTTGCAGTGGCCCTGGGTGAAAATCACTGTGAGAAAAGAAGGTGTCCTAACAAGGCTGTTATTGCACCTGGCTTAGTTCTCTGTCTTACAGTTTAGCTCAGAGCTGCTCAATGGCCTCCAACAGGTCACACAAATCATTCCATCCAGGTAATTGTTCTTTTTCTGCTGTTAGAACAAAGACACGACAGATCTGTACAACTCAAACTTCTATGACATTTAAAGACTCCTTTAGGGTCAGGAGCCACAGAAGTGAAAGTATTCATATGAATTGTGATGGCCCCCGAAGTCTGCAGCTGGCAGCTTTAAGTGAAACAGAAATAAATGCTATTGTCTGTCTTTGGAAAATTTTTGATAGGCATCACGAGTGAAAACCAAACCCCCTTCCTGCCATCAAACTCCAGCAGTCCTGGCTTCTCCAAATAACTTCTGGTATTTCAGCTGGGTCAGTCAGTACAATAGTACAGCCTGTGCAGTGGGATAATTCATGTTTGAAATAGCAACTACCTGACAAACTTCAGGCTTAATGTGGAGGCTCTGAACTTCAATGCTTTTCTTCTTGTTCTTTTAAATCAACTGGACTAATAGAAGATATCACCCCTCCCTTGGCTCTTGAACACTAAGTGTTGCTCTGCCACTAGTACATGTAGCTATTGGAAGTGATTAAACACAGGGTAAGAATTTAGGTGATTCAATTTTTACATTTGAGGGTGTGTGCTTGTGTTTCAGCTTTCCAACATTCACGATATCTTTGGGTTTCCTTTCTCTGAGCAGCAAGGCCTGAGTTTTCATTGTCAACATTCTCATTTTGATGTCCCAGTTGTCAGGTCCCAAGTTAAGGAAGGGAATGGACTTTGCCTCTGAAAATTAGGTTCTTTAAAGTGCTTAAGGCAGGCACTCTGGGAAACTTGAGCCTGAAACAATAAATCTTGACTGATCCAGAGTGACCTGTGAGTAAGCTTGCATTGTGTGCTCGGTTGTAAAAATGTATGTTGGGTACATAAGGCTTGATGGTTTTGTTCTTCCTTTTCCTGATTGCATGATCTGTGCACTTGGCTGTCACACAAAGAACTTCAAATATGCACATGCTAAATTATATATTCTATTCAAATACATTGCAGAGAGAATTGTGTAATTTACTTGCACTTTGTAACTAAGCAGTCTATGGAGAGAGAATAATTTGCAGAAAGAAAGAACAAGTAATTTTGAGTGACAAAGTCAGGAAAGGCTCTTTTGCAAGAGAGTTCATGAACAGAAAATGACAAGATCTGTTGCAAATCTTCTTAGCTTTTGTTTAATACAAAAACATGTTGGTTGTTCTGAGCTGGTATACTTCCCAAAGTGATATCTGACAGCTGTATACCTTTGGAACATTCTTCAAAGTCTTACAAGTCTGGCAACCTCCTGATCAGGAATCATAAAAAGCAGAAGCAATGAGGTAGTTAGTTAATCAATTTCCAGATTTAAACTGGGTTCTTAACTTTTAACATGAGTGATCTTTTCCTAGGAACACACTGAAACTGGCCCAGGGCTGTTCTGTGGAAGGAGCATGACTGTCTCCTGCACCACTGAGCTTTGCCACTGATGAGATGTGGCCAGGATTTGCCAAAAAGGGGATGTTGAGTTACCATTTCCTGATCCTTTTTCCATTGGAGGTCACTTAGAGCCTTTTTTTCTCCGTTGTTTGAAAAATGCTTTATGAGTCTGTGAAGAACCTCTGAAATGAATAATAATGAGGTAAAAAAAAAAAGGCAAAATGAGCTTGTTATTGTGATGGCTGTTGAGAATTTATGAGACCCACTTTGTACTAGCAAAACAAACCCAGCTGCCTTCTGCCTATGTGCAAGAAAAATGTCCTTCATAAAAAAAAAAAAAATTGACCCCAAGAAATTTTATATTAAGTGCGAAGGTGTGGGAACTTCTCAGCTGGAACAGCCATTACATTCTTCATGCTTCAGTCTTCTTTTCATCTCAGGAAGCATTAAAAGGTTCTTTCTGATTTGGGTTGGTTTTTTAAGGAAGCCTGTTCAAAACTCAAGCAGAACCCATTCACTCATTTAAAGGAGGGGGGGAAAGGGGAAAGGAATTATGTTTTTCAGTGATTGATAAAATCCTAAACCAGGTATTCTGTGATCACTTATTCTATTATAATAGAACATGGCATTAGAATTTTGTGAAATTGTGGACTTTGCTGTATGAGGAACTGCATGAACTCTTAGTTGCATAGTCCTTGTCTTCAGGGCAAAATGGACACAGAGGAGCAGAAGGAAAAGGATGATTACTGAGGGAAGTGCACAGGTATCAAGTGACTTAAGATTATACCAGGAATTTGTGCCAGAGGTCGGCAGGGGACACGACTGGGACAGCTGACTTGAACTGACCAGAGAGATATTCTGTACCATTTAACATCATGCTCAGCAATAAACTGGAGGGAAGGGGTTGGTCTGGCAGTTTATGGCATCCTCTTCAACTTCCTCTGCTTTATTAGTTTGTGTGTTATCAACACTGTTTTGGTCACAGACATGAGGTGCAGCATCATTCCACCCAAACAGCCTATTTCTGTTTACTATTTGTAAATCTCAGCTCGTCTTTGCTGAATGCAAAGTTCTGGGGTAATACCCCTGGGCCATGTGAACAAAGAAATGCGGAGAAGTTAGAGACACAAGAGCAGTTGGGGAAAAAAACCAACAAAGCCAAAAAAAAACCCAAGCAAAAACAACAACAAAAAATAAACTATGAACAGTCTTTTAAATTAAGTGTCCTAAAACAAGCTTTGTGAGGCATGCGGGGTTTTTTTGGTAGATTACTGTTTTTCTACTTCATGGCCTAAAACCACTCGTTTATTTTCTGAGTCTACTTGCAGAAATGAATTAGAGGAAAAGGTGAAAGAGAACGGGAAATTTAGATCTGTGAAACAGTTATTATACACAATCTGGGTCTTTTTTGGTGTTCTTTTTCATTCTGTTCCACTCATAATGTGGCTCAAATTTCTGTCTCTCCAGCTGATGAATCCGATTTCATTAAAAACTCGGTTTTGTAAAACGTGTTTCCCTTTCCCCTCACCTTTGAAGCCTCCTCTTAATATAATTCATTTACATGTCTGACTGTTTATTTCCTTCACTGTCCTTTTTTGTCTGTCTGTGTTTCGGTCTCCTGCTGAATCCAAGCAGGACCCATTTTTCCCCACAAGGTCTATATCAGTACAGTGCCACCAGTGCAAGACATTCCAGTGATGTATTGCACCTATACATCATCAAAGCAACAGGGTTTTGATAAACAGCTTTCTAATACATCATTAGATCATCACTGATGGCACTTTGATGATGTATTATATTAGTACATCATCAGAGTACTGTCATTCCAGTGATGTATTTATAAACAGATGGTGCTGTCATGCAAGAAAGAAGGGAATGCAGGAGAGAACATCTCACTCTGTTACAGTACAAAATGTGTCCCCACCACTCTTTGAATGAGATGAAAGGCAAACACCCTGTGGGAGCATAATTGTCTCATTAGGGATTTGTCTCCAAGTCCTTTGACTTCTCTGTCCAGCACCTGGTAAGCAGGCAGGTAGCCTTCCTTGACCAGGAGCGCCCAAAGCCCTTTGGTACATATTTTTCTATTCATTGTCCCTCAGGCATAAAGTCTGATATCCCATAAAGGGTTATTAATAATTTTTCCATAGTTGCATTTTGCATTTCTAATTAAAATAAATTTTATTTATTGTAGACATAAGTAAAGTGGTATTTCTAACATAGGGTGTTGTGCTCAAACACTCAAGTTAGGAAACTTGATGCAGGTGGCCCACAACTGGACACTGTTTACTCCAGAGGCTCACTTCCTCTTGAGTAAGGGCAAAATATTTTATGTACCAAAAAAAGAGAGACAAACTGTTTTAATTTTGAGAGATACAGATCTTGTTCTGTGTAGTTTCACAACTTGGAAAATTTGAATTTGCAGGCAATATCAAGCATTGAATGCTAGATCTGTAGATTGTTAGATAAAGTATTTTACTATTATTTCCCCTAAATTCTCAGGATCATCATGTTCATTTTGCCAGTTTTGTGGCGTCTGTTGCTCATGTAATGTCTTGCTGAACTGTATTACTTAAGTAAGTTTGCTGAGGACGTCTCCTCCTGTTTCTTTTTCAGGTTAGGAAACTAAGAAAGACAAAGATGGGCTGAACTGTGCAAACCACATAGACTGGGGATGACAAACTCCAGACACTTTCAACCTTGGTCCAGCAGCACAAGTGATGCAGCAGGTAGGCCATTCTTATGCCATGATGGATTTACAAGGCTCTGATTTGGGAGGACTGTGGTGAAATATGACCTGTGTTCTTATCTGACATTGCTGTTGAAGGTCTGTTTTGGACAGCTGATTTTTTTTGTAGGAAGATATTTTCCAAGATATTTTGCAAGATTAGTCATCAAAATGAAAATTGTGTGTGCATATATATATATATATATACGAACAATTATCACAAAAACATATTCCAAATATCTATCTGTGTTGTAACAGGTGACATGGAGTGAGATTTGCTTTCCCAGTTGCGTCTTATTCCTATACATTCGGAGCCAAAACTTACTGTACAAGGGACTTTAAGGTCAAACCCAGTTTCATATTTCACATATGGAAATTTGCCATGTAGAATTCTAGATGAATTGTAGATGAATGGAGATGAATTTGCCCTTTCTGAGAAAGGACATTCCATCAAAATTGCATACATGGCGATGGATGCGGAGGGGGAAATGGGCATGTTTTTTTCAGCAAAAATTCATCAAAAGGAACATAAGCAAGCATGGTATCTAATCAAGGCCACAGCCAGCAAAATATAGTATCTACCTAAAACTTTATGTATGTCATTATAGGACTGATTCCCTTTTTGCATTGTTTACCTTCAGTAATTATTGTTCTAATTCTCATATTTCATGCACTTCATCAAGTCGCAGAATAGAAATGTTTTCAAGACAGTGAATTTTGTATTTTAAATATGGAAGACAGAAATTAGGAAAGAAGGTGATACTGTTATATTAGTTCCACAGATGGAAAATGAGCACAGAGAAATAGAGCATTTTCCCTGAGGTTCCTGTGTCTGTAGTAGAGATCAGGCTTAGAGATGAGATGCAGATCTTCAGTGTTTAGTTCTAGTGTCTCTGCTATGATTTCATCTTGCTGTTTGGCACAGGCAGTGAAAGCACAGGGTGTATATAGAGGGAATTAAAGGCAAATCCAAGGTGTACTGCAGCTGTAATTAATACAAGAGCCGACCTGGGGAACACTAAAGCATTGCCAGGCCTGCAGGGCCCTCTCGAGTTTTGTTTTCTGAGGAAGACCTCGACCTGGTGCAGTGGCTCTTCAGGGACAGCTCAGTATACCTAAATGTTATACAGCTTTCTTCCCAAGGGGTGCTGTTTTGTCCTGTCTGGGGATTCAAACATCATGATATGAAAAAGGGGAAACAGTGTTCAGTAGAGGTGGTGGATCTCACACTGCAAGGTTGTGCTGGGCAAATAGAAAACGGTGGGAACACAAAAGTCTCATGATGTTCTCTGAAGCTTGGCGTTTGGAGAAGGGAAATTTTGGTCATTGGAGGTAACAAAAAATACTGCTTGGCAATCACTGTTTAGTAGTACTTTGTACTCAGAGAAGGAACAAAACTAGTGCCAAAACTTATTTGCATGAGATTTACGCAGTCACTAAAATGAAGAGTAGTAGGGTATCCTTGGACTTACTGTGTTTTGTGATGTGGGGATGCAAACAACTTCTTGTAACGCTGGTGAGCATTTCCCACTTGCAAGGTCTGTCAGGTTGAACTCCAGCCTATGAGCTACTCTATGATTATTCAAAGAGTGCAGCAGGGTCTGAATTTCTCTGAGCTCTCTGTGTGTGACACGCTACAGTAGCCATGGCATTTCTGAGAAGAGCAGGAAGGGTCATCTGAGTCACAGCAGCAACCTGATTAGGTGGGTTTGATAACACAAACGTTTCCAGCTCAGTAAGGAGCGTGGGGAGGGTTGTCTGTAAATCTTCCAAAAGTCAGGTTTAGCAGAATGTTGTGACAGTCGTTGTAACAAAGGGGAATAACATGATGTAGTGGAAGCAGGTTCCTTTCAGGAGAAAATGGTCTCAGTGCTAAAAAAAGGGCCAAATGGGTCATTCAACTTTCCTTTTTTTCCCAATTGTAGATAAGGTGGTTATCTGTTTTAACATACGCATTAGCATATTAAAACCAAAATTTCCTCAGTCAAATTGGAAATTGCTGCCAAATGCGAATTTCTGATTTGTTTTTCATAAAACTGGGGATAGGGAAATATTTTTGTTATTAATGATCAATCCCCTTGTTTTATACAACAGGTGGGTGAAAAGGAATCTGAAATTCCATTCATGCTTTTAAAATTCCATTTGTTGGTCATCTGCTTCTTTAGGACACAGTCTGTCTGCTGTAGTCAAAGACAAACACATAACTAAATGGAAAAATCAGCTTCAAGGAGTTGATGAGTATAGCAGCATAAAATAGTGTTTGAATAAATATTTTGCTCTGAAGACAAAATTTTAAAACAAACTAAGGATTTCTTCTAAGTAGAAGGAGACAGTGTTCTCTGATGGTCAGAAGTGGACTAGATCACATAGATAGAAGAGAGTAGACCATGAAATGGAAACATTTCCCTATACTTGGCACTTTTAAATTTAGATTTGTGATGCTGTGTCCAGTTTTGGACCTCCAGTACAAGATATTGATAGACTGGGTCAGTCTGAGATGGGCCCCAGAGAGTGAGGGGGCTGGAAGGGAGAGAAACCAAGAGAAAGAGGCTCCACTGAGAACAGTTATAGGTGACTTTAAACTTTCTCTGAAGTTTCTTCTTGGATAAATCGGTCATAATCCACTTTAAAAAATATTCTTTCCAAATGTTACATTGATTGATATGACCTAACATTTTCTGCTCATTTGAAATGTGAAGCCTTCCTTTTTGAAACGGTGAGATTTAAATGCGAAAGACCAAAAGTTTTTGGCGTGTGGGCAATGGGGAAATATCTCCAAAATGGATGTCTGAGGTCATATGTGCAAAGATTGAAAATATATTTTCATTTCGAGTATACAGAAAAGAAATCTCAGCTATTTGGAGCCAATATTAGTTATGAGTAAGATGAAAGAATTTGTTATTCTCAACTTGTCTCATTTGGTCTTTACCCAACATAAGATAAACCTTGATTCCACAAGCTTTCAGCAATTATTTTTCCATATTGATCCAGGTCAAGGAAATAAACTCCTTTCTGGTCTTTTATTTCAAAAGCAAAATGAAATTGTTGGAGGCCTTAAATATTTTTTCAAATGCTAAAGAACATTTATATCAATGTAAGAATAAAGCAATAGGTCTGAAATGTTGGTCAGCCAACTGTGTGTGTCGAAATTATTAGTGAAAATGGAAATCATGCAGTTTGTTACTGCAAATGGGACAGACAAAGGGAAATCATGCTTTCTGTCAGGAATGTGAAATGAGATTGATACTAGGTAATATTGCATTATTTCAAGATGCCAACAGTTTTGACAGTCCAATTGCAATTACTGGAGATAGCGGCACAGCAAATTGAGAAGGAAATTAGGTTTGATCGCATGAGAGAGGGAGAGAGCACCATAAAGAGCCCTCCCTCCCCCTTGTAAAGGTATGCAGATTCACCAGGGAGCTTTTTTCCTCAAGAAAGGGTGGGGAGGGGGAATAAAAACCAAATCATAAATCAGAGATTTCTCAGGCGTTATGGAAATCAAGGCGAGTTCATCACCTCCCTACAAATAATGTTGATAAACACTTTGATTAACGTGTCCTGCTGTTCTATGTCATGTCTAATTTTCAACTAGGGCCAGGTTCAGGCTTGCTCCTTGTGTCTTGCCAACATGCTCTGTCAACTCAAACAGCAACATGGAATTCTTAATTCTACCATGGAAACCATCATCTTGATGAATCACTTTCTCTTACTGACATCTGAAGGTTTAATGCATTTCTTGTATCTTTACAGTTAACTGGAAAATATCCTTTTCAGAAATTTCTTTGGGGGGAGATTGGAGTTTTATTCCATGGCTAAATCAGAGCAAATAAAGATGACATACATGGCGAGATGCACCAGGCAGCTTCAAGTATTCATGAATCTAATTGGGCCTAGTACTTTGCACTTTTACAGAAGTTCTGCAGAACTTCTGTAAAGAACAAAAGGAATCCTCTTGACATCTCCCATGTAATATCTTAAAAGATATTTTAATTGTTTTGATGCTGGCATTGGTAAAAATAAAATGTAAAGATAGAATCCAATGATTGACATGGAGACTGGGAAAGACCCTGCAAGCCAAATATCAAAGCTGAAGCAGATGCCATCATTTCTGGGCCAGCTGAATTTAACACTCATTACTATGTGTTTAGGGAGATTATTCTGTCAGACTCACGAAAGTCTACCATACTGCCAACCAAAATAATAATAATTGAGTTGTGCAAACAGAGAAAAATACAGTATTAGAAGCCTAAAAGCACATTGTCGCCTAGTTGCATCTGAACTGCTGTTGTTGTGGTTCTGTAACTCATATAATTTGCTGGGCAGTTGCTATGCAGACACATTTTTGTGTGGTATTTTGAAGTCTGAATTTAATGCTGTCTTTTGAACGTAAGTGTTGATGGTCACATCTTCTGTGTCTGTGAGCATAGATGTATATGGTTAGCAAACAATTTCATGACTGCTTATTTCAAGCCAGGATTTATACATGGGGCTTGATTTATTTATTTTTTTTCCATAAGCAACCAGAGGATCTAAACCACATAAAACTGCTGGAATTCCCCTGCCTCAGATCACTGGTGTACCCTGTCTCCAAAAGTTCTTGGAATGTGGCAAACCTCTCCCGAGAGTCAGGTTTGCAATGGCCAAATTTCATTACATTTCACTTTTGTCATGCACTGTTAATTATGACTCCACAAGCACAGCCATTCCTCCATGTGATCCAGGATTTTAAAAGCTTATGCAATTCAGTGGCCACACAGCAATTAGCAGATTCTGCAGTTCAGGAAAATAATATCTATTAACTTGGAGAAAGTACAATCCAAGTAATTGCTACAGAACACATGGAAAGCCCTGGTGGTGAGGAGCTCTTATGCCTCTGCTCTCGAAGAACTGGACCTCACTAGCTTAAAGCAAATTTGTTTTCCCAAATATTCTCCCTAAGAAGGTAAAACAAGCAAAAAAAAAAAAAAAAACAGTGCTGTGGGCATCATCTTCCTGAGGTGGAACCAGCAGAAACAGCACATGGGCTTTACATGATTAAGAGAAATGGAGCAGACACCTGCAGTAATATGAGGCAAATGTAGCATGTGCTGGGTTCAACACTATACCTACTCTAACATCCTGCATATCTTTGGAGATGGGGGCCTCTGATCACTTCCCAGTGCTACAGACACAACTGTCTAAGGAAAGGGGTGGGCTTGAAGTGTCATTAGGCCTAATAGAAAGGTTGTAATTACAGCAGAGCGCTGTGTGGTCATGAGAGGCGTCAAAGTCTGAGGGGGTTTTGCTGTAGCACTTTTGTAGCCTCCAGGGACCATTATTCTTTGAGAATATTCTAATTCATTACACTATTGGCATCAACTAAGCTCTTCTGTCACCTTGGTCATGGGGGTGCCTCGCAGGGACTTGGAAACTGAGAGCTGTGTGCAGTTTTTGTGCGAGAGTTTGGGGATGACTCTGCAGTCTGTGCCCTTCTTTGTTCTTCACACCACATATTTTTCTCTGTGAGGAGTTAAAGTTTGATTTCTGAGGCAGCAGGCTACTGTGGTGGGAGGTGGAAGCAGGAATTTCATCTGCTCCAGCAGTGAAAGCAGGCAGTGAAATGTGCTGAATGGATGCAGCAATAGCAGGTTTTTGTCATTCTGAGGCTGTGAGGGGGTTTTATTTATGCTCAGAAGAGGGACTGTGCAGTGTACCCTGCCACTTTGAGTCTGTATCACTACAGAAGGGGACAACTGCAGGTAATAGTGAAAAAAAAAGGTGCTTTTTCAGTCTCTGGAATTAAGTTAATTCCTTATAGATACCAAAAAGTGAGGTAATTAACATCATAATAGTAACATGAAGAATTAATTCTGAAACACAAGATGTAAAGTACTGTAAAAGTTGTGATCAAATAAGGACAGGGGAAGTACATTTATTCCAATACCTTAGGTACTCTGTTTTCTTTCAAAGGTGACTTAGCCTGTCTTCCCAGGATATAATATTCTGTCCAAATGCTTGTGTAGTAGTTAAAATATCAATCAAAAATTGCTGTAATTTGTGGTTCCAGCACACTCCAAAAACTGCAGGGGATGATCCATTACATGTATGTACATAAAGACACAGCTCTTGATGCTGTGTCAGACCAACATCTGCTTGTTGACCTTTATTGACTTTTCTGTGTCAGGGAGTTCCCTTTATAACCCTTTTCCATTTATCTGCCTGTCCACTGCAGTGCTTTTCTGAAGGACCAAGGGAGGTAGTATTAAATGCCTCTAAAAAGCCATGGATAATCAGAATAGAGGTGATGCAATAGAAATGGATTTTCCCATTTTTAGATAAAGGAGAGACTTGCAACTGGGTATTTTTTTGTTTTTAATTTGTTAATATAGGGTCTACTCTGTTTAAAGAAAATTATCAGAATCTTATTAGGTAAGATTTATACACCATGTTGGTGGGAGGTTTGATTTAATGACCACTAAAGGTCCCTTCTGGAGATGTTTCAGTGCACCTGTATATATCTTACATATAAGGTACCAAAATTGGCTCCTTAAATTAATTCAGAGCATGTTTCTGTCTGAAACTTAGAATATCAATTGCATGCTAAACTCCTCAATACAAACTTTTTATTTCAAATCTCTTTTCTTTCATTTATTTCCAGGTTATTAAAACCTAGTGTTACCTGGTTTTCTCTGGTGTTTTTTGTTTATTTGGGGAAAAATTACATGAGCACTCCCAAAATACCCATGGAAAGTAATACATATTGATTTATTACGAAATTGAATGAACTACAATGTACAGATGATATATAGGGACAAGAAAATTATGGTTCCTCAGCATTCTGGTTGGCTACTGATGATGTAATGGTGCATTATTAAGTGATAATTGTTTTATTATGGTGTTTACAAGGAGACAAATGGTATGTGAATCGATGCACAGGGAGGCCACAAAACAACTTGCTTATTGATTCACAAGCTGTTTGTATCAAAGTTGGCTGCTCAGAAGGGAAAACAAACCCAATATACTCCAGGGTGTTTTCATAAGGATAATAGTTTTGAAAGCATGGAGTCTGAATTTACATTGGAAATTGGCTCAAATCTGAAATATACTGTTCTCTTTAAGATATTGAATTGAAACACACACACTGAGCCATGGAAAGCAGTTCATAGCATACCTTTCTCTGCCATTGACTTTCCTCAGCTGTCACGTTGTGGGGTTCAGTGAACTTATTTCTGTTTCCTCGTTTCCTTAAGTTGTTTCAGAAGAGTACTTCATCATTAGTTCTATAACGTGTTAAAGTTCTAAACACTTTGCGAAAAAGATCTGCCTTTTTGGAGATTGCAAACCTTTAAGAGTTGGTGAGATCAGATTAGTAGACACATTTCCATTCTTCCAAGTGGTAGAATATTAAAGAGCAGAAAATTGTTGCCCTACATAAACACAGAGTAGGGCTAGATCAGCGCTTTGGTCTCACACAACTTCCACTAATGTCAAGAATACTGCTCTGGAATATTCCAGCCATGTACCATCACTAGGTTTCTGATTTTGCAGATCAGTGTCTTTAAGAATTCATATCCACAGACGAGTCACTGAAGCTTAATCAATCACTGTCCACCTGCTGAACAGACAAAACCCCTTTTACAAGGTGCTGCAATTTAGCTTATGTGTTGGAAACCCTTAGAAAAGAACTTCAGCAATGCCAGTTTAACTTGCAACTAAGATTAAAATAGGCAACGCAGAAATAGGTATTGAGCTTAAGCAGGGCAACGTAGCAAATCACCTTAACTCAGCAAAATGTTTGACTCTTCATGGCTTAATAGCACACTAGAAAATCCCAAATCCCTCTTCTCTCCGAAGTCACATCACATGCTGCGTTGAAAAGAAAGTTTCTGTAAAATTAAGCCCCTTGAAAGAGGAAAAGCAGCGAATGATGTTTTGTACCTGAGCACTTTTTGCAGAACGGACGTATTTTTATTCAAGACTAAGGACTGGTTGTGCTCCTTTGATGTCCGTGTTTTCCCTTTCATAAGAACCCCTCACACATTTGAGGGCCTTCACAGGGAGATGTTTGCTGGTGCTCAACAGCTTGATCTTTTGCACTTACCGTGTAGGAACTATTGCAAAAAATATGGATCTATTGAAATGTCATATTCGCTTTCCTTTAGAGATGCTGTTAATCTAAGTATCATTTCAAGGAATGCATTAGCAAATGAAATACAATCTTTTAACACCAAGGGCTAAGTGTCTTGGGTTTGACTGTACGTAAATACAAGGGGGGGACTTTATAAGATGCAGATATTCTCACAAATGTGTAGTGTATTCCATACCCAAAACAGGCAGGATTTTAATGCCATGATTAGGTACTGATCATCAGCTCCTGCAAACTCCTCATTGCGATCAGCAGGAATTTTAGGAAGCTTAAACAGACCAAAAAAAAGTGTAAATTTCAATATGAGATGATAACTTGTTTCTTCGCGTCCTGATACTTGTGCATGAAGTCCAGAGCATGAATAATTTTACTCTAGAGTCTTTTAATTATTCATGTACATAAGCATTTTCAGGTTTAAACCTTTGCTTTCATTCTTATAGTGCCTTTATTGGCTTTGGGTTTTATTTTGGGTTTTTTTACATACAGTCAAAGCTAGTAGAATAATTCCAACTTTTTGCTTCCTTGTGAAAAATCAAATGTTATGTATTTTTTCATTTCAGTGTACTTTACTTCAGCATTTTATTTATTTTTGTTTTATTTAAATCTACATGGCAATGCTACAACAGTACTAAAGACTTTTTTGATATGTCTAGACCAATTTGCAGAAAAAATAACCCAATTAGGAAAACTTTTCTAACAGTCTAAGGAATCTAAATTTTAGCTCATAAAAACAGTCTTCTGTTACCTGATCTTAGGAAAATTACTGTTTTCATAAAACAAAGGGAGTAATAGGGAATTGTATTGGGCAAGGAGCTATGGGATTAAACATATTGCCTTAAAAGGGGAAAAAACCAGTCTCCAATGCTGCATCCTTTGTAAGACTAGTCACAGTTGGGGTTTTTTTCTGTTTTGTTGCCCATCTACTTAAAATCCAATATTCCCTCCATAACATATCACACAGCCTGCCTCTTTCTCTTCTGCTCTGAATTTCAGAAGTGTTGGAAGTCTTGTCTGGCTTTTCTAGTAGAGCTTCTCCTTGTCTCCACTGGTGCTTTTTTGTCTCTTCCTGCAATGCTGATTTAGAGTCTCCTTTGGAGAAGACAATTAACAATAACTTGAACAAGGCAAGACCCGAGCATTTACCTAAACTTAAACACCTTTTTCTACGTTTTTAGAAAGAGGATTGACCTCAGCATATTCTCAGTCGTTTTCTGAGTGCAAAACTTGTATTTTTCTAGTCTTAAGTCAGGTCTGGCAGATACTTTTCTTCACATCACTGTTTCTGAAAGTCATAAATCTGTACATCCCATGAGCAGGGCAGACTGCACATTTTTCTGCACAGCAACATGTCATCTGTCATGAATCTCTTCCACGCATTGTAAATGAATCACTGCTGTCCCGGGCTTAGACTGCCCTCCTGCCCAGTATCCCACACACACTTCCCATGGAGAACAGCTGTTCCACCTATGTTAGCCTTCAGCTAAGCTGGAAGAGCAAGGATCACAGCTCTTTGGAACTCTGCTTGCGGGGGGGAGGCCCATTTTGGATCCAAGCAAGGGGTGTGTGCTGAAAGGCGACTGCTGCTTGCTGAGGAATGTTTGAGGGGACAGAGGTTTGTACATTTTGTTTGTAGCCACAGGTATCAGATTTGCAGTCAAAGGCATTGGACCAGGGTGAGTCACAAAGTTTCAACTGACAGAAGCTTTTTATAGAATCACAAAATGACACAATGGTTGAGGGTTGGTAGGAGTGTCTGGAAACCATCTAGTCCAACCCTCCCACTCAAAGCAGGGTCAAACAGGGGCAGGTTGTTCAGGGCAGTGACCACGAGTGTTGAATAGCTCCAAGAATGAAAAATTCACAGCCTCTCTGGGCAACATGTTCCTGTGTTCAATCACACTTGAGGAAAAAAGGTTTTTGTGATGTTTAAATAGGTTATCTTGTACTTTGGTTTGTGCTTTCCACCTCTTGCTCTTTCACTGGATACCACAGAACTACATCTGGTTTAGTCTTCACTGAATGTGAATTAGGAATTGGTAGTGAGAGTGGAAATGGGCTATTGATTATTTACCATTAAAGTCAGCAAAAGGATAGGTTTTCAAGCTGATGAATAGGCAGAGGTCAACTAAAGTAGTGCGGAATAGACATTGAAATTAATGGTACAGGACTTTTTGGCACTCAAATTATCTGTATTCTGCAAGGCAAGGATCAACTCAAGAATGGAAAACACATCCCACTGCGTGGCTATGTCCTTAATGAATTATTTGACCCAATGTAAAGACCTGATTTACAAACCTCTATGACCCCAGGAGCATGGTTAGAAAGCCAATTCTTTTTGCTAAATAAAAGCCTTTGCTACCAAACCGACCCACAAACTTGTAAAAACTGTTTGCTGTGCTGCTTTATTCATCTGCTTTTGGACTCTGTTCTCTGAAGCATAATCCTAAAAAAACTTTATCAGATTGTCACCTTTCTTCCTTAAGACATGACCAAAGCCCCTCTGCTGTTCCCATCACTAGTACACACATCACTTGCACCCAGCTTTTGAAGCATTTTCTCATTGATCCTCCTGCCTTCAAAAACTTGTGGAGAAGCTGCTAATTGCATCATGTCTCTAAAGGCTTCAGTTGACACCAGTTCTGATGTTTGTGAAGTGAATGGCACACATTCCTGGGTATATTTTAAAATCCCAGTAATTATATGACATGTGGTACTCTCCACTCTCCCCCTACAACAGGCTTTTGTAATACTAATACAAATCACAGGATTCCAAGATGTGCTCAGTAGAGATATTTTGCTGGAACTTGATGCATGTTACTAAGGGGTTTAATTCTTTTATCAAAATAAAGATCTGATCAGGAAGGACTGATCTTCTATGGAAAATGACTTATTGCCATAGGTAATCAGGCAAAATCATTAATCAGAGTTCTTCCATTCACTTTCAGGTGTTTCCCACCCTGGGCACAAACTGAACATTAAAAAGAGAATAATGCCATCTTATGTGACCTTTAGGTGGAAATAACTGTCTGTACATTGATTATTAGGATGTTCAAATAATTTTTTTGTTTACATCATGGCTTGGACTGAACTCAACACATTTCAGAGTCAAACACTGTCCCTGTTTCTAATCACCTTGCTTCATGAAGTAATGGCAGCAGCACTTTGCTTAAACCATTTGATATTCCAGTGTATCACATGGTATTCAGAGATGCAGCTATTCCAGAAATACATCCATTATATTAAGACATTATTATTTATTTCTAAATCATTAAGCATAATGTGACTTTTATGTAGGTTTACAGATACATCAGTAAGCAGTAATGACTTTTATCTCATTTGAGCATATGCATGGAAAGCTTTTGGGGGGCATCAAGTTTTTATAATCGTGATGAACTTATATTTTTAGCAGACAGGAAAATCAGAGGAAGAATTTCTGAGACCTGTCAATCAAAAATAAATGTTTCATGAAAACCTCTAGGATAACAGTCAAACACTAACAATTTATAAGTAGGTTCAATGACTGGTCTCGCTTGACAAATTTTTGTGGTCATCTTTAATATTCATTCCTTTCTCTCCCAGAGTTTTTGGTGCTATGTTTCAGCTTCTAAAGATTAATTTGCAGTCTCTATAATTCTCAACATTTCATATACTCTAAATGGCAGATTAGATCCAAAGTGACAGAGATTTCTACTCTGAGTCTGTGTGGTATTCATTATAAAATCAGCCCAACTGTGACTCAGTTATAGTTTCTTCACGCATTTTTCTCTCTTATATGTTGGTCTGGTTCAACTCAGTGTGTTGTCTGAAATTGCTGTTGACTAAGGCATTATATGCTGGTGTGACAAAGAACTGCCTGTATAAACTGGAGACTTTTAACCCAGCAGTTCTACATTTAACTTTCTTAAATTCCCTGTCTTCTCTTCCTCTTCAATACCATATTTGAAATTCTTTCTCTGCTCCCCTAACGCAAAATCTGTAGCAAGTATTAATTCTATTAAGTACAGCAATTTTTTGTTTTTCCCTCAGGAATCCAAGCACCCCTTTTAAAGTAACCTCCAAAAAAGTGAAAACTTGATATCAAATTCCTGAGAGCACTGAAGAGCAGCACAATATGCACTGTCTCAGTCTCTTAGGTCAGACCCTACTTCCTTTCCTTCCTTTCAAGTTACTGTAGGACTACAACTATTCTTCCAGATTAATTCTTGAATAAACTGTATAGCAGTAGTAATAATAATAAGAAGAATAATTTAAAAGTTACATAAGATCTGTAGGTAAAAATATGAATATCTGGGTTAACTCTGAGTACGGTCTCAAAATTGGAATAATATTTGATGCTGAATTGAAAGAGACAAAAAACAACCTCTGTATGTAGCTGTACACTTACAC
The DNA here is from genome assembly GCF_036250125.1 of Pseudopipra pipra. Classification (NCBI taxonomy): domain Eukaryota; kingdom Metazoa; phylum Chordata; class Aves; order Passeriformes; family Pipridae; genus Pseudopipra; species Pseudopipra pipra. The sequence goes on from NC_087564.1 coordinate 4,904,507, forward strand.
ACGTATATGTATGTATTTTGTCCTCCCAGCAGGTACATTTAAGTTCCCATGAAGGTTTCTGTAACATATTCCTTTTTTACTTCCAGACCTGCCTGTCTCTCTTGTATGCTTAGCAAGCCGTGAGCTGCATCGATTGCAGCAGACTCTTGCCCAGAGAATTGCACTGATTTCAGCAGCAGCAAAACAGTATTTTAGTGCCATGCCCCTGTGACTGCGAAGGAGAGAGGAGGAGAAGCCATGGCTGAAATGCATTTTCAGGGGCTCTTTTATCACCTCTATGGCACAAATGTCAATTCAAGCCATTTTTTTACCTGCTGGAAATCCAGCCTCTGATTATACTGCTTGCCCAAATGCTTTTACAAAATGGGTAATATTTCTGATTTTCTGATTTAAATTAGAATTTCCTTCCCCTGCAATTTTTATTGTAAGCAGAATATAGTGTACTTGGAGCAGAGCTATAGAGAGGACCCCCTTCTCCAATGTTTTATGCATGCTGATGCCTTGCACAAGGCAGAAACAAGTAACTTAAACAATACAATAAATTTTAGTGAGACATAGATACCGGTCTTTTCTGGCTTGTCTATAAAGTGAAAAATATGGAATGATTTGCTTCCCCTTTAAGGAGGTTATTAGCTTGCTTGTATCTACCAGAGGAATAGAGGTGCACACAGTCTCCCATTATTCACTGGGTTTTTAATCTTGATCCCTGGCTTCTGCGATAAGTTATTGCTGGGGACTGGAATTGCTTGGGGAGTGATGCAGGTGCCTGAGGGCCAGCAAGTGGCTCTGTTATGAGAACTGGCTCTAATGATTAATGGTAGGATGCAGTGCACTACTGCTGACTTCACTGGGAAATACAACATTGTTAATTTTATCATTATAAACTCCCAGCACTGCAAGAGAATGTGTCTGCCTCCAGGATGGTGAATTTGATAAGAGGGCTTTTCTGATAAGATATCTCGTACTCCCAGGGAAAAGCATTCATGTTTAATCAGGGAGTATTTAACTTGCAATCCAAATGTTACCAAGTAATATGTACAGGTCATTTTAAATTTGTGCTCTACAGTTCAGGTCACAACATTATAAATGAGTTTGTATACACACTGAAGAAAGAATCAATACAGCACTGCTCTTTACAAAGACTGTCATAAGCCAGAGAAACTAAATATTTTTTCAGTCAAAAAGGGGACAGACTTTTTAATGACTAGTAATACTACAGACAGATAAATACACACACAGAGCCCAGGAACCAGTCTGTAAAATACTCTACAGCTTCCACTCTTGCTGGTGGCAGTGCCTGTGATTTCAAAGCAAACCACTAAGGACAAAGAGGGATTGCATCTTCTCCCTACTGATTATGTGAAACCGGTCATAGGACCAGCATGCATTATTGGGGTAGAAAAAGACAATAGTGTGCCAGTTCCTTCCTTAGGTCTTTGTGGGATCTGCATGTGCTCTGCTGTCCTGCAGAGACATTTGTGCTGGCTTTGACTGGGGTACAGTTAATTTTCTTCCTAGTAGCTTGCATGGTGCTGTGGTTTGAATCAGTGATGAAAGCAGTGTTGGTAACACAAGGGTGTTTGAGTAGATGGTGAGCAGTGCTTACACAGCCTTGAGGCCTCTTGATTCTCATGCTGTCCCAACAGAGAGGAGTCTGGGGGTGCACAACAAGTTGAGAGGAGACACAGCTGGAACAGCTGACCAAAGGGACATTCAATAATGTAGGACATCGTGCACAGCAATAGAAACCACAGGGAAGGAGGAGAATTCATCTTGTTGCCCCAAGATGAAATTCCTGCTCCCTCTAAGTAAATACTTAATTTATATCGAGGATTTTGTATAGTCTTTGTTCTGCCTTGGCACACGTGTCCCTATACCATCACTGTTCTTTACAGTCCCTTCACCCAGTTTAAGTCTCTACCTCTCCTTCTGTGCCTCCATCTCCCACAATCCTTCCCCAGAACCTCGTGCTCTCCCACCTATGTTTTTGTTTCCAAAAGCTGTTGAATGGTCAGTATTTTGTTCACTGTTTGTGTGTTGCATGGGTCTCACCAGTGTATGGGTTATTTTCTCTCTCTTTCGAATGAAAACTCTTCAGGCTATGGTCCTCCTGCCTCTTTGAACACTGCCTGGAAGAGTCTGGCTGTTATTTCGTAGCTCCTTATGCCATGACAATACACATGATAAAGACTTTATCAACTTTGTCGCATTCTCCATGATGGTAATATGAACAGACATAAAGAAAATTTTGAAATAGTGAATAGCTTTGTATTTTCATGAGAGATATTCAGTCTAGGAGTTGGGACATAAAGCAGAGAACAGCAGTTGAAGGTAATAAGGTGATTTTTATGGAAAACCTAATGGTGTAGTGTCACTTAGTAGGTCATTTTAGAAGTAGGCTTGTCTTGAAAGTGGAATAACTTTGTAAAACTGAGTGCAGAATGCCTTGCACTCTGACTCATGTTCTTTAACTCTATGTACTGTCTTAATCATTCGATCTGAATGTCCGTAGCAAAATTGATTTTGATAATAATGTAAATATTGTACTTGCCATTTGTTTAAATGCAAACTACTGTTGTTGTGACTCATTTTATAACCTTGTCACACTATTTAAGTGATATATTACATACATAATTGTGGAAACTAAAGAGTCCTGTAGTTCAGTGGACCCACTGCACAAAATACTAGAGTGACAAGAGCATGTTTGGTTCTCCCATTCTCGTTTAGATCTATAGCAAGTGTTTCTTTTGTGAAGAATTTTGACTTATCGGTACTGAAACAACTACCATTTACCCACTGATAACCATGAAATCAAAATCATGTAGAGCCAACAAATTTCAAAGCTTAGGTTTTGCCATTTCAGGTTGGTTCATAAGCCCTGAGCTAAATGTTGCAATGCTTCCTGATTTCATGTGCTCTGGAAGGGAGAGGAATGGCAGGCTGATGTCTATCAACTCCAGTATTCATAGCACAGGAGTAATGGCAGCTGGTAGTATCAGCTTAACTTAAGTAGATGATACAGTAAAAGCATGTTCCTAAGTGGATAATGGGAATGCCATCCTGAATCTCCAGAGGGAGGGTAATCCATAGCAATCGAGGTGACTCAGAGGCCCAGAAGAAGTGCCTGGATGACTTGGATGTTAATGTGTGCAGACAGAAACTGCTGTGCACTTCTCCTGATAGCCCCGGAACCGCCGCGCTGTCTGTGCTGCGCACACATCTGTTTGTCACTCCTGGAGTGTTCTTTGGCTCATTGTCAGAGGTGAAATTTGTGCATTTGCACAGGAGAGTTTCATGGGTTAACAAATGAGGAGCAGGGAGAGGCAGCTGATTGCTTCAGAGGTGAATCTTAAAAAGCTGAAGCTTTAGAAGTCGTCACAGGAAGAGATAACTGGTCTGAGTTTAAAAAGGGAAGATCTGCTGGACTAGATCAGATTTTGGTTCACCTAATATCTTGTGTGAAAATAAGTGTTAGTGCCCTGACCTGTAAACAATTGTATCTGATAAAAATAGCAGGAATGTTTTAAACTCATTTTTCATTTGTATAATATCTTACAATACACAGACCTGTTGAAACGCAGGCTGAGATCCAGTATTCCATTATTTGTACCTTAGTCTCCTACAGAATGAAAAGGAGTTTTTTTCCCTCCAGTGTGCACTTGGCTAGATGTATCCTGGGTTTTTTCTGCCTTCTTTTGAAGCAACAAAAGTCAGCCATGGCTGGAATCAGAACACTGGATAGGATAGGATAGCAAAGTGCTTGGAAGCAATACAGAGAATCTTGTATCCTCAGTGTCTGACATCAGAAATGAAGGCTTCTTTGGTTGGGGGGGGTGATTTTATTTTATTCTCCCCTTCTTATCCTCCTTCCTGCCCCAATCCCCAAACCAGTCATATTGTGAGAGCCCTTTGAAAGAGATTTATTCTTAGGGAAGGTGGAGGGTAGTTTAAGAGCTGACTTCATTTAAATCTATATCTCTCCCTCAGAGAGTGTCTCTAGTGTCCTTAAGAAGGAAGTAGTAAAGCGATGTTTACCTCTGACAGCTTTATTAAGAGATTAAATGTTAACTTTTACACGACTCTTATAAACTGGTGAGCCAGGGAGCAACTAGTCCCTCCAAAAGGCTGTTGCCTGACTCAGTTAGGGCTGCACTGGTGCAGTGCTCAGGGCACACCTGTGCTGGGGAAGGAAGGCATTCCAAAAGCCTTGATACAAGGAATGTAGTCAAAGACAAGTGTGTCGGCACAAGAAAGGCCTAAATGTAGTAAAGAAAAACTGAGGTAAATCTGAACCACATCTCTGCTAGAAAGTTTGTGTCTTTCAGGTTTAACTACAAGCTTAATAAATGAGCTCCTGAGCAGAACACCTTGATTAATATTCGGGTTCTAACTTGACTGAACTATGATCCCGTTTAGGGAACTAAGGCAGCTGCAGCCACCACACCACCTCAGGCAGTAAGGAGTATCTGTCCTTATCACTTACCTACTCACTGTGTGCTCAGATACCCAAATCCTTGTCAGTTATTTCACAGCAGCTGAGCTGCAGTTCTTTTCCTGTTTCACAAAAATGAGGAAGAACAGCTTAGGCTCGACCCATTCATTTCAGCTAATGCATTTAGAGGTGTTTTCTGCTGTAGGCAAGGAATATGAAAACAGCACAGCTCAGGCAGTGAATTGTAACTAAATAATGCATCCCAATCCTTTAGTCTTTCTGCCTCTGCTTTCCTACTTAATCTTCTGAGGACTAAAGTTTTTAAGAGTAAGAGGGCATTGGGATGAAGCGTGACAAATGGTTGGTGTGGAGGGTCAGTTTTCCCTCTCTAAAACAAAGCTTTATAAAAATCTACATGTCACTACGTGTCATGTAAGCCAGTACAAGTACTACTGTCCTTGTAGTGCCACATAGATATATGTACATTATACTTGTGACACGTGACTGACAGGTCTGAGAGAGGCAGAGGTGATGTATTAGCACCACAGTCTCCTTCAATCCCAGTGGATAATGGCAACATTTCCTCTTGAAGTTGGCTGGAGTACAGTGTTTCTTGTTTAAACAAAAGCACAGATTCTCTTGTAGCCTGCTTTCCCATAGCTACTTGCAAAATGTGTATCTGACAAAACACTATTATACGCATGTGACCATTTCCAAAAGGAAGAAAATTCCACCAAAATAGTAATAATCCTTCCCCACCACTCCAAAACTGTGCAGTCAGATTTTTGAGAGAGGGAAGAACAGAATCAGCATCTGAATTAATCCCGGGTATAGTATTCCCCTATGATTCTGGGGCCTAAATGCACTATCAGAAATACTATTCTTTCCCTTATTTTCTCACTTAACTGATAGGGTCAAAGAACAGATTATCTATTTACTCAGAATGCTCTTGGTGGTATAAGACACAGCATAGAATTCTTACTTTAAGAGACTTTATTGAATAGTCTGTTGAGATGTCTGGTTAGGAAACGATGCACTTTTTGGTAGAAACAAATTTGATCCAATTTAGAGGAGACAATATATACTGAAACACAATTTCCAAGCCTCCTTGGATCCTGAAGGCCTGTGCCAGCTCAGGAGCTCATGCACAGCTGTGCAGTTGGAAGGTGATGTTGTGACCAGCACAGCTGGGAGCAACCACACCGAGGGTACAGCGGTGGAGACTCAGACTGTGAATTTCTGCTAAAAAAGAGGAGCTGGTTTTTTTGTGAAACACTTTACATTTGTTATGAATGCTGAGAAATAGAAACATGCATCCACCTCAAAGTAGTCTCAGACGTGCTCTATTCTTGGCAACCAGGCTTTGTGATCTGTAAGAGCAGTTTTTCCATATTCTTTTACACATGGGTAGTTGCTGTAGCTGTGCATGAACAGGAGAATGAAAAAGGAGGGTTTTTTCTCTTTTTCTCTGAGCTAACAGTGTGAAGCCAGGAAGGAGGCTGTGCTCTGCAACATGACAGGTGTGTTCTGGGCTGCTGTGTTGTATGTCACAAAGAAATTGCAGAATGACAAGCTGAGATAACATGATAAAGAAAATCATATATGATTTTCCTGTTCCATACCCTGTGGTGAGTGGAAAATAGTCTAATTTAGTTACTGACATAAATAGGCTTGACGTCTTGAGTTGCATTTTCTATTTCATTGTCTGAAAAGCCCTTGTACTTCTCCAGGCATCTTCTCACCCAGAGTTCTTCATAGAAATTAGAGAAAAATCATTGCTTCTAGGCTGTGATTCCTCTGGCTTATTTTAGATGTCCCTCCTTGGACATGATCCATGCTCTAGTAGAAGTGTCAGTTGTCTTCCACTGGTTATGCAAGGAAAACTACCTGAGATGTCAATGTCTACTTTGTAAGCACCTAAGATTAGGTGAGATGAATTCCAGTGTGACTGGGTAATACACTGTGAGTCAACACAGTGTAGTGGGAGGATCACAGGTGTTGGGCTTTTCAGGTGCTAGCTAACTCCATATATCAGTGTGTCCCTGGAGACATTTGTTGTCTCTCCTTCCTGCATACTTAGGATCATTGCCAAGAGTGGCACTGCTTTGTTTTCCTGCTTCCACAGTGAGAGCTGCCGTGTAATGTGGCACCGAGCCTCCAGCCTAATTTGTAGAGGCTTGTGTGTGAACTTAGGACAAAAACTTACTTGCCCTGTCAGCATCCTCTGCTCTGCTGAGTGTTTAGAACCAAACGTGATAAAGAAAGTAGAAATGCAATTAACAAAGACCAATAGATACAAAAGCCCAGAGCCAGTTTTAGCTCCTATTTGTCGATCCGGGCTGCCATCGCCCCAGTGCTGAGACATGGAGTTATTGCAAAGTCAATAGCAGTGGCATGGCTTTCAGTAATGATTTCAAGTCAGTCGTGATATGCTGCAGAAAGCACTGCAGTCAGCTTCTAGTGCTCCTCCTTGCCATAAGAAGTTTTGAGGCAGAGCCTTTTCTCCTTGTTCTGGTGACATGGGCTGCCCGAAAGCTTTGTAGCCGGTCAATGCAGGCCACACATCTCTCTGTCTGCTCTACCCACAGAAAAGAACTAAAAAAAAAAAGAAGAAAAGGGAAAAAAGTCTTAACCACAGTACACATGCTTCTTTGGATAGAACTTAGCAATTTACTTTTCACCTGTAACTGTGTAGAGATTTGTCAAACTCGAGCTTAAGGACAGTTGCTGCCCTTGGGGAGACCCTGCTATATTTTCCTGCAATATTTTGAAGATTTTTAGGTAGTAATGAATTTCCACATTTGGTTTCAAATGTTAGGGTAGTCCTTGTCATACAGTGTGACTACACTGAAGATTAGACGGTCTTTAAACAAAGATCAGAGGAGAACATCTGGATTTTTGGTAATGTTAATGCCCCACAGTTGAGCTGCAGCTCTCTAAACAGTAACAAAGCTGGAAAGCATCTGTAAGGAGCACCAGGGACCTCGTGGCCTGAGGGCTTAAAATTTACACTTTGTGTATCCCAAGCACCATTTAGTGTTTTATAATATTTACAGTGCTTCTGGTGTGCAGGAGATATTCAGTCTCCTAAGATTCTGTTCAGTGTGCTTTAAAAATGTCTTGAGAACTGTTGTCATCTACTTATCAGGTTTTGCAAACAATATCACCGTTGTTTATGTTGCTAAAATACTTTTTGAAAAGTCCAGGACTGTGATAGAAGAGAACTGTGTGCAGGTATTCAGGATAATTAAGCAAAGGCACAGAAGGGAATGAATGTTGTAGGTCTGTGTGATCCTTGTTATCACATTCACAGGCACAACAGGAGGGCCAAGTGAGCCAGGATCTGCTTCCTTGGCACAGACCCTTGGGGATGGGACTGAGAAATACTGAACACAAGTTGTGGGTCATCTCCTTTCTTCAATTAAGCTCTTTTGGAGACTGTGTGCTTGTCAGCTCACCCCACACCTGAATGCCATGTGGCAGTCAAAGTGGAGCTCTTGGTTTCCTCACTAATGTCACTGAAGCTCTTTCTATGAAGGGTACAGTAAGCCCAGTCCTGTTCACACAGTTCTTATTTCCAGTCCCCTGAAATTCTAAATTTAGAAGAGGAAAATTCAGTATTAGAAATTTTTGCTGTTAAAACAAAAAACAAACAAACAAACAAACAAACAAAAAAAACAAAGAGCAAAAAAACAAACAAAACAAAACAATAAAAAACCCCAAACAAACAACAACCAAAAAAACCACACAACAAAAACCCCCTCTTTATACCTGCCATACTAAGCATATAGTAAATAGGTGGATATGGGATTACAAACCACAAAAAATAGTAAGAATACTTATTACTTGCCCTTTCCTGATCCACCATGAAATCCACATATTGATGGTAGTTTATCATTTGAAAATAATAATCAAGATGATGCAATTTTCTAAAGACAAGGTGAATGTAATTCCTACGAGTGTCAGCTACACAGGATGGTGAATTTCAGTTTAAAATCAGTTGGGTAGAATTAGTTACATCAGGAGAAATGGCCAAGAACTCTATGTCTGAACTACAGATTTGAGGTTTCAGCTGTAAGTTTTAAAGTTAGCTCTGGTTAAATCTCAATTCAAGTGAGTTAATCTGGTCAGCATGAGGATAAAAAGGCCTAATCTTTTTTTGAGAGGGTGGGTTGACTCATGAGCAAAGCTGTAACTTTGATTTCATAGTGGTTTATGGCATTGCTGCTTAATTCTTTCCATTTCAAAGAGTTTGTTTCTTAAACTGTCTCATCTAATCATGATTTTTATCTATTATGATGAAGTTCTGAGTTCATCAGCCTATTTCAGGCTCAAGTCTGATGGAGAATTAATAGTTTAAACTTGAAAACAGCAGCAGAGTTTAGAATCACTTCCCTCTCCCCTTCCCCATTGCAAGATTTCTATCAAATATGGAGTTTGCACTGTATTAAACTTCAATCAAACTCCGTCACAAAATAGAAATCTACATGAAACCAACTTTATTAACTCTTCTGTGCACTCAACTACTTCCTTTAAAGAGAAACAAAGACAACTTCCAAAAAGACAGTGAAACATTAGAGGTACTCTGCCCAGGCTCCAAATAAAATTACTTCCCTGCTTTACCTGGTCACTTTGCTGAGGATCACACAGATCTGCAGAAGAGGTTTCACAGCAAAGTTCCTTGTAAAAGCCAAATGTTTCTCCCTGTCATTGGCCCAGAATTTATCATTTACCTTTCCTCTGGAAACCTTTTACCCCTTGGCTGAATTTGGAGCCAGCATAGGTTAATCTCTTTTAAACCCAAATCTGTGTGAAGTGCAAGTGAGAACACAGGTGTGAGTGGAGCTTTGGCTTAAAATAGCAAACAGTAGTAAAAGTAGTTGTTATTCATTTGGGAGAAGATAACAAATGAGACCTCCCAGGAGCCAGCAGTGCAACTTCACACTGCTTCTCATCTATATAAATGATCTAAATAGAGATAGCAATGGTAAACAAGCAAATTCTACTGATAGCAAAAGTATCAGGGAGTAATAAGCCCAGAGCAAACACCAGAGTGTTTGGGAGATTTTGATCTACTACATCTGCAAATGCATAATTGTCATTCTTTCTGGCAAAAATAATTAAGATAATAAGCACAAATAAATGTGACTGAGCAGCACTATGTTGTACAGACATTTTAAGAAAGACCTTGAAACAAAAAAACAGAACCTTAATCTGAACTTTAAAATGAAGTGCTGACAGTGAGCCAGGATAGCACAGCTGAGTGCTACAAAATACCCAGGTCTGAAGGGCTGTTGTTTGTAAAGGTTCACCATTGCGATTAAACAGCCTGTCAAAATTAACTGAAAGTTTCCTTTCCTTAAGTATTTTAATTTTTTTGTCTGGGGTGTAATTTATTTGAATTATTTTCATCAAAACATTAGAACCAATTTAGACAACTGTGAACAAAACATTGTTGGTTAAATATCAATGTTTTTCTCCTAGTTTTTTTTTTAATCTCTTCCATAATACTACAAGATAAGTAGGTATATTCTGATGACCTTCCCAATGCTGTAGTTTGTTGTAAATGTCTCTGTAAGCTCTGTCTCATAAGCAGGTGTTTTTCTGAGTCTCATTTTCCTTCTATCTGCTGACCTTCCTCTATTCCTGGTGTGTGTGGGGTTTTTTGTGAAGGGTAAGCAAAACGAAGCTCAGTGGCTAAAGCATCCAAGATTATGAGCATCTAGAAGATTCTAGTTAGAATTATTGCATGGCACCAAGTCATATGAAGACTTATTGCACGATCCTAAGAAACTCTGCCTGGATCATGGATCATGGAGTGTGTGAACAGATGGGTAAAGGAAAACAAATCTACACACATACATTTTTGTGAGGGACAGATGTGAGGTGATTATTCAGAAGCAGAAGGGATACCAAGCTCCTGCTGAGCTGTGTTATGGAGCTAAATGTTATCCTCCCTCTCCCTTAATTGAGTGCTGGTTGGTTGAGTTTGCATGGTTAGTGTTTGGTGGGCCCTCACAGAGGAAGGGAGAATTGTTTTCTTCAAAGGAAAAGGATCACCCTCCTGACTGAGCAGATAACAAGTGCCCTCATGACTTGTTCATTAAAAGAGGAGTGAACTAGGCTGGTAAGGAGCAAAAGGAGAGAGTGTGCCTGGCAAAATAACTGCCAAAATCAACAGTTCTGTGCTCAAAAAATAAAGATAACCTTATACTGTGCATTTGTAATCTGAAGGTGAGTGAGGCTCTTGGATGTCTGAACAAAAACCAGACTGTGGAATGTGAGAATTCCGTGGTTTTCTGATCAGGAAGAGAGAAACCTGAACATGCTGGCTAACAGAGCTGGAAGAGAAAGGGAAAAAAAAGTGAAATAGAATTTTGCTGAATATCAAAGTATTGATCTGTTGATATTGCAAGATATTTTTACTTTTAAAGGTCTCAGATGCTCCCCTGCAGGCTGAAGGCTGTCCCTGTTTGACAGAGTGAGGAAAATTCTAAGCAGCTATGGAAGTCCTTTGCCAGGGAATAGCCCTGGTGCTGATACTCACAGTGCCAGGGACATTTCATGATCTTGTTGGAGTTGGTTTGGTTTGGTTGTTTGCAGTTGTTTGGGGTTTGCTTTTTTTTCAGGATCTGCTGTTGGGTTTTTGGGTTGATTGGTTGGTTGGTTTGGGGTTTTTTGGTTGTTTTTTTTTTCCACAGAGATACCTTACTCTTGAAAATCCTTTCTTATCTTTTGGCATTATTCTTTCTGAAGACACTCCTCTACTTCAGTTGGCAGCCTGTCTTCTTTCTCACACGCTTGTGATACTTTAACTGGTCTTTGGCACTTTTCATGTAGCATTTCAGGCTGCAGATCACCCTTGTATTACGCTGCATTCCCTCTTACCCTCCCACCCCTGACATGGTCTTGAGAGCTCTGCTCAGTTCAACGTGCTCAGAAGCTCCTCCAGCACCCAAACTTTGTGTGTGCAGTGAAAATCTACATCAGCTTGTAAATAACTAGTAATGACATGGTACTAAGGGAGGAAAATTTAACACAAACTTTATGAAAGCAATATTGATAATGACTGCTGTCCAAAAATGACTTTAAAAACCCTGTTAGGTGCTACAGTGTGTGTTAGAAGCAGGTTCTTTAATTTGCCTGTATGTAAGCAATAACTAAGAGGGTTTTTTTTTCTCTTGGGTGACGTTAGTGGTCTTGGCTACCCTTGACACTTCCCTCTGTACAGAAGCCACGAACAGCTCCCTTGGCAGTAAATTACCAGTAGCCCAGATAGACTTGAGGACTGAGAAAACAGCTAGTTGCCAGGGGACAAGAAAAATAAAGAGAATATACAAGTTTAAAACTTCAAAAATAATGTCATTTTGGAATCTTTTAGTTTTCCTTGAGTAGAAGGCGTTCTTAAACATTTTTTATACGTTTGTGTTACAGTTGTTGTCTCAGAGTTGCTGTCATGGGCCAGTGTCCCGTTGTACTAGGAACTCCAGAAACATCAAACAGAAAGATAAAATCAAACACACAAGGAGCAGAAAGAAGCCACAAGGCAATCTTGGTTAGTCTCATCTCATCATTGTTGAGATTCTTTAGACGGTGTCAGATGGGAGTGAAAAGAGAGGAGATGACTTTGTTGTTGACGGGGGGTAAGGGTGGGCAGTCCTTTCACTTTCAGAAGGTAAACTATAAAAGAAAAAAAAAAAGCAGTTAGAAAACTAAAGATTTAGAGCTTTCAACCTTTTTTCACTGATAGATGACCTCATTAGAGTAGAAGGGAAGAGATAGGTAGGATATATACTTGCACAGAATTCTATAGTGGTACTGACCTAAAATATTGAATGAACATGGACCATCCTTCAGTTTTCTTTAATTAAAACAAATGCATTGAGGACACAGTGGTATAATCCATCACTGAATTAATGGGGAGGAGAAAAGCTTCAGTCCTAAATTCTATCTAAGTACACTAATTTTCCATTTTATCACCTTCTAATTTTTACCTAATTGTTTTGTGGAGATGTGTTTTCTCTTCTGCTGATGTGCCAATGTCTTATAGAAACCACCCAAACTGAGATTGTTGGCCTGATTCCAGCACATACTCTGCTCTCTTTTTGTGGTAATTCAACTACCAGTGGAACAAAATCCCTCAACTGAGCAAGTGTGGATTTTTACTTTACGAAAACTTCCTGGGAATCCAAAGTTGTGAAAGGCATCTGAAGTCTGATGCAACAAAATCTGGGGCAGAGGGAGGAACCAACACCCTCTCTCTGACTCCTTGCTGTGCCTCTAACCCACATAGCTCAGTGAAGTGCTCATTGCTCCTGTTCACATCTACAAGCCCATCCATCTGTGTGTTTCACATGGAAGTTATAGAGGAAGGAGGTGCAGATTCTGTCCTGTTTTACCACTGGTGCAGGGTACCAAAAGTAAGGCTTTGTTTCATGATTCTCCTCTCTGAAATCTAATTATTCTACCTTTTAGGAAAGGTGATGTGTTTCCTCTGAAGTGCAAAGGGCCATGTCATTGGTGCTGGGCAGTCTGAAAGGCTCCTCCAAGGGACTGATGTAATACAGGGTCGTTTTCTGCCACTGGCTGGTACCACTGTGAAGTCTTAGGAAAAGAAACTAAAGCCTGTTTTTTTCACAGCATTTCCAGAAAGATTTCGCTTCCAGTTTTTAATGATTTTTTTTTGTCCTTAGCTGAGGAGTAAGACCTGTACCAAATTATAAAGTTATATTAAATAATCTTCACAGTTTTTCTCAGTCTTTCTAATCTTGCGGTGTTTTACAGAGATGATTCTCGGAGGCTTTTCGCCGCAGATTCCTGTGTCCCATTGCTTAACTAGAGCAAAAATAGGGTGATATATAGCATAACTAATTAGTGGCTGCGAGATAAAAAGGTAGATTTGCACTCTACATTTGCATCACACAAGGTTAGACCTTGTAAATTAGATGAAACACCATTAATAATCAAACAAATGAGGTCAGATCCATTGTTCTTTTCATTCTCTGCACTTCTGTTATGATAATTTTACACTTCTGCTCCACAATTGAAAAATTATTAGTTTCCTAAATGCTACATGAGTTTTGACAAAACAAACCCCTGCAGAATCAAAATAAGTAATTTTATATTCAGCAGAAATGATTTTCACATTAGCCTGCATGAAATATTATTCAACCCAATTATCACAATATGTGGACATGTATAATAAATAAGATACAGGAAATCTAATACCCTGTGACATTATATCAACAGTGCAACAGAAATATGTAATGATCTTATCTGTATCCACTGAAATGTGGGGCATGAATAAATTACTTCTCCCACTTGAACTTTTGATACCCAGAATGTGCAGCACTAACAGTGGGAACTTGTGTCACCAATCCTGCCTGAAGCTTCTGGGGTTTTCTGTAGGGCAGAACTCTTGGCCCAAAGGACTGTGCTCATGTTTCCTCTAACAGAACTTTTAAACCTGGTCTAGGTTTTGTCTGGGATTTTTTTTGCGGAGGTTGATTGTCAAGGACTCTATGAAGGGAGTGGATTATATTAATGCTGAATTACACCATATTATAGTAGAATGGTGGATGACTCTGTACTGATTTATCCCATGTATTCAGGTGCCCACATCCTTAACCCCATGAGAAACTTGTGAGAGGGCTGTGGAGAACTCTGCAGAACCCCCTCCCCTGCCCTTATTACCATGGAGACCCAATTCTGAATGACATGACACCTTACTCACAACCACAGGCAGCAGGAAGGTGTTATTTCCTTTTATGCATGGGAATATAAATTTACCTGCACAAATGAGACATGCAGCAGGAAGCCCTAGATTTGTTATCCCTGCCATTCCTTGCCTTTCTAATGAAGCCTAGTTCATGCTTGCCTTCATCTTCTCTACCCTATTCATTACTATTTTATTTTCTGGATCTAAAATGCTGTAGTAGTCCATCCTTCCTTTCTGGTTAATTATATTTGCTCCACATGTTTCCACTTTTGCCAGTTCAGCACCTCTGGGAGCAAAATCAGCTGTTGAACACTTGAGACTTTTCTTTGAAGTATTTTATTTAACATAGTTGGACAGCCAGAGGACAACAGGAGAGCCAGGATGAAACAAGAAAGAATTTAATGGCATAATGTTTCTAGGTTGCCTATTCCAGGGTGATGCTTCACTTTTATTACATGTGATGTAAAACAGTACTAAAGATAATCTACTTTCCTTCCTCTTTTGCCCAAACCTGTGTTGTTATTCTCCAATTATCTTTCTTTTTTCCTCTTAAGAATACTTTCAGTGAAAGTTTTACACCAAGCCTGTTACGTTTTTTACTTGCTCTCAAATCACTCAGTTCTCAAGTCTTAGAGGTAATTATCAATATTTCTTAGGTTTTCCACTGCATGTTCAAAACAAGAAAAGCAAATTACCCAGGAGACTGAATTATAAAATAACTGTAACAGCATGGTATTACATAAAGTCATACATTAAAAACAAAGGGGACTTTCAGAGCTCTAGAGTTACATGGAGAAGCAGAAAGGATCTAGATCCTGATTTGCTGAGGTTTTTTTCTGCTGATAAAGCAGTTCTTTATTTATAACTTTGAAAGACCTAGAAAAGTGTATATGCAGTTAGTCCTAAAGGGAAATAGACCTAGGAAGGAATAAATTTTAGTGAGCTTCAGCAGAAGATTTTTGGGACATTGCAATTAAGCTCGAGATGAAAAGCATCGCCAGGAAGTAATTTACCTTTGTTGTGGATGTGTTTTGTGTATTATTGAGAAGCTTCACACTTTGGAATGTTAACTTTATGTAGACCAAGCACAAAGGAATTTTAGTTTCACACACGTGTATTCTGTTTCAGGGCTCCCAGATACCTTGAGCAAAAGCATTTCACTTTTATTTTGGTGTCTTTCATCTGTCAATAACACATAACCACAACTGATGAAAACGAAACCAAAAAAAATCAAAATTTTCTGATAAATTAACTTTGTTTTTTAAGGCAATAAACTTTGCCAATGCCTGAATTCATCAGTAAAGAGCAGAATATACGTGTATAAGAGAGACTGAGATGTAGTTCAGTGCTCTACTAACTGGAAGCAGATCATCTGCCTGGCATAGCAAGTTTGTGTAGATATCATCAGTCAAACCCACTATTATACTCTATCAGTGTTGTGGAGATTTTTATATATATACAAGTTTTTTCTGTAAAGGTGCTTCTATGAGTAAACCTTGGCTAAATTTATGCATTTTGTGGTAATAAATACTGTTCATAGGATGTGAGCTTCAGTGGATCAGGGGATTCTGTTCTACCAGTGAGTGACTTCTATACTTCTCTCTGTGTTTTGCTGTGTACCTTCTCTACCTAACAGCCTACAACCACAGAGAACACAGGAAAATAATTCTTACTGCAGGGGTTTTTTTTAATCTTATTTAGTTGAAAATAATTAATAGGTTCCAAAGTTGCTGGGTTAGGCATGTTCTCATGCCAGTGCAGTATCAGTGTGCACCCTTCTCTTTAACAAGGCTTATTTCTGGATAAAACCTGGCCAAAAATAGGGTTTGCAATGTGCTAGAGACCTTGCCAGCCAAGTTAAGTCCACAGAAACCTTTTCCTGTCCAAGTTACAAGCCCTCATAGATTGATTTTTATATTGAAAGTGCTGTGACAACCTTAATGTAAAAGCCTGAACAGCAATGTTCTAATTAGAGTTTACCTTTTCATTTTCTCAGAATTCAACTGCTGAGCACTTTGCTTAGAGGTTCCAAAAGAAACAAAGGATTAAATACTCATATCACAGCTTAAGGTCCCTTCAGAGGTTTATTGACTTTTGTAAGTTCACCTGCTGTGGACTCGTGGAGGATTCAGAATCCTTAATGACAGCTCTGGTAAGGAATAATTCCCTCACGGGTGAGCTGCCCCAGCCAAGGGACAGCCCGAGACACATCAGGTTGATTTTGTCAAACCTTCTATTCCACAGGACAATTTTATCCATGCTGAACATGGTGACAAAATGACACAAGGGACAGGATGAGGAGAGAGAAGAGGAGCAATATGGGGAGACCACTCTAAAATTACACTAATTAATATAGCTTGAGATTACATTATGTGTGACACTAACAGCAGAACTCCCATGAATAATAATAATTCAGTGATCAGATGAAGCTTAAGACTTATTTTAATGTATCTCCCTGAGAAATACTCTAATGCTCACTTCTCAATTAAAGATGCAAATATTTAAGAGAAGTTAAGAGGCCTTGTGTAGATCATACAACAGACAGAAAAAATTAAATGTGTTGGGGCTGACTGCCCTCTTTCATATGACCATAGAACATTCCTATCTTAATTAAGAAATTTTTGTTTGATTAGTCTTACTATATAACAATTTAATTTTCAAAATTCATGGTCCTAATTTGTTATATTAGTGCCCAAACTTTAGCTGGATTAAAGCATAAATTACAGCCATGTTTTCAAAGAAATTTTAACTTACCTTCTACTATTCTCCTCTTGTTGAATGAAAACTCTTACAAACAAATAAAAAACTAAATATGTTTAAGAATAAACTGTCCTATATGCAATGAATAGAAGCACCTTTTATTTCCCTCACAGTAGCTGTGGTTTCCATAAGCAGGTGAGAAGGCATCCTTAGAAACTCTATCATCAGTTTTTCATTCAACTAAACTGGGAGTTATAGTGAAGATTTTATGTTCTAATGCTCTTAACACATCTATCTTTCCCCTCTAGTTTCATTTTATCCTCCTAATCTGACTGATTCTTGGATAATTTGCTCGGCAGAACTAAAATCAGCTTTAAGAAAATGATGAAGGTTGGGAAAACTTGCATAGAGGAGCCGCGTGTCCTAAATCGCATTAGAGTATGGGATTTTTATCCTTAAACTCAGTCTAATCCTACTTTACAAAGAATTCCAGTGGCTTACTCTGTAGCAGTAAGCTAAGGTCTATATTTCCTTTTCTTCCAAGACATACCATACCATAATTCCCAAATAAAAAGGGATGCCTAAGCACGTTTGACAAATTGAACTGTTCTCTTCCATTTGTAGTAGCCCATTGTGTGCACACAAGGCTTCCAAGTGCCTCCATAATCATGTCTTTTGAGGCATACCTGAAGGTGCTTTATGACTGACTTCCTCAATCTATATGCAGATTTATACTAAGCCAGTAAATAACTTGTAACAACTCCTATGGTTTGTACTCCTTGCAGTCCAATTCTGTTCGTTTGTGAACTGCTCTATTCTCGTGCACATCAACAGTAATAAGATTGCTAATAAAAAGCAGTTAATATAATATATAAGGAGAATACCAAGTGTAACTTAGAGGGACGGTTTTTGACACGAGTGCTTTTTACAGCTTTGGGCAAAAATAGATTAATACAGTTTTATTTGTTCTTTTGTTTTTCTTTTGTGGTGTAAATGCAGCCTTGTGGCAAAACTTCTCTCTCTAATCCCATTTCTCTTTCTCTCCTGTATGTTACAACCCTCTTGTTCATTTCAATATTTCTGCACTTTGACAGTTTCTTGAGGTCAGGTGCCAAAATGAATCAATTGTACACTTCTGAAAACACTCATGCATTGTCCTCAGTCAACATTTTTGTTCCAAAAGAGAAGCTATTGAAGATGAGCCTCCTCTGTCCTGTTGACTCTGAGAATAATCAAAAGTCCCAGTTGTGAAGTCTGTGTGCAGAGACTTCCTTGGTAACAGTGTCATTAATGGTGCCCATGAAGTTTCTTCAGGTGCCTCTCAGGATTATTTTGCCATCTGTATTATTCCAGTTTACAAGAACATCAACACATGTTGATGAAAAGGGAACAATCTCATTTGCTGGGGAAAAAAAAACCACTTCCAATCCTCCTCCTCTGAGCAGTCCAAAAATGAGTTGACTTTCTGCCTTCGGTTAATGTGATTTATAATGTTTAAGGACTGACTTGTCTCACTGTAGGGTAAGAGTGCAGCACTAAAACTCAAAAACCTAAATTTTTCTGGCTGGTGCAATGCAGCCAATGTGTGTGGCTTGTCTGATGCCGTGCTGGTTGGGGCTGTGTCCCAGCAGTTGGTATTGCTTCTCTCCTCACCACCACCACTGCAGAAATACTCCTGGCATTTGGGTTGCTATTGCTGAGACCTGATTTCTCAGAGTTCCCTTCAGTTGGTGAACTTCTCTCAATCTAAACCTTGGAAGAAAATGAGCACACTCCTCAGGAAATGATGTTGTATGGGTCTGAGATAAGGCCTTGTCAAGGAGCAAACTGGAAGGGCACATAAATATCCCACTTTCTCCTTGCCTAAGGACAAACCTGTTTGAAGGAGTGCAACCTAATGATTTTGCCTGTTGGTTTACATTGAATTGAATGAAAGACCTTTCAGAACTGTTAATGTTTACTGAGAAAAGACCATACAGCCCTGACCCTGTCATGACATCTATATACTTATGTTTGAAGATCCCCACAGGAACTCGGGGACTTTAAAAAGAACCCACTTTCACAAACATAATTATAGGTGTGGGCTTCAGAACATATTTTTGTTCAGTAGCAAGATATCAAGAGACGCCTACACCCTCAATTTTTATGCACTTGGATCTGTGGTTTAATATTTTCATAGAATAGGGAATGATTGAGAGTGGGAATTGCAGATCAGAGGAGAGGTAGTGAAATGTCATTTGTGTTGCATAATTTGTACTATCACTTGTCAACAGTGATCCCCTTAATGCCATCCCTTTGACAGATGAGCAAAGCAAGCTTTTAGAATTCTAAAGAGTAAAAGCTGGGATAAAAAGACAACTATGTTTGATTCCCTTCTGCAGTTCAAAGGATTTGAAAGTCATGACACTGGTTATTACTGTGGTCTTTAGAGAGATGCACAGAAACTTAATCTATCTAATCAAACTGTCTCCAAAGATAAACCAAATCAAAACTTTTACCTATACAACTTCTACTATGCTTTATTTTCCCCTTTTATTCCTCATTCTCCAAGGGGATAGCATATTCAGTATGTTAGCAATATTACTTAACTGCTTCACTGCTACTAAATCTATTATGTACGTTCACCTGATACCAACAGCTGATGTTTCTGAGGACCTCAGGGGTATCATGGGCAGGTTTTAACTGCAGTGACAGACATCACCCTGGAAGTCCTGGAGGAAAGGTGGAAATTTTGGTTACACTGTTAGATAAAAGATGCTGTTTCACAACATGCTTTATTTCAGTAATCATCCTTGTCCAAACCAAACGAGACTCCAGCAAAGAGGGTCTACAGCGTGAAATCTTTGCTCAGGATTAGGGCTGGTTTGACAGGCAGGTGCATATATGGGCACAGAAATAAAGGCGTTCAGTGGGCACTGGACTGGGCTGAACTGAGCAAAAGTACCATCAGTGGGCATTGGACTGAGCTGAAGAAACTGAGGTGAGCTAAATCAAAGGCACAGGCCACAGTTAATGCAGCGTTAGAATTTTGCATGTAGAGTGAAGAAGCAGAACTGATATCCTTAGAAAGATGTTGGTATGAAGATGTGCAAAATAATTGCATAACTACTTGTATCCTGTCTATAGAAAAGATGAATGTTCAAATGAAAGAATCCCTTTAAGGCCTGGAGGATGGCCAGAGGAATGGAGAAGCTGATTTATAGTGTCATAGAATCATGAAGTTGTTTATGTGGGAAGGGACCTTTAAAGTTCATCTACTCCAACCCCCCCTGCCATGGTCAGGGACATGCTCAGATTGTTTTAGGTTGAGACTTAAAGAACTCTGTTTCCCTTAGCCAAATAAGAGCTGTATGTGAACATGATTATGCTTTTATGAGTATAACAAGCATAAAAGTTAGTACCAGGTTGGAAATACCAGTACAAGATCATATTTAGAAAGATAAAGATTTGTAAAGACCACAAAAATGAAGCTCTAGAACTATTAGAACACAAAACAATGTGTAAAGGAGCCTAATTTTGTTCCAGGGCAGTATTTTATAAAGTCCATGTAAAATGGATATGTATTTGCAGTGTATTTTCCCTGCATTCATACACTGTTATTAATCCAAATGGCAGAGTTATTGCCAGTTGCTCTTAAAGGCTGAAAATTTTCTTTATCTTTGGCTTAGCTGGAGTGGGAGTAGTCTTCAGAGCATCAGAAGTTGTCTGCTCTTAGTGTGTCAGAAAGTGAGTTTTTACGTATTCTGGGAAGTTTCTCAGGTATATACCTGCAGTTTTTTACTTGTTAATGGTAAAATTAACCTGATTACTCCATTCAGCAGAGGAAAGGATTGTAACTGCTTTGCTGGGAACACCGGTGGTGTTTTGCCTCTGTGTGGTAAATCATCCTTAGGCTTCTTCACATGCATGGAACTTTTTAGGTGAAATATGCCCAAAATTGTGCTTTTGTCTTTTCTTTGTGGATCATTGAAGTTCTGAAGCTCTTGATTATTTCCAGTATAGGTCTTGAATGCCAAGTGTTGGAAGGTATTTTATGCCTTCTGTCATGTAAAGGAGTTGGAATAGAAGTCCTGTGTGTCCTGGAGTTGTCTATGACTTAGTGACTCGTCTGGTACATGAGCCTGTTCCAGTCCTGGGGCTGTGGGGAAGAATCAGTTTCCTGCATGTGCACAAAGTATCAGTTGTTGAAACTTTGATTTCTCTCTCTCAGCCTCAGTGTACAGTAGTGTTAGTCTGTTAGCACTGCATCTGCTCTTAGGATATCTATTGTATGATCACATCCTGGCCACGGTTTAGATGAGATGGATTGCACTCCCCCAAAACACTTACTTTTATGTCTCCCAGCAGAGTCAGAATACTTGGGCTTCAGGAGGATAAAGTGAATTCCATGGTGAGGCCATAGAAATTAATTATGAAAATAGTTACTCCTTTCTGCATGTTAAAACATTTCAAGTTACTGTTTTGTGAGTTGATTCTAAGTTTGAACTCCCATGTACAGTGTAATAAATTAAAAGTCATGTAGCTGTAAGAGAAGTTCTTTTGCAGCTCAAATGGCAGCTTAGTTGTTTACACATCTTGTAAGAGTGACTAAATAAATTGGGGAGGGGACTGTTTGTGGCTAGAAATTTTTTCCACCTTATTTCTTCCCTGTGTGTCTTTTAGTTGATTCTTTCATCAAATAATAGATGTTTCTAATAAATTGTAATTTAACATGGGAAAGGGGAGCTATAGTTTCTTCTGCCTAAGAACAAACTTATTTGGCACTAGATAGAATGGTGTGTCCAAAATGTTCCTTATGTTTTTAACCATTGCATAACTCTGGATTGCTTTATGTATTCATTTATCTTCTCTTTGCCAAACAGATGTTAATGATTAGCTGAAATTCTGGGGAACTTGAAGAGCTCGGGGGTTTTGAGTTTTAGGATTAGGGAGGCAGGTCTTGAGAATGAACTAGAAGTGCTGACTAATTTGGGGAGTGGAATGATAAATAGTGCAAAAGGATTCAAAAGAATTTTTAATTTATATCATTTTTGATTGGTAGTCATGAGGGATATTTTCAAAGGTCAATAGAGAGGTGGAATGCATAATTAAATACAGATTATTCGGTGGAAGATTGGAGGTTGAAATATGAGCAGGTTAAATTTGTATCAATAAATACTAAACACAGGATGACATTATTTAATTTCAGTCCAGATTATATATTACTCCTCAACAAATGAAAATGATGTATAACTGCAGTTTCAGAGCTGCATATTAAATGTAAGAGAAGGAGTGAAGATTTGATGCATGTGATTTAGAATACAGAAAGACAACAAAGTTGAGTATAAAGAGGACCTGCACAGTGTGTGCATGATTTAATCCAAATATTTATATCTATGTGCTAGGTAATGTGTTAAATAGTTGAAATTTATGAAAGGTGCAGGAACAAGAGCAAGACCTTTAATATCCCATATTGGATATCTCCAATGTATATCGGCTATTGGACAAAGAAATATTGATTTAATTCTGTTCTTTATAAACCAGAACTATCTGTAGAGTTAGAAGATGATTCACTGTTGTACAAAAATGATGTGAAAACAGAATTACACCTCCAATGTGCCACAAATGAGGGGTGTGGATGCATATTCCAATTAGAATTCATTACTTGGTGACACAGTCAGAGGGGCTCTAAAGAAACATATAAGACCAAAATCCAATTTAAAATGTGTTATGTTTTAATGAAGAAGTCTTTTTGTTGGTAAGGTTCTTTTCTGATTCTTCCAAGCCCCAGTGCTCTTTTATATGTGCCAGTATTGTTCTTGCAAACATAGTGGTTTAGGAATATAAGGGAGATGGAGTTTGTGGGGAGAGGCAGTATCTTTTATTAGACTAACTGATGTGACTTGCCTGTGCAGCTGACAGCTTGTCTGTTCTTTCCTTGCTGTTTCCATTGATCTAATAAGTAATATTGTCTACAAACCCTGCCTCATTCTTATCCATGCCCAGAGGTGAAGGGGTTTCATGTGTGTGTGTGCATGTGCATTATTTACTAGCAAAATGAAAAAAAAAGTTAACAAAAATGAATTAAATTCTTAAGCACTTAACCAGAAAACTTATCATTTTGCATTATTTCACAGAATTTTGCCTTAAAAAGCTTTCCAGAATGGTGACAGGAATGACAGTAGCAGAAATTCTTACTCACTGATAGTTCTTTATGGAATCTTTAGAAATGCTGCTGCTTCCCAGTTGTTCTGTATTAAAACCCCAAGGAAATGGCTGAGATGCCTGATCACAAGGACATATACTGAACTCCCTTTTTAATTGGTAAAACTTATCTTCTAAAACCACACTACTCTAGGCTGTCTGGGTGCTTTGCTTCCTACCTGTCTGTTCTTTGCCAGACTGGAATCTTTAGGTGGTGTCTGCAGGAAGTATAAATTTATTCACAGTAGATTTTTTTTCCTTTTAATGAAGGCATAAATTTAAGTAAATTGATAGTCTTCTGCCTGTAGAACCTTGGATAACTCTTTAGTATGGATTTGCCCATGACCCTAATGGGGGGAATGTGTGACTTGGAACTGAGTGCATTGGATTTACATGGACACAATGAACCAAGTGGTTCATCTGGAGCTCTGGAGAGCTGATAAATCTCTGTCCTACAATACACTGGTGGAGGAAGGCCTGGTACCCTTAGGACTGGCCTGATGAGTTGCCATCACCTGAGGTAGTTTGCAGCCAGTGGAAACTGGAGTGCAGGTCTGAGGAGTGTTCTTGCTTAGTTTAATACAGGCTGCTTCAGCTTTAGCCATTTACAAGTCCAAGCCTTTACAGCACTTCACACGTTCTAATGGCTCTCTCCAGCTGCAAGGCTGAAGCCATGGTTTTGTTACAGACTTTCAGTTATTTATAAAATTAGTCCCCGTCTTAAATTAATAGTTACAAAAGGAAAAAACTTTTTTCCTTACAAGGAGTATTGCAAATAGGAAAACGTGTATGTGATTTAATTATGAATAATTCATTCAGCCTGTATTCTACTGGATTGCTTGATATCTGTTTTTCATTTGCAACACTTCAGCTGTTTTATCATCTTATCCTGAATTTACCCTAAATGTATCTCCTGATCTGTTAAAGTGCATTTCCTTCCTTTTATTCTTTAATATCTGATTACGATTTGGCTTTTAGTCTCATTACCTTACATTCCCATACTCTGAGATATGTTATGCATATGTAACTGCATAATTCAGTTATCAGACCATAAGCCTAATTCATCCAAATAATTTCAAATTAATTTGCATTATTCCTCTTTATTTTCTGCATGTCTGACTGTATTTGTGCTGTTCAAAGTAACAGCACAAAAACTGGGCATTTTGTAATCTCCCTCTTTTATCCATTATAATTCCTTTCTTAAAGGCTGTTCTGCACTAGAACTCTGATACTCAAATGTAGGCCTACACAAGAATCACATCTAACATCTTGGTTAAGGTGCTATAATGACTGACAGACTTTTATTGTGTTTGAATGGGAAATAATCTCCAGGTATGGTTCTCTTTAACACCATCTAAGGTGCTAACATGCACTCCTTAAAATATAATTTAAGAGGACTATAGAATAGTAACAACTTAGCTCCAACTAAACATTTTTAAGTATTTTGCATTCATCATGATTTGCACCATTCACATAATTTTCTGAACAAACATGGAGAAAAAGCACAAATGAAGAGACAAATCAAATTAACAGAAAAAGGGAAAGGGCATAAGGCATGTCATTAAAATACTGTCGTTACTATAAAACATGGGGAAAAAATCCCTTAAACTTTTCTTTGCTATGTATCATTTTTGTGTGCTCTTGCGTTGTGTAGCCACACAATACTGGATTCAGCATTTGGAAACGTTGTCATAGCACAATACCTCAATAAATGTAAGTTGTGGGTTATTGTTGTGCCCTCAGAGAAGCTCAAGAACGAGCACCCATCCTCTCAGCTGCCAGAACAACCTTTCAAAGGTGTGGTTGGGAGCAGGTCTTGTGTTCTGCTCTGAGGCTCAGTCATGGCAGGTGCCAGCTGCTGATACCCTGCTGGAGTCATCCAAAGTGTGCTGTTAGAGCAGAAGAAAAGCTGGTCACAGGCTTTTTTTTTTTTGTTTTGGTGATTTTAGAACAGCTTGTTTAAACAGAAACAGAAACATTTGAAGTCATAGGCCTTCAGAGGTATGTAGAATTCTGACTCCTGTGGAAGTCAGTGGGGTGTGACATGTAAATGGTACTGAGCCTCCCACTCCTTTTGATGACCTGGTCTTAAAATACTATTCATACTGAAATCTCCAAATATCCTTTTGTTGTCACTGCTCCTGAGACAGCAAGGCAGAATATTATATCACTTTTCTGTCAAAAGATGAAGAAAGTCTGTTGGCAAATTCAGGGCAGGTTGGCTGGTTTATCTTTTCTGTGGTCGCAGTTGCATTACATTCATTCTGACTTCACAAACAGAGAAATGTTTTTGTTGGGTAATTGGTTTTGGGGAAGAGGGGCAATTTCAAGAAGCATGTTCCTGGAACATTAAATATTGTGTGGAGGAGAGCAGAGGTAAGGAATTCCCTCAAGCAACATGATATCTGTGAGTCAGGAGGTGACTTTACCAGAAGCTACAGGAAGTAATTGTCTTAAAGCTTCTTATTTGTAGCTTGTTTTCTATTGGAAAAATAATGCTGATGTTTTTTGGTGAGGAGCTTTAGAGTTCTTAATGAATGAAGGTTTGTATGACTACCACTGTTCTCTGCCTCTCCCTTGGTTTTATCTGTGGGCAGAACAGTTCCCTATATACCTGCAGGGATGAGGCCAGCCTGATCCAAGCCCTGCTCAAAAGGAGGTCCAAAGTCATCCCTGGCCCAGGCACTGGCTGCCTCTGCCTCACCTGGAATTCCTTCCAATCAGATTTTCTTTATAACATAGAATTATCTTATTCAGCTATGACTACCATAGTGCATCTCACCATTAGCTGTTGGAGGAAAGCCAACCAAACCTACACAACATGTTATGTTTGCTTTGCCTTTTTTATCAAATATTAGAAGCTTTTCTAACCAGCTCTCATCAGAGAGTTCAGCTGTGTGGGTCTTCCTGAAGCCTGTATTTCACTGGGGAAGAGGAGCTCTCAGTGCTGTGATGGTTGTTTGTCAAAGGAAATACATGCAGAGAGCAGTGCCAAAGATCTACCCTGTAGTTAGGGTGGGAAAGCAAAACCAATGTAAGAGAAATCTGTCGGGATGTTCCTGTTATTAGACAGGTGGACAAATGAGTGGATGGTTCCTGCTTGTTTTCTTACCAAAAAAAACCCCACATAGTTCTCATCAGTGTTATCAGCTTGGCCTCAAAATGACTTTCCTCCCCATTATTGCTTATAAACAAACCTTTATCACAGATAGCTGGCCTGCTGAATTAAGACGCTGTATTAAACAGTATATTGCTTCTGTCAGGGCCGATCGGCTGTTTGTGCAGATAATAATGCCAACTGCAACAACAACAATCAGCTAGTGTAAATTAACTTAACTGTGTGAAATAATGCTTCCTATATCAGATTAGCTTGCTGAATGACTTTATCCTTAAATTAAAGCTTGCTGGGGCGTAATAGTAAATCATTTAAATGGTGCTGGGCTTTTCAGGTAATGTCTTCATATATTACTGTAATTTCAATTCGCCAAGGCATGCAGATGGCTGCAGTCTCTAGTTCCTTGTCTCCAAAGCCTCTCCTGTGCTGCCATTTTGTAATTACAGCGCAGGCATGCTGCCTGCTGCTGTTAGATTTCCCAGGGTGCACCAGCAGCCAAGGCAATGTATTTTAAAATTATTATTCTTGTGTGGCCCTCATAACATAAATGTAAATCTTTTATGCTAACGCTGTCAGGGGTTTAGCACTAGGGCTCCAAGGTGCTCTGATGTAGAAATCACCAGCAATCCATCAACCAAATATCATTTGGGATCCGGCAAATGACTTGCATTTTGGGAGGACTGTAAGCAGAGCATTATTGTAAGGTTAGAGAGTGATTTTGTTACTAGGTGCTTGGAGGCCTTGAAGGTGTTCTTTATTTATTTATTCTGCCATTGTACATGGGTGTTTAAGTAAGAAATTCTGCCCCAGTTCAAATGCCCAGTGTATGACTTGATGAAAGCTCACTGTACTTAATATGCTGAAGATAACATCTGAACAAATAACAGTCTCCAAATTAAAAGCCTTAAAATATATCAACAAGACCAGACTAAGATAGATAGCTGTTATAAAAGCAATATAGAGAAAGAAATTCTCTTGGGTCTGTGCTGTGAGAAAGAATGGGATTATTTAGTCCTTCACGCTCACGTGCAAAGGTTCAGTGATTGCTTGGTATTAAAAATTCAGGTTTTATTGCCTACTATTTCATAATTTTTTTAATTTGCATTTTATAAAAGGGCAACAAAATCAAATGGTTTGAGGAATCCTTGTGATGGCTGTTAACTCTGTGTGAGACATCCTTGCCACTGCACATCATGTGTGTTCGAGTGCTCCCTCAGCCCGAGGTGGCATCGCCAAGTGCTGCTGCCTGGCTGAGCAGCTCCAGAGCACAGCAATGGGACAAGTGGCAGTGAAGGTGCACACATATACTGATACAGTTGAGGGCAGAATTAAGTTCATATAAGAGCTTGAAGAGAAATAGCTGAGGGGCAGCAGCCACAGCTCTGCTTATTCTGGTTCCGTGTTCACTGCACCGCTCCACACCTTTTACCGACGGCTGCCTGTGTGTCACTGCTGGCTGACAAACCCCACCCAAATTTCTGTTTTCAAAGCACAGGGGTTGGACACCCCTGTTTTCTGTGTCCATTTGTGGCAGGGCTCAGGAAAATAATTTGCTCAGAGAAGAACTGGAGGCCTTCAGGTGTCACACAAACACAGTCCCGTTTGGAGGCAGAGGCCAGGTGCTCGGAGGTTTTTGTGTGGCATTGTGCATAAATCAGTCCAAGATTTTTCTGATACTGTTAGCCTTGTTTGGATGTGTGTACAAGTAAAGATTTAAGAGCCTCAATTCTTTTGCAGGGAGCAATAAAATTCAGCTGTTTCCATTTCTTCCACCTGAACACTTCTGAACCTATACACTACGTTTTCTTCTCCCATGGTAGTTGTAACCCCTTTGCAAATTGCAGGTCAGAGCACATTAGTCCCTTTACACAATGCACAGGTAGAGAAAACAATCCTAACATTTGTAAGCAATTGTGGCATGTTGTAGCTCTGCAATTCCCAGGAAAGAACAGAAAAGTGCTGGGTCAATTGCCTCTTGTCTTTTGGCTTCTCTCCAAAATTTGCGCCTCTCGTCTTTTGGCAACCATCCAAATCTGCTTGGACAACACAGAGCAGAATATCTGAGGACTGGGCTAACACACTGCCACAAAATGGCATTGCTCCAGTTTTATATGGGGCTGTATGTGCAGTCTGC
Source organism: Pseudopipra pipra (assembly GCF_036250125.1). Taxonomy (NCBI): domain Eukaryota; kingdom Metazoa; phylum Chordata; class Aves; order Passeriformes; family Pipridae; genus Pseudopipra; species Pseudopipra pipra. Next base: position 4,932,789 of record NC_087564.1, read on the forward strand.
TCCTCATGACCAGGTCCTTCCTCTCCCAGATGGACAGTCAAGACAGCAGATTCTTTAGAAGGTCCTGCTGGGCCCAATCTATTCCTCTTTCTGTGCCAGAACATATTAGACTTGCAGCTGGATAGAACAGTGGGCCGTGCTAACTAGCTGATGTATTTAAAAACAGAGAGATGAATAATCACATCTTCTCAGCATGTATCTCTATCACAAAAAATGACAGATGAGCGCAGCATCTTTTTCTTGCAGGCTACAAGGAGCAGCAGAAGTCTCTGTTACAGATGAGAAATCTGTTGAGTCTGGTGTTTTGAGGTTATGGAAAGTAAACCATAGCAGTGTAAACCCACTAAACACCTCGAACACTGAAGAGCAGAGAGAGATGTCACAAAGGAAAATTATCAGAACTCTCACCACTCTTGCTCTGGTCTTCTTTGTTATCACAGCAGCCATTTACTGGTTTTCATTTTGTTTTCTCTGTATTCGCTAGTGGTTTCGTGTCAATACTTGTTCAATGTGAATATTGTTTCCTCTGAATATGTCCACAACTTTGCCTTTTCTCCTCTGGAGAGGGGCAGCACAACAATACTGTGATATTCTGATTCTAATTCTTGGGCTTTTTTCTAAAAGTGTGCATATTGAAAGCGTTACATACCAGCATTACCGAGGCATTCATGATATTACTGTGTGGTCCCACTCTGTTCCTGTGCCCCAGCAGTGGACTAATGTTTTTCATGAAGCATCACAGCTCCAGTAACAGTGCCAGTGTGCCAGGAAGACGTGAGGTTGCTTTACATAGTGTTTCTTGTGACACTATTAGCTGAGCTAAACTCAAACAGTGCTGAGCTGTACCCCCAAATCTGCTGTTCCCATGTAGCCATGTGAGGGCTTGGAAGCAAACCTTTCTGTAGGAAATATCAGTAAGATTAGTATAGATATCTTTCAGAACACCTTCAATGAGAATATCCCTCAGCTCCCATTAGCTGTTCCTGAATAAATTGAAAAAGGAGAACTCGTATGTTTTAGTTGATAATATAGTAACATGTAATGCAGCAAAAGCACAATAGAAATTCCTGTTGTATTAGTGTTAGATGGAAATAAATACACAAAATTTGAGATTTAAAAATGCACACAGCAAAAACTATTATATAAGCAGGTGTGATGTGCTGCCTGATTGTGTAACTGTTTTCTTCTCATTACCTTGATTCTGACATTCTTAACTGGGGATTGAAGCCAGCAATCTTCCTGGAGGAGACGATGGCAGACTGAGGATTGCTGCCTCAAAAAAGTATTCTGAACTTCTTTCTTCAGAGTCACTACTCAGGAGGGATCATTGACTATTAAGATCTGCTTTTCTTCCTTCCCCAGCTCTCGCCGAGTTCACTGTATGTTCACTGTAATTTAACCATAGCTAATTAGAGCTGGGAAAAGGGGAGTTTTGCCGTTGTTTTCAGTGGAGCCAGGATTTCTCCCAACCTGTTTTTTCTGTACAGATCTAATACTCCCTCAGTGGGCTTAAGGTTTTGGTAATGATAATGACATAGCTCTATTATATCTCAGGGGGGAGGAAGGCTGCTAATTGTCAGCCACGACAAAAGTGTGATTACTCTTTAATTGTCTTCTTATAAAAAGGCATTATATGTATTTCCTCTTAATTGCCTAAGCACAAGAACTTTGTTCTGAAATATGTACATTTTTTGTTGGAAGGCCATAAAAAAGAAATTAATTTAGGATAAAATGTTTATCATAGCATAAAGAACCACTCAAGGATTGATCTTCACAAGGGTTGTATCCATAATTTTGCCAAAGTCATGCTAGTAGATTTACACTATAATCAGGTGGGACCACAGATGCTTTTGGGACCTTGATATTTTCCAACTTTTGATGTTGTAACAGTTTCTGCCGTGTAATATGAGTTTATGGACTACCTGACAGGGTTCTGAGTTGGCTCTAGGATTTCACCCTGACAGTACCTTTTAGTATCATCAAAAGCGACTTAAACTTTTTAGTCCATTCCAGGAGATGGAAGTAGAGTCAGCTTTAGGTCACTCCCAAATTGCATTTTGGAAAATTTCCATCTAATGAAAATGTTACACTTGTAGGTCTGTTTCTCACAGTTGGGGTTTTCAACAAAATGCTCCATTTTACACACCTCTTCCTATGCAAAGTGCAAACATCTGTTGCTGGAGTTCATGGCACTTCCTCTTGTGTTATGTTTTACCATTCCCAGACTTGCCATCATCTGACCTTTACTCCTCCACTTAATCCTCCAGGAGTCGTTATTCCCTCTAGAAGTCAAAAGGTTTGCTGAAATGCCCATGCAAAACTTTCTATTGCTCCCATTTCCCATTTAGGTTTTCACAAACTTCATTCAAACCAGATGATAAAACCTGTAATATATCTTTTTGTGAAATTAGGAAGGATTCTATATATCTTTCCTTTTCAAATGTAAAAGTGGGAGCTTTTTAACATATTTTTATTTATAATCTTTGTCTACTATATGTATAGTGGAAAATTGGTCTCCATTCTGTGTCTTGGAATTTTTAAAAAATTTATTAATTATAAAAGTGTTAGTATGTCAGGTAAAATCTCCTTACATTCATCTGCTCCATGCAGGCAGAGTATAATACAACTGTGATAAAATTTGATAATACAATCTGTAAGAAAAGTTAGAGCCATTGAAGAAGAATGGAAGACTGAAAAAGCAATTTCTCTAAAAGTTGTGTTAAATGGCAATTACAATGGTAGGAAAGTCACAGAACTGAAAATTAACCTTCTCTCCTTGAATTTGCAGGGATGTGGACAAAGGAAATGCTAATACTAATCTGTAATTGAATATCATAGTAGACTTTGTTTTATACCCAAAAGATATTATTTGTTTTGAAACTAAGCAGGGCGCAGTGAAGAACATTCCCTGTTGACTGTTCAGTGTGGGTTGACTGATCTTGTCTCCTTTCCTCTTAATCAGTATTGTACTGTCATGGTGCAAGTGAAAGTAATCCAGGATTTCAATGGGGTAAAGGGAAGAGTCATGTGTAGTTTACTTCATATTTTGCTCATAATTTTCTAAAACCTTTTTTTTTTCCTGCAGAAAGTAGGTTGAGTTTGTGTGCATGTAGCTTCACCTTTTCCTGATGATTATTGACCACCCTCCCTACTGCTCTAACCTGAGCAGAACTGGAAAAAAACCAGGAGAGGGGAGGGTTGTGTTGAAGTGTGTGTGTGTGTGAGAGATTTATTTACATCACTGGCTGCTGGGGAAATAGATGGAGCAGTGAATGGAAGAACACCTGCTTTGGGGTATTCATATGTCCTTAGTAAGCTTTCAGAATCCTGAAAAGATTTTATTATCATTAGCTAATTGAAACAGAGTTCAAAATAAGAAATAGTGCCATCATTTTTCCCAGCACTAAATCTTGGATTCCCTCCCCAGTCATTGTTTCTAATTGCAGCCTCATCTGCTGATTGCATTTCCCTTCTTTTTCATAAGATCTGCTGGAAACACTCCTGTATATAATGTTAACAGAAAGTAGATCAATTACAAGCTACTGGAAGCCAATTTTCCATAATAAGAGATCATAGCAATTCCTTTTATTTATGAAAAATTAGACTAATTCTGAAGTATCTTCCTGCCCCCTCATAAATAGCATTTTGTACAGCTTTTGGTCTGTAGAAGTAGATAGAATTTTTCAGTTTACTCCAAGATGAGCAGAATTTCACCTTGATATTTAAACACGTTTACAAAATACATCTTGGTTTTTTGGATTTTTTGTTTTTGTTTTTTTTTTAATTTGAATTGGGGTGGGGCATCTGCCTGTAAATGCTTCTGCTGCATATATGAGTTCCTTCTAAACTAGATAGAGAATTCTGTGGATGGCAGGAGTCTCTACTGTTAATGACCAGTTTCAAACATCAATCAAAAGCTCTGGCATTTTGTAAGGTTGATGTGCAGCCCTTTTTCTTTGCCTCCAACACCATCTTTCTTCCTGAGACTTGGTGATATTTTACAAAATCTATCATATAACCTCAGTTGCTCCGGACATTTTCCTCTCGGTCTGGAATGCAGGAGTCAGCAGCACACCACTATCAATTGTGCTAAAAGATACTGACAAGTCATGTATTACGAGATTTGACCTCTGGCCATGGTATAAGAAGCCTCTGCAATGTGCCTTGAATTTCTGACCCTGAAAAACAAATAAAGAACAGAGAAAGTGTTTCTTCAGCTTTGCTTCTTATAGGAATGAGCAGGGAATAAGTGCCTTCTGGTTTATTGTGGGCAGTGGTGGAACTTTCTTTTTCTCTAAAGTCTAAAAGAGTATGTGCCCAGACTATGAAGAAGCAGGGGAGACTGAACAGTAGAACACGAAAAACATGAGGATTCTCTATCTTCACTCTAAATCCAGATGAACATGTGGAGAATTCCAAGAGTCTGATGAAAAAGAAATAGTCCTTGTTTCAGCTTAAGGTTAATCTTTTGACAATGACAGTATGTTATAAAAATGGTTTATGGACTAACACTAAAATGAAAAAAATTATCCTATACATGGGGTAGTCTCTCCCAGGTAGTTTATGCTGAGAAAGCCTGTTGCTGTGATCTATTTGAGATACTGGATTTGAAACCCTCCCAAACCAGCACATACCCATAATTGGAAGAAATCAAAGGTGCAGCTATTGCTGTGCAGAATGGATTGTCTCATGTGAGCGATGGTTCTGATGGTAATTTTATGAGCAATGAATCTTTGATGTTAAGGACATGCTTATCTGGCCACACAATTTCCTTCAGTAAGGGAGTGAGGGTACAGACAGACTTCATTTGATGGATAGAAAGTTTAGGCTCGGGAGTCCTGGTGACTTTGCAGACTGCTTTTTTAATTCCATTGCAGGAGGGAATGGGGAGGCCTTTTCTCTGTGCTTTGCCTTTCTTGGCAGGAAGATAGCTTGGATAAATTGCAAACTATGAAAGTCAGTACTTGAAGCCAGTTTTAGGCATAGTCCTGTAGATTATGTAAAATGAAATGGAAAGGATTCAGGTCTTCATTTAGCATCATTGTAGAGCGAAAATGGGAGGCATTTATTAAGCAATTACTACAAGTACATACTAATTTTATACAACTCTTTTTGCAAACAGTTACAGTGCACTTAAGTCTTCAGTAAATACTCTGCTAGAGTAGGTAGGAAGGAAAAGGAAAAAGGCCTGAGGATTCTTCAAAAATTTGCAACGAAGAATAATTGCACTCGGTTGCAACTCATCTATGGTGACACATAGGAAAATGTCATATTTTCCTATTCTATGGAGTAGCTGTGGCTCAGAGTATCTCTATTCAACATCTTGGCACGTGATTGAGCAAAAATTACTGGTCTCCCTTCCCATCTCTTCTGGAGTGCATCCTGTGCTAAGCTGGAGACAGGGCATCCTGCTTTGCCAGTGTGCTTCCAGCCTTAGCTCAGATTGTTGCTCAAGCACAGATTTTATATTCTCAGAAACGAACAGAAAGCAAGTGTTAGCATGGGAGACAGTCAAGGTGTTACATTCCTTGCATGTTCCACGAGAGTGTGGTTTCAAACTGATCCTCACGGGGAAGTGTAGGGCTCCCTTAGCAATCACTTTTCCTTTAATTTTTTTTCCTGAGGTTTCCCAACACGATCATCTGAAACAAAATTATATGACTCTGATATACTAACCTGAAGCGACAGAACAGACTTAGTGGGGAAAAGCACTGTACTCCCTCACCTTTACTGCTTCAGAAGAAGTGTTTTTATAATCTCTTTATATAAAACCTCACTATAAGATATGACTTCTTAGTGTAGTTGGTAAACAACCTGCCTTTTAGTCAAGCACATCTTTAAAAATATGATGCATCACCTTACAAAAACAGTTGAAGATTTTTCCACAAAAATCCATATCTTGTCCCATAAATAAGAATGTTAAATGATGAGCACTTCCTACATTATACACATCTGTGGATGTGATGCCCTTCTTGGTGAATTTTTGTTAAGAAACAAAATACAGTTTTTATTGAGATCAATAAAAGATTAAGGTGACAAAGTGATTTATCGGCTGTACCGAATGCTCATTTTTTCCCCAACAACAGCACAACCAACAAAGAAAAAAAAGGAGGATGCCATGAAGTGTTTTGTATTTAGCTTTGTTTTTACCTTGCATCCTTGGAAAACCGGGAAAACAGAGCTAAGTCATCCATCAAATCTTAAAATAGTGCTTAAAATGAGTAAGTGCTGCTCTGGCCCTCAGACTACAACATATGGAGGAACTTATTATATGACCCACTACACACCAAAGTCCATGGAAATACTCCCATTAACTTCAATGAACATAACTCCAGTACTGCATAATGAAAGCAGGAGAGAAACCAATTTATCAGTGCATGAGAGATGGTGCTCACCATCGAGCCTTTCTTTTGATTACTGCAAGGCTGCAAAGCCAGTTTGCCTCCTTGATGTATGATTTGATGTGCCTCTGAAGAAAACTTTATTTTAAAGCTCTCAAAGAGGGGTGGATTAAATGTCCCTGGAAAAAGATCCCCTGAATGCACTTTTTTCCCCAAGGAGCAACATCTCATCTCGGTTTCCCCCGGTGTGAATTTAAGCAGGGTCTGTAATGAAGCAGTGTGAGAGTGTCTGTTTCTGGCTCCTGCAGCTCCTCCCCAGCACTGGCAGAATTGCTTTTGGTGACAGGTCCCACGTGAATCAGGGTGTAGGAAATGAAAGTGCTTTGCTGTGCTGCTGCTGAGTGCTCCAGATGAGCCATCACCGCTGGGGCTCTGAGCAGCTCAGGGCACTGGGGGAAGCTGGAGAGATGCTCAAAATTGGTGTAACCTGACGTGCACTGCAGAACAATTTTGCACCAACTCTTGATTAAGTGGAAAATATCTAAATCTGCACCTGTCCGGTCTGGGAAGGAAAGTATGAGAGGAATTGGTTTGCTCCCATTTTTCTTCTGTCTGGCCCAAGCACCTGGCTTAGCAGGAACACCAAGGTGGCACTAGAATTCTGCAAATTTTCATGGAATTCAACAGAAATGTTTTGCATATATGCCAACAGATAGACTTCATTGTGCTTGTTTAAGCACTCAAAGTTAATTGAAATACAAATTTCAATTATTTACGCTGGAAATGTTTGCTTGAAAAGTTTTGTGTGAAGTGACATTGTACTAGATATATCTGAATACAGGACTAACCCCATGTTAAGCTGTAAAGAGTAAAGCTTAGCATCGTTTTTCACAGCATGAAAAACAGTAGTAAAATACACCTGAAATCCTAAAAATGGGATGCCACTCTATGTACTAGTAAAATTTACCACTTCTATAAAAGCGATGATCCATACCTCACTAAACACAGGTTCAGTCAAATATATAGCATAAAACCTAACCACTTGTGACTGTAGTCATTACTGTGCTCTGCTTTTAGATAACACTTTAAATTTTGTATATGTTTTACTGTGGTAAGTTCCTTATGAATTTCTTAAAGCGCCATTTCTACATTTTGTATTTAATTTGTTGTTAACTGTAATTTCATTTTATTTTTTTAGTAATATATCCTTTTCTTTAGTTAATACTTTATGCATATTTATTTCAACTGTTGTTGCAGCGTCCTAGAGATTGTTGGTACCATGGGAAAGGAAAACACTGCATTTCATGGAAGGTTTTGAGGAAGGAGTGTTGTAAATGAGAGAGTCTAGGCCCATTTTCATTGTATTCCTCTGTGTGAGTGTTACAGAACAGAAGTGTTTCTGATTAAACCCTTACACCTCTTAGCAGTGAGATTCCAGCCTTGTGAACCTGCTCCAGTTGGTTGCACCATCCGTCAGCTATTCACGTCTTTTCATGAGCTTGGTTTGCTTCCTCTTCCTTTCCTGCTGGTTATGTGGGTTACAGCCAGGTGGAGAATATGTGGCAGGAGCAGGGGGCTGTGTCATGTGTAAGTGGCAGAATGAGGTGCTGGGTTCTGCCTCAGCTCTTCCTTGCTTTCTGAAGGCTACTGCAGAATTCGATGGACTTTGTAAGCGTTGATGCACCAAGTGTTGTCTGGTGGTTATTTGGTGCAGCTGAACAAGTAGGAGCTTTTGTTCACTGCACATAATGCTGAGCTTCAAATTGGAGATTTAGGGATTAAACACTGATTCAGCTCAATCTCTAAAGAAAGTATGGAGTCAGAGAGAGTCCCCTATGTATGGAAAGTGTGGCCAGCTAAATACCAGTGAGAAATGAATGCCTGGAGAGAGGACATGAGTGCAACACACAGATGGCCCACTGCCAAAACCAGAACAGTGTGGTGGCATCAGATTTTTTTGTAATATGTAGTAAAAAGATATTGTGCACAGAAAGTACTTGTTATATGCTTCTTATTCTCATCTGGAATATATAAGGGCTGGAGTTTTATTAAGCTTGGTAATTCCTGAGACTTGAGTCAAAGCAGCCATCTGTGTGTTGTTTTAAAACAAGAACTGACTTTTCAGCATCATGTTTACCCAGCTCTATCAGAGAGAAAGAATATGTGGAATGAGTGGTATATCTTTGAACTGGATGAAATCTCAGCTGGCCAAATATCCTGTTGGAATACTATTGCTTTTGAGCATTATGCACATGTAGAATGACCTGTACTGTGTGCTCATGTGCACACACAGTAGAAAAACTTGCCTTAGCCTTCATGCTTTTTGGGGTGTTCCTGCTACTTGACAAGGCCTTAGTCCAGTTGCAATAGGTAACTTTCCACATTTCTCTGGAAAGTTCACTGGAGCTTTCTTGCAATGGAGAACAAAAGGAAGTGGGTAGAACAGGACAGTTAAGTCCAGTTATAAGTCTGATGTTTTGAGGATTGGTTTCTGCACTTAATTTTCCTGTTGGCCAAGTCATTTGCAGCTCTGAGCCTCTGTGGTTCACATGAAAGGAGCTGGTAGCGTTGTTATGCTTCACAAGTGTGGATTTTGAAATTAAATGAAGCTCAATATTTGATTTTCAAAATCCTGTCATGAACTGTATGACTGGTAAAACGATGAGACAAAAGTAGGTTCATTGTAATTATTAAACAATTTATATCTTTCCTCTGGGATAAATGCATTCATTTGGCTTAGTTGTCCCTGTTATACCATAGGAATGCAAGCCTATGCCAATGCATATCACTTCATGGTTTGGCACGTCAGCTTGGCCAAGAAACCCTGTAAAGCATGTTTGTAAAATACACTTTCAGTTCTTAAGGCCATCATGGACCACAAAGCAGATAAAGTTCTATCTCCTTAGCACAGATTTGTGATCTGGGCTCTGTTTCCCCTTCATCATCCTTCACAGGGTCTTCACCTTTCAATTTGCTCCAGGTAGTAGCCTCTGTCAAATGTCATTTGTTTAATCCATCTATGCATCCTCCTGCTGAGATAAACACTTTTTCTACTTCATCTTCTCTTTCTTACTACAGAAAGGCATATTAACATCATTTTCTCTTTATGCATCCTATGCATGTTAATGAACATGTGTTCTATATTTTGTTTGTTCATTTTGTGATGCTTTCCAATGGGATAATAATCAAAAGTATGTGTAGCAAAATGTTGCTGACAGCATGTGGATTGAAAAGTCTTTGCCCGTAGATGGTCAAATGATTTTGTTCATCATTTTGGAAAGAACAAGAATAACTCCAATGTGGAGGAGCTACTCTGATTTGCACAGAATAATTCATGGCAAAATAGGTGCAGATGTGGAGCTCTTATCTATAGTAATCTTAAAATTTATTGCCTTTTAATTATTTCAAACTACCTCCTTCTTAAAACAAGATTCAAGAAAGTCACAGGCTGCTTATTAGTGTATATGTATTTTATTAGAGGAGATTAATAATTATTTTCTGTTTAACTAAGGCAGACAAGACATGCAAAATAGCACTCCTGTTAATAATTGAATGTTAAAACAAATGTAAGACTGCGTTGCCAGGATTGCAGAAAACAATGAATCATGCACTTATTATTTTAGCTGATATGATACAATCAGTAGGGAACTCTTTATGTAGAGAGCTGGTTAGTGTCTGCTGTGCTGGTTAAAGCCAAATCCAGGGTAGTTGTATTAATGCAGCTCCTGGAATGAGCCTAATGTATATAAATCAAAGGGCAGAGAGAAAGAGAGCAATGTGAGGTGATTTTTTTTTAGGTAGGTTGTTGGTTTTTTGTTGTTTTTTAGGGAACAGGATACTCCTGTCTACTATTTGGCTTGACTAAAGAGGAGGAGGACAGAGGATAAATAGAAGTCACTTTTCTAACAGGGATGGGTCTTGCATTAATTCTGGGCAAGACTCGTTGTGCTATAGGGAGGCATTTTGAAACAGGACAGTACCTAAATGTCCTTCACACAGGTGTCATTGCAGAAGGATATGGCTCTTATATGCACTTTATACAGCTGCCTGAGGGGAGGAGAGTAGCAACAGCACCAGAGAGCTGTTTAAGATGGGAAATGAAATTACAGGTGCTCATGGTCTCAATATTTATGTATTAATTACCCGGATTTGCATAAAAGTAAAACAATTTAACTAACGTACGTAAAAATCCTATCAGCCAAAATGGCTGTTGATATCAAAGATCCATTCCAGGTCTCTCTCTGCTCCTTTCTTCCCACATAAAATTCTACCCACTCCTCCTTGGGGAAGGAAGCTGCCATCATAAAAAGATCAGATAGAGAGAGGAGAATAATAATGGCAGCATTAGCAAGGAGCACTGTGCAATCCCCCTGCCTCTGCCACGGTGCCTCTGTCCTCCCTGACAGGTTCCCTGGAGCAAGATGCAATATATCTCTTGGTTTGAATATTTCATTTCCAGGGGTACATCTGCTTTTCTTTCATGTTATATTCAGCGTTACCTATTTATAACACTTTTTAAAACCGATTTTCCAGCTCCTTGATACGGTACAAGAGAAAGGGAAGCTATGTATCAGTGTAATGATAAAAGGCATGAGGAAAAGGGGAAAGTAATAATTGGTTGCAAATCAAGTTATGAACCTCGAGCAAAAATAAAAGTGGAAGAAAGAGGGAAGAAGGTTTTATAACCTCAGTAAATAGCAGAAATTACAATGTGCTGTGTACATTTGGTTTGCACTTTTATACCGAGTTAGTGGATAAGGATATTTATCTGATGTTGTTTGCTCTACACATAAACTCTTCTGATTTAGATGATAGATAGAAACCATTTGTACAGATAAACACAGTAGGGGTCTAAACATGGATCCCTGTGGAACACCAGATGTGAGTAAATGAACATTTGATTTTCCTCTTGTCTGCTTCTGACAACCTGATGGATAAGAAACCATCTCCTGAATTCCCTTAAAACCTGATAGCACTAATGCAGATAATAACATAGAGTGAGATATGGTATTTATTAAATCTGCTCTCTAAATATTAATACGACAGCAGCTGTGATCTTTCTACTCTTTAACTGTACTCTTTAAGCACTGTGTCACTTGCTAACAAAGATAAATGCACAGGACTGATGTAGAGGGTTTAGGACCACAGGGGTATTCAAATACTTAAGATTCATGCAATTTAGAAATTAATATTCTACATCACAATTGATTAAATAAAAGGAGTGTGAGAAATTTACAAAATTGCTTTTAAAATGGAAACAGATTGTGTGAATGGAATAAGAAGCAGCTCTGTTAATTCTTTTTTGTCCATTGTCCCAGGTGGATCTAATGCTAACCACTGCAGAGTGTATTAGCAGAAAGGAGCTTTAGTATTTCATAAGTTAGAAATATCATCTGTGAAGTGTCAGCAGTTTTATATCCATTTTTCTCTCCCTCTCCATTTCTTCCATATCTCTGAGACGAAAGTCTTACAGAGGAAGAGGCCACCAGGGGCCATGTCTTGGCCAGATGCTTTTATTCACTGTGTCATGTCTTTTCCAGAGTTAACTGTCAAATGTACTTGTAGTTCAAGCATTCTCAGGTGGTGGGGGGTGGCTCCCAGCCCCATAATTCACCACCTAAACTCATCAACTCCCTCTGGCCAGAAAGAGGGATCAGTACCAACTTTTACACAGGCAATAATTCTACTTTCTTTCAGATAATGTAAATCTCTGTGTAAGGGAACAGTGAAAAATGAAAGTGGTGCCATCCAGACCCTTAGGAAAGCCTGTGGTTTGTTCCCCTAAGGAGCTGTCTTCTTCCAGTCTCTGGGAGAGAGTTGCAGCACCCAAACATGTGTTTGCATGAAGTTTGAGGAGCTGATCACGTGCAGCTGGAGTTGAATACAAGCAGGTGTTTGGAATCAATGTTAAGGAGTCCTACATCAGGTGTTTGCATTTAGTGTGTTCTGGGTGTTCAGTTCCACCCATGAGTGGAAGAAGAGGCCCTGCTTGTTTCACATCAGCTTTTCTGAACCCAGACTCAGTGCCCAGGGAAAAGCCCCCTTGTTTATACCAGACTAGTTTGCTGAGGTGACAGGTTTCAGAGGAAGAGACTTCTGGAAGACTGGATTCAGTGAGGATCCTTTCAGCCCAGCTCTGTCCAGGTAACTGTTCCCATTTGAGCTGTCACATTTCTGGGTATCCTTTAATCTCCCCAGCAGGATGTTTCTGATGCTTCAGTGTTCATAGTACCTTCTACTCCATGTCAGAGTAGCCTCTCTCTTGATGAGTGAATGCAGCTGTACAGGCTCTTCTGCATCAAGTCCAGCAGTCCCAATTTGAATAGGTTGATCAAGGATTTCATACTGTATTCAGCAAACACAGGAGTGGATAGTTAGAATAATTCTACTATTAGAAACCAAAAGCTAATTGGCTTTGAAGAAAACAACCCACACACAGTTTGTACCACTCCACTGATCAGAAACTGGACCATGGATAATTGAGATGGTATGAAACACCCACTGCCTCATGCTCACAATTTTTGGATCCATTAATTCCTACAGTGTGTCGTGCCTACCTACAGGAGAATGTTACAACAGCTTAGTTCATTATAAACAATTCTGCCCCATTTACTTTAGAATTTTGTGGTTGTTAATCCATAAATGGAAATAGATGCAAGTTTACAAAGTTCCTTGGAAATAGGGATCTTTAATTCTGGAGTCCACTGTTCTGGTATGATATTAGAGATGAAAATTTCATAAAAAGGAGAACCATATTTTCATGTAGATGCCTGTATGGTTGTACTTGAGGGTAAGTGTGAAGAATGTTTTGGATGGTAGATGGTTTGGGGGGTTATTTGGGGAGGGGGGGGTTCTTTTGCATTGTTTTGGGGTTTGTTGGAGGACAGGAATCACAAAAATTGTGTGCTCCATTCCAAAATTAAACACAATTTTGATGTGGATTATGGGAGCACAGATCTTGTGACCAGGGTAAATGCATTTTATTCTATGCAAATATAAGACAGAGTGAATTCTGTTTCACTCACTAACAACATTGAATAATACTGCTGCTCCTGTTCAGATGGTATTATGGTGCTTGTGACAGAAAAATTCACACTGTCATTGAACATTGTTATTTTCAATACGATTCTAATGTCAAATGAGGGCAGATTTTCAGAGATTTAGAATTCTATCTTAATCCAAATAATAAATCTTACAAATCTTTCTCTTCTCACAGCTTTCACTAAATATATATTTTTGAGTCTTTCCACAGCATTTTGGGATGCTAGTTGATAGTTCACATGCTTTAATCCCAGAAGACAACAAACTATCCCACTATTAAGTTGGGAACCAGCAGATTTAACAGCATATTTTGTACATGGTGTTTTTCTAGATCAAAGGTTTTTTTAAAACATTTTTAATCTATGAAGTTTGTAATCTGGAGATCCAAACTCCTGTAAGCAAATTGAAATCTACTGATAGCAGGCTTGAGTTTTTTGGTTTGCTTTTCTGGATCCTTACAAATAATCCACAGATGCCCAAGAATAAACCACTTGAAAAACAGTGTTATAGGTTTAAATAGCCTAAAGAGATAAAAATTTCCTGTTTAAATGGAAAATTTCTTTCATCAGGTCTTTCAGCCTAACCAGCAACAGAGCAATTTCTAGGAAGGGCAGTAATTAGCATTCTGATGCTAATATTAAGAGAGGAAATCTTGGTATATCCAAGTCTTATTTTCACCAGGCATTTGATATGATTACTTTTTTTCACTAGCACAAGTCTAGATAAGAAATTGCTGGTTGGAAATGGTGTCCTGAGCGAATAACAATTTCTGTGAATGGAGTCACCATATTTTTTTTGTCTGTGTCTGCAAGAAGCTGATCCAGTCTAATGGACAGAGAGCAGCAGCATTATTCACAGCAATATGTAAAGTACCCTCTTGGGCTCACCATACATTTTATCTTTCATTATCAATTTGACACTCCTGCATGGGTAGATTCATTCTCTGGCAGGGAATACCACAGGCTATATTTCTATGCTTTTTCTCCCTCCATCCAGGCATTCTCTCAGTGCCTTGGTAAATCATCATGTTAAATCATTAATAGTGAAGAAAGGCATGCTACGTAAGCAATTATATACTGATTAATGTCTGAGTCAAATCCCTTTCTTCAAAGATATTGCTGACCTGCTGAGTATCTCCATCATATTCATTTTCTTTGTTCTTTGGTAGAAGCTGGTGGCTTAGCAGTCCAAGCACAGAGGCAGGAGTGTTCTTGGACTCAAATCCTCAGGCACAGCACTGAACACAAGCAGTTGACACTCTCTCTCAAAATCAACACGAGGGGACACAAGGGGGGAAAATCTTCAGTAAAGCTTTATCTAGCTGGCAAAATTCTTTGCATGCCCTCAAAACTCTTATCCTTGTTAACAGTATGGCAGTTCCAGGGGTACCAGCAGTGAGAGGAGCTCTCGGAGATGGGCCATTAGTGCTGGCAGTGCTACATCAATTCAGCCTGCTGTGAGTAAGTGTAGATGACACGGGGCTTAAAATGTGGCAACTGTAAGTGCTTTTCTCCGGTGGAGCTCCCGGTGTAGCTACAAACATGAGAGCCAAACAAGCGTTGGCTCATGTAGGAATGGTTTGAATCACTTCATTATCCAGGTGTTAGTCTGTACGATGCAGACAGGGAAGCAACAGCATAAAATCCTGACTGGAAAAGCAGGGAGGGATTCAGGGGAAAGATATTCTACTTTCCTTGTGATGAAAAACAATGTATAAAATACAGAATCTGTTGGAATTCCCCAAGAGGTCTGTGGTGCTCGATCTGTATAAATACAAGTCTGTGTAAATATGTTTACACAGAAGTGCAAATTTATGTTATCAGCTCTTTGGTATGTAGGTGTTGCTTTCTTATTTTGCTGAGAGGCAAATCACAGATAAACAGCATTTATACACTTAGTGGATAAGAAGAAAAAGGAAATACCAATATTGTGTATCTCCTGACAGAAATATTTATAGGATATTTACATCCATAGATATTGTTGGTTTTTAAATCAGAAATAGATATTGGAATATGAATGACAAGTTCTACCTTCTCTGCCTCAGTCTTTGACTGGTTGTTTCAACCTTTTGCATCTGAGTTTTCCTTCTTTCCCACACTGAGTTTTACCCTTTGTATTTTCTCCCGTAATTTGTGCACCATTTGAGAGGCAGTAGGACACCAACAGCATATCTACCATATAGGGCTTGATCTCAGCTGGTACTTCCAAATGTTATTGTAACTTTAAAAATTAGATTTTTGTATACTTTTATTAGGACAAGCGTAATAGACCTCCTAAGTTTTTACTCAGTCAAACTTACAGTTTTTGGTCAAACTTACAAATCAGACAGTCCATCCCACGAATTGCCCTTCAACAACTTTAATAAACAATATTAAAAGGGAAATAACCACTTGTATTATAGTGAAACTGTTCCTGGAACAAAAGTTGTGTTAGTAAATTCTGAGGAAGAGAACTGAAGCTTAGGGGAAGCAAAGGGGGAAGCAAAGGTTTGTCAGAAAGGAGAAGAGCAGGGATGTAACACTGCAGAGAAGTGTGTTTTAAGCTGCCCATCATCATACTTTAACCTTTGTGATCATGCTGGACACACTATAGACTGTCTCACAAGCTCTCTTGCTTTCATGGGTGGACAGCATTTACAAACATGTACGTATTTCCCTGCTAATCAACCCCCAAAATATCTTCTGGGCTGAGATGTAATTTATGTTATCAAAGCTGCAGGAGCCACTAAATCTAGAGCAAATGGAAAGCAATTTAGAGATGCAGTACAGAGCAAAAATAAAACTTAGATAACCAATTGCTGATAGACATTGCAGCTAATCCTGTACAGCCAGAAACAGAACAGCACGTCACAAAAAGGAAAAAAAAACAAAGAGGTTATTTGGTAAGAAAGTAAACAATTATGAATTAAAACTCATGATATTAGACAATGAAAATGACTGTGTGTGATGCAGCAGTAGAACATGGCAAAGATTTTTGAGATACCATTAGTTTTTCCCAGGGTCTTGAAAATGTAACTTTATTATTGCCAATGTTTTATTACTTGTGCCCAATAATGTTTTTGATAAGCAGAATGTTTCCCAGATCTCCAAGGAGTGGTCCAGGCTTCACAGTTTAAAATAGATGGGGAAAATATTCAGGGAACATTAACTTCAAGCAGGACCTTCTGCTCTGATTGACAGAATTCATTACAGAAGGTGTGTTAGAGTTTTCGTGCTCTTGCAGCAGCTCAGCTGGACTTCAAGCCTCACTTCTCTGAGTGTGATTCAGCTCAGATCCCCCTCTACTCTGTATTCGTAATTTTTTCTTGGTCTTTGTGCAGCAACAGAGAAAAATAATTTTGGTTCGTTTCTCTAACCTTGTTAATTCAAATTCTCTATTAAATCCCACTAAAATACAGCCTGATCTGAAGAATCCTGTATTTCCTCTGCTCTCACTTCACCTTTACCTGTTGAGATTGGAGACTCCTCAGAGCCCAGTGCAGTACCTTGTTTCTCACTGCCCCAGCTCACAGATTTATGCACCACAAGGAATTTAACCGTGGCTACTTAGGAATCACCAGGATCTTTCACATTCCCTGAGGGCTGTCCCAATCCAACATCAATCACTAATGGAGATAACTCTCTTATCCAAGTGTGTTCTGGCAAATGTGGTGTTTGGGGAGGTTTCCCAAGAAAGGAATTTGCCTACTTACCCAGTAAGGCAAATCCTGCAGTTTTTCTGGAGCGTTGTCTGGGAATCTTAAGTCATTCTTTATTTATTTAAATGCTTTATGTAAAAAGGGAAGCAAAAAGAAACTTTCCCAGGCATTTCCAGATGCAGAGATTCCTGATATTTGGGAGTATTTCAAAGGTGTTTGAAGCTGATAAATCTCAAATACTTGTGACCCACTTGCAACTCAATCTTTCCTAAATGGGAGGGATACTGTTAGGTATTTATCCCTCAGCTGCTTGTACCAGAATGCTCTAAGGTGAGGCTCATAAGAGAAAGCTCACATAAGCTTATGTTAATTTGGAGGTCAGCCTAGAAAAGTGTAAAGGTCCTTATTGGCCTTAAAAATCTATGAATCAATAGCAAGTGCTGGCAAAAGGTCACTGGTCACAGATAAAAGGCAAACTATCAAACCATCTAGCAGAGCTACTAACACCTTATTATTACGAGGTTAAAACAAATCCTACGTTTGGTTGTCAGATATTGTTCAGTCGCTTTTGTTCCCCTTGAACAGTTTCATGCAGATGCTTTATACCTGAAGCTGCTCCTGAAAAATCACCAGCTACTCCAGAACACCAGACAGAGCCTCCTGCCAGTCCATCCCAAACATTTCCCAAAGTACTGTGCAACAGGCAGTGGAGCAGCTCTCTGGTCTGAGTGCCTTATGATTTATGAATAACTCTGGTTTCCATTAAGCTGCAGAAAGGGGATAGTGTGTTTCACCCTGTGCTGAGAACCCCATTTGTTTCCGTTCCTGTCAGCAGTTTGCATAAGTGAATGATTTTATTTCATGTGAGAGAGAAGGCAAACACACAAGTTATCCCAGCAGTGGAAGATTTGTCAAATAAAGCTTTTAATAATGGTGTTATTTGACAGTTTTATAGTGCTTCAACTTTCGAGCAGTTTGAAGGTGGTAGGTTTTCAATAAAAATTAAGTCCTTATCTAGAAGAAATTCGGTCCCTGTTGTTTTAAAAGAACCAGTCTTGGCTGCATTGGAGCACCTTAATCTACTATTGAAAGTAAATCTCAATCCTTTTCTGTATTAATATATCTTGCAATCCATCATCAGTAGATGTTCTGTGTATTTTTTTGCCCTAGTATATCAAGGTGGCCTGATAAACCACCTTCCTAACCAAACTTGTTGGGTGATCATTATGTTTCTCACAAGAATAAATTATCCAGTGTAGTTCTCTGAGGCTTACTTAAATAGTCCAGCAGTGTTTCCAGTCACTCTTACTTATTTCTTTAATTTGTTTAAGGGGTCCAGTAAGTTATTCAGGTGAGGAGAAAGGGAACAGGGAAGTTGCTGGTTTTCACAAGGTCAGAGTTAATCCTATCTGTGTTCATAAATCACTGTACATCATAGGATAACCACACAGAGACTGAGAACACGTTAATAGAGAGCCAGTTCTGCATTGAAAGTTCCCCTGCTTGAAAAAGGGATTTGAAAAAGCATCTAAAACTGCCTGAAATGCCCTGCCAGTTAAATAAGCATAAATTTAAAGATTGTATTGTTTATAAATTTACTACTTTAATTATAATAGTTGATGAATCTTCACCATTCTGAGGAGAAATTAGATTTTAGTCCAAGCCTTTTACCAAAACAATTTCTGAGCAAGAGAGGGCTCTATAACCTTGCTAAGTGTTTGATTTGGACAACTGGAATAATAAACAAGAGTATGAGTAGAAGCAGCATATCTTAAATTTAAATCATCTGCCAAAGTTCACATGTAGAGATGTTGTGAGAGCTAAGGTTTGATGTGAAGAGATCCTGCCTCCACATTTCTTACAAGCTATGCCCACACTGGTTATATAGACACAAAGCTTGGCTCCACTGAGCACAGAGTCCTTTCTTATGCTTAGGAATTCAGTTTATGTATTGCTTTACTAACCTATATTTACAGATGTTTAGCTGGTGTACACCTGGTAAAATTCATTCCTGTCCTATGTCTGCATATCAGACAGAACACCTTGCATCCCAGAGGTTTCAACTCAGTTTTGAGAATCAGCAGAGTGAATTCTTTCCACTCAATATTCTCATTAGCAGTGTTTTTAAAACCAAACACACATAAGGCATATTTTTAATGTCACAGGTTTTGTTCCAGAGTTCTTACAATCTGGTTCAGTAAACAAAATGAACAGAAGACAGGAGCTAGAGGGAGGAAGGACAAAAGAACAGCAAGTTTGTTAGATGAGATGCTGGAGCTCTTTTTACAAGCTGGTGTCTCCCCTAAAAGGGCTTAGGGGTGTTTGTATTTTCTTCTTGTCACTAGAAGTTGCTCAAAAGCTCCTAAAAGAGCTTGTGCTGTTCAAAGACCTTGAAATCTTACAACCTGCTGCAGGAAATGTTGAGGGTTAGCTCTGCTCAGTCCTACCCTGTCACCTCCCCTCCCACTGCCCCGTTGGGGTGTGCCAGGATGGCTCAGGGAGCACACATGTGGTTAAAAGCAACCTCTGTTTAATTCCAGTGGAACCCCCTCACTGTCACCTGATGACTTGGATTAGCAAGGATCAGGTGGTGTCATTCTGTGTTCCACAGCCCCTTCCTATTGTCCAGATGGGGAGAAGAGAGGGACAGGGACTGGTTTTTGTTTACTGACAGCTTGAGCAACGCCACCAGAGAAATTAGAGGAGTCTTTCCATTGACTTTGTGAAAGTTGGATAGCACCTTGGACTTGTGCTCTATGTACTGTTTTTTATTTTACACACAGTCAGCTCAGAGTCTCCCTCATATCTCTTTCTCCCACAGTGCTCAACTCCTCTCTCTCATCACAGAAAAGTCTGACAGGAACTTTCCTCTCTTATCTGTCTCTTTTTCTGTGCTGTCCTCCCCCTCCTTCTCAGTCTTTACCTCCCTCTGTCTCTCTCATTCTCTCCCCTGCTGCTCTCAGATGGCTGGCTTTGCTCAAGGTCTGCAGGCTGGCATAGAGCATGCCTGGAACAATATGTTCCTATTAAATTTACCCTGTCTCATTGCTTCCTGAAATTAAATTGAGTCTTACTCTCAAGTTTGTTTGTTGAAATCACATAATAAAAATCCCTGAATGCAATCACATTTAATCAGAAAGCTTTCCAGCATTTATAAGGATAAAACACTATTTAAAAAGGGCTTGTTTTAGTGTTGTACAGAAAAGAAAAAGCAAGTTTCTTGTTTACAACTGAAATTAATTTCTAAATGTCCCTCCAGAGTCTGAGTTCCCTCCATGGGTTTACTTTCACAACTTTCACACCACTTTTGACACACCAGTGAAGATAGAAACACAACCCCGGTATTTTTAGTCTCATTTCTGAGCTTTGTTTTGTAGTTTGATAAAATTCAGACTGATATTAATCCCTTGAATCTATTTAATCAATATCAGTACGTTCTGCATTTATTCCAATGCCTGCACTATACCTATTGAAGAGCATTGGGTTTGAAAGTAGCCAAAGGTGCTGTTCACAGTTCACAGTAATTTTGTTTGGGGTTGGACCTTTAGGTCTGATAAACACAGATCACAGATTGTGGGGTGCTGAGCCACTACAGCTGTGTTAGTGGAAGCAAGGAGTTTTCAGCCCTCATCATAGTTTGCACATTTCAGGATCAAATTCGTGACAGCTGAACAAGAAGGTTTTCACTGTTTTTGGAGATGAGTATATAGAATAGTATGCATTGCACATCTTAAAATTGCTGTGGTGTTAAAAAGCCACAGGAATATTTTATTGTTTCAGAAGCATTCTTCTTTGATTTGACTGCAATTTGAAACAAAACCACAGCGGTATCACCATGGCAATATATAATAGGACATATTTCAGAGAGAAAATAAGACATGTAAAAATTGCAGATTGATCACCCTGGAAGGTCCTGCAGATTTGGGCCACTCGTTGGCAATTCCAACGTCTCAGAAAGTAGAACACCGCTGCAAGAATATGCAAAACTCCAGAGCCATGCTGTGCCTCTCTCTTATGTACCCTGCACTTGTTTTATATGCTGAAGACATCTTGACATCAATGGGGTGTTTTCAGAGCAGAGTATGTTTGAAGTCTGTAATAGAAATCCATTGTAGAGAGAAGAGGAAGATGTGAATGTTGGCAGTAGTTTGACAGATCTTTTTGCAGTAGTGCTTGAGAAGATCCAGTGCTCATATTTTTTTATTACAAATGGTGGTGTTCATCGAAGTGGACTGATGAGTCTCTAGCCAATTATGATTTTTCAGTAGTTTCCTGGAATTTGTGTTCTTTCCCTTATTAGACAGATTGGGCATCACAAGGCAAAAGCCTCTTGCACCAGGGATGTGATGTATTGTGCTCACACACATCTAATAGAGACAGTTCTGCCCTGGCAAGCTCACAGAGGGTAAACCTTAGCTGGCAAAGGGTCAAGGATGAGAATGTACCAGATGATCCTGAACTCACTGGTACAGCTTTGGTAGTTATTTACAGGGTATTTTACTTGCAAGAAGTCAAGAAGGAGAAGGGAAACTGAGACTGGCTGCTCTTTGCAGCCTACCTTATTAAGCTGACAGAGCAACTCCAGAGGGTTACCCTGACAAAGGTAAGTGTGGAGGGAACGATCTGAAGAGGCACAAGGCTACAGTAGCTGTTGACATTTTGTCTGAGAAACAAAGTGAGAGATCATGGATGAGCAGAGAGATGAAACTTAGAGCAGAGGAACAGGAAGTGACAGTAGAGGAAAGGCAACCTCGACATCTAGAAACATTCAGCAAGGACCTACTGGCCATTTCAGCTGCAGGCTTTTCCTCATTACAGTGGAAAGGCTTGGCAGCAATTGGCTGCTGCTTCACAAATACCTGGATAGCTTCTTTTCACAGCTACTGGAACAAATTTCCTTAATAAAAACCCCAAAGTAACTGGCAGTGACCAGGCAGCTGGTCTCCAATCTGAGAGCTTTTATAGTTTGTCCCTATTTTAAGGGAAGATGGTAGCTAACCCAGAGTCATCTACTTGCACAAAACTCAGCTTTCAGTAGGAATGAAGGCAGCAATGTAGGCCCAGTCACTGCTACATAGTTGGAAAATTAGCTGAACAAACCTTTGCTTGGAGAAATCAAAGGATGTAATCATAACCTGCTGTTGTAGTGGACAGGCTAATGATGTGCCAGGGATTTTTATTGCCTTGGGTTATAAGACCTTGAAGGACCTCATGGTCTTTCCTTGGACCTGAAATAGTTCCACAGTTCAGTGCTACGCAGTAGATATAGAATGGCAAAAGATTACTTCTCCATCACCTTAAAGATAAATCTTGAGACCTTGGCAACCTTTGGGAGAAAATATAATTGTCTTCCTAATTAAAATTGATTTTTTTTTTCAGTGAATGTGCCCTTCTATTGCTATCCCAGCTTTATAACTGACTGTATCTCCCTTATTACAACAGATATTTATGGTCACTAGTGGACAGCACACTCAGCACAGTGCACAGTGTGTATGATACTGGCTATGGCAACAGATCACAGACTGGTTAATCCCTTTGGAATATACATATTTCCATAACTAATGCTAAGAATGGCTGTGTGATGTTTTCCTTGTTTTTTGGCCTTGTGGGTGTTTCAGGTGACATGCTAATTAAAACTATCAACCAATTGGACAATCCTATTGTCCAAAGGAATCAGGTACCTCCCTCCTTCAAACGTCTTCAAAAACCCTGGGATTAGTAGTTTGACCATGAATACCAATCTTGAATATAAACTTTTGTCAAACTGTGATGTTACTGTTCTTCATGGCTTTTGTTGCTTTCTTAGCTCTCTCAGGGTATAACTTTATCTTCCCTACAGTCTGCCTTATGCCAAGATTCTCAAGAGAGTTGTAGAGGTGCAAGTGATGTTGAGGTTTGGCCTTCAGCACTTTCTGTGCTGTAGTAGGGGTAACATGTCTCTATATTGTACATCTTACTCTACTTTAAAGGATAGTAAGAGAAGCTCCTGTCTATGTTCTTGGGGCTGGCATTTTTATAGGAGGAAACTGGGAAAAGAAAAAGCGAAGAGGAAATGCTTCCATCTGTGAATAAAGTCCTTTGACTGAAGTTTAATAAACATGATAGTTCAAAAGTCATTCCAGAGTGATGCCTCAAAGTGCACTGCAAGTTTAAAGGTAATGGAAAATGCAGCTTGAGAGGAAATAAAGCCAGGAGAAAATGCTGGCAAAAGTTTCACTGAGTAGAGCAAAAAAAGTCAGGCAACCTAAAGAGGAGTTTTGCTGTCACTGGACTCTTTTTCCTGCTCTTCATGTGTAGCACATCCTCTGACAGGCTGCAAATGTAAGAACCTTCAGACATGAGTCATCAGCAAGGACAGATCCTCTCGTCCTCAACACTAAAAATAAAGATCTCACTCACTGAGCCTAAGGAGCAATTCTCTATCTAGTAACTTAGCCTCAGCCAGTAGAGCAATACAGAGGGAACACGTTGAACCACTGATTTATTCAAGCTGGAGGCCCTGAACTTGACATGACTAACCTGAGTGCAGTAAATGGGTTCAAATAAATGCTGGCATTACAGAAGGCACCATGTTTTATGACATATAGGATACACATCCAGGAGCTCTGAGGGCTGGTACCCTGGGCTACTAGTCCTGGAAATGAAGAGCTCTATCACCAGCATTCATACTGTTGAAAACTGAGCACAAGAGAGGATGCTGTGGATTATGTCCTAGTAGAAAATGATGCCTTTCCCTTATCCTTTATGATCTGAGTGTTCTTTTTGCCAGCATGACAGTAATTATTTAACTACCCTTCCAGGAAGTAGATTTGAAATCTTCTTTTCAACTTGTGGTGAAAGCTATATCAATACTCTCTGATGTAGGGCAGTGGAGGTGAGGGAGAAATAACTCAGTAGCTTGGCTTAAACCTAACTGAACATATTAGTCATGAAATATTTAAACCATCAATATCACACATTGATGTGCAAAATGTTTAATTATGTATCATTTCAGTTATTATTCATGTTAGATCTTAGACCTTAAGATGTACATACATTTAAAAAATAGCTCAGGAGATGTATCAGGAGTGTAGAGCAGCATGAAAAATCTGAAGGCTGGCTGTACACTTTTGCCTTGAATGTATGTGTCAGAATCCTTTTTTTCTTTTCCCCCTCTAAATTACCAAATCATTTTTCTGCTCAGTGCAGCCAATGTTTTTGCCTTTAGTAAATGTCTCTGGTAAAACAAGACCATTTCAAAGGAAAAGCTTCAAGTTTTAAGCTTAATGCCTCTTCTATTCTATTTCAGTCCATATGCTGTTTCCGTCACTGTATCTTAAGTGTGTGTAACTAAGTGTCTCCCAGTGTTGCATTAAGCAGCACGACTACCATCTGTCACAAATGGTTTGCTCTCCCTTCCCCACAGCAAAATTGTATGTGCAGTGTCATGCTCCACATGTACATATCTGCCCAGCGTTTGCCAGAGAAGGCAGAAGTGAAGGGGATTGTTTAGCACTTGTACCAGAGGATGGCAAGGGCTGCATTTGGTGGCCCTTTGCTCAGTGCCCACTGATTCCAGGTGTAGGGCAGTGACATCCAAGGGTACCTGAACACAACCACAGTGCTGGATAGTGGGGAACTTTCCTTGCCCTCTGCAGGATTGCTCATGTGACTAACAACAATAATGAAGGAACAGGCTGTTTGGATTCTGCGCCGGAATTCTTGTGTCGCTAAATTTTTGTCTCAATAATTTCAGAAATGCTGCTGTGAAAAGCACTCTACCTGTTTGTTTCTGTAGCTACCTGTGGTGAGGCTGCATGCCACTAAAAATTTGCATTGCCAAACCTTCTGCTGGCAGTTCATAAGCCAAATGAAGGGGACAGATGAGCAGCAATGGTGAGGAGAGCTCTGAAATTTTTCTTCAGTAGCTTTTAAAATACTGAAAAAAAAATATCAGACACCTCTACTCTTTATCACTTGTATGGTAACAAATAGCGAAAGGTGTAAAATAGCCAACTTCCAGACTGCTGGGCTTGAGATTTGGAATTTGTTTACAGGGCCAGAATCTAGTGCTACTGTATTAAGCAGCTTTATCCAGTCATTCATATGCAACAGTGGTGTCACGTAGCGACTGCTGAAAGGAACACTAATAAAGGTTTCTTTTGTTTTCATATAGATTAACACATTACTTTATTCTCATCTTCAGGAGGCATTCAGAAAGACTGCATTGCTGATGCCTATATCCAGTTTCAGCTTTCAATTAGCAATTTGCTTTCCCTTACAATCTAAGTGCTACTGGAATGAGCCTGAGCTAATTATCACTGATGGACTGATCTCTCTGTGAAGCCTAGAAAAGTAAGGCTGTCATATTTCACCTGAGACTTGCATACACATTTGCTTTGTGATTGGATTGCTCAGTTTTGGAAGTCTATTTTAAGGTTTCAACAGGCTTAACTTCACACAAGTTGCATAGATTTCAAGCTGCAGCAACAGCATCTGTGTAAAATAAGCTTTAGGTGTGTTTAGTGGGAGACCTAAACTGCGAGTTATAGATGCTTGTTGGACATGGTTGGAAACCTGGACTCTGGATTGATGATTAGTAGCGTGGTAATGCTGGTTTTTACTTTGAGGTGTCTCTCAGTGGCTGTGCAATGCCACCTGTGCTAGTGCAGGCTGCACACCTTGAGCAGTGTAACCTTCAAGTGCTATTGGCCCCTTCTTATGTGCTCCTACCTGCTGTAGGAGTAAAACTGTGTTGTTATGGACTGTTCATGTTCCCAGCACAGCTCTGATGACACCTCTGTCATCTCTTCAGCTTCTGTAGAGACTTAAGGGGAAAATTTAAACTATTAGTGGTACAAATTAGACTAACTTCAGTTCTTGATTTTCCTCTCTATGAGGGTAGTGATATATCCTTTTTTATAATGTACCTCATTGGAGCAAAGCAAATCCTTCCTTCTTGGTGACACAGTGTTCAGGTAACAGAATTAAAACAATCCATAGAAATGAAGTGCCCACAGGCTGCTTGCAATGCAGTTCTGCAAAATATTATTTGTAGATTGTATTTGTAAATACAATCTGTGTTCTCTTGCACAGAAGGCCTTACTTGCACATCTCACCACTTTGAGGCATTTGATAGGTTTAACCATAGAGTAGCATTTTAGGGAAAATAATATCTTGTATCATTTACACAATTTCCTAGTAAAATGATGCTTTCTTATCTGCCCAAGCAAGACCTTCATCTTCTAAAATCTATTCAGAATGACTGCACTACTTACCAGTTGCAAACATGTAGAGCTTTTCTGAACACTGTTGTGGCTCCAGAGAGTTATTTACTGAGCAGCTGAGCTTGTGAAAACATTGCAGCAAAAGCTGCAATGCAAAGCTGTCACAAGCATCATTCTATTGAGAATTCCTCACAGAACTGGGATCCTCAAGGAACAAACAGGACATTCAGGTCCCACCAGCCTTGTAAGAGCTCTTTCCTTCCCCAGCAGTAAGAGGACTAACAGAAACATCCTCTGCAGGAGTAATGCCATTTTCCAGTATCTTACAGAAGGTTTTATCTACTGCAGTGAAGTGCAAATATGAAACATTTTTGTGATGGGAGGAGTTACATCTCTTTGTGCCCTGTTTACTTGGAGGTGCAAAGTACACTAAGGAGAAGGAACTGGAAGGAATGGCCTGAGAGCTTGACTTGTGAATTCTTGTGTGGACATGCTCAACAAGCAGTGAAAGCAGCACGTGTTGGTAATAGCTGTGTATGTGTTTTAACTCTTTTCTGTTTAGTTCAGATGTGTCAGTGACAGCTGGAGATTACTTATTCTCAAGCATTAATTAGTTGCTTAGGTCTGATCCTTCCTTTAAGGAGATGACGTTGACCATAGCAGACAATACAGGTAATTTTAAACTGAAGCCATGTTTGTACTTAATTTTGTCCTTTCTTTGTCTTGGCAGTGATAAGAACAAGTAAAACTCCATTCCAAAGAGAGATTAAATAGCACCATGCTAGGCATGGGGCCCACAAGTATTTTCTAGTACTTTTAGTTGAAACTGTTCTGGTTTACTTCACTGGGACCCTGATTTCACCTAATAAAAATGCTGTAGGCTTTAAATAAATTAAAAAAAAAAAATCCAACCTGTAGACTTTGACTAACCCTGAGATCTGGTTATTTTATACACGCAGCTCCAGCTGGAATGAGGGGACAGAAAAACCAAACTGTGCCAGCCAGGGGCATGTGGTGTGCCTTGTTTGCTATTGTGTGCCAACAAGTGATGTGTTAGGAATCTAAAAGTACAAGATGCTGAGGTATAAAACAAGGACACAGAAGGTGGAGCATAGCAGGTTACAATTTCTACCCAGGAAGGGTGGAAGGACCAGGATAGGCACAACTGTGGCTCTGTCACCACAGTAAAATCCATCAGCACACAGACCTTTAAAACTCTGTGTGGCAAAAACCCAGTTGTGTGACCCTCACAGCAGGGCCAATTGTAACATGCAGTAACTCTGTGCAGCAGCTCCCTACAGTCAGTCAAACTGGAGTATGAGGTGTCCCCAGGTCTGTCAGTCTAACCATAGGGGCAGGAAAGAGGATCTTTCCACCCCTAATACAAACTCTGTTGCACTCAGTAAGATTCCCCCCATGGGAGTGAGTGAGGGCAAAAAGGAGGGAGCCTGTCAATAGTTTTAAGCTTGCTCAGCTAAGAAAAAAAATGTTTTCTTAAGCATAACATTCCTTTTTCAATTGTGAAACAGGTTCCTTTAGCAGGAGAATTCTGGAATTTAATAAGCAATTCCTAAGGCCAGGGGAGGGAGGAGGATGTTTGTTCCCAGCACCTCGAAACGATCCAACCGACTGCATTTTAAGTGGGCAATTTCAGTGTCAGGATGGTGCAGTCGGGGCACAAAATTCAGCTGAGATGCAGCAGACCATCTGCCAGAAGGAAAACTAGGGGGGTGAGTGGCAAAGAGCTTCAAAGCTCGTGGGAGGGGTGGGAGTGTTGCTGGTTTGCTGGAGATGGGAGCCCTGGCAGGCAGCAAACGCTGCGGCGGCTCCTGCCAAGAGGAGGGAGAGGAGGCAGCAGAAGGGCAGCGAGTTGGATGGCTCGGAGAGTGACATTCTTTTGTGTCAGAAGTGGTCAGTATTTTACCAGCTGAGTTCCATAAATTGGCCCTGGGCTGTCAGTGCTAGTGCCAGCTGTTAACTTCGTAGCAGCCACAATCTCAGCAGGGACAAATAGGGAAAGATGTATTGACAAATGGCACCGAGCATAATAAACTGCTCATCTTTATGAATGCTGGGATCCAAATGATCAAAACAGATGTACAGTTTCCAGATCTTAGCTGCACTGTCAGAATATTCCCGGTTTCCTCTTGCATAGTCATCCATAATGAAAAGAAAACAAGCAGATTTGCCTTTCTCTTGGGTCTTTCTTTATTGCTCACTCAACATTAATTACAGAATATTGTTGGAATAGCAGACTGGCACCCTGAACAGAGTGTGTCGCTTACTCCTGTCACTTCTACATGTAGCAAATAGCCAAAATTATCCTCAGCACAGGCCACATTGACACGGTGATGTAGGAAAGCATCCTCTTTGTCTACTCCCTTTGTAATTTTAAGTTACCCCAGAAAAACATGTCCCATTGTAAGACATTGAAAAGAAAAATGAGTGATGGCTGCCTTTTTCCTACTGAAGCCATAAAAAAGGAGGTAGGGAGCCAAAGTGAAAAAAAAATGTTTAATTCAGATCAGTTAACACAATGTTTTCTTATATTTTCACGTCAAGGGAATTGTAGAGGGCAAAAAAAGAAGACACAGTGGAAATATATGCCTTTAAAAATATTTGGACACAAAAATTCTCTCCTGATTTATATGTGATTTGCAGGTTCATCAAAATGACTTTTATACTTAGTGTTGCCTGAAGTGTTTGGGGTCATTAGGGACTTTTCAGCTTATCAGATAAATCCTATGTATCCTGCCTTGCTGTTTGACTACAGCATTTTTTAAAAGACTTGTCAAGTCAATGGGTTACCACATCCCTAAGGCAGTGCATTTAATAGTTATAAAGTGCTGTCCTTTGCTAAGTGAAATACCGAGTGCTGAGGGGAGTATACAATTCTTGAGCCATAAGCGAAAAGATGAGTTCTAATATATTTCCCACGTACAATAGGCATAAGAAATTCAGAATCCTGCCCGTTTTCACTCTGCCCAGAATGATAGGCATGTTGCTTGTTAAATATTGATATTACCAAGCTGATGCATTAAGTTATGAGCAGAAGCGACTCAAAAAATCAGAACATCTCGAATCTTAGACTTTCCAGTTAATTAAAACCTGCCCTCGTACAAACACTATGACTAGCACAATTTCCTGGTGGACTTAAGTCATATTCCAAGGGAATTCAGCCTGCTGGCTCTAGGCTCCCAGAAAAGACTCAGATTATGGACAAGGACTTAATACATCCTGTGCTGCCTAGGGCCAACCTCAGCAAGCCACAAAGCTGGAACTAGGCATTTTTAAAGCCTTAATACCCCTGGACAGAAACTTGCTCAGTTCTTACCAACTTCCCTTCTGCCAAACATTAGATAGCAGTGATGAATCTGAAAATCTCTCTGGATTCTTGTCTTTGGGTGACTAATATTCAGTAACCAGCCTTGGTGATGCTGACAAGAGTTTCTCCTCCTTTTAGTATCCCAGAGCCAGGAACAAAGTAGCAGAGAATCAGGACTCAAGTTCACAAAGGGGATCTCATTTTTTAACTTCCCTGTGCCTTGTATCCCCTGGTCGTCAACGTGAAAGACATTTTAATATTTGAAATAATTTAAAATATGTTAAATTAGAAATAGCAATTATACTGATCTTTTCTGGGTATCTGCTGGCTCAGTCTAAGAACTAAAATCATTAAAACTGTCTCCTGCAGCCTGTTGAGAGAAATAATATTTAGTGGGTGTTGAATTTCATATGATTCAGCTCAGTCTTGAAAATTGGCAAACCTTTTATGCTCAATTAGATTTAAAATCTGCTTTCAATACCTCATTCTTCATAGACTTGACTCGTAATGGAACTCAGGAACGAAGCAAACACTGACCTCCTCAAGCAGGGATATCTGCAGTCCTTAATGTAGCAAAAGTCTCAGACAGAGCCCCCATCTTTGTGGGTTCAGCTGAGCAGTTCAGAAGAATTATTTTTTGGCCCAAAATACCGCAAATAGCATTAAAGAAGGATAACTTAACAACCATATTGTTCAAGCCAAGCGTGCATGAAGTTACATGGAAATGCCATCAGGCTTTAATGCATTCTCTTAGTAGTGATCTAAGCAAGATAAAGTTAACCATAGCAGGGATTATGTTAAGGCAATGCACAGAATGAATATTACTTGTATTTTTGATCTCCTGCCAAGCCAGGATATCATGCTGTGAGGTACAGTGAGTTTTTGGCTCTACATGGTTTATTTTTCTCTCCTTTCCTTTACACTTATACTGAAGGTAAATTTCAGATCTGTGACTTCCTCTGCTGAATTACACTCGGTTGTAACATTTCACATTTTGTCCATTTGGCATTAGTGTCTGGCCCCAACTCAGCTGCAGCACCTGTTTTACTTTTTAAAACTGTGTGATTAAAACTTCAGCTTGGGTCTTCTTTTGGCTTTGGGACACGATACTTCCTTTTAACCTCCTGCCACCTTTATTTAAGTTTGCCTAAATCAAAGTCATTGAACTGTCAATAAATTTTAACTCCCCTAACAACAAAAAATGTACAGAGGAAGTATTTGAGGGAGGTTTGTGTAGATTATGAGGTTTAACACTGTGGTAATTGAGTTTGTGAAAATTGTTCTAACTTTTTAAGGCTACTTGATCTTCTCCAGAGGTTCTAAATAATATGTGGGATCCCAGTGACCCTGTGTGTAGAGATTATAAACCTGGCATGTCAGGACCACAAGTAGAAATTACCTACTCCCAGATAAAGTTGCTTTCACAGGGTGTCCATCATAATTTTAGAAACTGAAGAAATTCGATTTAGTACAGCTGCACTTTTTAAATGCCTCTTCAACTTAAAGCATTTAAAGGATATTTATTCTAACAGTATAATCTTTATCTGTTTCATTCTACCATCCAAAAGAAACAAGTTTTATCTTGGAAGTTTACAGTCTCAACAGACAAGAGAGACAGAAAATAGGAGGACATGAACATTTTTATCCCAGTCTCGCAGGCAGGGATGTAGGAGGTTTCTTTCTCTGTCCCCTCACATGAACTGAAGGACTAAACTCTTATTTTTCAAGATTATGTCAACTGTCTTGACAACAAACCTATTTTGTTTTGTTTATACTGCCACCAATATTATTGGTGTATTTTTAGAACAAATAATGGCACAGTAGATTTTTATTTTTATTCAGCCAGGTAATAAGCCACATACAGAGAAACCCAGAAATAATCAGGGTTAATCACAGTCTGTTTTCATTGGCTGTAATGAGTGTCCACTACTGATTTTAAAGGAACAGTTTGGGCAATAAGTGATCTGTTTCAAGTTACCACTCCTAAAACATAGCAAAGTTTAAGTCATGGAAAAGTGTACTCACAAATTTTTAGGATAATCAAATATCTTCTAGGCATCTGGCTTTCTCCTTATATTTCGTTTTTGTTTAATGAAACCTGCTCACAAGCATTCACTTGACTGTTTCAGAATTCTGCTTGCCTGAATTTAATATCTGAAATTACACAGGAATGTGAATCATTATGTAGTTATTACAGTGGATTTCTGCATGTACAAAATAGCCTTCATCTGTTTTGGTATCTCGTTTAGCCTTATTAAGAAGTCTGCATTTCCTCAGTGGACATTCTATATAATGATAAAGTTTCTGTTGCTATTGAGTTATGAGTTGTTATATGGTATTTAGTAATCAGGGCAATATTTTTGCTGGTGGAAAAGCAAGAAAATATGAGGGAGGGAAGAGCCCAAGATTAATTCAGAGGTCCTATTTTCTTACTAAGCGTGGTCAACTAAAACCTTTTTTCAAGAGGACACATGGACACTGCATACAAAGGAAAATTATACTGGAAAAATATGATTCAATTTGAACTTTCATTCTTTTGGATCCTATAGACTTATCCCTTTTCTTAAATCAGGTACTCTGGGAATTTCAGAGGCCAGACTCGATCTGTGGAGCCACTTCTTTCCCAGCAATCCACAACCTCTAGCCATACTGTGGCCAAAACCTGTTTCCTATGGAATTCTGCTCTGGGGCTGAATTGTGGATTAGGGTAAGCTCTGCCTGAGGCTGCAGGTTTTTTCTGGAGTCAATGAAGTGTGGACACACTCTGCAGGTGTTCTCCCTGCTGAGCCTCCATTCTCTACTCAGATTTCTGCATCCACAAAACATTAAGGTCTCTCTCAAATGTGTTTGAAACCAGTCAGTGCCTCCAAAATTCTTAGACAGGAGTATTAAAACTGTATAAATGTATTTGCCTCTCCTTCGAGAAACAAAGCAACAACATCCTGTGTGACAGTTAGTGAGAACTTGAGCCTGTATTTCTGGGGTGATAAAAACTCTGTAGTCAACACTTATGGTACAGGCTGTATAAAGCAGGTGAAGAAATCCCTGCCTCTTTGGCTCCTTTAATTCAAGAGCTGATCATATCCCAGAAGTCCTCTCCCCTCACCTGTGGCGCTGGGTATCAAGCACACGAAATTGCTGCAGTATTTTCCATACAGCCCAGTGTCACCACGGACTTTTTTTTAATCTTTGGAGTGATCAGCTCTGTTATTACTGCTCAGCAATTTCAGCTACTTCGTTTTTGCTAGGGTGTTGTGTTTTTTTTTTTTTTTTAAGTGACAGTTTAATATACTGCAACTTAAAACAGGAATCCTAAAATCTAGCAGAGCAGCTACGAGCGGGGTTCGCCTGAAGAAACGTGTTCATTACAGCAATCACACTTTGGGTACAGGGCTGACATACCTTTATCCTATTCTTGTGTGCTGCCACAGTAATAAGAAGCCATCCTGGGAGAAGGGCCAGGAAATACAGGCTTTGGGGTACAATCTAAACATGTGAAAGAGGAGGAGGAAAAGCTGCACACTAAGCAGGCACAGATGGCACGGCACTGTGGGACAGCAGGGCTTGTTGGAGGCAGTGTTAAGTAGACAGTTTGGGAACTGGCTGTGAGTTTTAGCAGCTGATTCAATCAAACCACCTGCATATAGCCTGGTTCCACCTTATTTTGCCTCCTGCAAATTAAGCATTGTAGTTGTGCCTCTTTGTATTCCAAATGTCTATGCATAGCAAATGCATATACAAGCATGTGTATGTGCACACATGTATGTAAAATCGTGATAAAGGGCACGGGCAACATCAATAAAGAACTTATTTTGTCTCCTTTTCCATTCCACCTTCTGCTCTCATCCCAAGATTCTATTTTTAATATAGACACGTAAAAGCGCCCTGGAAAAAAAAAAGAGATTAAAAAACTTTAAGGTCATGATTATGTTGATTTTGGTTTGGGAATATTAATTAGAGACTAGTAATGCAGGTTTGTGAATGGCATGATCATGAAACTGTAAAATGTCTTAGAAAAGGTCAGTGCATTTTGTTACCTCTGAATCCCTTGCTGAGTTTCAGAAAGAAGGAGAAAATAATGATCTGTATAAACTGAGCTCTTCTGTAGTCATTTGGATAAAAATTCAGCTTCTTCTGTCTTTTTAAGCTTCCAGGTGGATTTTCTTTTTTGTAGAGGGGTGCAGAGGATTAAGGGTTTATTTCTAAGAAGCTACAATTGGCTTTTGGGGCACTCAGTGTGCTCTGGAGACATTAATATTTAAACCATTCAGGGATAATTGCATTAGTTGTCTTTTCTCCCCACTAAATTATTTGAGTACATTAACAGACAATTTTGTGTTGACAGGGCATGATTTTCTACTGGTGGGAATAGAAAGCTTTGTAATATCTCAAGCAAAGCATCAGTCTAAACTTTCAATTCTAAGAGTATATCACTGGATCAGGGACTTGGTAGATGATATATTGCAGATGGGAGAGAGAGATCTCATTTTAGCAGTAAGGGGAAGCAGTGGATTTAGCAACAGATAAACCATGTTTCTAGCTGGAAATGTTGCTATTTGCCCTATAAAGTTTCAGATCACAAGCCACTCCTTCAAATTAGATTGTTAATTTTTAATGCATGTAGCAATTACTGATGTGACAGATAGCAGACCTGATCTTGCTCCTATCAAACTCTGTGGGAGTTCAGACATTGATATCACATGGGGAGACTACAGATGCAGTTAACAAGGCATGATATATGTCATCTACATATTTTCATCTGTGTATGGGAATGCCAGGAATATGTACCTTGTGACTTTTGACATTAGAAGGTCATTTTAAGCCCATTTAGAAAGCAGTGTAAAAACGGGTGAACATGTTTGATATAGTAATCCTGGTTTCTGATCCAAATGCATGTGAAAATTTCAGTAAATTCCCTTTTTGTTGAATACAAGCAGCAAGCAGAATACAGCCCAAATTAGAAGTGGATCCCATCTTCATGTTGCCTACATTTTTTTTCAGTTCTGGGTTTTTCAATCTTCCATCTCTTTGACAAGACTATTTCTCCTTCCGAGAATAATCATTCTTTCACAATTTCCCCTTCTTGATGTCTTCTTTTTGCTGCATCTTCAGATGCCAGTGGTAGCTCTCTACCCTGTAATCTACTTCCACTTTTGGGGGTATAAAAGCAGTTCTTCCTCTCTTTTTTACTACCAGTAGTTACTCATAATGGTCACCACTTTCCCTTTCTGATGTCCATGCCCAAAAGATCAACCTTTCCTGACCTTGTGGGTTCATCTCCCAAAGATCTCATTCAAATAATGCAATTTACCTGCCCACAAGTGAAATATTTTGAGAGCTGTTATTTACTACCCACAGCAGCTGCTTCCCAAAATCTGAAAGACATAAAAATGAAGGAGTAGCCCACACATTTTGCTCTTCCCTCCCTGCACATATCCAAAACAGATACAGGTAAAATAATGTAGCATTGACTTTGATTCTGTTTTGTCAAAGCAAAAGGAGAGAGAGAAAAATCACAAGGCAGGAATCACAACTGACCCCTAGACTAAAATTCAGTGTAGAAAGGTATATATGCAGTGTTCACATAACTCTGAGGAGAGATTAACTGCTATGAACCTGTTTAAGTTCATCCAGCACTAAATTTTACCTGTAATTTAAATATTACTGCATGTAAAAAAGTCAAAATAGTCACTCTCCCTTTTGTTGAGGGGTCTTTGCTAATATGAGATAAGAGGCAAGAATTAGGGATTATCACAATAGCAGTTGACATTCTTTGTCTGAAGCAACAATTTTGTGTAATAAGAATGAAAAATTGTCATATAATTAAAACTTTATCTTCTTGCACTAGGAAACATAATCAATGTTGTATATAATTTGGCAAATTCCTGTTTGGAAGCATTAAGGATGATTCATCTCCAGCTGAGCTAATTGTTTGTACTCCCTCACAGTCAGTGAAGAAAAGACACTGCCACCTACATCCCATTCCAAAGGACTTTCCTAAAGTACAGTGTTTGCAAAACTGGTAATATGGCCAGTTCCCAGCTCCTGAATATTTATTGCATTGCAAAACCCTGCTGCAATTCTTGCTGGATGCGATTAACAGATGTGAAAATGTTTGTTCTCTTAATAACTTTAATATTTTTATAAACCAGGATTATATAATTTGCAACATCTTGTATTGGATGGGTGGTGTTGATGGAGTTTAATTATGATTGCTCAGTTTTTAGCTGAATGCAGATATAACTAGCAGCTAACTGATGAGCAACAGATTGTCAGCTTCTGCTTTTACATAGGGGAGTAATATAACTTCTCACACTAAAGTGAAATTTGTCATCCAAGCTACTGGAGAGACTGACATTGTTTCACGTTGTGAACTTTGCCAATGAGTTTCTGAGGCCTGCTGGGCAAAGTGTTGCTCCCCTGTAGGTACCAGTCCTGCACGTGTGAATGTGGGACTGGATGCTGCACATTGGTTCTGAACAGCTTAAAAGAGGCTGTTCTAAATCCTGGGTGGAAATTCAGATCTGGATGCGAATGTTTGATGGGTTCTTGGAACTGGGTTTTTGTTGTGGCCCCCCCTCCCACACTTGTAAATGAATGACAGAAATTAGAGAAGTGTTCCTCTGTAAGGACCAGATCCCAAACCCTGGGTATGTGCTTTTATAATGAAAGCTGGGGCCATGTTGTGGCAGCTCTTTTTAAGCATTAGTCACCATTGAATTCACTGTGAAATTCTGCATAAAACATGATAGCATGCTGTGGCATACAGCAATTGCTGTGATGGGATAGAAGAGTATGGAGAAAACATATTAGAAATGCAGTGGGTAAATGAAGTTGACATGCCACATGGGATATTTTGAACTACATTTCACATTTCAGAGTAGAAAAATCAATGTAAAGGGAGAAGAACTTTTACAAAATGAGAATCGGGCTGATCACTCTTGGAACTTCTTTTTGGTCTCTGTTATCTAACTCCAGCCTGAAGTGAGGGATGCTTTTTCTGTCTGTAATGTATTCTGCTGCCTTCTTTATAGTGAAAGAACAGCTGTTGAGCAAAAATTCTGCCTTTGGCAATATCTGTTAATTGATGTGTTTCCTCAAAAAAAAACCAACCCACAACAAATGTAAAAAAAAAAGAAAAAACCAACAGGAAGGGAAATATTGCAAGGTGTTTAATTTCCAAATACATTAGGTGGCATAAACCTGTTTAAAGTATTGCAGAAAATAGTTTTATTGCCATTGTTTGTCAGAGGAACAATCCACTTTGTGTTGACTTTAAAAGTGGGACTAAATGGGTCATAGCAGCCCCTTGAGTTCTGCTGGAGTTGGAGTTCTTCACCCTTTCCCTCTCTCTGGGAAACCTGTGCCAGCTGGTAGCACCTGTGAATGGATAGAGATGCTTCCAGTGGGCAGAGCCACAGGAAAGGAAACCAGTGTTAACTGGGCATCTGCTTTTTCAGTTGTCCACATTTGTGCTGGTAAAAGCTGTTTGCTATGCAGGGGAATTCAACGTGCTGGAAATGGATGCTTGCATTAGGTCATTGTATTTGCCCTCCAGCCAGTTCAAAATTGTCCTCTCTGTATTCTGTTTTCCAGTGATTTGCTTTGTCCAATTTTAACTGACCCAAATAACCAGGCTTTCATTTTCCTCTATTTTTCAGTCCAGTTTTGCTAAATATTAGCAGCTGTTTCCTGTACCTGATATAAATTTGCCTTTTCTTAGTTTTATGATATAAATAGGGAAAGGGCAAGGGTGAAGGAGGATACAAAAAAAGAAAAATTAACAAGGTTTGTGGGGTTTTCTATCTTTCTGATTTTTGCCTAGAAATTAAAAATAGCTTTGTTTACTGTGATGGTGCCGAGAGGCTAATTTTGCATCCACTAAGATATGTGGGAAACCAGATGAAATGAACTGGTTTGGTTCACATTCTGACTGCAGCAAGGCATTAGGCTGGGTCTTGCAGCAGCAGACAAGCTCTTGCAGTACCTAATCAGGAAAAGGGAGAACCAGAAAAACTGTTCTTGTGAAATTCCCATCGCAATTTTGCTGATAAAAGTTGTTCAGATAAGCTCCAGATAACCATCCAAGCTTATAAGTGCTCATCTGCACCATCTCCAGCTGGTTTTGAGGTTCAGTCATCACTAATGAAAAGATGTGATTGAAAGCAAAAGAAGATATGAAATGCCCTCTCCTCTAAACCAGGAGCTATCAGTCACTGTAACAAAACATTGCAGATAACACTGCTGGCCACTCTTCTCTAGCCTTTGCTTCAATACTAAGAATGTAAAGTGAGCTATCTTAGTGATTCTACGGTTAAAAATGAAACTAATTAATTTTTATCATTACTTACCAGTAATTATTCATTTACGACTTGGCAAAAGAGGATCACAAAACTCCAGTTTGATGGAAGAAGTTCAAGGCTTTACAGTGTGCCGTGAAATCTCGTGCAGAAATTATGTCCTGTGAAATGTTTGGCCATGGAAAGTTCAAGTGTCACCCAGCTGTAATTATAGCCTTGGTTTCTGAGAGGTTTATAATTCAGCAGCAGAGATGGTGCCAGCATGAACTGAGCACGCTGTACTGGGTATGACTCTAAATAAAACCTCAATATTTTCCTTTCAGGTTAGTTCCTAAGGTTGTTTGGGAGTTTTTCTGTTTGCTTGGTTTTTCAGCTGCTTTGTTTTATTATTTGGTGTCTTACCACTAGAAAATCCTCTAAAGAAAATGTAGGCATTTAGATCTGGTCTGTATCACACCTCCAGGAGATAAATTAAAAATGATTCAGTGTCTTGAAGCCACCTTTGTACCTTTTGGTATCAAAGATTTGGATCCATAGTATAAAAGCAGACTTCTGGCTGTTTTCTTAAAAAAATAAAAATAAAATCCAATTCTTGCCCTGCCTATGAATTTTGCTGCAGACAGAGCCTACTATAGTGCCTGCATTTCTTTCCCTGAATTACTGGGGTGTGGGAATTCACTGTAAAAGGGAATCTCCCAGCTCTCTGCTGTGCTGTGCCCTTTCAGCAGGGAAGGAGCACATCCTCCAACACCTGCCTGGAGTCTTTAGCCATGAAGGGCGTGCACAGAGTGTGTACCTTTGGATGAGAGGATAATTATTGTCAGCTTTATACCCCCGTGACATTGAGCTACTCCTGGAAGAGCCTGGGGAAGGGGACAAGGACAGTCCTTCTGCAGTGCCTGGGCTCCAGAGCTCTGGGCACCAAGGAACTGTGGTGGAATCATTGGTCTTGAAAGCTTCTCTTTCTAGGGAAGCACCATGAAAAGATGTGTGTGAATCCTTTGAAGGCTCTTGATTAATATTTATCTTGTTAATTATCAAGTGTAAGAGATAAGTGTGAGTAAAAACACGTGCTTTGTTTTGTTTGGGGATTTTGGCCCAAATTCCTGATTTTTACATTCTGACAGAGATGCTGTGGGGGGGATGCAAAGGTTTTATGAAGTATTTGACTTCCCCTGTTTACCTGCTTCTCCTTGGAACAATTCTGACTTCAATATGAGGTTAGAGGCTGTTCTCAGTGGTGTTTGGATTTATTGGATGCTTAAAGATTGCTTTGAGAGGAGAAAAAGCAGACTGCAGCAGATCTGTAAGGCAACCAGTGACACAGGCAGCAGATTTCTGGACTACTGGGTTTCTAAGCTCCTCCAGGCTCTTTGTTAAAATGCTCTGGGAGAACAATTTCCCTAATTATGTTTTTTCTTACATTTTTGCCACTGCTATCAGCACGCAACAACTGAAATCCATACTGTGGTTTGTTGGGGGTTTTGTTAATGTTTGACTGCAAACTTTCTTGAGTTTCATAACTTTCTGGAACAAATCTGGGCTGCAGAACTTTGGGATGATTCCAACCACAATATCACTTATGTAGCAAAAAGCGTAAATATTTAGGCTTTACCCACCCAAGCATAAGAGCAGAAACAAATTATCAGCAGACATTTTAGGTACGTTCTAACCTCCAGCAGTCAGGTTTGGGAATGCAATGTTTCAAGAAGAATTTGCTGATTGGTTAATGCAGAGAGACATACATTAGATTAATGTCACAGCTTGTGTTCAGAAATACACATCACAAAAAATAACAGTACAAGTGTTTCTTCAGACTCCTGTATTCTTGTGCCAAAAAGAGAATATGTAAGTGGATCTGGGTCTGGGCAGGAAATGGTATCTTAGCCCATGAAAGTTCTTGTGCTTTACAAGTATCTCCACTCCGGTTTAGTATAAAAACCTTGAACTTCAGTTTCCTGTGTCTCAAAACTCCTATATTTCTCTGAAAAGTACCAGCAACTACTAGACAATGATCACATGCAGACAAGTCCAACTGTGTGCTTTGTGAGGAGGAAAGAAGAATAGATGGCAGGTTTGCATTAGGACTTCAGGTGCCCCTGTCTCTGTGTCTGATCAGTGACACAGGGACGGAAATTAATCTGTGCTTTTTGAAGCCTGGTGATAAAAACTGATGTCAAGGAGGAGAATCCAGCAGGAATCCTCCCTGTGCTGTGTCAGCTGTGCCCTCCAATAAAAGAAACCAGAGTAGATGCACAAGGTGTTGTTGCAACAAAGAAAGGATGGATGACTCCTCTTTCTGAGACTAGAAAATCTTGTGTGGTGGAGAGTATGAAATTGAGGCTATGAGGGAAATAACAGTGCAGAACACAGTTCAGGGTCTATCCCAGGAAAGAAGAACTGGCACTAAATAATGGTGATACAAGAATAAATAAATCTCAATTGATTATCAGTAATTTTAGATTGGAAATTAGTAGAGGTTTCCTAATCACAAGGATAGTCTTGGAAGAGCTTTCAGTCTGGGACCATGGTAGTAGAGCAAAACCCCAGCTTATGGCAATAAAGCAATTTTGGGCGTTGGCTTGGCAATTTTCAAGAGCAAGAGTTTGCTTCAGCCATGTCCAGTGGGAATTATTGTTAAGCCATGGTTCAGATTTGATTATTTTCCCTCTTGCTCTGAAGAATCAATGTAAGTATTAAACTTTAGTGAATAGCTTTACATAGAATCAAGTAGTTTTGAAATGAGATTTACTCCACTATCTGATTTACGGCTATTCTACTTAGGTGAGGTGTTAGCAATGTTGCAGGTAATACCCTTTCTAAAAGAGATTAGTGTAGCTTTAATTACAAGTGAAGAATGCATACCTGAAAATACCTGCTGAATTTTATTTAACTTCTACTCTTACATCTTCCTTATTGCTGACCAAGAGGTACCCATCGAATATAAAGTGCCATAATCAGCATAAAGATGAACTGAAGTCTCTCATCCACTATATTATTAATGTAAGATTGCAACTAAAATGGACCCTTCTGGAAACTTCATTAGTCCTTTAATTTATCCGGGAAATAAATTATCTAATTTAACATGCACAGTGAAAATAGGTCTGGAAACACCCCAAATAATTTGCAAGAATATTTGATAAAACAGTGTAGTACCTAAGATTTTTAGTGGTGGAGCAGAACAGGAAATGGTTCTACATCATGTGTTTTATTAAAAATTCTGCACTTTGAAACATGAATATAGCAGTTTACATTTATACAGTGAAGTATGTGGGAGGACATACATAGCTTTTCATGACACTTAGCCCAGTCTTGGGCACCGGTCCAGTTTCCAATATATGTTAAAACCATCCAAATAAAAATCATCTCTTAAAATCTTCAGAGCTCTTCTGGTAACTGCAAGTCTGTTGGGCACTAGAACACATTTTTCCCTTGCCCACATTCCTGCAGCAGCTCCTTTCTGGGCTGCACCAGCTGTTTGCTGTTGCAGGGGATTTTTTTTTTCCACCAGAAAAAAATTCAAATACAGAAAATTCAAATACAGGAATTGCTCATCAGAAAGTTTGGTTGCATTGACAGCTCTCTTCATCTTAAAAGCTGCACACAGAGACATGCACCTCAGCCTGGCCTAGTGCCAGTTCATCACACACTGAGACAGACAGCAGTTACTGTAAAAAGTTCTAAAAAGAATCATCCCACAGTATCTGCTACCTGAGTAGAAGGAGCTGCCAGATTCCCAAATGTTTACTATAGTAAGCTTTGAAAAAAAAAAAAAGACATTTTAATGGCAATAGCAGTCAGTTAAAACTGGTTCCAACTCTCCTTCTGTATTATGTGTAAACTTATTTTGTCCCTTGATTAAGTTCCTTTAAAGGAATGAGCACAGCCTGGAGGGCCTAAGATACCCTCAGTGACAAAGCAGCCAACCTGAATGGTTAAAAGAGAAATGTAATT
The DNA here is from genome assembly GCF_036250125.1 of Pseudopipra pipra. Taxonomy (NCBI): domain Eukaryota; kingdom Metazoa; phylum Chordata; class Aves; order Passeriformes; family Pipridae; genus Pseudopipra; species Pseudopipra pipra. The sequence goes on from NC_087564.1 coordinate 4,974,593, forward strand.
ACAAACTTCCTAGATTTTATTCTGGATTTCAGTTGTCTCCTTAGGATGCTCCCAAACGTGCACTGGTAATTATAATTCATGATAGCCAGAATGAGGTGGGTTTGTTGGGTTTTTTTTCCACCTGAAGTTACCAGTAGTACCAGGAAATCAACATTTCATCCAACTGTTGGTGTCTTTTGGGAAGGAAATCACCATCCCATTCCATCTGTTAGTGTCTTTTGGGGAGAGCACCACAAGAAGACAGTCAGCTAGAAATAGGCAAGTTTTTTGTTGTATCTCCAGTTCTTAGTCATAGGTGATGTTCTACAAGAACAAGTTTGAGGTTATCCTGTGAAAACCAGTCTGACTCATCTCTAAAACACAAATCTAGATGATTATTTCACCCAGAATCCTTTTAGATAAAGGTCAATGGTACATTTTGCACATTCTTTAGTTTGTCAGAATTCATTGCCATTTTTTTTCCTTCCCCTCAATTTTGCCAACTATTCCAGCTCGGTCATTTTTCACATTAAGAGAAGAAAGAGGTGAGTGACTGAATCTATTCAACAATATTAATGTTTGTCCCATGGGATAGCTTTTACATTATAAAGTGGATATTGACTCTCATGGAGGTGAATATTAAGGTTTATCAACCCCAGAGGTATGTATTGACCAAGACAAACTAGAGGTCACTGCAACACCAAGAGTAAATAAATCTTAATGCTGTCAAAAGGGAAAATCAATATGCATATTTTTCCACTTATTTTGAATGTCATTGAACTATCTGGAAATATCTCAATTGAGTACCTGAATTTCAAGATAGTGGACTTTTTATTACTGTAAGTGATAAAAGTCATCTAAAGACAAGTCAGACGTTGGTTAAGGGTTCAAGAAAAACTCTGCCTGCTGTTTTTCCTTTCTGGACAAGACAGGACACAGGGTCTGCTTCTTTCAGAATATGTAATTTTTTATTTGGCCTATGTTAAAGGGAAGTAGTCATCTCTACTGATTTTTAAGCCAAAACTAAAATATTTTCTGGGGTAAATTCACTAGTAAGTCCAATTATCAGAAACCCAGTTCACACCACAACCTGTAGAGACAAAAAGCTGCATTGTGCTGTTGCACTGTCCTGATTCTTCTCCAAATTAATAAAATCTGAAGTATGCTGCTGAGATGTAGCTATGATTTTGGAATCCTAAACATTATTGTCATAGACTCCAACTTTCCTAGAAATAGCTTTTCTACTGTTGTCCTCTGAGGAAATACAAGGGGCTTTATAATTGTGTGTATGTATGAGGCAGGACACTGTTGAAAAGCCATTGACAACAGTCCTTCAGAATCCTGAACAAACAGGAAGATGGATTCAGTTCTTGCTATGCAACCAAGTACCATTTGTAAATTATAATCCAAAATAAAAATAAAATGCAGCTGGATAAGTGGGCAAATAGATGCAGAAAGGCAATGGTTTACCTTAAATAACAAAACATTTTTGTTTAAAGACCAGCAAGTTCAAGAAGGCAAGCCAAATAAGTCCATTTAACATGCTTTTAAGATCACATGTGAGTAATTGGGTGAGGGAGAAGAAGGAATAAGGGAAGGGGAAGCAGAGGAAAGATGACCCTGACTAAAAAATGAGCTTTGATAGTTTAAAAGGTTAACTAGAAAAAAGCAGCTGCTTCAGGTAACGGTGTGTAAGTTCATGATTGAGGATTTCAGACTGATGGCAAACCATGCTGACAGAAATTGAAGGTTAGCAGCACACGGCTCACAGGGGATTTTGGCTTGGCCCAGAATTAAAAGAAGATGGGAGGTGGGGAAGAGGCTTGAGAAAGATTGTTTCTTCAGTTATTTTGAATGAAAACATAGAACTTAGCTCGTGAAATGAGCTGGCATTATCCCATCACACAACTCCTAATAATAAGCTTTTGTGTTCATCTGGTTTTTCTTTTAAGTGTCTACAATTTCAAAGAGGTAAATTTCAGCAAAATATCCCAAGGTCAGGAGACTTGAAGGCTGCCTGTACTTTTGCAAAACTTATGCTCATGCTGCACTTTCTGGGTGCAGACTGTGCCAGTCAGAACTCTTCATCCTCTGTTTAAATCTCAGTGACCTTGTTGCAACAGAGGCTGGTGCTTGAGAGAAGGAGCTGCTGATGTTTAGTGTGTGTGCTTGAAATCTTGTGTGGTTTTTTGTTTTTTTTTGGTACCTAAGGCATTGAAAATAAAAAATTAGCAGGCCTGACCTTAATTTGGAACCCAATGAATCAAAAAGCAGCCTTCAATTAGGCCCTTGGCACTGAAGGATTATTTACACCTCTGCAGCTGGAGCTCTGGGACTGCTGTAAGGAAGGCATGGCTGGCACTGCAGCTCACCCAGCTGCATCTCTGCTCCTGCTGCTTCCTTGGTGACAGCATTGTTGCCTCTCTGCCTTTGCAGTAAACTGGCTCAGAGAGCTAAATAGGTTGCAGAACAAGTGTAGTAAAACTAGGGAATAGCTTTGTGCTGGCAGAGTCCTGTCCTCACCCAAAGGAAAAGCGTGACCAGGAGAAGCCTTGGGGCTGCACTCGTGCCCTTTCAGTGGCAGCTGGCTGCCAGGTCACCTTGGTTCAAGTGTGAAGGGCCCCCAGAGGCAGAGTTGGAGTCACATTCATCTGGCATGAACCTCTGCTGCTGCTGTCAAAGGCTGGTCCCATCACACCCTCACGCTCAGCCCCTCTTGCCCTCACCAGTGTTCACTCAGCACCAGCTGAACAGGGCAAGGGAGCTCATCCAGCTCCACACCTGCTGGCAGCAAAAATGGGGCTGAGAACAAGCAAGAGGGCTGGGAGGGAAGAGTGGAAGAGTGGGATCATTGTTTTTGTCAACAGCTTGGGTGCATGGTGGGTTTAAACAGATGTGCACAGGGGTTTATGGGCCCCCAGGGATGGCCTGGATGACAAGGGACACCCCATGGTGCCAGTGTACACATTTGGCTTTACCATAACAGCAGTTCCTAAGAGGATGCCATGGAGTGACCCCACTTGCTCAAACTGGTCAGACTGGTGACAAAGTAAGGAAGAAGCTCATACTGCTCTCTCTGAGCCATGCTAGAGACTTTCAACTAAGACCCATGTATCTAGTTATTTAGACAGTTTAAATACAAACCAAGTCTATTTTTCCCTCTGTGTCTATTTTTTCCAATTACAGCCTTCTGCTACAAAGAACAAGCCACGTCTCCCTGGACTTGAGAAGAATCTTTTGAATTGGGAGAACTTATTTTTAAAGCCAAGTAATAAGTTTGTCAATCACTTCTTTATTATCAGTCACTCTCTGATGAACAACATTCAGACTTTAATATCAGCAAAGAGACAGTCTGAGGAATGAATGCTCAAGTAATAACATGTAGGAGTTTTTATGGCCTGCCTCTGTTTCTGAAGTGTATACACAATGGCCTAATTTAACATCAGTGAGTGTAACAAATTCCCTGTGGCAACTGCAGCATATGGGAATTACTTTTTATGCTTTTCTTGAAGTGCACAAAACTCCCATTAGCATCACACGTTACGTATGGGGGGAGCAGAGGGAGAAGCCCCTTAATTTGTGTTAGATTTGGGGTGGGGTTTTTTCGTTGATGGTTTTTGTGGGGGTTTTTTAGAGCAGTCCTACATTCTTCTAGACTGATTCACATGGGTAACTATAATGAAACAAATCTCATGACTACGTTATTGAAATGTAACTGTGATTAGAGGAAAAGATTACTTCTAAAATTTGTGGTTGGTTATTTTAACAGCTCAGGCTTTCAACCACTTTTTTAGCAGCTGATTAAAATATTTTTTGTGTTAACATCTCCTTTCTGGGTTTAAAATAGGGACTGTCCACTGCAGCTGTGTTGTGCAGTTCAAGCACAGAGCCTGAAATATCTGCATAATTAAGCAGGACCTCCAGAGAGCCTTGGAGGTGTCCTGGCTTTGTTTTGTTGAACTAGAAACAAGGCAGAGTTCTTTCTGCTGAGTTCAAGAGTTGGCCTAATAAACGATAGGAAATTAGTTTGTTGCTTGGGTTTTTTCTCACTGGAATTTTCCATAAATTTTATTGTCTTTAGTTGAGGGGTTTTGATCTTAATATATAACAAGTGAATGAGGCATATCACTGTGGCTCAGTACTCTTCATGCTTTTTGGAGCTTTTAAGTGTTACCTAACCTGTGGTTCTGTGAGAGACTCTGAGGGTATTTATGAGCAACTGTGGTATCTGAAGCAAAAAACTGGAATCCCAGTGAATTGGATGCCAGAAGGTTTAAAATATTTTTTCCTGGATTTTCATGAGCTGCGCTATTCAGAGGCAGGAAAACATCTCCAATGGCTCAGCCTTTTCTCTAAATTCTGAACTGAAAAGAGCTTGACCCAGGTAGATGCAACTGCTCTCTGGTATAAATACATCCCCACCACACTTCATGTTTAAATTTAGTCTACTCATGTTCATTTAAGAGAATACTGGAAATTATTTAATAACCTGTGCAAAATAATTTTATAAAAAGGGTGTCAGGTTGATCACAGGCTGAAGACCCTCACTTCTTATACAGTACCTGTTTCATCAGGGTTTTTAGTACCTTTTAAAACTGGTTTCAAAGCTTTAATAAAAACATGCACAGCGAGTATCCTTGTATTTCTCTTTAGAAATGAGGAGCCTGGCATAGAAATTGCAACTCCAGAGGAGGTTTAGTGAAAGAAACATCAGAGATTTGAAGACCGAGTCCAGGAGCATCACAAATTTGAATTGTGAAAGGCGTCTATCTCCCCTGTCATGGGTCTTTCACAGGAATCATTTAAAAAATGAGATTCTGTTCATGGGAATTAAAGATCCATAGAGTTTTTCAGAGGACTGGGAGCATAGCATCACATTCTCTGGCCAGGATTTTCTCTTCATTAACTACTTGGCAACGTGCTAAACATCCAGAGGTCGGATTCGGCCTTGCAGAGTCTGTACAGTTGCTCTTGTCTATGTAACTGTAGCACGTTTTGAGGCTCACAAATCTTGTGGGGTTTTTTGTCCTTATTTTCTTTCATCGTGCATTCAAATTAGAGGGCAATTGTTTTCTTTTGAACTGTGTACAATTTAATGTTGGGGGTGTGGATTGACCTCTTGTCCAAAGAGAGTAATTGTCTTCATGTGCAATCAAATTGTGAATATGCAGAGTAAGGGCTGCTGCAGTAGTTAACATAATTCTGGCTTTATGGACAATTTTGTAAGGCTTTTCCAGACTCTCTCTGTATTTTTAATGTGCCTTTAGCGATGCAAGTCTGATCAAAGGGAATAATTTGTGCCTGTTTCTAAATGGCTGGCAAGAATTTTAACAGATATTTTGAGTAATAATTAATTAGGGATATGGTATGATAATTACTAGAGAAACACAGGTCTTTTATTTAAATAGGATAATAATCATTGCTACAGTGAAAGAGTTGTTTGGATTAGTCAGAGAATCTCATTTCTCAAATACAAATTTGTTTTATGGAATTAAAAAAGCAACAAATGATTTTGAAACCTTCCATTGCCAGAACAACCTTTCATTTTAGCACTTTTTTTTTGTAATCTTATCTTTTTATTTCTGAGTTTCTCTCATTTGTTTCCCATGCTCCCATGGGAATAAGGACTCAGTTTTCTACCTTTTGCCCTCAAAGCAACTCCAGTTCAGATTTGGGGGTCTTTCAATGACTCTGTTCAGATCCTGAGCAAAAATCAAGCTCATAAGGAAGTTTCTCGTCTTTTACCAAGAACAACAAATCACATAACTGAAATTTTCAATTTCTTCCTCTTTTCTGAGTTCTTAGTGTCAAGTCTAAGTCTGGTTATTATTCTACATTAGTCAAAAAATTTTAGTGAGTTATATTGGTGCATTATATGCATTTTTCTACCTACTGCTGTGTATAAGGCGAGAGATTTCAGCCTCATTACATATTTATTTTAAGGTTCTCAAACTGCCAGCTAGGACCAACCTGGAAAAACTTTGGTAGGGCCACTTTTTGCTGGAGTTTGCCTTTCTATCAGAATTAAAATAGTAGTTAAGTTATCAAATGTGCTGAAATTCTGCATCTGCAAAAAACTAGGACAAGGGAAACGCTGACAGTGTTAAACCATCCTGCTTGATAGCATGTAATACTTGGACCTGAATTTTGAGGTTGTAATCTCTTTAGAGCTGTGGTCTGCTTTGGAAGAAGTGGAAAATGGCAAAGAGGAAACTGTTAATGTTAAATGATCCTCTGAGTACAGTTGTACCTTCTTGCTCTAGTGCTTATTCTTCTTCTGCAGCTGAAATTTTAAATAGCAGGTTCCTTCAGTGCCCCACCTGCACTGCTGGGCTGTTTGGGTGTCCAGTTGCATGGAGTCAATAAACTACACAAGGTTGTTTCTTTCACTGTTATTGAACAATGTGGAGCTTTTCATAATTTTGGAAGAATTTCAAAAGCCCAAACTGTCAAAGCCAAAGGTTCTTATAAGTCTATAGTGCTGAAGATTAAACAGGTTTGGTTCTTTCTGTTGTTCTTTTTGTTGTTATTGTTGGTTTTGGCTAAAATAAAAAACCAAACGGATTGAAGGCAAATTCTGTGATCTCAGAATTATTGGCAAAATTACTTTTGCATCTTTTGCATATTCCTACTGACAGTGCCATGCTCCTTGTATTCATAAGGAAACTACTTACTCAGAAATCAAGGGCATTTACAGGATGAAAAATCTTTGTTACACCATTCAGGAACAATGGCTACATTGTCTTTTCCCTGGAATGAGCTGCTGCCTATTTCCTAACCATTAAACAGGCATCTTGCAGCATTTATATACTGTATTATGAGCCCTAATTTCCATATATCTTCCCAAAATTCCTCTGTGACTTGGTGCTCTGCCATTTTCTTTCTCTTTTTTAAGCAATAAAAGAAAAAAAAATTGCTTGCAAAATTGGTAGGAGGAGAAAGGAAATTAAGTAGCACTATTTTTGAGGAGCTACCTCTGTGACTTTTAGCTAAAGGCAAGAAGGACAAAATCATGATGATCAAAGACCAGAATTTTCTTCTAAGAGCCACCTTATGTCTGTAATTTCTGTTTAAACAGATCTCTTCACATGTCACACCTACTCTATTAGAGGTAAGGTCTCTCCAAGCCCTCTTCCCCACTATTTTAAGACCTTTTTCCCCAAATCTAGTTAAGTGAGTGAGGAAGGAGCTGCAAAACCTGCATTTCCTTGCTGACTGTTGTGCAGAGAAGGAGCACGTGGTGCATCCCTTTGGACTGCTGGGTAGCTGCAAGTGCAAGAGCTCACAAGCGAGGGGCTGAGCAGACAAACAGAAGCTTTCTGTGTTCAAACATAAGCTGGGTTTTTTCCCTCCAGTCTGAAGAGACATTTCCCTTTTTTTGCCTGAGCCAGTAGACTGAGCAAAGATGAGTTTTCTTTCAGTCTCAGCAAATTTAAGCATCACAATGTAAGAGCTGAAAAAAAAGACAAGCTTGAGCAGAGAATTATTTGGGTAACACTAGCTTCAGGTGGCTGTTTGTGGGAATGCCCTTTTCATTCAGAGCTGAATTCCTGAATCAGGCAGGTTTTTTACAATTTGAGACAGCAGCTTGTGCTTATGTGTGTAGAGGAGATTCCTGACTCTCAAAGCCTGTTATTATGAGGCCAGACTTTCTTTGAACGCTGCCTGATGCCAGTGCAGATGAAATCAGCAGATTGTAGTGTAATATGGTAACTGCTCACAGAGACTGGTGTGAACAGGGAGGCGGCAGCTAATCGGATTAAGGAAAAGTCTATCACAGCCACAGCTGTCAGTGGATTTTAGCAGATTTTTTTTATCACTGTTTGTGTGGGAAAAACACATGATAGAGGGAATCTAATGAAGGAGATTGAACTAATAAACAGAAGTAGTTTTTGATCTGATAGTTGCTTTTCTGAGTAAAGTGCTCTGGAGAGGCTCAGGGAAAGTTTTGATGTAGCTCTTATGTGGAAGAAATAGCACAGAGGCATTTTAGGAAGAGGAAGGATGAAGTGATTGAAATGTTCCCTTTGCATCTTACAAAAGTTAACAAGAAAGGTTATTTTAAAATCCAAAAGCTCTGCTTTAGAATCTTAAAAAAAATAAACCTTAGGAATCAGGCACTGCCTCTTCCTGCCCCACAAACACACACGGGCTCTTACACTTTTCTAGGAGAAAGAGGAGGTCTATAAAGCCTCAGCTGTGTCTGGGAAGCAAAACATATAGAAATACCTGTTCTGACACAGATGGTTGGGTTTGAGTCACTGCAAAGAGAGCAGAGATGGTCACCACATCTACAGCCTCAAAAATTCTCATCATCTGACGTGAATGTCCCTTGCTGAGACAACAGCTGGGATGGGGCTTGGAGAGAAGATGAGGCAAATTATGAACCATTTTGTTTTAGTCTCATGTTTGAAAGACACTTGCTAGAGTAGGTGGCAGAGTCATGATGCACAGGCAACAAAGCTACTTTCAACTAAGACAAAAACTGAAGTATCAACCAACTCTGTGTTCCCATTTGGAGATCTTTGGGCTGATTTTTTAGGGAATACATTTCCTTGTGGTTATCTTCAAGCACAGCCCCCACTGACTTCAGTTCCTCCAAGAAAGGAATATATCCTTGGTGACCACCAAGAAAATTGATGCCAGAAACCTTTCATCTTGCAGGAGCTCTATGACAGGGAGGAAAAATAATTACCAAATTACAAGTGAGAGCCTTGTTTTCATGAACACCAACCCTCTATCATTTGTCCTGCTGCCTTGCAGGACTGTTTAACTCAGGCATAGCTCTATGCAATGACAGATAAAAGTTTTGAGGGTCTTAGAATGTCTTTTAAAGCTGCACTATAATAAAAACTGGTTCTCTGCTCCAATTATGTCATAGGAAAATATCCAGCACATCTTACAAACAAAAAAATGCCACGATTCTGAAAAGAACTGTGAGATGTACTTCAGGTCTTGATTTAAAACAAGTGGTGCTACTGGTGGTATGAATCAATGTGAGATGGGAATAAGAGCCTGGGTTTTAATAATTATATCATGACAGAAAAAGATCAAAGAAACAGTCACAGTTTTGTTGGTTTAAGTTGTAACTTCCACACTGAAGGAAGCTTTCATTTCATTCAGATTCGTGGCTGTATCCAGGTTGGGCTGAATGTACTTTAACCTTCTTGTTCCTCTCTTCATCATATATTTGTATCAGAATCAAGCAGTGACTAATTGAGGTTAGTTGAGGCAGAAAAGCACTTTGGATTTTCTGGGTACTTGCTGTGAATGAGGCTTCTAAAAGTCATGGCAGAATCCTTTAATCCAAACTTTTTTTTTGGGGGGGAGGGCGGTCAATGCATGCAAAACAAGCCACTGTATCAGTGTCTTCAGTCCTGGAACTAATTGAAGGGAAGAGATTTATTCTGAACTGCTGATGAATTAGAGAAGAGAGAAAAAAAGACCTTGTAGAACGTGTGTGTTGTTTTCTAAAAGAAATAAGCAAGACCAAAACCGAGAAAATGAAGTTTTCTAAAGGTTGTTTTCCTGGATGTTTTCATAGTTCAATTCAAAGGAAATAATTTTTAAAAATATCTTCCTAAATATTAAGCATTTTACTGGTATTACAAATTCTTCTTTCATCTGTCCCGTGCTCTTTGTCGATTGTTCTGCAGAGTCCATACACAGAGGACAGTCTCTGAGGAGTTAATGAGATTACTCCGTGTTATACTGTGGAAAACATGGAATCCTCTGTAGGCAGAGCATTGCAGACTTTTAGTCTCTTTGAAGAGGGAAAGGTTGGAGCTGCAGCTGGAGTCAGGCTGGAGAGGGGAGGCCCTTTTCTGCACTCTGGCTGTAACACCAAGTTCCTGAGGAATCCTGTGGTGCTGTGGTCAAAAAACAAATGGCAAGCCAAAATGTTGGGCTGTGGTTTCAACTTGGACACAGAAAAACACAGACCTTTTTAGTCTACTGTGATAACTCAGTGCTTGTCACATGTGTTTGCCCCTTCACTACCAGGGTAAGAAGAAAAGCCATAGCTCAGTACATTCAGATCTCATTTTAATCCAGCTCCTGTACTGGCTGCAAAGCTGGAGGAGACTTCAGACATTGTTACATCAATTACTGGCACTCTTTCTGTAGGATTTGTTCTCAGGAGTCCTGTTCTTTGTGTTGAGAACCCTTTATGCTGCCAAAGTGACATAAAAATATCGTGGTGTAAGACCTGTTTTTCAAAGATAATATCTCTTTGCTCAGTGGAGGAGTCCTGTGGCCTGGAGGGTTCTTCCTGTCTGTCCACTCTCTTTCCCTTGTGTGCACACTCGTCCTTTCAGATCTTTTCTTCTCTTCCACCGTTCAAACAAGAAAATTGCATATATGTCAAGTTAAAAATGTATGAGAGTAAACAAGAATTCACAGCATTCAGTGTCTTTTTGATCATAAAATAACTGGAAATGCATATCTGAAATAACTTTCCACGTCTTTGGTTGAAGAAGAGTAAAGAAAAAGGTAAAAACAGAAAAGCAGCCAAAGTAGGGAAGATCTTCTTTTCATTTCAAATACTTTAATGCTCAGCTCTGTTGCACTTTCATCCCAGCCCCACCTCCACAGTGTTAAGGCTTTGGCTTCACAAAGGTACTTCACAAGGCTTTGGTTTCCATGAGCGAGGCAGAAACTGCACAAAGGTGCTTCTGCATGTTGTCCTTTCAAAACACAGGCTTTTGCTTCCTAAATTTTCATCTCACTGTAGTTGTCATATATGTGGAGGAGACGAGATTCACTGAGATAAGAGCAGAAAATGAGGCACTGACTGCAGAACTGTTGTTATTATGCCCAGCAATTGGCTTGTGTTGAGTAAATCGACCCTACTAATGTTGAATGATCCAAGGCAATTAATTCTTTTTAACCTGGGAAGAGAATTTGTGTGGCCCAATTGATCCTCAGAAGATGCTGGTAGAAAAGCACTCTCCTGCATCCCGTTCATGCAGCTGCTACCCCAGGAAGCTGTAGGAGAGCTGTGGTGGTGGCTCCAGCTGGAACTCAGTGATGGACGTCCTTGCTCCACAGGACAGAATTGATGTTGATAAGCAGAGATTAACAAGAATATTGTAGCTAGAGGGTGTTTGCAGAGTGTCATATGACTGTTAAATGCTGTTGTTTATTCAATTCATCCCCAAGCATAAGCACCTTGAACTTGGCATTAAGGTGTCATCCAAATAACTTTTTGGTCAGTCTTGGCACTTCTTAGGGAACAAGGTCTCACGTTCCTATGCTTTTCTAAAGCATTATCAGAAAGCCTAAGAAATATCTTTCTCTGGTAAATAGTCTGGGAGACTAGAAATCCTGAGGAGTACCAGCTTCAGATCCCTAAGACATTGCTTTGTTTGGGTTTGAGGGCTCTGAGATTCCCTTTATATTGCCTGGCTGTAACTGATTGACTACTGCACCAGCTTTATCCCCGGTAGCTATACTGGTCATAGTTAGCTATAGCTAATTTCAAGAACACCTGGCTCTCTGGAAATGAAGAAATTCAACTCCTGGGAGCTCAACCAGTGCCCAGCTTGGATTAATTCTCCCCAGAAGAAATGTCTGGGAGAGCCATGCAGTGAGAAAGTGAGCTGGCAGGAAAAACATTTCTGGGAACTTCAGTGGGATTGGTGAATATTCAGCTGCTCCCATGAACTGTCTCAATTTTGGAGAGTCAGTAAATCTCATATAACATCTCTAATCTTTCAGAGGTATTTTCCCAGGAAGTTCTGCTCTCCATTAGACATATGCAAGTTATTACATAGCAGTTGGAATACCTGGCCAAATGATATTCCTTCCACTTTTCTGAAATCTACTTCCTTTTCTCAGTGAAGTCAGTGGCAAAATTCCCATTACCTGTAATGAAAATAAGTTTTTGATGCTTACTGAAGTATTTCCCTTTAGGAATATTTTAAACAATACTGACTTGCCATGTTCCATTTAACGCTTCAAATTGTAAGAGTAGTGACTTCCTTAAACTTGTAAAAATAGTGTCTCCTGGATTCTTCTTCCATGTTTTTGTGGAAAGATTTCAAATAGCCCAGAATCACTCAAAAAGGCTTCATAAAGCACAAAATATCAACCTTGAAAGTCATAACCCACACAAAGTAAGAATGCAAGATCAATTTTTCAACCTAATAATATCACATGCAAATACAGTTTGGGAACAGATGCATTTGTTTAAGATGTTACAACCCCCTGCTGTTTGTTACAATCCCTATTAGCTATGCCACCATAACAGATTGTCAGACTGGATTAGGTTGAGCCACTTAAGAAAAAAGCTTAAAATAAGATGCCTGACTTTGCCCTAAAAGACACAGGGAGCGTTCACACAGGCAGTTGCCATCAGCTTTAGAAATACCAGAGATGCACAAGTGTCTCTCTTTGCCTTACGTGACACAGATACTTAAGCCTCATTTTCCAAAGTGATTCAAGAGTTTTCAAGCCTAAGTTTCATTCTCTCCTGCAGATCCAAATTGCTTTTCCCACTCTTCTCCCTAAATAAATAAATGATCAGCTCTGACTACCCATGCCAGAACAGATATCCACACTCTACATGCATTCCTCACTAAATATTTCAGGAGATATCCTAGAAGCTCTTTGTTATTAAGCAGTTTTGTCATTCTGTGAACCATCAGTTACCGAACAGTAGCTTAAAATAAACAATACCTCTTCTAGAGTAAAAAATGAAGCTGTTGTTTTAACTCACAGCTGCATTTCCACATTGTCATTCTGCAGACTTCAGTGTTTAGCCAGTTCTGCTTAACTCTGCCAGTGAAAGTAAATTATTCTCCTTTCCTTCTTTAGGCCTTTCCATAGCACATTTGCATCCCTAAGTGTTTAAAAAAACCCAGCTTGAAGTATATCAAATTGAATAATATACCAGTCAGTCCAATTGCTTGATTTCTCTCCTCAGCTAGTCTGGTCCAGGCTCAGAGTTTTCATCTCCTTTCTCCACTGGGCCCTTAGCAGGGCTCACCTCTACCCTCTCTCCATAACTCTGCCTCTCCCTCAGACTGCATCGGAGGGTTGACAAGGAAAAGCCATTCAGCACTCTGCAATCCTTCAGGGCACAACTCATTCAATCAGGATGGGGCAGATTTATGGCTCCTACACTTGGGTCCCAATTTTCTGCACTGACATCCTGATTTGTTTCTGTGACATTAGGGGTTTGCCAGGAACGATGTTTGCTCACTCCCAAGGTACGTGGAGGAGGTTGTTATGAACAGCCCAGGACTGTCCTGCAAAGGAGTGGGAAAAGGCCCTGCCAAAAAAAAAGGACCTGTTGGAGTTTAGGACTTCCCCGGGTTGTAAATGCATTTTGTTAATTTGGTTTTCCAGTTTCTAACAGAGCACAAATAATGCAATGCCAGTAAGACTGTTTTCTAAGGGGGCAGCATGAAACTAATGTACAAAAAATCATTCTTGCTTTCCAGTATCCATCATGCTTGTCAGATGTGTGTAAAGTATATGCCATCTTGTGTTGACAAGCCCAAAGAGCAGCTGTGATTTTGAAAACTGGAATTGCTTCTGCTGTCTGAAAGGCAGGCACTGCAACAGACCATAGAAAGGTTTGATACTGCCCTAGTTTCATCTGCTAGCTTTCCCTCACATTTCCTGGGAGAAACATGGAAATTAATGCATAAAACATCCGAGTAACATTTCTGCTCACCAGAGCTACGTGCACAGGAATAGAAGGAAACTACAGTTTCCCAAGGACTTTTAAGTTAAGCAGCAACAATTGCGAGAAGCCTTTCAAAAGTACAATTAGGAGGAACTTGAAATGATCTGAGCCTGAAATGACCTTTCACTTGCCTCCATGGAAGGGTTCATTTGAGAGATTTGTTCCCAGGAAGTTTATCAGACCTGAAACAGCATGAACAATTTTAGTTCAGGTATTACAATCTACACGAACAAACCCTGAGTACTGAAACATGCTGCCAAAGTCAGTCAAAGGTACAGTGTTTACAGTGCTCTGAAACACAGACCCTGTTGATATCTTGATACACAAAAACTGTGCCTGGGCTAATGTTGTTGATTATGATAGCAGAGGATTGACAAAGGCAGTTTGTTATTTGCTCCCAGGTGTCTTGGGTTGATTAGTAGTTTTAAGCTTAGACAGAACTGTTGTAGTGCTCCTGACCTGTATAGCCCTGGATATAGAACCTGATTGAATTAATTTCTGTATCCAATCAAGTAGTTGTGGCTGGACCAAATCAACAAGACTAAACCAAGCTTTGCTCAAGACAATTCTTTGTTTCCCAAAACAGCAATGATCCTTGCATTTTTCTTGGCCTCTGCAACTCACCATCAGGTCTATGAATGTCCAACATCCCTGTATTGGTTCCAGGTTTGAAAGGAAAGTGCTATGAAGGAGTTAAGGACAGAGAATACTGTTAGATCCTATTACCGTGAATTAGGTTTGGCTTCTTTCATAGTGTTTTTGTTTGTTTGTCCAATGGTTTAGCTTTGTTTTAAATATTTAGTATGGAGAGTCCTGCAGCTCACGTATTGTCCCATGCTTCTGAAAATAGGGAGGGCAGAGAGTAGCTCCAGCTGCAGTCCCATCTCTTTGTTAGCAGAAGAGGCATGACAGGAAGCATCAATGCTGTTTCCAGTGCAAACAACAGCTGAACCCACTGCTGGCTTTGTATCACGAGGCTGTTTTTTCCTTCTCTGTGATATACTGTCCAGAGCTGCTGCAGTCAGAACTGGCCCAGTGGGTGATAGCCCATAACCAAGTAAATCTTCACTGTAAGCAACATTTCTGTGGGTGTGTCGATCTGGAGTAGAAAAGCAGAAAATACCTCTCTCCACTAGGTTAGTTAAGGCATCCTAATTTTTGGAGGTAGTTCTTTTGTCTGGGTAATTTCCTGTGACATACAGGAAACTTGGCTACAATGAAAAGGGATGGTAGCTGTGGTGAGAGGCTGCAGTGCAGCTTGCCCTGCCACCGGGCAGCAGCAAGGATTCATGCTGGACTGGGATAGCCATGAGCTGAGGTTTTATTCCCTGCTGTCAGCAGGTTTCCTGCTACTCTCCCAGTCTTTACCACTGCCCTAGTTATGCTGTTTTCTGGGTCTTTTGCTGCCTGCTCTCCAAACACTTTCTCTGTTTAAGCATACCAGGATATCCTCAGGGAGAGCAATCTCACCCTTCCTTCTGGAGCAAACACCAACCCCACACCAGGCACACAGGTGCATTTCTGAGTGCCCAGCTATGCCCCTTTCACCCTGTTTGTAGTTTAACTCACTGCACCCACAGTGGGAAATGCCCTCTGCAGCATGCCTGATTCTGGTGAGGGAGGGGAGGGGGAGGATTACAGACTGTGGGTTTGGAGGAAAACAGCCAGGGCAATACAACAGGGTGCAATAGGGGCTCAAAGTGTTCCTGCAGTGGAGGCAGAGGCAGAAGTTCAGGGGGGGTTGAGGCTGGGCCATAAGGGCCTGATGGGGAGATGGTATGAAAGACCTGTACTTTCAGAAGCAGGAGTCTTTGCTCCCTACCCTAACACTTGTCTGTAGCTTGTGGAAAAGAAGTTTCTCAGCCCTCTACTTGCACCCCTTTGCCATGGGTTTGCCTCCCAACTTGGCCTGGGGACAGTTAGGGTTGGGCTTCTGATTCCCTCTCAACAGGAGACTTGGTCATGAGGGCTGAGAATATGCCTCTTGTGTGAGATCAAAGGGTAAGGTGTTCTTCTATTAGCAAATAGGGTTATTCACACTCAAATTTATCAGCTGCTCATCCTCCTGCATGTAGTCAAGGTGCATCGGTTAATTCTGCCTGAGAAAATTGCCCTGGAAAACCAAATACTTCTGGTAGCTTTAGTTGCTTCCTTGAAGTGAGCACTGCACAGCTTTAATTATGATTTAAAACCGAAGTCTGATCTCTTTTACAACAGAAGTTTCTTTTTGAGTTAAACAATGATGAAGAGATTAATGGAGCTCTGTAGGAAGATGATTTTTGATGGAGATGAAATGCTGTCTGTGCAATTTCAGATGATTGATTTTTGTTGATTAGGTACCCATCAAAGTGCAGTCAGCAATGCCCAGGATACGATCATAATGCACTGAAGAAAGGGGCAGCTCATTAAATGAAGAGAATCACCCTGCCATCCCACCATGCCCCCACTCCCATATTCTCTGTTACTGCTTAAGGAATTCAGGCCTCACAAGACTCCCATGCTATTTGGAAAAGGGTATCGTATATGCCAGATTGCAGTAAGAGAGGGTCCTTGATATGCAAAATGAGGCATGCAAAGATTTCTCTTCATTTCTTTTATTTATTTTTAAAAGTTTTGAACAAGGATAAATTATCCTCTGAATATTCCCTACTTTGAGTAGAAGCAGTTCAGTATAATCGGAAGAGCAGCCTTCAATTTGGCTATTCCCAGAGTAGGAGTGTGCTGCTAAATCATCTCTGTTATCAGTGGAGCTTTAAAAACAAGGCTATTGACCATGAGATGAATTTTGTCACAAGCTTGATGTAGGAGTCAGTTTTGACATTGCTCTAAATGTTCTCTTCTCAAAAAAAAAAAAAGCTCTATTGAGAGCAGATGTATAAAAGTTAAGCAGGAGATTTTAGGTTGCATAAATGAGAATATCTGATTTACCCAGGCATCCACTGAGAGTTGAGCATTTCACTGTCCTTTATGCCTTTGAAAAACCTTCCTCTAAGCCACCATCTTATGAAATGTGGTAGGAAAACAGTAGCAGGATAAGTCAGGTTATATCTGTACAGGTTTCTCGATTTTGATATCACAATGCATGTTCATAACTCTTCCAAAGGATCAAACATTTTCATGTCACTTATCCTGTGCTGTGGGAATCCTTGCTTTCACCTGTCCCATAAGATGAATGCATTTTATTTCACTTGAGGATGTTTGGGTGGCCTCGGAGAAATTTATTGGAAGAAATTTTGGCACATCCCATTTTGCTGATGGAAATTTTGTCATTCTCAGCAGCCAGGCCATTGTGCACTGAAGTTACTTCAAACCACTGGGACCTACCTTTGTGTAAGCTTTGAATTTGGTTTTGCCAACTTCATTTTGGATTCATGTTTTAGAAGTGTAACTCATAACAAAAATGAAAGCTTGTGTCGACTCAGCACTACTGCTGTGTATTGGGGGATTTGAGAATTTATTACATAAATGAATTTGTGTGAATATTTATGCTTCATTAGTCACTCATTGGTGTGGAACATAGTATGGGAAGTTTGTACTTACTGATTTTCTCAAGTTAAACTGCCAAACTGTTCGTGACTGATATTCCCATATTAAGTGTGTGCAGCTTTTAACACTTGACTTAACAAGTACCTTTAATTTCACTGAACATAAGTTATTGATCATGGTGCTTGTTGCCTGGAAGCTCCATTCCTGATTGTTAATTGAGCCATTGATTTTTTTTTAACGTTATCATTAACAAAGGGGTGAGTGCTGCAATGCAAAGTGTTCTGCTTAAAGTGGGGAGGGGAGCAGTGTAGCTGACCAAGGAAAATACACGGCTTCTTTAAACTTATCACAGCTGAAATCAGCTCAAAAACTCCTGTTGAACGAAGGGAGGGTTTAATCAATACGGATTTGATTTGGCAAAGCAAAGTTAATAGAAAAGTTGTGTAGGTTTCAGGGATGCCAGGTCAGACCAGATGTTTGGTACAAGTTCTGCGTGTTCTCACGCTTAGCATGAGGCTGAATCCAACCCAATAGGCCTTGCTGAGAAAAAGCTCATCTGGATAAGCTCAGGCTTGGCACCACATTCCTGCAGCCAGATAGCTCCCTGTTTGGAGCTGGCTTGTGGCCAGCTCAGGCTCGAGGAGCTCCCCTCGGTCTGCAGAGGGAGTGGAGCCACAGAGATTCACACCAGCCCACGGGTGGGGTTCGTGTTTGCTGATCTCACACAAACCGTACCCAGCAAATGAACACCCCACAGCCACACCACCTCCAGCTGTGAAAGGAAGGCAATGTCCCCGTGTCAGACTGATAACCTGTAAATGTGAAGACTTAGTGAGAATTAGTTTAGAATTTCAGGTGAATAATGATGCCACTGGTGAGATGGGGACAAGTGTAATATATACAGATATCATGCATATGTGTCTGATTTTATAGATATGACCTATAACTGAATTTTGTATAGTTTGTGGTGTACAGTGGTATGCAGTGTGCATGTTTCTATTTAATTACAGCTGCCTCATTGTCTTGGAACTATGATAACTGTCCGTGGGGTCATCTCAATACCTACAGGCACTGGAGAAAGTACCTTCGTTCATTAAATACCTTTTGCTTGTATTCTGCCATACACATCTTTTATGCTTTTTAAAATAGAAACAATGTTCCTGTCTCAAAAGCATATGATGGAATTAATCTTCCTCTTTTCCTATGGATGTTGTTTTTAAGAGCACATACCAGGGTATTCAGAGAGGAGATGTTTCTTCTGAGCTGTCTTGCAGACTTATATAGTGATTTTTAATTAGCTCGACTAGTAGATGGAGTCTAGATAGTTTTGAAAGATTTATTATTGCTATCCTTGTAGAACTGTATCTAGAAAATAAGAACACCTATTAGAGGCTACTGCAGAGGTGCTCATATTCATGAGCCCCCTGCAAAACACTGTTGCAGTTTGACAACTATGGCAAGAAAGTATTCATGAGTTTACCAGTTTGAAGGGTTCAAGTTCTTTGTTGTTCTCCAAACAGTTTCCAGAAACTATTTTTATGACAGTTTTAAAAGACTTCAAAGCCTTTACTCTTGGGTATAGCAGCTTTCTCTGGGAGAGAGGAGTGCGGCGAGAGGTCTAAGCAGAGGTAGTAATGATTCAGGTGACATCAGCTCTCCTCATTTCCTGACCTTGTGTGGCTGACAGCTTTAGTGAGGGTGGAAACAATGCTGATTTCTGAAGACTGTCAAGTGCGAGCAGTTTTCTGCTGAGTTGTAGGAGGCTGGAGATCTATAAACCTTTTTAAGTGCTGGGAGGAACGAGAGGGCATTGTTTTCATTGCAGCTGGTCTTTGAGTCAGAAAGAGAATAGTAACTATTGAGGGATGGACCCCTGGAACAAGGCTAAGCTTTATTTATTAACTAGTAAAATTTCTTGAAAGGAGAGTGAGCAAGCAAAAATGTCTTAGCCCTGCTGCTGTGGACAAATAAATAAGAATGCAGAAATTGTGACAGTAACACAGCATGAAATTATTTGCAAAGGCAACACAAGTTCTTCCATTCTGAAAAATCAACAAAAATTTGGATATCATATCAGCCCTATCCAAAACTAAAACATTTGCTACTGGAAAGCAACACCCCAAAAATTTGGGGGAAATCAGCATGACAATAATTATTGGTTGCAATTTTTTGAAGGATTTGTCTGAGATTTTTCTGTACTAAATTCTTGGTTCTATTCCCAGCACAATCAGCCACATTTTTGACAGAGTTCAGAATGTATTTATTGAAATAAAAAGTCAGAGATAAAACTGGTGGGGTACCCAATAGGCCCTGGATGGACTGAAATGTTACCATGGGAGCTTAATGCTGTTTAGCTCATATTTATTGTCAGCATTTAAGGGCAGTCTGTCAAATTAAGCATACTGAGCTCTGCTGAAGATCTGGTTACTTTCTTTATGCCTGAAAGGGAGGATGAAGATGTGAAATTACTCATGAACATTTTGTGGTCCTCCTTCATGCAGAGCACAGCCATTGGCTTTTAGCATTTTTGGTGACTATCTTCAGAAATACAAATAAAATTCCATGGTCTTTTGTCCATAACCTAAATACTTTCTGAGATACCATTTGGATATTCACCTCCATGGAAAAAAATGCATATGTGTCTGTCTGGGGGATTTTTCTGTAGATGATCAGAGAAACTAAAATGAGAATTTTTAGTGTAGCACATAACAAAACAGCACGTTTCATTTCCAAAGTACTCTTGGCTTCTGGGAGGGCTGTAGAGATCCCCCATTTTCTGAATGCTTTGGATTTATGATCATAACTTACGACGAAAACAGTCATAATAAATCTACATGAGAAAAGGACATAAAAATGTGCTGAACAAAGCTTTTTGTCTTCAAGGAAAGGCTCTGGTATCACATGTGTGATAATGATACAGCCAAATCCTTGCCTCTGACACAAAGGAGGAGAGGGCTGGTTCTCCTCCCATCTTTTCCTGCCCCTGATGTTAGAACTGTACCTCCCAGGCTTAGAGAGAAGGAGGGGAAATCTTATTTGTGTGTCATTGGCAGCTTCATGGCAATGTTGTAAGCTATAATTTCTGAGCTGTGATTAAGCCATGCAGTGCACACAACTGCATAACTCTCTGAGGGGAAAAAAATCCTTCATTCAACTCCAATGTATACTTAATTTACAGTAATTCCATGGGATGCCTCCTTGATTCTATCTCATACAGTAACTTCCCAGACCCTCAGATCTCAAGACCCCTCTGAATAGTTAGTGTCCCTCGAAGACTTGACAGGGTTAGGTAGCAAGGGCTCTTTTAATACCCATGTTGGTTTTTTCCCCTACATTTTTCCTGTATTGAACATATGTATACTTTCAGATCCTGACTGGACAAATCACCCAGTCTACACCATGCACAGCTGCTTGGTTTCCTCCATCCTGTTGTGTTAAAAGTGATTTAAAAAAAATTTAATAAACAGCTAGTCTCTCAATCCATTTCATCTCTGTCCATCTGACATTATTAATTGAATCTGAGGTCCAATTTTGAGCAATCCAGTGAAAGACACTGGCACTTTGATTCTCACATTTGACCTGTCCAGCCAGAGAAATAAGCTCCAAATACCGTCAGTGAAGTGATTACGAGCAGCATACAGAATTTCAACCCACCAAAGGGATTTGTTTTTAAGCTTCTCTGAACTCCAGTATCTGGAGGAAAGCTCTGGTGTTTAGAATTAATGATGTCTTGGGTTAGCTCACACAGCTTGCAGCGCTCTAGGTACTGCGGTTTGACGACTGTCACTGTTGGTTGGGTCAAGAATAGCTGCCGCAGACATAATCAGTGTGTTTCCTCATTTTATCAGGCTGGTGCAAGAGGTACTCACTTTTTCCAGGGGACAGAATTAATGGGTGAATGTGCTGTGGGGCTGGCACATGCTGCCTCCAGTTTAATAGCTGAATTAGAATCTTTTTAAACCCTTGGCACCAAGAAATGTGATTTCCCGATGCTTAGGGCTAATGCTGTGGTAAGTGCTGGGAAATCTTGACTGATAGTGCTAAGAGTTAACAGAGACAAAAAATAAAGCACAATAAATCTTACCTGAAGTGTTTGGCAATGTATGAATTACATATGTGCATATATGCATTGGTCTGAAAGGTTTGAGCACACGCAGAGAGATTAATTATAGTTTAACCTGCACTTAAGAGGATCATCAAATCTAATATTTTTTCGCTCAGTATTTCAGGATTGCTTCTGGTGGCCAAGCTTGGGGGGAAAAAGATTTATAACCACCATAGGAGAAACTGTATCAAATAAATAATGGGGCCAAATTAAACACATTGATTAACTATCATTCACTATCCTGTAATCTCTTAATGACTAAGGTCTAATTTAAGACAGACTAGAATCAGGATTAAATTCTGAATTGCTGTTATTATTACATGTATTCATTAGGTTCTAGAGGAATTCAGGAGAGATTAAAAAGGCACCTGTGAATTAAGACCAACTATTAATGGGGAAAGTTGAAGGACTTATCCATATTAATGCTATGTTTCTTACTCGGATAGCCTAACAAATGGAAGCATTAAACTTTACAGATTGTTTGTGTATCCATGGTTTTCATCAGTCTAGTTTATTGTCAGAAAAATCTGTAGAGCACCTGGAAATATAATAATGGCCACTGTGTTGCATTTACTAATTGGAGTAGCAGAAAGCAATTAAAGAGCTATTCAGGGCAATTGAAAGGAATAAGATTCAGTGAGTTCTGCAGCAAGTCCAATGAAATAAAATGGAGGGAGAGTGGGAGAGGAAAGGAGAAAAGCACTGTTTGTTTTAGTTGACCTGTGCATGATGCTATTTTTATTAAACAATGCAAGTTTCTGACTGTTCAAGATGTGGCAAACCCAGACAAGTTGTTAACCCATTTGAACTTGAGGGACCTCATCAGAGAGGTGGATAAGAACCTCTCTGTTAGCTTACTCCTGCATTTGGGTCAGAACAGAAGTCAACACCACCACAATCTAAAAGGTTTCTGCAATTTCTTGTGTTCTTCTGCTATGTGTGTTGCCCTGTGAGTAAGGTGCATTAAAAGTCTACATTTTCCAGCTCCAGGTCCATGTTTGGCTTCAAGACACCACAGCATCTTGCACAGTTAGAATTGTAAACCAGCCATGGTACATTCTGGGAAGAGCTGGAGCATGGCAGTGGCACTGCAGCACTTTGGTCACTGTGATGGTGTCACTGACAGAGCTTCTCACTGCCAGGTCCTTGGTAGGCTTTACCCTTCTGCTTGGAAGGATTTCTTTCCATTGACAGTCTCAGAGACAGATGGTTGCTCAAATCCAGATCATGCTCAAGAAATCACTTCAGTACCTGTATGATTTTCTATGGCCTCCAGAGTCCCTGGAATTAAGTTGTTAAACCTGTGAATTTGTGTTTAGGAGTTACAATGAAAGAAAAGTACTGTGTGTTTTTCTGCTGTACGGCAAAACTCTTAAGAGTTGACTTTTAAGATCATTTATCTCCATCTCTTGTTTGATAATCTTTTCTTATGCCTTTGCTTTCCTAGGTGGCTGATGTTTTATGCCTACATGAGCATCGTCTATCTTTAATACACAGGTAGCCTTGCAAAAATGAGTATAAAATGATGCTGCCCTCCTGAATAGTTGATTCCATTTTTGCTAATGAAGCACTTGCTGTCTTCAGTCCCTCCTCTTCTGCCATTTTTAAGCCAGTTTTCTGATGTTTTGCTTTCAGTAAAGAGGCCATTATTCCTGCAATCTATCATTATAAGGAGTGCTGCCTACTTCAGAGAACCTCTTGCAGCCTAACTGGAATCACTCGATGATTTGGATCATTAATATATTGCAAAATGACAATAAGAACTGAAGTGAGGGGGCAGGCAGACACAAAGTGCTGATGAAGATATATCTGCTCTGCTGTCAAAATTCCACATCCAAATATAGGAGCCACCATTGGATTTCTTTTAGCTAGAAGGTGAAGCTTTAACACGCCTAAAGAGTATTGATTGTTAACCCTGTTGGTCTCAGTTTGAGAGTATACTCAGAACCTTTAAGTCTGCTTTTCCTCTAGGTTTTTGTTTCTGGATTTTACTGTGAGATCCTTTAAATCATTCTGCCATGGATATGTCCTCCTTTCTTGAAACTTTGTTGTTATGATGACACTGAAAAGGGCTTCTTTTTCTAGATGTTTTCTCTTTTGGCACACGATTTTTTGAGTTCTGCTTCTTCTCCTTTTCCTAAAATAAAAAATAAAAAAAAAAACCCTTGCTCTTAATTAGATTTCATTATATCAATGATTTTTTTTAAAGGATGCAAGCTTAGGAACAGCAGTTGTTCATCTCCCCATCTGCAGCAGCCGCACTAATCTTGTACACATTTGCATGCACACAGGACAATAAAAAGTGACATGATGTAACATTTCAGTGAAGAATTGTAGGCACTGCAGCCAAATCCTGTCATTTAAGACTTTCTGTGAGGAGTGATTTATTCTCAATTTGCCAGTGTGGGCTTTTTTGAAAGAGAGAGAGATTGTGTGGGTTTGGGGAATTATGCCTACGCTTTTAAAGCATTACTGGTGACTTTGGGTGTCTCTGCCTTCAGGTACCCAACTTGACATTCCAGAGAGGCTTGATTCTTGGCACATATATATTCAGCTTGTTTAGAAAAACTCTGCCTCAAGCAGAACACCCCAAATCATTGGGTTTGACTCTCTGTTACTTTCTGTTCTGAAGCTGCCAGAGATGATGGCTGTAAGGGACAGTGTTTCAGATATCATGCTCAGATCTAGCAAAAAATCTTGTAAAAGTTTTCATTTTCTCCATCCATAGAGATTTTTAATTGGCAGAAATGTTCTTTTATTGCTAGAATAGGACAGAAGCTGATGGAACAAATCACTTGACTTTTCACATTATTAGTCTTCTGGAAGCATAGATCAATTGCTCAGAGCTGTTTCTTCCTTTTTAGAGGCAAATATATAATCTTATTAATGATAATGGCTTTTTTTGCCAACAGCATGATATTCTGTATTGTTTGGTTTAATAATCAGCATGAAACTTATTAACTGCATGAGATATGGTGTCAGAAATCTGGGTAAAATCTCTGGCACTTGGAAATATTAACTGATTTGTTTTTAGTACTGCAATCTCCCACAGTTAAGATTCTGGCAATTATAAAGATACAAGCTCTTAAAGATAAGCTTTCTGTTTTGTGCTGTGCCTGTGCTTTATCCCGCAACCAAAATCCAAAGTAAGCCTTTTTGGAAGCTGTGACAGCTTGGGAGAGTTTAATCTAATTTAATTTCTTGTGATTGTGAACACTTGGGTCCCTCCTGGTTCTACCTGGAATCTAGCAATTACTAAACCAACAGAGCACCTCTTCTCAAGCACCATTGATTTGGGGGGAAGCAAATCAATTTACCCAGCCAAGGATTTCATCTCAATCATGTGTTGATGCTTTTATGGTATATTTTGTGCTTCTTCGTTGCCATTTCACTTTTGGCTAGCAAGAATGTGGGATTAAGCTGCTTTTATGAGCGATGTAAATGTTCCTGCTTAGAGTGAGTTTTCCTTTCCTTGCGTGTCTCAGTTTCCCTGCCCGTCTCAGTCGCTCAGTTTTGCTGGTGAAAGTTTGAAACTGCCCCTTTGCAGGAGGTCAGCAAAGCTTGCAATTTGTCCCTTCAAGACATCAGTTCCTATAGCAAATCTGTCATTAAATTCTCCTTGTGCATATCAAAGGTTGAGGTCGTGTGGCCCCAGGTTGTCTTGTCTCTGAGGGAGATGCTGGCGTTGGACTATTTGATTGCTCCACCACAGCTGTGAATTTGAAGAAGTCAATCTTCTGGTTTGTACTACCTCTAGGGCATATTTCCTCCTCTACACAATTTAACAGTGATTGGCTGTTTTAATAGCTTTTGAGTAAGTTTGTTCTTAAACGTGTTCCCCCCATTTCTCCTCCGTGCACAGTATGGAGTTTGCACTCTGAATAACTTACTGGCTTGCCTTGATGCTTTCCATGCCCTCTTCTCTCACTAATAACATCTTTTAGTATAGAAGTAAGTAATTAGGGAATGTCATTTACACTTTCCACTTCTGGTGCCATGGAAAGAATTGATGCTTATCATGGTGCCGAGAAGTTCCCTCGTGACTTTCCTGTTAAAACTGTTCTGCTATCTGCCAAGACCTGGATCTCTCTGTAATTACTTTCCCAGCAATTTTCTAGTAGGAAGACTATCTGCAATCTCTCCATGACAAGTTTCCTTCTCATTCTTCCAGTGGACTTTCACTTTTTGGAGCTTGTGGCTTTAGACTTCTTTAGTTTTCAGAAACTGGGCAGTAAAGATGAAAACTTCCCACATCCATGTAGCCATTTCCCTGTTCATTAAGGTTCTATGCAAACTTCAGAGCAGCATCTTTTAATGGAAGGTTATGGCTTTTAATGTCTTTGGCTGAAGTAGGTGAGATTTTAGCTGGTGGAATTACACCAGTCTTCTTTCTATTGCTCAGCATTTTAATTCACTTTTTCTTCTTGAAGAACCATGACCTCAGTGTTTAATGGAAAGCACATCTATAAATCAAAATTCCTAAATATCATTGACATAACTAACAGTATCAAAATATTAACTTGTAACAGAAAATATGAAATACAGTTCTGACTTGTGTGACAGTACCATGCTTATCTTCTGTTTTAGGCTGGCATTGCTCAGAGCCTCCACACCCAGCCTGACAGGGGTTGGGTACAGCACTGGGACTTGCGTGCTCACACTGCAGTGGAATTTGCAGAGGCACTTCCATTCCCTGGGAAAAGCAGGCTGTAGTGAAGGAGGAGAGAACAGCTCAGTTACAAATCACTAGCACAAAAGCACAAAGAAATTGGGCTTCTGACAGTCACTGCTTAACAAGGGATTGGGGCACTTAAATGCTTCTGAGAGGGCAGCTTAGAGAAGAGTTTTTACAAATTAATTAGCACATGCTTTGGTCTGGAGAATGTCCTCTGCTTTTCAGTGTGCCCTGACTTGCAGCAATTTCCTTCCCTTTAAGAATGAATTCAATGTTTACAGGTTAGTGGTTCTTACTAAGCAACCTAATGTAGTTTGTTGTCTTTGCAAAACACATCCTGCAACTTCTTGTATGGGCTCTCTTGTGCTTCCCTGAATGTGCTCTTAATGTAAGCAGTGCCTTAGGAACAGTGCAAGTCAGCTGAAGAGAAGAAAATAGGGAGAGAGGAGGAGGCAGCCCCCAAGGGAGAGCAGCATAACCTGTTCTTTGCTTGCGGTGTTGAGCTGTAAGGACACAAAAAAACAGGTGCAAATGCCCCTGTGGCCAGAGAAGCAGGGAAGGGGCCAGGAGCTGTTAAGAAAAAGGCACAACACTGCTGCTGGAGGCCAGAATTCAGGTTGACAGTCAAAAAGGCATTTTGGAGCAGACACTTCAGTTAGAGGGGCATGATCCCCCTCATCGCCACCACCACAGCTTGAAACAGGTAGAGAGGGGGTGGCAAAGCCCACAACTGGAGCTATTCCTGCCTGGCTGTGTTGTGGTGAACAACCTCTGTGTTGTTCTCACATGTCTGGGTAATTGGAGTCGCCCCTGGGGACCAGGTTCTGTTGGCCCAAGAGTCCTTTCAGCAGCCAAAGTAAGGTTTCATCAGCCTTGTCATCCTGATTAGGAGTTGGTAACAGATACCAAAGACTAAGATCCCCCTTGGTGATGACCCCACTAGTCTTGATCCAAAGGCACCTGATGGACCTTTTGTGGTCTCAGCTCGCCTCCACACACTCAGATTTTTTCTGTTACACAAAGTGCAGCTCCACCTCTTCTTCTTCCCTCCCTGTCTTCCCAAGAGAGTTTGTAGCCACCCACTGTGGCCTTCCAGCCATGCAAGTGTTCCCACCAAGTTCCTGGGATCCCTGTGACAACACCCATCTCAGACTGGGTGTGGAGCTCCAATTCCCCCTCTTTGAGCATTGTCAGTGATACATTTGGGGCTCCTGTCTTTGTCATGAACAAAAGGCACAAAGCATCACAAACAGTGAAAGGCTCCATGTCCTGCTGGGGCATTGGAGGCTGATTATTCCTTATTATTTTGTAATTGCAATGCAGAGAACAGGTTTCTATCCATAATTTTTTTACAGTAGAGTATGGGAGAGACTCTGTAAGGATCCTCTGTGCCAGTCCACAGCTGTTCTCTTTGTATATGCAAAGATCTATTCCTGTTGTGGTTGGCAGGCCTTAGAACTGTGTTGGCTGGGGTGCCAAACAGAGGGCAACTCTTTGGCCTCATAGACAGGAGTTGAACTAATGATACCTTCAGTTGCCTTTGAAAATCTGTGCAGTGCAAGTTCTGTGAAGTGTATTTTACTGCACAGGCTGCATAGTTTTTCTACCCTCATATTAAAAAGATAATAAGAATTTAATAGTATTTTAAAAAATAAGTAAGTAACACGACATTTGTCACTGTACAGAGAGGCAAATTATTTGTGTTTCTAATAGGAACCACTGGGAAAAGAGAGATCTGGGGGAAAAAAATCAGCCAGAGGGAATAGGTTGATGAAAGCTGTAAGTTCTAAGAGGGTTTTATTTCTTTGCTGCTTTGTAGTTCCTGTGGGTAAGTGAGTAAACCTGACAGTTCAAACTACATTTTCCTCAATATCTCAAAAATTCATTCAACTTCCCATGTCACTAATTATTTTTCCACCTGAGAATCAGCTATTTTGTTTTAGGCTACAGCAAGAAAAAAAATCAGCTTTATTACCAGGGTCAAAAGAAAAGCAAAAGAAAAAGAAGAGAACTCTGCATCCTTGATATCATGCAGCCTTCTGTAAATAAGAACATAATTTTTTTCTGGGTTTTAGCAGTTATAGTAAGCTCTTAGCACCTACAGGGTGGAGAAAGGACATGAATCCTTTTCTTTCCCCTCTTGAATGAATAAACTCTGGGGTTTTTTTAAGGAATTATTGATTTCTATAATGCTAAATATATAGTACAGATTTTAATCATCATAGAATCAGTAGGCTAGCATGGAGAATTGTGGATATCATGAGCATTAATTTCACTTCTTTTTCATAAAGCATCATTCAGGCATTAATTAAGTCTCTAATTAGGCATCCTATTACATTTTGCTTTAGAAATTTTAAAGCTCTGGGAAACATGTTCTGTCAAATCAGTGGGAGCCTTTACACTGATTTCCATGGAATTTGGACAAGTCAGAAAGAAGTTGGTTAGATCTTTTTTTTGGGGTGACAAAGAATTAGAATCCAGTTATCTGACCTACTCTCAACTTCCCTTTTCCTTTGAGTTTTTAATGGTCAGAGAATGCACTTTAGGAAAGAAATGTTGGAATAAAAATATGATGTCCTGAACAGTAGCTTAATGGTTCAGTTGATCTGTGCAAGTTCTGTTGTCATTAGATAAGAAATTTAAATGGGCAATTGATAAAATGAATACAAACTGAAATAGCCGTCACTAAATGTTTTGGATTTGTGGTTTAACAGCAAAGGTGAGGCCTTCCTGAAGATAAAAGTAACAAGCAACTTGCAAACAGTAACTTGCAAAATTATTTATAGATATAATTTACTACCAACCTTCAGAAATGCAACCTTGCAATAATGAAACGATATTATTCATGGAGCAAAAGTTATACAGTAAGGTCAGAGCTGAAATATGGAAATCATATATTCTCTGGTTTTACAAGGTCCTAGAGCACCTTAAAATATAAATTCACACTACCTCTCGCTGGTCTGCTGTGGAGCTGCCACTTTCAGGGCATTTTTCCTAGAAGATTGTCCTGGTCCTGAGAAGAAATGGATGCTGTGAGAGCTGGGCATGGGGGTGGTTGCTGTCACTTGTGAGGGTTGTGCCTCAGGATTTTCACAGAGCCCTAGGAGGCATCCCTGCTCTGCAGATTTTAGTGAAGCCTTGTGATTATTGTCATAAACCTTGAGGCCTGGGCTAGTAAATGGTTTTAATGAGAATTTTTAAAAATCTGTGGAAGCTGGGCCAATGTTCTGAGGGATGTGTTTTCTATCTCACATCCCTGTTATCAATGAGAAGAGCTGATGGTTAATTAGAGGGAAAGACCATCATGGCAGCAATTTTTTGTCATCTATATCAAACATACTGTTTTTCCCTTCACCTACATTTTCAAAAGTCAATTTATATAGTCTCAAAAAGATTTCAATCAACCTTTCATCCTATAATGTTTTTAGCAATAGGCTTAATATCGTTCTCTGCTTCATGAGATAAACTAAACAGTTTTGGAAAACAGCTAAATACATTAGGAAATGTGAAAAAGGAATTCTTTTGTGCTTTCAGAGGGCAGAATGCTGTTTTAAAGTCAATTACACTGAAGATCAGACACCTTAGTCCACAACATGAAGCTTCTGAGATGTGGAGCGTAGAACTGACAGCAGAAGTTCATCTCTGGTCCATCACTGAATTGTTTGATACACCAAGTATCCAGCTTCAATCAAAAGAAGCAAGTGAGCCTCACAAAATGTTCCTTTGTAAGTCAGATAATTAATTTATCTAATTTTTTTTAGCTTTTGAGGGTAGGAGAAACTGAAAAATTCAGTCATATAAAAGCTGTAAAAGATCTTGTTCTGCCATTTCATTTGCACATAGATGGTGGTTTTGCTAGTTTGAGTAGCTGTGATTAAACTACTATTTCTCATTACAATAAATTATTGTAATGGAATATCACTTGACAACTTTGTCTTGTGCCTCGTCCACTTTTGTGTCCACAATTTCAGTGTAATATTGTGGCCAGATAATACCCAGTCATGGGTGTTTGTGTGATCAGGCCATGTTTAAATGAAATTGGCAGTTCTGATGCTGAGCTGTCTCTACTTTCTGTCCACTTTAGCTGGCTTTGGAAAATTATTATGATCCTGTATAGTTAGCAAAAAGCATATTTTTTTAATTATTTTTCAGTCTCCTTTCAGCAGTGAAAGGCCAAACAAGAGCAATTTTGACAAAGCAGATGTTACTCCTTATTAGTTTCTTCTTACTTTTTCCTGAGCCTGTCCTGGGTTGAGGGATAGGTTTAAAATACTTGGCACATCCTCAAGAGCTTCCTTTGCTCAGATATTTAGCAACTTACTGTAATTAAACAATGTTCTTGCTTTTTCAAGCAGTTTAAACTGCATAGATAGAGCAGCCACGGGGAATTTAAATGCCAAAGTACATTAAAGAGAAGGGCATCTGCAGTTTATTGGATGGGTCTGCATGGTCTGCACTCTTACACCGTGAGGGGTGAAATGACCAATACACTGAAAATAGATCTCTTGGACATTTCCAAATCAGGCTTTCTGGCAAGATTCTGTTGTAATGGATTATTGAGGGAATATCTGCAGATATAACAGTTTCTCTCCGTTTTCTATTTCCTGGCAGAAGGTGAAAAGGGAGGAGAGCAGATCTAAAGCCAAATACTGTAACTTTATTGACTTAATTGAAATTACTGCCAATATCAGCTGATGGAAGGAAGACTTGAATATGTCTTGCAGTAACCACTTCCATTGCATTAAAAATATAACAGGAAGTCATGACTTTTTTTTTTTTTTTTTGGAATTTATAAAGGAAACAGCCCTTTAGCTGCTTACACTGTGATTCTGATAACTTTGCCATTGCACTGGGTTTCCTCAGACATTTGGCATGTTAAATGAACTTCTCAGACATTTCATTTCCTTTGTAAGTGCCAATTATCAATCTATGGTAATGGAGGATGGTTTAACATGAACTGTCAAGGAAGTTTATAAAATTACCATGTCAACACTGTACTCTTCCAGCAGAGTTAGAGAAAGATTACAAGAGAATGATGTTGTCATTTAATTAAACAGGGTGTGCATTAATATTTTACTATTACTCCTTACTTATTTTTCATTCTGACAAGTGCTGTCTTTCTATGGAGCCATCAGCTGTGCTTGGTGATGGGCAAATCCTTAGATGGCCTGAAAACTTCAGTCATTATATTGGAGGGGGCCTGTATGGAGAGGAAATGGTGATTTTTCTCGCCCTCCCAGTGCTGCCCTAATGTGATGCCAAACAAGATTTCAGTCAGAGTTGACTGTGCAAATATTTTGGAAGGGGTTTCCTGTTCTTGCTTCTTCAGCCAGCAATGGAAAGAGTACCCATACCCTAAAGTAACATCTTTTGAGGTCTGGTCTTGAGCTGTCTGTACTTTCAGGGTTTCAGCATTCTCTCTAGATCATCAAGGTGATCTCTTGTTGGGTTTAGTATTTAAATTTAGATCTGAAAGCGCAAACTCCTGCCACTCCAAAATCTGCTAGCTCAATAAGCTGAGGCAGCTGGCTGAGGTACCCCTGCTCCTTTGGATCACGTGGCACAATCTCTGCCTGTGGAAACCACGGGAGCTCTCCTGGAGCAGCACCAAAACTAGACAGAAAAGACCTTTCTGTAGACTAAGGATGCCAGTAACACCTGACTGACACCTAGGTGAGCAGAGACTAGGTTCAGGTTAAGTCACTGATGTTAATCCCAATTTCCAGAACTACAGAAAAACTCCTTTGAACCTCACTTTATATTTCAGATCAAGAAAATGAATGTTTCTTTCCAGTAGTGTTGACAGGTCTTTGGCAACGCTAATTAGTGAGCATTCGGTTTTCCTTGTAGTAGTAAATACAAATTTGCCCTAGACTTTTTAGGAAGATTTTTGGCCTCTTTTGTGGCTACCCTCAATTATTCTCTTTTACTTTGAGATTTGTGTCAAAATAAATCCTGTTCAAGACACATAAAGGCTGGTGGAAGTGCTCTGTGTGATGATCCTGTTCCCTGTCAGAATTTAACTAAATAAGCACTGTCCATAATTTTGCTTTTTTAAGTAATCTCACTCCTGCAAGTGGCTGACTTAAATTTATAACTTGGCAGATTTTGTCTCTGTCAAATTCTGGTCATTGTGAATATGTTTCTTTGCAACGTGTCTCTCTCTTTCATGGAGGAGGTGGGCATCTTCCTAACTCTCTCACAAGGAGTTGTGAAATCCTCTTGTGGTAACAACAAACAATCCAAAAAGGCCACAGTGCTGAAAACTAGAAAGCTGTACAAAGATAGTAAATGAACCTTCAAACTAAAGAGGGATACAGAAATGTACACAATTCAAGGAGGATTTAATGTGATTCAGAATAAACCAGCATGGCAAAGATGGGGAAGTGGCCCACAAAAGTGTTGTCAAGCGTTGGAACAGGGTGCTCAAGGAATTGGTGGAGTCACCATCCCTGGAGTTCTTTAAAACATGTAGATGTGGCACTTGGGGACGTGGTTTAGCAGTGGACTTGGCAGTGCTGGGTGAATGGTTGGGCTTGAGGAACCTAGAGCTCTTTTCCATCCTCAGTGGTTCTGTGTTGAGCACTTGTTTATTGGAGTCCTGAAGGATTGAACACTGAGCCAAGCTTTGGGTCTGGGCAAGGTATTGGAGCACATGTTGCTGCAAGTACTCTTAAAGAAGCTTCAATCTCTTGAGAGATGTGGATTGTTTGATTGAAAAACTTCCCTCCTTTCTTCAAAGAAATTTCATAGGAGCCTGTACATTCTTAGCACCTCTGTAAATCAGGCCACGTGCATCTCCTAAACCCTAGAGAGAGGTGCATATGTTAATTCCCCTTCTTAGAAGGCCATTTACATGTGGCAGAATCTGGCCTTCAATTTTTAATTAATTTTACACTGGAGACTTAGTAATGTTATGCAGGGCAGAAGAAAGTGATCTGTTCTTGCTACATACTTAATATATATACGTAATAGTACAGGTACCTAGCAAAAATTAGTAGAAGTAATTAGAATCATAGGATAATTTGGGTTGGAAGGAACCTCAGGAGGTCAGCACAGTCCACCCTCCTGCTTAAAGCAGGGTCAGTTGTGAGATTAATATGCTTCCATGTTTCTTTGGGGTTTATGGTTCCCAGCAGATCGCAGGCTAATTCCAGCAAAGTGATAATCTCACCAAGTGTCAGTCATTTCTTTAGAAATTCTGCTATTATCACTTTTATATGCTTTTAATTCATGGGTTAACTGTGGGAGCTCAGTAATGTATAGTGACAATTCTGTAGTCCTTTAAAATGTTACACTTATTATACCACCTTCTAACTTTCCTCATAGTTCCAACAAGTGATAGAAATACTATTGTTATGATAAGTTATGGAACCCCAATGGAGGCATTTAATTTCATGGTATGTTAAAGGCTATAACAGCCTATTAAAACTGGGGTGGAAAATCTTACTTAAAAAAAAAAACCTTAGTGGCATTTCTCCAAGAGAGCCATTTTTCAAAACCCAAATCTTAGAGATAAGATTTTTTTTGAAGTAATACATTCTTCAAGGGCTAACAATGAGAATGGTGTGGCCATCCTTTTTAGCAAACACTGGCTACCATTTCTAATTCAAAAGAGCTATCAGTGGCAGCTGAAGAGAGACTAAGCTAATACTGAAGTATGCATATGATTTTCCTTTCATTATTCTTACTAAAAAAGCCCAGGAATTAGGACAATTAATGATTCTGCTCATGTGTGTGATTATAATATCAGTGCAAAAACCTGTGAAAGCTTGCTCTGTTCTTAACTTTTACTCACACAAATAGTCCCCTCGGCTTAAAAGCAAGGATGAGGCCCTAGTGTTTGTGCTGGCCTTTTGGAAGTTTTCAAAATGCAGTTATCCCTGTCTGAACCTTGAACAGCACTTGTAGGTTTGACTGAGAATCTGACAGTGCGTCCCCATGCCAATAGAAGTGGCAGAGCACAGCTGCTTGCTTTTCAGCTCCAAAACCTTTGGGTTTTGTTTGCAGCTGTCTGTCATAAGTACTTGCTTTGGAGAATGTAAATAACCAAAGATGAAAGGTGATTTTTGTATAAGGGAAAAGAAGTAAATAGATGAAACCTTTAGTAAACTCAGTGGTCTGTTTAGTTGTCCAAGTACCTGTTTCAGTGCTGCCTGTAGCCAACCAGAACCTCCCCACTGGCTTTAGCAGACACTGTGCTGATCCCTGGAATTGCAGCTGTAAGTGCAAATGAAGACTCCTACAGAAATAACAGAGCTGAATCTGGAGTACAATTAAATATTAATTTCTTATTGTTTGGTATCATCTGGGACTTAGTCACAGAGGGCACTAAAGAACCGGTTAAAATAAAAAAAAAAACAAAACTACAGCCTAAAAGTTACTAAATATTTTCCCTATCCCTTCCCAAGGAGTAACAATTCTACTGTCCTTTATTACTTACATATCCTTTATTACTAATATATCTTAATATCACCAAATATGGACTGAACATTTGACAGTCTGGAACAACACACAATCCACCATGGAAAAAATAAAATCAGATAAAATCATAAACTGATAAAGAGGGGAGCTAGAGAAAGCAAGGTGGTGAAATTCAGGGTTGTCACCTCAGTAATTTTTTTAACACCTCCTTTATGTCTTGGAGGTACTACAGGGGGAAGCAACAGTTAGTAATGGTTTGATGAGTCAAGGAGTGTTGTAAAGCAGGTTCTTTTGCTTGGTAGAAGTTGCAAGGAGATTTGAAAATGGGGGTGTGGCAGCTGGCAGAAAATCTTGAGCTAATGTCAAAAGAAAGACTTTGTTCACCATCATTCCATGGCAATAGTAAGAGCCTTGAATATGAGGGCAAGCAGCCTCAATTTGGAACAACTCAGAGAGCAAATCAAAGTTTCTCTAGTTAAGGGGGGAAATAATTTGCTGCTTTATCAGTGAAGGAGCTGTATGTACAGAGGGAATGTGGGGCTATGAATTGGAGACAGAATGATTTAGTACAGCAGGATTCTTTTGAGAATATAATGAGCTTCTGCCCCTAAATTAAAACTTTTCTTTAAAGATTTTGAATCCAAAAATAACTATCAGGGGAGTTTCACAGAAGCATTAATTACTTTCATTCCTAAATCTGACGGTGATCCAAATTCATGTTCCAACTACCTTCTTTTTTCCCTTATAAATTAAAGTTGCAGAGCTAAATTATTGGCTTCAAGGACTGCAAAGGCAATTTTCTACATCATATCTCATTCCCAAGTTGAATGTTATATGTAGATTATGCACAAACAATGCTGAAAACCTTTATAGCAATATCCCTTGAGCCAGTAAACTCTTTGTCTACTAAACAGAATTTCCCAATGACAGTGTGAAAGTGTGTGACTGCCTACAGCAGGATTGCCTTTTCCCTGACCCTCCAGTGCTTTATCTTTGGCCCATATTTGATGCAAGCATTTTTCTCCTTTTTTATCAGGCTCCAAGTATTACGATTTTGTGAGTGGTATTTCCTTGTGGTCCTTCATTATCCTCTTTCTTCTGGCTTTTCAAGGTGTTTTTGCTTAATGACATAAATTCATACAAGACATAGATGTGTCTTTCTAATCTCTCTTCTGTTTTAGTTACCACTAGCTTGGACTGGTTTTTTGTTGGGCTGGGAAAAAAGGTTGGTTGCCTGTGGGGATTTTGTTCAAGTAAAACAAGAGATTGGTATTCCATAATGCAAGACAGATTCTGCATCTGTGTCTTACCCACATGCTGTTTAACCCATCTACTCTTTGAAATAAGAGTATTTTTCTCAGTCTGAGATTATACCTGGGAACATCTGAAGTTTCTTCCTTCTCATGTAAGGTCTAAAAATTCCCATGCTTCTGTCTGTCCTAAGATATCAGTACAGAGGTCCATCCAGCTTCCACTTGTTTCTTTAACATGCTAAATGCCCCTGTGAATACTACTCTCAGTTCAATTGTAGGGACAAGGAAACCACAAAGAGCAACAACTGGATGCTAAGGGTGAGAAGCAGGAATACATTCTTATTTGGTTGAATAGTGAAGGAGAATCTCCCTGCTTCTGGCTGGGACTTCTGGAGTGCTGGAATGGTTGCAGGTCACCTGAGCCCCTCACTGAAGCCTCCACCTTGACTGGCCATGTGTGTCCTCTGGCACTCAGTCTCTGAATGAAATATGCTGCTTTTTTGGTTTGGTTTGGTTGGAGTTTTTTGCTATGTAGTTGCACCTTCTCCTTTTCTTTTGTTAGATTTTGGCAGTGTGCAAGTATAATTAAAATATCACAGACCTGTGAAAAGACAGCAGCAGTTTCCTGGCACAGCTTAGCCCGGCACAGCCCCGGCTGGACTGATTTTGCAGGCCTAGCTCCGAGAAATAAATTCTCTTTCTAGGAACTAAAGCTTGGATTTAGCTGGGCTTCAGCATAGACATCAAAGTAGGCATTGTTGTTTGCTGCTGTTTATGATGTGGGATTTTTTAAGCCCTGGCACACTGCTCAGAGGTGTGTGTATCACCTTGCAGAGGCTCCTTGGGTTTCTACTTTCATTGTATCAGCAGTGGGGAACAGA
This sequence comes from Pseudopipra pipra, assembly GCF_036250125.1. Lineage (NCBI taxonomy): Eukaryota > Metazoa > Chordata > Aves > Passeriformes > Pipridae > Pseudopipra > Pseudopipra pipra. Next base: position 5,011,089 of record NC_087564.1, read on the forward strand.
TTCTGGGTTTTGTCAGTTATCTGACTGATGCTGGAACAAAAGTCAAACTTAACAGATTCCACCCACCCCAGTGGGTGGTGCTTTCCAAGGGCTGTATCCCTGTTTCCCTGTAAATAGAGTGGTACAAAAGTCAACCTTACTGGTGACCTCCTGACATAGCATCATTCTCCCAGAAACGTACCCTTAAAAATAAGGTGCTGAAAAAAAGCTACACTTGACATATTTTGAAACTTCTGAAGATATTTTGCAATTCAGAGGTATTTAAATCTTATTTCAGTAGTTAACTTTCACTAAAATAACTGGATCCTGCAATAACTTGAAAATGTAGGCTGTTTTTTTCAAGTTGATATTTTTTAGGTGTCGCAATGAAGTAATGGTTTTAACAGGAGAAAAACTTGTATCTTTCACCTTTTTCTGACTCTTTGGTTTTGTATCCACTTATTAAATCATTTCATATTTAAGGTTTAAGACAAATGCAGATCCATTTCTCTGTAATCTGGGCCCACTCTGGAAGGCCTGAAAAACTGAGATACCTGAGTGGTGTAATGGTTTAGCTTAGTAAAATCAAGACATGCCTTGAGACCATCAAAATATATGGAACTAGGAGGAGGAAATCTTCCTTGTTTCAACAAAAGAGGTTTTTTCCAGTGTTCTTACCCAGGGAAGCTGGTAACAGTCTCTTTCCCAAACTGCACCTGAGCGTCCAAGCTCTTCTGGCCATTAAATTCTGGTTTTCCTTGGGTTTTAACCAACTCATCACCCTTTTTGGTATATTTTCTGCTTTGAAACATGTACGTGGGATGGCAGAGCAGTTCACTGCTGTGTTCATACTTATTGTTTGGGAACCAATTAGAAGGGAAAATAACCTGGGATGTTCTGCAAGGAAACAGGGAAAGGCTTGTTTACCAGATCTCACATTTCTGGCAAACAGCTGGCTGTAGTTTTAATAATGAGCTGCCCATAATTGGAATGTATTTAATCCAAGTTAACACACATGCACTAAACTCGCTAATTGGGAATTTCTTTTTATAAGCACATTACTCTTGCTTTTTCAAGTAATGTTAACGTGCTGATACAGCAGAGAGAGTGCACCTCGCTCCATGACTGCAGCTAGCAGGCCCCAGTGCATGGTAATTTTTGAAGAAAACATATGGTAAGAGTAATGGCTGAAGTCTGTAGACAGCTTGCCTAAATTACAGTGCATCCATTGAAACCAGGACACATGCTAAGCTGCTGAAAGCAAAGAGATGTCATTAAAAAATGATTCATATACCTTTGCCTTAATGAGTCCTCACACTTGAGGATTGCCAATTGCCTGATCAATAGCTTCACTGCAGCACAAGGCAAAATTCTTTCTACAAGTGAAATTATTTCCATTACAGAAGTCTGGAACTTGAACATATACACTTTTGCCTTAAAGGAATTTGAAAATAATAATTTTTTTTAATATATTTCTGAAACCTGCCTATATTTGAATCTAGTAAATAAACAATCATGCACTGCCATATGGAGCAATTTCATAACAGCACATGGTGAGGCTCTAATGAGTTTTACCATACTGTGCCTGACAGGTGAATTTTCAGCTTTGATTACAGGAGGCCAAAAATAATTCATCCAGGCCAATAAAGTTTGATTTAGATAAGTCTCGATTATTTTTGCTATCAGCCATTAAGAACTGTTCTATCCTCATTTTCATTTTCAGGCACACAGCCTGGCAACGAGCAATAATGGATATTTATTGGGCTATCAAATCCACAGAGACTTGTTTACTTATCCGAGCACTGCAATTGTCAATATTCCGTGGTCCACTGACTGCTACCTTTAAAAGATGTCGTGGGTAGGAGTTGTTTTCAAGCTCAACTCTTAAAGTTTAAAAAAGTACTTTGAAGCTATTATTAGTGGCGCAGTGCCTAGAGACCCTGCCAGCCAGGGTACAAAGAGAGTGAGAGAGACAGACCTGGCACAGAGAATGTGGGGGCAGTTTTTGTGCTTATTGAAGGGCCCGAGTATCTCAGAGCAGAGAGGGACGAGCTCTGCTAACGGGACACATTGTGGTACTGCAGGATCTCAGAGTGAAGCAGAACAGGTACTGCCATGCTCAGCTGGAGCTGGGCTCTTTCTCCTGCAACACAACATAGCTTGGATCAAACCAAAGTAGTTCTGACAGAGGAAGGCTGAGAAATTTTTGTTAAGCCCACGTATAAGCTGGTGGTACCTCAGAACTCACCCTCATCTCCTGTAATTGAATAATGGCCCGGAGCCCTGAAGGACAATTATATTACCAAGGCAAAGACACAGAGTTAATTTTAGTGGAGCAAATAAGTATTGGTTTATTCCATTTTTCACCACGTGAATACACACATGTTAGTGTGCTGCTTCAGATACTCCAGTTTCTTTGGTTTTCCAGCAAACTAGGGCACTGAATTATTCACAGGAGGGAAGTGCAAAGGGAGGTGTTCATCGCCTGGACCTCCCACAGCTGCACAAATAAGTAACTGCACTTATAGCTCTTGCCTTAAAATTTGTAAGAGTTTCTCCTTGGTGGCTCCCAAAACAGCTTAGTGCTCATGGAAGGCTGGTAAGTCTCAAACTTCTAAGGTTTCACCTTAGTACTAACTCCTGGTTTTTAGTTATCTTAGGTGAAAGGCATAATGGATGTCATCTTCATCTCTCAGAGGCCCTTTTTTCCCATTGCTTTATTCTTTGCTATTCTTCTCATCCTTCCTCTTATGTTCAACAGGTGAAAAATGAGCATTTATGCCTTTTCACAAAACTGGCAAATATGTAGGCGTGTCACTCCTGCCTAGCGTGTGACATTTTATGCAGAGCTTTATCTCTGACCTTTCTTTTCTTACCCTTGGTTCAATTTCTTTCTGCCCTGGGCTTTGAGACAATGAAAGTTAATTATGACTCCCGTTAGGCCCTTTGGGGGGTTTGGCTCTTCATATGCATCTACACAAAAAAAAATGATCTTGAAGGTTTTTATTCAACAGATGTCCCTTATCAAACTTCATTTCCTTTTTCTTCTTTTCCTTTCAGGAGAAATTTTAATTTTCTGTTAAGGGAGGGTCGTACAAGGATTCAGCATGAGTAAAAATTATATCAAATGAATTTTTATTTATTTATTATTTTTTAGGGAGTAATAATCTTGGCATTCCTGCTCAAAGAATTCAGAAATCTTTGCCTAAAATTGGGATTACCTCTTAGCCCCAAATTGGGAATCTAATTAGCAAGCACATTTCCAAAGATGGTGAGGTTATGACAGGTCTTTTAGCTTCCTTATTTAAAAATTAAGTAGAAGGGGCTTCCAGTGGTTTCTAGAGTTGTGAGAATTACTTGGGTGCTCATTTGTAGGTATCAACAGTGGGTTGCAAATAGTTTTTCTTTGTGTTCATGAGCTGTGTTGCAGTGTGGTATCCCACTTCAGGATTAAAAACTTAGGATAAGCAAGGAGCTATGAAATTAAACCAGCATATAACTGAGCCAATCTTAGGTAGCATCTCTGAGGTAATTAAGAATGGAGCAACACAGTGATCAAATCAAGGTTGCAATTAAAACTGAATCAACAGATCAATGGGTTCAAATGAGCAAATCATCATATTAATATAGCAGGTAATCAAGTAGAATTAACTGTTTGGCACTGGAGGGAATTTCTGTTAGTTTGAGACTTAAATTGCGGGGAGAGGTGGGGAAGAACCCATTTTCTTTTAGCCTGAGATTCAATAACAGTGATCACTGACCTAAGAAAGAAGCACATGCATGATCTTTCTGATACTAAGTTTAGTCCCTTCTTTTCCAAATCTTTGGAAATGCCAATTGCAATTGGCATTTTAACTTCCTATTAAGTCAGTTAAAATATTTTGTTAGTCTCAAAACTTACTATTAGAGGCATACAGACGGTGCAGTAACACAAGATTTATCTCCTTAGGTAAGATTAACAGGACCTTTTTACATTTTGTTGTAATAAATTCCTTTCCTGATTGATGTATCTTCCCAGACTCAACTAGAATGTGGCCATTCTCTACAATTCTCCAAAAATATTTTGCCGGGCAGGTTAATTTCAAGACTGACTTCATGATATAAAATAACTGCAAACACAGGTTAAAAACACAGAGGTAATTCATATGTGCCTGTTTAGTATGATAAACTTGTTTTGCCTTTCCGGTGTTAATAGGCATGGCCTTTTGGAAAGACTGTAAAATTATTATGTGAAAAAGAGATTGTTTTAAATTCAGCATGATCTGGGGAGTTGGGCTATGCTTCTCCAGTCAAACTGGATGCCTACAAATCTTGCCATCTTAATTCAGAGACCAGATGCAACACAGGTCAATTTAATTTCATTACTGTCAGAAGGTCTTCTGAAAAGATTATAATGTTTGCAAGCCACTGCCCGCTGCAAGGTGATGCCACATGAGGAGAGTTCAGTAGGGACCACATGCTGGAGTGAAATTAATTAACCCTTGTCAGCAATGGAGAGTTAAAAGCAGGCCCATAACTTCTTCCATCGCTCACCAAAGGCGAAGTAATAATCCGTTTAAATTCCTTGCACTGCTAAGAATCAAAATGTAAAAAGTTAAATGAATAGTTTGTGGACATTGTAGCAAAAAAAAGGAGACTGAAAAAGTAAGAGTAGGCATATTTTTATTTTCTCTTTTTATGGTAAGTGCTTACTAAGCTTAAGCTAAAAGGAATGCAACTGCAGCATTGGATTGCCCGTGATATCTAATTTTCAAACAGACATAAATACTAGAGAACAACTTGTCATTTTAAAAGGGTAAACAGAAAAATCATATAAATTAAGTGACATTTAAGAAGTTCAGGGTTTATATCACAGCCACCAGGGAAATCAGAGACCTAAGGAAGAAATGTTTCTTTAGAGCATTGATGTAATCAGGCTTGGGAGAGATATTTTTTTCTCCTAAATGATTGTCCGAATAATTTAGAAGCAAAATTTTGGACTCAGATTGTCACAAAGGATTAACTGTTTCTTTTTAATTATGGACCCTGCATTTGGAATTCATTTTTAAGTTGAATGAAAATTAGTTCACTAAACCAGTAAGAGGCTAAATGCAATCAAGTGCCTGTAAGAAATAAAAAGCCCCACCGAGGCCCTGGTTTATTGAAAACAGAAGAAATAATGGCACAGAAGCAAAGATTATTTGGAGTCCTTACCTAAGTGTTTGTAAGGCCAGCAGAACCTGCACTGGGATAAAGGAACACTTTGATCACCTCATGAGGTCCATCCAGAACATTTGCTATAAGGCTCAGCCTGTCAAATGTTAATGGATATCTTTGCAAAAAAGACTGTCTGGCTCTGGAAAGGACCTTGAGGTGATGAGTTAAGCACCACGGTGTTGTCTGTGACTAACTGGAAAATATATTGAACTGTTCAAGGATGCTCAAGGCCAGGCTCTGCTTAGGCTGGTTGGGTTGGGACTCGAAGGGAGAAAAGGGAGTTTAGCACTAAAACTTTGAAAGGCTGAGTGTAGCAGGAGAGAGGCTGCCCTGCAGCCAGCCGGGTGTTAATTGCACCCTTGGTGAAAGGCAGCCTTTAATTGCCCCCTTGGTGAAAGGCAGCCTGAGAGGGACACGTGCGTGGCTGGGGGTCATCCTGGGGCGCAGTCAGGCTGCTGAGGCCAGGTCAGGCCTGAGGAGCCCTGCTCAAAACACACACCTGCTCTGGGGCACGACAGCAAAAAGGAGCTGCTGCTGTAGCTGATCAAGGCGTCCCTCTGTGGGTCAGTGACCCAGCGCAGGGAGGGCACCCGCGGTGGTGCTGCTGTCCCGGCTGTCACACCGGGCAGTGCTGCTGCCTCCCCGCTCTGCGGTCAGATGCTGCTGTATCAACCAGCAGATGATGAGAAGAGCAAGCAAGGGGAAAGGTCACCTCCCACGCTGTCACACAGCACATCAAACAGCCAGCTGATATTTGTAACCCACAAGTGCAGGAATTCACCGCGCTTATCTCCGAGCAGTGCTCCGTGCACCAGGCACAGGCAGGGCCTGTCCTCCCTGCCAGCATTTATCATGTTAGGAGATGACCTTTGGAGAATCAACTGACCAAGCCCCGTGCTGGCCACAGCTCTTCAATATGTATAGCCAAGAGCCAGCTGTAATGCAGAGCTGTGCCAGCTTGCTCAGCCCAAACAGGACCAGAGCTTGACCTCAATACAGCACATGACCCATCCTTTGCTGTATTATCCAATTAGTCAGAGTCATTAATTCGTCTCTTTAAGGTCTTGTTCTAACAGGAGACAGTCTTATTGCCAAGATAATCCCTAACATTTTAGCAACATAGCATTATAGACAGTTCTGATGAAAAGCAACCTCAAGGGGGTTGACTAATCCTCCCCTATCCTACAGCAGGATCAGCAAGACATTTAAGCTTTTCATGAAAGATATTTATCTAACCCATCTTTAAAGAGAACCTGTAATTCTGGAGAGAGGCCTGGGTTATAAACCCCTTCCCCTTATTCTATCTTTCTCTGCAGCTTCTTTTTTTGGTTTGGGGGTTTTGAGGGGTTTTTTGACTCATTTTATCCACCAAATATTTGGTTACAGGTGGTAGAAAGAATACATTTATGCATTGCCTATAAATAAGTTATTCCTATATATCTTAATAAAAGATTAGTCAGTGGCTTAGAGTCGATTAATTAATAAGCTGAGGCAATCTATAGTAACATCCACTGATATATTAAGAGCTGTCTGTATACATACCATTCTGATCCATCTTATACATATAACATCTGATTATTCATTTAGAAATCAAGCCACATCCACATATAATAGAATCAGTGCTCAAATTAAAAAAGTCCTTAACTTAAAGACTTTTCATTCACAATTGTTTCAATTTTTTTTTTTAATAAAATCCAAAAAAAAAGTACCTCTATTTGATAGACTGCTGTCTGAAAACCAGACTGCACTTCAGCTTTTCTCAGAGGCATTTTACACACAGATTTTGTGCAGCAGCTATATTACGATGTTTGGGAAGCAGAGCTATGATCTTTTCTGGTCCTTGTTTGCTTTTTATCAGTGACATCTCCAACTTAGAAGATTTGTAGCTCTCTCATAAACAAAATTATTATGATGTCAGCAGAGAAAGTACAGGTTTTTTCTGTCCTAAAGGGTTTCACAAAATATTATGCAAGTGTCTGTTGCAGATGGGGTTGGTAACACTGCTTATTCTTAAGGTAGTCCAGCGTTTGGCAATTTCACTTGCCAGGTTTTAATTATTCAAGCTAAAAGTTTTTATGCAAATATTTGCTTCAGGCTAAATATTTTAGAGAACTTTCAGAAAACATAGTTCATCTGCATCCAAGGGTAGAGAAATCTGAGGAAAGGAAGAGATTAGCTTTTCCTCATGATAAACAAAATACTTAAATGATTTAATTAGAAAGGTTTGTGCGCTCTTTGTTTAAAAATTGGCAGACAGATTTGCTCTAACATCAGAGATAAGTCTTCTCCAGCTCCTTGAAAACCCAAGACAAGTTTCCAAAAAGCCTTTACCTGGCCAGGCTGTGGCTGAGTGTTGGAATAGTCATTGAGGGCTCCAGGTCGCTCCTGCTCTTGGCCTTTGAGGGACCGTGCAGGGTCATGGCCACCTAACAAGCCTGTTTAATTTACAGAAGCATCCAAAGGAGATCACAGTAATCCACATATGGTTTCTGTTCTTTCTGTACTCCAGCCTACAGCTAATCTGGTGGGAGTGAGCACTGTGGTTTATTCAGCATTTCCCAGGGGGGTGAGATGTCCTATTGTCAGGCACCCAGGTGGCCCCTCCTGGCATGTGATTGCCAGGGTTTGCTCTGGGCCTTAAACCAAGAGCCAGCAGTGTCATACCTTATAAATCAGCAGCTGATATTTTGTTTATATATATATATAAAATTTAAAGTTACTTCAGAGATGTCCAACCTGTTTATATTTGGCTGTTATGCCTTTGACCCACCTGACCAACACTCTGCAATCAACTGGAAAGAGCACCTTTGGTTGGGGTGGAGTCTGTTGGCATTAACCTGTGGAGGGCTCTGGTAAGGACACAGTAGGGATGTATGGGCAAGTACTTGCAATGGTGTTAGGCCTAACCATGCTCATCTGGTTATTCTAGCATTCACTTGAAAATAAAACAAAAGCTCCCTGGATTCAGTCCAGAAATTGTCTGTGTTGAGCATGCTGCATCACCAGACTGCAGGGACTGTGCAGGACTTAGCCTGGCAGCTGGAAGAAGCAAATGCAGAGACAATTATGGTGTTAAGCATTGAACCAGAGCACAGGGAGACAGTGAAACCCTCCCTGCTTGGAGCACTTGATCCCTTGTGATGATAACAGTCTGCTTATTGTTGCCAGACATCTCATCACAGCCAGAGGTAGAAGTCTGTGATGTACCCAGGTCTCTGAGACTCCAGCTTGAGGAGTCTTTCTCGCTTGGTAGAATTCTGTGATCAGTTATTTCCTGAAATTTAAGACTATTTTCTCATTTACAGATATATGCACAAACAGCCTCACAGAGGTTTGCAAAGCAACTAGCTACCTAGTATCTCCAAACTTTTACATGCTGGACTGTACAACCTTAATAACCTTCTGAATTATTTATTTTTCAGAATCTCATATAGCTCTCAATTTGTGTATCAAATTGGAACCATAGGGGAAACCTATGGGCAGTAGGACATAGTGGCAATTATCCCTAGTGCTGCTCAGCTCTAATAGCTTAGATAACCAGGTTTTGCTTTAACTGAGGTTGTACTCACTGGTGCTGTTTCAGAAGCTTGTTTTTCTGACTTTTGGTTGTGCTATTATGCAAAAACATCACCCCCAAGTCAAAGTGCCTGGTGGTGGCACATGGCAAACCCTTGGTAGTTCTGTAGCATGTGGGCACCTGGGGCCAGTTCAGACATTCATTACTTAGGTCCAAATTTATTGTCATTGGATTATTAATTAGCAATAATTGTGACAGAAGAGCAATATGTAAGTTTTTCTATTTAAAGTGTGATACTGATGGATTTGGAGTGGAACACACTATATCTGTTTTCCTCTTAAACTTGAAAACCAAAAGCAATTACTTTGTAAATCACTGTACATCATTGTACAAATCCTTCTTTTTTTTTTTAAAGGAAATCATGATGATAGTGCTGTTAAAAAGGTTAGCTGATTGGTGCTGGTTTTACTTGCAGGAATTTGACTCTTTGGGAGTCTGCTAATCAGTGCTAGAGCATAAGTCTATATAGCTGAAGGATGGGGCTCTTCAGAGGTTTCCTGCTGCTGCATCAGAAATTCCCTAAATGAGCAGGGGTTTTGTTATTCTTCCGTTGCACCCAAAGTGGCTCTGTTTAAAGTTAAGACAGGAGTTGTTTTCAGAATCAGGATCGTATGCAGAGGGGTTCTCTGGGACCAAGTTCTGAACCAAAGTGAGTATGTCTGGTTCTCACAATGCAAAATTAAATGGATTAGTTTAAGTAAATAGGCTTTCAATTTAACTTGGAAAGACTCTGGGATTTGGGTAAACAATTACAGGGTGCTTTTTTGCTTTTAAAAGAAGTTCTGCCTTGTACTATAAAAACCCAAAAAGTGCTTTTCTTACTGAAGAAGTATCTTCCAGAATGTGAGACAGGCTTCGTAATGCACCGGGTGATAAAACAAGGAGTTTTATTTCAATATATCTGTCTCCACAGTGTAATGTACGTTAGTATGTGTAATGACTGCAGGGACTGGTTAGATGTGTGATAGAACACACAGTACTGTGCTGTTATCTTGCTTTAATTACATGCAACATTTTTCTTCAAAATGAAGAAAACAATAGAGACAATAATCCGTGAGCGAGCAGATATGTGGATGCAAAAGAGATGCCTACAGTATTCCTCTGTTGGTAGTACCAAGAAGAAAGGTCATGAAAAGCCCCATAAATAGCCTCTATTACCCAGAAAGCAAGCCTTGGTAAGTGTCTGACGGAGAGATCCCCAGCTCCCAGCAGCCATTAAAGCAGACTTTCACTTTCAGACATTAGAACATAAAGCTCCTTAATGAAGGGAAGATGTTTTTAGTCAAATTGTTTCCCTTTAATATTTGTTTTCTCCGCTTGAACAAAATGTATATGACAAATGACTGGCTAAGCTTACAAGAAAGATCATTGTTAAAACGGACAGTTTGAATCAAATTTTTTAACAAAATTCCCATTACTCTATTTAAGTGGAAACAATCCAGACATCATTAAAATAAAGCAGGATTCCTTCAGGGAGAAATTATTTCTGGTTTGATTTCTGTCAAAATGACTTTGACTTTCAGAATACTTTAACAAAATGTTTTCCTGAGGCTTTGCCTTTGTGAAGGGTTTTTAAACAAAGGAACTATTTGCCACTAAACAGAAGTAATCTGATAAAAGATTGAATTCAAATTAAGTGTGCAGCTTTTTTAATGGAAGAGGTTCTTTATTATTTTATTTTGTTTTAAGACATGTCACCTAATCAGCACATAAATCTTCATAGAATTCATCTGACAACCTCATTAATTTCCTGTGAATATTGCAGTGCAAAGAAAAGACCATAATTTCTTGAAGGTAATTTATTCCAAAATCAGGTGCCTCATATTTTTAGTTCCGTGAGTTTGTGTTTTAATGAAGCTAATCTCAGTCATAAACACATCTTGTGGGCACAACATGGCTATATTCCAATTTGGGAGAAGGCCTGATCCTGCTCTCACTGGCATGACTGGAAATCAAGATTAACTCCAGTGAGGACACGGGAAAGTAGGAACAAAGGTAACCTGGATGGAACGGACCTTAAGGGGCTTTAAGAGCTGAATTTGTCACTCTGTGGCAAAAGTGGTGTAAAGGACCCTAAATATTAATGTGAAATATTGTGTCTGGTAAAGCTATAGTGTTAAGAGCAGCAAAAACCTAAACTGATGCAACTCTGAGTCAGGTTTCCTATGGAAACCAAAGCACTTGCTCTTCCTCAGCCTCTCCCACTGATTTTTGAGTTCATTCTTTAAAATTCCATCCGGTACCTGGAAAAGGTGAATTTTCTGCTGAAAACCCTGCTGTCTAGGGACTTATTTTCGATGCTTCAGTCACTTAGATTTATGCAACTGAAACTGAATTTTTTCAGTCATATGAATAGGAGATTTTTTTTCCCCCCTATTGACTCTTTTCTTGTTATGCTTTTGTGTTTGGGTTGCTTATGTCTAGGAGTAAACATAGCAACAAAGAACAGATGTTTCTGTTGTCCTCCCAGCTTCTGTGGGCAAAACCTTGAGAGAGTTTGCTGCTGAGGAAGGGGATCATGTTCTCCTATTGCCATCCTCAGTCCAGGGTCACACCAGAACAGAATCAGGTGTGGAGATTCTACAGCTTCTCCTTGTCTATTCTTTTCTGCCCTGCAGTGGAAGTGAAAATGTTCTGAACTCTAACTCCCTAGAATTTGAGCAAATCATCTATACAATGTCAGCATTCAGTAATGGGCCTGATGATGAAGGTGCTTATAAAAGATATATAATATTGTTTTCATAAGTAGAAGAAAGGCTATTCATAAAGCAGTGGAGCTTTCATATAAATTGATATAAGTTACTAAGTACTGGCTGTGGAAAAATCCCAGGTAGTGAACTAAGGCTTCAATGGTTCATCCCACATTTCTATAGCTTATGTGTCTTCCTCAAAATTCTGCCCACTTTTCAATGTTGTCATTGCCTTAATGCTGTTTAAAAGCTTGGTGGTCACAAGCCCTATGCAACCATTAAAAATAATGGGATGCAATTTCAGAAAAAAAGGAGTAATTTTTGTGTAAGTAGCTTGGGCTGCAAGCCAATGAAAATAGAGCCTGTTTCATTGTCGGAAAGTTTCAGAAACTTCACATGCAGAGTGTACAGGAAACATCTTTCAGACATGATTTTGAAAATTGCTAATATTTGAAACCAGCTGGTGTAACGAGGTTACTGAGGTGAGGAGAGAACTGCTGCCTGGAGGACACGTATTAGAGAGATCAGAAGATGTTGCAGGCAAGTTTCAATATCAGTAGCTATTTTTTACAGTAATTTCATTGCAACATTGACCACTGAGAACAACCACTCGTCATTTAACCAGTTCTGCAACTTCTTTTTCCCCCACTTTTAATCTTCTAGTGGAGGCAGCTGAATAATACCTTTTTCAAGGTAAGTGTCTGATGTGTTGCATCAATCACTAGAATTTCTTCTAAGATCCACATTATACTTTAAACCTTGACCTTAACAGCCATATCAGCATAATAATTTTTAGGTATCTGAAGGATTTAATACCTGATCACGAGAGAAGGTGTTGGGGGCTCCTTTTATGACCCATGGCTGGTAGGAATATGATTCTGTTGCTCCCCCTTGCATTATCCTCCATCATCAAGAATTTAAAGGCAAATAGCTGTGCTGCATGGGTGCAATCTTACCTCTATGGTAATGCTTTTTTAAGAAATAATTACCAATTTAGGTGAATAGCAGATAAGCTATCTTGGAGAAAGGTGTTTGGCCAAGTACAGCATGGAGAGCAGCAACAAAAATTTCATCTCCTTGCATGTGGTGAGAAAGAGCTCTCTTTACCAAGCTACAATACTCCAGGCCTCAAAGCTGCGGGATGTTTTTTGAGACTTGGAAAGAAAAGCGGAACAATCATTTTATTTATTTTTGAGTGGTGGTTTCTGTAACATGACACACTAAGTAGATGGTGGTCAACTCATTGCATGGAGCATACAGAGCATCTTTCAGCTCTTGATGAGCTTTGATCCTTGAGGTTTCTTGTATCACATCCATTGTCCTGCCACTCTTGTGAAGGTGTCTTGTGTCTGCCCATTTTTGAATGGGCGGAGTCAATTCACTTGCAAAGCTCTTTGGTAATGATAAGTTAGTCCTGTTTCCCTTAGGGATGACCAGAATTCTTTCAATATTTGTCAGTTTTTATGATTTTATTTTGGGAGTTGGGAAGGGTCTCCAAAAGTTAATATATTTAACCAAAATATTTTACACAGAAAAGAATTATGTTGAAAAACTGGTGGAGTATCATTTTTACTTTCCCCAACACAGGGAAAGGAGATATTGTTTAATCTTATTTAGTGGCTAAGACATGCAGCTGTAGTACAGTAAACATGGTTCAGTAAGGGGGACTGCTAGTTTGGTCTCTGTCATGCCAAGCCAAGACTCCTTATTTTCAAGCTGGCTCTACTTGAATGAAGCAGGCTTGGTTTAAGCAAACCACAAAATGTGGGTCAAGGCTTGCTCATGCATTCAGTGGGCATCTTTCCATTAGCATCAGGGAGATGTTGGCCGGGCTTTGGTGTCATAATCATATTTTAGTGATTGTGATAAATGACTTTGTTTGCACTATTTATACTGCTCTGTGAGGAACGGCGAGTTCTCAATGAAAATAGTCCTGTTTGGCTTCAGGTTAAAATGAATATGTAAGAGGTTGTTAATTCCTTCTGGACTTTGCAGGTTACTAGTTCAGAAGTTAAGTCTAAGTACCAATCGGCTTGACACAGACTCAAGCTTCATTTTTTTCTGTGAAGCAGCTCTGGAGTTTGCCCACAACATTACAGTAGTGTTAAAAATGGATGTTTGAGTAGGGATTTCCATAGCATAAAATGATTCTATCAAAGCATGTGTGGATGTGCACTGCATGCACTTTATAAAAGGAAATGCTTTTCTGGTTTGTTTTTTTTTTATAATCCCCTCTTCTATTTCCAGCAAATATTCATTTCACTTGTAGGCTGATCCATTTCCATAAAGCTCCTCTGTCCTTAACAATCACGTCATGCTACTGTCAGAATCCCCTGGTTGTGATGAGGCATGGTTTTCCTGGGCTTTATCTTGTCACAGCCATAGTAAAGCATCAGGCATGCAAAAGCAGATGAGTTGTGAAAAGCAGAAAACCTTTGGTGCAGCTCCCCGATTTCAGATTTTAGTGATTAGGGAAATTAGGAAGTGTATTTAGAATGGCATATTTCTGCACTAGAGAAATACTTTTTTTTGTGCTTTAAGGCCCTGGGGACGGGGGGGGAATGTTCAGCAACATAAAATTTTTCATCGAAGGTAAATTTGAGGGAGGGATTGATTTGTTTTTACATGCATTTCATAATCAAACTGAATCCTAATTACTCTTTCTATCGATTGCTACATGGATGGCTTGAGCTGTGTGTAGCACAACACACTTAGTTCATGCAACTCCTTTGTGGTCATTTGTACAAAGTAATTGTCTTTGTGGCCAAGCTGAGAGCAGTGAGACATTTGGTATGAGCTTTATCTCAGCATGCTTAAGGACTGTGTTGGAAACCACAGGATTCCTCAATGCACTCCATAAATACCACGTCATCCATCTATCAGCTGAATTATAGTGCCCTGCATAAGCTGAAGCAGTCAGCTGACCTGTTTATCTTCTCCCCCCCCCAACCCACCAGCTCTATTCAGTGCAAGCAGAGTTATAGAGGTAAAAAAAAAAAAAAAAAAAAAAAAAGCCATTAATAGAAGAGAGGCAGAAGATGATGAATTAAGGGAGCCTCCATTAATTTTTCATTTTGACAGATTATCGTCTGTCAAAAGGCAGAGGAGATGTTTCTCGTACACAGAGCCAGGGAGCTCGCTCTTTGTAACACAGACTTATGTTTTTGGCATGAATTAGGTAGTGGGCACCAAAAGGATGAAAAATTCATGGCAATCTATAATTTACATGCTAGAAGATAAATAATGAACTCAATCCTGTCATTAAATTGGTCTTTCATTTTTTCTTAATCCCTACGGTGATGAATCTGATTCTGCAACAACATTTAGTATAAATTGATTTTTTTTCTAGTGGGGGGCAAAGCTGTTTAAAATACTTTTTGTTATAAATAGCTTGAGCAGCACAGTACATTGCCTTAGGCTGAATGATATGCCAGCCTATTAATGTAATAGTACATTAAGATTGACGTTAATTAATGTCAATATTAACATTACCTTTCTAAACCACATTGAACCACAAAAAAAAAGTCATAAATATTGTAGAGTTTGGTTTAATTAACTTTGAGTTTAGCTCAAAAAAAAAAAAGAAAAGTCTGACATATTGGGAGGCTTCCTTTATTCAAATGGTATTAACATGGATAAATGGGCATTGGAATAAACAGGGGCTTTCCACATCGCTTAATGTGTGTCAAGGGACATGACCTCATTTCAAACAAGTGTGTTTTTTTCAGATAAGACATTAGGGTAAGTGAAGTTTCACTGTGTATAATAAATAATAAAATTACAAGCCTCAAAAGAAAGTCTGAAGAATTTTAGTTGTGTTGTAGGCTGGTTACTAAGGGCTGGTGGAACTGTTCAACTTCCTTTGTGTGTTCCTTAGAGAAAGCAGAGGAAAAACACACATGTCCTACTATATGGATCTTACAAATTAGTTTTCTCCTAATTTTTTTTTTTTAAACTCTTCCTTCTTTTTTTTTTTCCTAGAATGTTGTGCAAATACCACTTTGGAAAAAAAAAATATTGTTTATTTACATGTACAAATTTACATCCACACTTGTGTGCAGAACATAAGCCAAATTAAGCTCAGTTGTTTTCTATAGCATTGTCTGACCTGATGCTCACAAAATCCAGTGCTCTCCACAAGACTGGGAGTGTTTCTCTAGCTCAGTTTTCCTTACAAATAACAAGTACTTTAACTTTTAGTACCTAAATACTCAGTGGCTTAACTATTAGTGCAGGCTTGGATCTCTATTGGAGTCAATGGGACTGCCAGCAGTTTGCTTGGCTATATATCCCTCTCTCTAGAGTATTGAGAAATAATGGGACTCTCATCCCACTGACCCACTTTTTTGAAGGAGGACACCCTTGCTGGATGATGCCTTCAGATGGTTTCTTGTCCCTGTGGTACCTGAGGCACAGACCAGCAAGAGCCAGAAACACAAAGGCACATTATCCTATTCAAAAGTCCCAAGTGAATTAATTCATGTGGGGTAAACCCTGGTTATGACTGGGTCCACAACCATGGTGTCCCCAGTGTGTCACCCTGTGTTCATACCCCTGGACTGTCACGTGCTGTGAGGTGCAGGTGAGCTCTGCAGGGAAGTTAATATACTATAATGCTTTTTAGCTTGTGTCTGTAGATGTTCTTTTGGCTTCTGGCTTGCAGGAAATACCTCGTAATAAAGCTGTTCGCTCGTAATGAGTTGCCATAAAGAAAGCCAAGCTAATGACAGACTGATTTAATGCGAGTTCATACCATTAATTTCTAGGGATTGGTAAATTGAATGAGGTTCCTGAAGAGTATTACAAAAACGTTTCAGTTAATTCTAGCCATTATCTGGAGTAATGAGCAGTAGCTGCTGTGAGTGGCCACTTTCCCATGGTGAAGGTTTTGGGATGCTGCACCTGAGGCCAGGAGGTTTTCTGTGTGCAGCACAGCCCCACACCAGCCCCTGAGGCCTGTCCTTGGGGTGAGTAAATTGCCACAGCAGCCCTTTTGCCCATGTGGAGGTGGTAGCAGTTCTAGATGTCCCAGATGTTGAGCAGAGGCTCTGTAGGAAATGTCTGGCTGCCAGGGAGCTGGGAGCTGCCAAAACAGCTGTTCCCTTTTCCTCTCAAGGACAATAGAGACAAACTAGTCCAAATCATCCCATGGACGATGCTTCACTTCTGGATGTTCATATAGTCCCAGAACATAAAATTTCCAATTCTTTTGCTTACTTAGCCTTGCAGACAACTGGAACAAGAAATAAATTCTCAAAAGCGCTTGATTTCCAGAAGAATCGAAACCTGGCAGTGAATCTTAGCCTTCTAAATTATTCTCGTGGCACTGTCCTTAACTGCTTAGAAAACCACTCAGAACATTAGATTCTGGGCTTGTTCATAACATTTTTTTTCATTTTCACGTAATGACCAGTCATGATACTTTGTGTCTCAGCCTGATGCTTACTGACTAGGTGTCTGTTCATTTTTTTTCTGGGTTTATTGAGAGAAAAGTGGGGGGTTTGTATGTTCCTGTAGTTATCAAACAGATTGGAGATTAAGCACTGCATTTCCCCTGCTCCCAGCTCCAAGCCTTTTCCCAAGCACCACCTTGCTCTCTAGACGTTTAGGAGTTTGGGAGACAGTGCTGCTGGTGCTCCTCTGCTGTCCTGCCAGCAGTTGCTCTCATTGCCAGAGGCCCAAGAGGCTGCAGGCAGCACCCAGACTTGCTCTCCAGCAAGTTCCCCCTCCACCCCAGCTCAGCTGAAGCTGGAGCAGGACCTTTTGGATGGAAGCCAGCCCTGTTTCTGCTGTGCTGAGCCCATCTCAGCACCGGGGCTTCTCACCTTCCAAAATCCTCTGGAAAGTTGAGCCAAGAGAGGACGTTTTGCTCATTTCCACCCAAATTCTGTATGTGCTGCAGCACAGTCATTGCTCTGATTAGCAATGCCAGTCGTGGCATCCCAATGAGACAAGGCAGGTAGGATCTCTCCTTGCTGAACAAGGTGTTCTTCAGCTTGTGCTGTCTATACCACTGGGACGAATGGAGTCTGAATTTCATCCTGAGCAAATCAGCAGGAATGTTTTTCAGCCATTGACCTGCTCTTGGCCAGGAGGAGGCCGTGTGATATATTTTTAACACATCTGGGTTTCATATAGCTCATTTCCTGTAAGAAATGTGTGGGAAATATTGGTGGGCTTTCAATGCAGATTATGCTTTTGTAGCTGTCCAAATTATCTTGGCCTATTTAAACACGTTTAATGCTATTTTAGGCTTGTTGGTATTCACATTGCTCACTGCTTTAAATGTAGCCTTGGGGGCCCTGCGGGCTGGAGCTAGAAATGAGGTTCTCCCTGTGGAAGCCCTGTGGAGTCATATGGTAAATAATGGGATTGATCCAATTTCCATTGAAGTCTGTGGTGGCGGGATTGAGTCCAGTACGTTGATTAAAATTTTGTGCTTGCTCATGAGACTTGGTATGCAATCGATAAGTAGAATGACATGAAATATCAGAAGAAAATTTATGCTACACTTTTTCTGCCAAAAAATGTGTACATTGTTTCAGGACTGCCTCACTGTCCTGTGTATATTCATTGCTTTGGAACCTGTATAAGCACCACATTTAAAACTTATTGATTGATAGATTTTTTTTTTCTCCTGGCTCTCTTTAGAGTCAAACCTATTGGTCACCTGGGATCTGTATTTAGACTTCACAGGGTAAGGGGCAGTTGATGTGGAAGACAATGTCTAGATATTTCTCCTTGAATCCAAAAGCCATGTTACAGTTCAGACATTTAAAGCCTTTGAAACGTGTCTTCTGGCCCCTCTTGTTGCCTGCTCTTTTCCCAGTGTACACAGCTAGCTGAGGACATTGTCCTACTACAGATGTACTTTTGGGTTTATCATATTTTCTATAAATACACACTGAGTATTAATGTCTGTGGAAATTAATCATTTTTCCATTTGATCTTACTTTTATTGCATTGACTTTTATTAATTTTATTAGAGGGCTTGAAAAATCAAGTACTTTAGATACTGGCTTCTTTAATTTTATTTTTTTTTTAATTCTGCATAGGAAATCCTTATGACTGTAGCAAAAGAATTCTTATTGGATTCCTCAGGGGTTTGGTAATCTTCATTACTTTTCAAAGTTATTGAAAACCAAAGTCAGCTTGACTAAGACAGCATTAGCTCTAACTATGTCTTGGCTATCT
Source organism: Pseudopipra pipra (assembly GCF_036250125.1). Taxonomy (NCBI): domain Eukaryota; kingdom Metazoa; phylum Chordata; class Aves; order Passeriformes; family Pipridae; genus Pseudopipra; species Pseudopipra pipra. Next base: position 5,029,725 of record NC_087564.1, read on the forward strand.
ATAAGGAAAAAAGGACTTGTTATATGATAAATGCCTTCAACTTCTTGTAGTGGAGGTAAGTTTGAAGTACCTGATAAGGTTTTTGGACTTCCTAAGGAAAGTTCAGTTCATCAGTTATTTCAAAAGTTTTTCCTGAATACAGACAAAGTTAAAAATTAATACTCCAGATGGACATTTTCAAATTTATCTTGGTATTTTCTGTCAGTTCACTCCAATAGACTAGTCCCTGTTCACAGAGAGCACAGCACCAGGAAAGGGCTCTCTGGAAGTTTTCATTTGACTTTTTCTAATGGCAAATTTCCCTGTGTACATGAGGCAAAATTGGAACTTTGCAATTAAACAGCTCACTGTCCTTCTGAAAGCTGCTCCCTGTGCTGTTGGAAACTGCCTGGCTTTGGGAATCAGAGACAGTCAGTGGATAAAGTCTTTGCAAGGCTAATTTTAATTATGCAGTATCTTACTGAAATCAAACATGCAGGATTAGAATATGAGCAGGTTTTTGTACATTGCACTGTTTAGCATCCCAGAATTCAAAAAATTAACTGGGAAGGCACTCAGTACTTTTTCTAAATGATAGTGCATGACCAAATACACCGGGTAGTGTTTTAACATACATTTTTGCCTAGTTCTCTATGCTATATAGTTTAGCTTTTATTGTTCCTTAAATTAAGCCATGTAACATGTTGTCACGTGAAATCTATCACCTTACACATGTTATGCATTCCTAGGAAAAAAAAAATGTAAGATTTAGTAAAAATGGAAAATTAGGAAATCTATTTCTACAGTATTAATTAACTGGGAGACTTGGCTATAAGAAACAGGATTGAGATATATGGTGGTAAGCCTTGAGGTTTTTTTCCATACAATATGGATGAGTCATAATTTTCTCATCTTGAGAAGAGTGAAATTGGGATTATTTTGAGTACTGAGGAAATTCACTCCTCTATAACATCAGTGAACAATGTTTTCAGCAGTTAATTCTCCATCTAATATAACCACTGTTGAACTCGATGGGGATGTTTGATGGGAGTGCAGTTAAGCCAAGCTGATTGCTTCTGAATATTTCAACCTGGTAAAGTCTTAGGAAAATATTTAAATAAATCAGACCAAAGTCTTACTCTGTGCCTCTCAAAGAAAACCACTACATGTAGGGAGTGGATTTCAGCTGTCCAAACAGTCTTTGCCATTGTTTGTAAGACCAGAGTATCTTGGAACCAAGACACAGGTCAGTTTTCCTCTGTGCTACTGCAGTGCAAACAGGGGGAAGAGAAAGGAAGAAAGGAAGAAAAAGAAAGAAAGAAAGAAAGGAGGGAAGAAAAAGAAAGAAAGAAAGAAAAAGAAAGGAAGAAAGAAAGAGGAAAAAAGAAAAAGAAAGAAAGAAAGGAAGAAAGAAAGGAAGAAAAAGAAAGAAAGGGAGGAAGAAAGAAAGGAAGAAAGAAAAAGAGAGGAAGAAAAAGAAAGAAAGGAAGAAAGAAAAAGAAAGGAAGAAAAAGAAAGAAAGGAAGAAAGAAAAAGAAAAAAGAAAAAGAAAGGAAGGAAGAAAGGAAGAAAAAAGGGAAGAAAAAAAGGAAAGAAAAGAAGAAAGGAAGGAAGGAAGAAATAAAGAGGAAAAAAGAAAAAGGAAGGAAGAAAGAAAGAAAAGGAAAGGAAGGAAGGAAGAAAGGAAGAAAAAAAAAGGAAGAAAGAAAGGAAGGAAGAAAGAAAGAAAACTGTTTGCACAAAGTGGCTGCTCTTTGTAACAAGACTTGATATAAAGGAATATAACACATAGAGAAAATTTCAAGATGAAAACAAGACCTGATGTTAATTAAATGAGTGACAATGAACATAATCAACTTATTGTTACGCCGCTGACAGGACACACATTGTGTACTGTGGAAGCAGCAAGAACAGATAATGTTGAGTACAATGGAGTGATGCACGTCCAAGCTGACACTTACAAAGAAAAGAACAAAGTTGGCAGAGATCAAACTGATCATGTTTCCATTTTAATGTTGTAATACCTGTCACTGCCAGTCAGAAAGGGCTGCTTCTTCAAAGATACCCACCTTTCTGTGAGCAGCAAGATGAATATTCATATTGCTTAACACAGAAGGAAAAAAAATGATTGAAGAACTTTGGAAAGACAATGGGAAGCTGATGAAAAATGCACCTGTAATCAGCACAAGTTTTAGAACTGTAAGGCAGAATGGTGTGAGGCAAGGGAGTTGTTTATCATTTTGGAAGTAAAACTGCACAAAACCTTTGGGGTTTGCTTGATGGATACTCTACAGGACACTTGGAGGCTTTTGGGACACTCCATTAACTTTGCATCCTAAAATTTCCTTGGGAGCATATTTTCTCCTGATCACAAACTAATTTTAATCTGTTGAAGGACAACAAATGTGACCAGCATGGCCATTTGGAAAAAAAACTCATGGAGAAATGCATTAAAAAGAAATGTGGTCATGACAGATGACTAAGCATTTCACTTGCTGAAAACCAGAAAACTTTAAGCTACTGCAAAACAGAACAATGAAATCTCAGTCTCACAGGAAATGAGACCTTTGTGAAGCTTAATGGGAATGAGACATCTCTCTCTGATTTTGTTGCAATGCAGTAAAGACAGCTTGAGATTTTTTTAAGTTCTATATAGTGCACATCTGTTAACACTGATGACATCTGAACCCAATTATAAAGACCATGTCCATGTAATAACAAGTTCAGTACCAGTGTCAACAAAGGGCATCTGCCCAGGACCAGAAGTCAGAATTATTTTTTGTTCTCTTTTATAAATTATAGTTCTTTATGACCCCAGACATTGTTGTGTTCACAATACTTATTACAGTGATGAGCATTTGGGGAAACAAAGGATTTCTTAGCTAGCTGCTAGTAGTACTTTTTTTTTCCTTCCCTGATTTAAATCCACAAGCTGAGGATCTAGTCCTCCTCCCATGCCATAAACCCCTGCATTCTGCAGGCTCTGTCTATCACTAAAATGTAGCAACAAGTCCCACTTTCTGTTGTTTATAACATCTCTTAGGCTTGGGACTCATCTTTGCTTAGCAGATCCTCCTCTGCCTGTTAGAGCATCCACAGACTTCTCCCCTAAGTGCTTGTGACTTCCATGGGATTATCTGTGATATAGGGAATGGAAACTGCAAACAAATATCTTTAAATAGAATGGACTATAGCTGAGCAGATTTGTTGTATGAGGATTCCTTTTAACTGAGGAAATCCATCTGTAAGGGGGATTTTCACCTTCTTGATTTTGAAGAACTGTATTTGATTTATAAAAAGACCAGGAAGACCCAAAAGATAAAATCTGCCCCACAGAAGTATTTTAGAATTATGTTTATCTGGATTTAATGTGTTAAATTCTGTTTATCTTGTGCTAAAACCCCCACATCCTTATCCATGCAAGAACTGTCAAAATATACTTGTTCTAAAAGAAAATTTTGGGGGTGGCTAGGAATTCCACAGAAAGTCTGTTTTAAAATATTTTTAAACATACTGAAATAATTATCTTGCAGAGGAGAAGTAGTCTCAAAATTATTCTACAATTAGCATATTCAGCCTTGCATATAAATGATTTACTTAAGTGTCAACCTGCAGACTAATATAGATATATTTCAGTCAAGAAGAAGGGCAAGGAATCTTTATCACAGTGCTATGAATCTGGACCCTAAAAGAGTTTGGAAAAACAGACAGCAATTAATTTTGGCCTTCAAGGATTATCAGAAGGCTTCACATAAATTAAGAAGAATGCTGTGGAAGTTAAGAAGGTAGGAAACTGTGCAGTGCTGGAATACCAATGACTGTCCTTGTTTGTTATAAAATAAAAGGCTCAGTTATAACAGGAGAACAATGAATTTCTATAAGCATATGAAGCTAACCATTTGCCATTACTCTTAATTTGCTCATAATAGAAGCAGACAAGATCTTCCTTTGTCTTTTGAAAAGAAATACTTTAATATGGAGAATGACTCTTTTGTTGGTCAATAGCAAAAATGTGATGTAAAAAACCACTAGCACAGCACTGATTTTTCAGGCATTTGTTAATTCAAGAGGAAAAAATGAAGAAATATGCAGCTTTCAACAGCACCAACTGCATTTTTTTTCGGGTACATTCCAGAAAAACACCACTAAAATATTTTTCATTAGAAATGAACAGAGAGATCCAGACATGAGCATACTGAGATCATACTCTGATTTTGAGTATTTGCAGTTTAGTATCAATTCTGTTGGTGTCTATGGCTTCATACAAGAGAAACTTGACTCCAAGATGAACTTTAGGAAAATGCTGATGCAATTACTTACCTAATTAGTATGTTGGGAAATCTTTGACAAGAAACTACAGTTGAGACAAGTATGAATCTGCTCTTCTATGTCCTGTATTTCTGTTTTGTCTTGATCAGACTTCCTTCAAATAGTGAAAACAGGCATTACTGCATAGATGGAAAAATGAAAGAACTGGGTAAAAACCAATCAGATACTCTCTGGGTGTCAATTATCTGGTTTTATGTGATCTCTTAAGAGCCACTAAATTATCATCCAGACTTATTCTTAACATTAGTATTAACAATAACATCTTTACATTGTGGAGTGGAGCTATCAGTCTAAAGAACTATTTTTGGTCTGGATTATTTATTTAAGTCTGAAGCTTATATTCTCACAGCACTACATCCCCCTTGGGGTATTGTTATTTTTGCTAAATGAAGAAGAAACAACATTTCCAACAAGAACATTTCATGACAATAAAGTTCTTTCTTTATGGTGAATTAAACTGCTAAGTGTTCATTTTATGTTCTGATCTCAACATTACAGAACAGCACAATTCCAAAAGTTAAGGAGCCGAGCTGTGTAGGTTTTGTACATCATGCTGCTACTAAAACTAATAAACTACCTAAATCATTTTTCAGAGGAGCAATGACCACCCAATTCAGCCTCCTGTTACAAACACAGAACCCCCCTGATTTCCTTAAGCAAGGAGGGAACTCGATGCTCCATTCCAGCCCTGATAGTATAGCCAGCACCCTGAGCAGATGCAGAGGTAGAGGGGTAAGGGTGGAGTCAGATCTTGCTGTCATCACTCTTGGAGTCAGATTCACTCCTCCTACAACTGAAAATGCTGTCAGAAAACTTTATGTTCTTCTCTAGGGTATAAGTTCTCAGTAAAAATACCTCACTGAAGCTTTGTAGAATGGGCTGTAGGAGGGCAGGCTGGAAGTTGAGCAGCTTGTAACAACCAAAGCTCAGTCCCAGAGGAAAAGTCAGAAATAAGGCAAACACTTCCTGGAATATTCTCCTACTCACTTCTGGCTCAGTTTTTCCTTTGTGTTTATATTTTGTTTTTAAGTTTTCCTCCAGTAATTTCTCTAGCTGATATTTGAACCCATATAAATAGTCACTATCCCAGAAGATTTACATATGCTGTGGAGAAATACCTCCTTCTGCTTCTTTTAAAACTTGCCTCAGCTTTTTGTTACTGATGTCCCTCCTTCTTGCAGCAGAATAGAAATGGAGCAGCTGTTGGCTTCCTTCGTTAGCACTTTCTCTGTGCTAGTTATGTTTTTATAGACTTCTGTCATATCCCTTCATTCACCTCTTCTGCAGGATCAGTCTGTGTGACAGTTCTTTTTGTGGAAGCTGCACTTTTGAAAACATTTGCCACATTCTCCGTTTTTACCGTATCCTTTTCTGGGATTTGACTGAGAACTGGGCTGCCACTTTCACAAAAGCAGTTTCTCATAATTTAAAGTCTCTTTCTCGATAATAAACAGTTCAGAACCTATTTCTGTGTTTGTAAAACCGAGCAGTTTTTCCTGTATGCGTTTCGTTAGGTGTGTCAGTACTAAAACCGATTTCCCTTTCGGTACCAAAAGCGCCTCCTGCATCTCTTCACAGCTGGCTTTCAACTTCACTGGAAAAAAATAGTTTTACCTTGAAAAACTTGGTATCCTGAGAAAACTTTGTCAGTTCACTGTTGGTGCCCTTTGCTGGCTCCGTTTTGGGCGTGCTTGGTTTGGCTACCTGGGGAATCCCCCAGTGACGTCCTGGCGCTGCGAAAGCTGCCCTGCTTTTGTCCCCTCCTTTCAACCACCCCTTTATCTCTGAGAGAACGTTCCCTGGCGTCCCATGACAGCACAGTTTCTTTAAAAGCCTTTGATGAGGGACCTTGTCAGATATCTTTTGGAAATACAAATAGACTATATCAGCTCAAAGTCCCTTACCCCCGTGCTTGTTGTTTCCTTCAAAGAACTCTTAGCCAGGAGTTTTGAGCAGGAGTAGTTTTCAGAGTCATGGCAAAAAGCTATGTTGACTTCTTCACAGAGTAATTGCATTCATTCATTTATCCAGTGGTTCTTTTCTTTATTATTATTATTTATGCTCATTTGTCCAAGAAGATAGGGTGTTTGGTTGGGTGGGGGGTTTTTGCCTTTTACTTTAATTTTACTTACCAAATTTATATTTGGCATCGGTCTTAGACTACCCTGAGTAACTTTCAGATTAAACAGTACAGGCAATGAAAATAAGTTCTTGGTAACGTGCAACAAATTAGAGAGACAAAAAAGAGAGACATGGTGGTGTATGTGTACTCAGTGTGGGCCCAAATTAGAAGCAGACTTTGAAACTAATGGCAGGGCAAGGCTTTGGCATAAACTATTTGCAGACACATAATTCATGTGTGTAAGCCATCCTCCTTCCTCTGTATTTCTCTCTTTGGATGGGAAAGAAGCGGCATAAACAATAACCTGCAAGATGTAGGTGGGATAAACTGTAATCCTTGCAAATAATGACAAAATAGTTGTGTACCTGCAGCTCTGGGAGCAGAACATTCACATCCAGGCAAGTGTAGCTGCTCTTGCTGTGCATGCAGTGCCACAAAGGTACCTTTCTGCTCTGTCTGCCACAGGGATCTGTAGTTGTGTAACTGCACAGGTGGGTCATCATTTAAAGAGCTCCATCTTTTCCTGCTTCCTAGTAAGCGTATCTAATATAAATCTATATGGATCTAAATCATGTTCACATTTACTATATATTAGGAATGCACAGGAATAGGTGATAGTGTAAGATAAGGCAAGCAAAGAATCAGTGCTAGTGATTACACTGTGAACAGTAAGATGGTGGGAATCAGAGTGGTTCTTTGGAAGGGAGATCAGAAATGCAGTAATTCCACAACTGCAGAACTGGGGAACAAAGATACTAGTTGGGAAATAAAGATAGTCAAGTTTGCTAAGAACAATTTTAGCTTTATAGAAATTGTAGCACATTTCTGTCTTCATAAAAGGCAGTTTTAAAGGTAATTTAATATGACCAATTAAAGTTTAGATGTGGAAATGAGTTTATCAGCATTTAAACAGCAGAGAGAACCACTAAGAAGTGAGTGATAAAGAATATGTCCCTGAGGCTTCCTTACCTGCCTCTTAAAACATTGAAATGGTGAAATTACACTCGAAGTTTCTGAAAGAGTCAGTGGCAGCTCTGTGCTCCCCACTGAAATCCCCACTCCCTTTCCATCAGCCTGCAGGGAGGTTTGGTGTTTCAAAGCAGCTCCAGGTGATTTATCTCTACCAAATGCAAGGTTGTTTTCCTAATTCCCTCCTTCTCAAGCCTCCCAACACCCGTTTGTGCAGATGGTTTTTTAGACCCTTCAGTCCAAGCCACTGCAGTCTTAGAGCACCCATTTGGCAGTGAGTAGATTTAGCTCCTATTTTGTGTTTTCCAGCTAAGAAATGCCTTTTCTTTTTCTTTTTCTTTTTCTTTTTTTTTTGAGCTGGCAAATCCTCTTGTGCTGCATAAACATCAGAGAATAAAACGTGCCTTTTTTTTTCTTCCAAAAGTACAATTAAAGTGAAGTTTCCATGTTTAACATGAAATCCCACTGTTTGCATCAGAACTGCGACTCCACGTATGTAAGAGAGTTGTATGTGAGAGAGCAGGTTTTTCCTGCAGTGTTTGATAAGACTGTGAGGGTTTGTTTTCTTTTAAGCCTTAAAAACTATTTCCTAGCAAGGGATGTAGCTGAAATTGGTACTTTGTCCTTCTCCTGTGCTTTTTGTGAGTGTGTGTGTTTGGGATCACTGTTTGTAAGCTCACACTTTCACTCTTGGTCTGATTTGGAGAAAAACAAACTCCTCCACTCCCATCAAAGCCAAGTGACTGTAAATCAGTACAGAGGTGCCTGACAGCAACAATAAGTGCTACACACTGGAATGAAAAGGTTACTCATCTTGACTGCTAATGCATCAAGTTCTATTGCCACAGCTCTCCTCAGTATGAAACATGCAGCAGTGAAATGCATTTGAACCTGCTGTCTGCATCCTGACAAGGCAGAGCAGCTCCCAAGGTCCATCCACAGCGTTCAAATCCTCCCCCAGCAGACAGGAAACACAGGCAGAGGCTAAAACATGCATTTACAAGACAGGGAAACTAAAATTGGTGGGAAATCTTGCATCAACAGATGCGAGGGCTGCCATTAGGACACTGAAAACAGGAAACACATGAAGATTGCTAGATAGTATCACTGCTGGTTCTTTGGCCTGAGGAGGAATTTAAAGCAGAACAAATGATTTATATAAACCTTGAGGGTTATCTGGCTGTGTACTGGTTACAGCAAGCCAGTTTTATTTCTTGTATATTCTGCAGTGATGCAGGATAACAGGGATGAATAACATCCATTAGATCTCATGTGGGAAAGGACTCTAATGTCCAGGGAATTCACAGACACGTGGTTCTGCTGAAACACTCGAGCAGATCCACTAGGCCCTCCAGGTCTTTGCATTACCCTTGGCTCCAGGCAGCTTGGATATCAGTGGAGATCCCAGCAGGAATGAGTACCCTGAGATCAGCTATGGGTGTAAATGGTTTGCTGAAGCAGGACCTACAGAACCAGTGAGTTCTTTGAAGTCCATGGAATTGTCTTGGTCTTAAAATGGAGCAAATAACAGACTACAGTCTTTGGACACCTTTAGGTGAAAAGTTTATTATGCATGCTGTAGTTTTCCCATCCCTAATTCAGAGATTGTAATTGTTGTGGTGTTGGTTGGTTTGGGTGGGTTTTTTTCCCCCAAAGGATATAATAGGGAGCTCGTTTATAGTCAGAACAAATGATCTGAGCACAAGGTGCTTTCAGTCTTTTACCTTGTCTTCCTTTCATCATACTCTCCTGACTACAGTATAAGGCTTAATAGTTATTTTTTATACAGTGTTTATTCCTAATTTTGAAGCCTTTGGTGAGCTTTAATGAAATTAGCAGTGTGATCCATCCACGAGACAAGTAAATAAGCGATTTTGCCTTTGCACACAGCCCAGAAGTTAGATATTGAAAAGTACAAGAAGAGCTGATATCAGTGGCTCTCAGGCTGTATTGTTGTGTCATCCCTCATCCCACTTTGGGAGAGGATCTGCAGCAAATCTCTAGTGAAAGCCTTATACCAGGGGTTTGGGAGCTGGGATTTCATCTTAGTGCTGGTCACCTTTGCACGTTTACTCCTCTGGTTTCATTTAATATCACCCACATCATTAGTCTGACCAGGCTGGAATTAGGTTTGGTTTGTTTTCCTTTTCCTTTCCATTAATTTTTATGACAGTGGCATTCATGCATTCTCCCCTAGGGGAAAAAGGAAAATAAAATTTTGATGAAAGTAAGGACAGCCCGCGTATGCTTTAAACAAGAAAATACTGTATTTATATCTCAGAAAGAAAGCACCTTCAGTTAAAGGAATGTCATTGCCTAAGAGTAATTTACTTACATTGATATTTGTAGAGCCATGAGTGACTAACAGGCCCGTGTGTATATATTTACATGTATGTGCACATTTTCTGTATATAAAAGAAATAGGAAGCCAAATTCTAGTATTGGTATGTGTGCATCCATTGCACAGATTTCTTGCACAGCATAAATAATATCAAGCATTTATATACACATGCACACACAGAGATTTGGGCTGTAGTCCTTCTTTATCTGTAGAGTCATGGAACACAAAGGAAAATTAAGAGATTTATAAAAATAAAACATAACAAGATTGGTCTTGCAGGAAACTCTTCCAGGAAATTCCCCCCTAAAGCTAAAGGATTTATCCAGCTCTTGGGCAGGTACTCCTGCTCACATTGTTGGGGCACAAGTCCATTGCTAGCTGACTAATTTAAATGCAACCACAGGTGGATAGTTCAGATGTAGCATCAGCAGCCATGGATCAGAACACTCCTGAATGTGAGCTCTTCCAGGAGAATTTATACTCGTGGTCTTTCCAGGGGCTGAAGCTTTTGCAGGGGGTGCTATCATCTGTAGCACTTGTTTTTTGCACTGGTTGCACATCTTTAAAGCACAAGCTGTGCTGTAGGACAGATACATTTGTGTGATGAGCTGAAGAGGCTGATGAAGCTGAAATGATCCTCTACACAAGCAGGGGAAACGGAGGGATCTTCTCAGTTTTCTGAGTTACATTTCATTCTTTCCAATAAAAAGTGAAGTTTGATGCTTACTTCTAAAGTTAACATTTCTGTCTCTGCTTAATCTGCTCTCTCATCTTCCCTTCCTTAACATGATTGATTGCAGTGTTCTCAAAACAGCAACAGAGCTCTTTGGCAGCTTGAGATTTTGAATTGTGCTGTAGTGGCAGGAACAGTTGGCAAGGGTTTCTGAAAGGTTAATCCACTAAGGATTTATGGGTTTGTGTTACAGAGAGTGCAAATATTATTTGTGTTGTCATGCTATAAAACTATAATCTGACATTGATGGTTATTTTGATTTTGCTTATATTTCGATGAATGGGAATTATATAATAACAATTTTCCTATGCAGAGCTTGAAGTGACTTAGAAAATACAGTGGAAGTCTTTCTGCCAGGGTGAGGAGGCAGGGAGGCTCTCAAGGTCAAAGCAGAGGGTAGAAACTGCATGAGGGCTTTGGCATCCATTGTGCTGTTCTCACACTTCCAGCTTTCTTTGCCCCCTGTCCCAAGACATTAAATATTATTTCACCTGGCCAGAACCAGAGAAACCCATTTCAAATATGCTTTATTCCTTCGGTCTCTATATGTTTATTAATAGGGCTTCATGCAGTCATCCCATTCTTAAAAAGCCTGGCATGTTTTGGGTATATATTAGTTCCTGTATTTAAATTCCACATCTTCTCTTGTAGACCTCAAGCTTCAGGGAAGGGAGAGTCAATGTCAGGGGGTTTTTCATCAGGTGATGTGATGCTAAAAAAAACCCAAACAAACACCTTAACAGAAGGGAATTGGTTTACTCATTATTATCACTTAAATCCTTTGCAATAGGGTGTCACCAGTGCCAGGAGCATGAGTCAACACAAAATTGGACATTTAGATAAATATCAAGAATGTATGGAGTAAACATAACTTCAAAGGAATTTAAATGTCCAGGATGCTCTTGACAATGACTGCTAACCAGTGACCCAGGAAACATCTAATCTTGTATCACAATTATTGCATTTTTAAGGCATTACTTTAAAAAGTAGTTGGGTGTTCTGTCCACAGTTTATCAGACAGGAAAAGCGTTCTAAAGAGAAGTGAGAGGTCAGGGATGTCAAGAAAAAAGAGAGAGTTTGGGCAGAAATTGATTTTGTTTGATAATAAAGAAGTTCCCTTCAAACTTTGGTCTGAAGTCTGGGCTGGTTGTTGTTTAGTTTTAATGAGTTTGCTTGTCTCTAATTAAGAGCATTACTTGTCCGTAAGTCCAGTGGGAATGTTTCTGCAATCTGTGCTCGAAATTTAAGTTGAACAGCTTACCTCTGGGAAGAAGGAGTTCGAACACAAAACTCAACAAACCTAGTGTTACAGATAATAGAGGCAATATCCAAGGTAACAGAATTAAAACTTGTTAGTTCAATATAAGTAAGAAGGTTCTGGTCATTTTGTAGGAGTGCAAAAGTTGTAAGTTCAGCTTCTGGCCACAGCTTTCTGTGTCCTGGCTCTAAGGGACCAGTTCACATCTGTGCAGCTCAATGGTGCACATTCAGATATCACTGCACTCCCCAGCTCTTAAAATGCAAATATCTGTGAGCATACACACACCTTTGAGAGACTGGCTTCCTTCACTCTGCCCTGCAGGGCCATGAGGCTGTACTGCATTTAACTACACATTTTTGTTGCTGGTTGTATTTCTTTCTATGTCAAACTCTCAGAACAGTGATCTTCAAATTAGCTGCGATACTGGAATAAAAATGTCAAAGCTTAATATGTGTGATCTGGAGCTGTGAATTGGATACCTATTTGAGATGTTTCATCTCTCTAAGGCTAAACCCTGTAATCTTCTACATTCAGCTGGGAAATATTGGGTACTTGCTTTACATTTGACATAATGAGCTCTTTCCTGGCAAAGCAAAGTGTTTTAGGTCTCATCTGTTCATCATATACTATCACTCGAGTATCAGGCAGAGTACACATTGGTTTCTTTCCCCATGTTCCAGAAGCAAAGTGTTTATTGTCTTGTTAAAAGTGGAGGTGAAAAGGAATTGTGACAACAGTGAAAGATAGAATTGCTGTATCTTTAACCTTGTAAAAGAAAATATTAGAGGGTTTTACTGAGAATCAGTGGGGGGCTGAGAAGGAGTTGGGTGAGAAGTCCATTTCCTTCTTGGCTCTGAGATAGGAGCTAAAATAACAATATTTGGAGAACAGTCACTACCAGCATTTGGATATTTGACGGTTACCACAGAAATGCCATATTCTAAGCATATGGAACAATTGCAGCCTACTGGGTTGATAAGTTGGCAAACATTGACTTCCTAATGGCAACTGCTGTGCAAGTGACAAAAATGCCTCTGTGCCTTCTGGTGTGAGGAAACTGTTTAAGCAACAGACTCTTGGCTTGGCTCCGTGTGCTGTAGGAGCCACTCCTGCACTCAGCAGTGATGGAGGTGGCTGGGGAGAGGGAAATATCTGCCACCTGGGGTGGAACTCCTTGGTGTCCTCAGCAGGGAGCAAAGTGACCTCAACCTGCTGCACAGGTGTGGACTCCATCTAAAACAGACACAGACAGCACAACCCCACACCTCGTGTGGCATCTGACGTGTCGCTGGTTTGCAAGTGTTAAAGTGGTGTCAGTTGGCACTGCAGTGTTGAAACCATCAGCCACTGCTTTATTTCTGAGACATGTCTGTTCCTCAAGCTCTCTTGAGATTTGTCTTATCTTTCTGTCCAACTTGTTTGCCTCAGGAACTTTAGATTTCATAGCCACGGCGTTTTCTGTGATTTCTGTAGGTTTATCTTCACCCTGTTCTCTAAGGGAGAGAAAGGAGAAGGGATATTCTCATTTTTCAGATGGAGAACGGAAGCATAAAGAGACCCAATAGTCTTGTCAGAGCTCATAGAGAAAACTATGGCAAAGTGGGTCCAAGCTTCACAAGTTTTTAGCTATTCCAGAATTCTGTTTGTCTTCAGTGTTTCCATTCACATTCCTCTTCTCACTTCCTTTACACTCAGTTGATGCTCCAGCTGATATTTGCTCTCTTCCACCCATCTATATCAAATCTAAAGATATTGTGGATTTTAAAATGTCACTTTCCTTTTTCCAGCTAATCTCAGAAAACTGTCCTAGAATATAGATTTGGCTTTAAATTTTTTGTACTTGAAAATCACATGACCTGCATAACTCTCAAGTAGGAAAGCTGTTTGACCCTTAATTCTTAATCAATTTATATTAAAAATAAAGGGAAATAATCTAAATGTGTTCATGGGAAAGATGGATATCTTTGTAAAGTGATGGTGCTCTCAAGTTGAGATAATTAGCTCAAAGGAGTAACTTCATATCTGTAAACACAAAGGGCCATGCTAGTTGTCTTAAAATAGGTTTAAATGTTCATAAAGAGTAGCTTGAACTTTCCAGTTTGGTTATAAGATACACAATGCCCTCTAGTTCTTATCCCTGGTAGTATTGTCACTTTAGAAGTGAAATTCTGACAAGTACAGCTATGGTAAAATCTGTGGAGTATCCAATAGTATTATTGGATAGCAGTTATTTAAAGGTCATTTATTTTGATTTAGTTAAAATTATTGTGAGAGGCTGGATGCATCAATTATAAATTGGAAGCTACAATAATCCTGCTCTAGATTTAAAACTCAGGTAGGCTGAACTCTTGACCTCATTGTTTCCTTCCTCTGTACAGCTCAGAGATGCTTGCAACTTAAATTGAAATTGCCCTTCTACATAATTAACTTCTGCCTGCAAAAATTTTGCACCTTTGTAGGGAAGTTCAGTAGCAGTGCTTTAATGTCATGTTGTGGTTTAATCTCAGAGAAGCAATTACTGTTGCTTGGTTACTGGTACCATTGCCAGCTCATTTTTAAACCAAAACTCAAGCTAATAGCACATAGTTTTAGGTTTAAGCCTTAATAGAAGGTGCAAGTGAGGGTTAAGTCTGATTTATGTCTTTGAACTTTTTTACCTGAGCCTGGTGTTTTTCTGTTTCTGTGCAGGTACAGGAAATATTTTTCAGTGGGCTGCAATTTTGGTATTTTTTTTTCCTCATATATTGTTGTAATTTCTGGGTGATTTTTGTCAGTAGGATGAAGTCCTGATAACTACAAGGGTTCCAGAGCTGACCAGAAGCCTGATAGTTCTGAGTTCAAACAAAAATGAAACTTAAAGGTTATGAAAACATATGAAGCAAAGTCCATGGAAAAGACAGCTGATAACCCCATGAGCAGAAAGTGATGGTTTCAATGTCCTGTCCTGCCAGTGGGAACTGGCTCCTTTTTGGCAGACAAATTTAATGGATTTCAGAATCCTTGTAATATGGATTTCAGCAACAGGGTCAGAGGATCTGCTGGTCTTGGATCGGAGCAAAGGAAACATCCCATTGATTTCACTGGAAATGTTGGCTAAGGACTCCATGCCAGATATTGTAATAGTGTTAAGGAAGCCAAGGATAATTTCTTTGCTTGAAGGGTCACCTTAAAAGCTCCATATTTGTTCTTGCATCAGTTAGAAGGACATCAAGATAGCCAGTGTGTATTTGACTCAAATGTTATTTTATGTAGATATCCTTCCTTTGAAATAGAAATATTCCGAAGTCTTGACCTGAAACCTGATCAGCAAATAGGCACAGTGGGAAACATGCTCCTGGGCTTGAGAGGGACATGGATTGAGACAGACAATCACAGTCATTCCGAGCCACTCTCATTAATTCATCTTCAACACATGTTTCATGTGCAGTAGTGCCCTCCCTGTTGTGTACTTGTCAGTCTTCCCCTCTGTAAGTGAATGGCTTAACAGGGACCTTGCTGGTTTTAAGTCTCCCTGTCTTTAGGTGGAAAACTTATGAATACTACTGATTTATAACCAAAGTTATTCCAGTATTCTGAAACTGTAAATTATACCACACTTCACAACCTCTCCCCTTTCACAGAAGAATATTTTAATACCAGGGGAATAAAGTGTTTCTCTCATGAATAAGGATATAATAAGACCATCAGTAAACTAAGGAAAAACACAAGCTCTGAGCATGATGCATATGATGAACAAGGCTTGAAAAGAAAGCAAATTCGAGCTTATTGCTGAAACATAAGATGAATGACATCCTTAACCTGCCATCATAGAAAGAACTTTAAACTTCACTTAAAGCTGAAATTTTGTGATATTCCCCCCCCTCCCCTCATAGATTTTTTTTCCTCAGTTGCAGTTATCAGGATATTTAAACTCTTGCATGGACTTGCAGATCCCTGTAAATAGAAAGTAGCATGTACTTAATGTTTTAATTTTATATTTTTTCTGTGTTTTCTGGTTTGTTCAAAGGCTGGATTTGAGAGCTTAAAGCTGGAACTCCAGCATTGTTCCACAGAAACACATGCATTGCTGGTATCCATGTGATGATCAGAAGCTTCTTGCATACAGTATTACATGTATCCAAGTGTTGAAAATTTATATTGTAGGTAAAAAGGGTGGGCTTATGAGACAGTTTCTCTGCAGAAAGTTTGTACATGCAGTTGACTGTCTCAATTGTCTAGAAATATGCAGTCATTAAAGAGCACTGCATTGAAAATACACTAAAACTCAGTTTAAAAAATGGGAGGACATAGGGCTGAGAAACTGGAGCTCTCCTTTAGGAGGCCTGCTTATCTCAGGATGTGGGTTTGTATTTGTCTGGAGCAGTGACCACTCCCATTGCTATTTTCCTGTAATCCATACAAATGAGCTTTAATTTGGGTTTGCGCAATTAAAAAAGAAAAACAGAGACCTGCCATCACGATGGGTAAACACTGGAGAGTTATGGCCTTAAAACAAAACCTGGATCTGCAAAAGAGCAGCTGGGAAGCCCTTTAGATGAAGTGAACTGCAAGGGTGCTGCTCTAGCCCCATCCCCTTGGGTTGAACGTGGAGATCCAGCAGCTGCAGCTGGTGTCTGTGCTGCAGACACCACCCAGCCCAGCCCTGGCAAAGAATATTTACTCCTGTTTTGCCCCCCCCTCAGCCCCCCCAACCAGCTGACTGATGATTTAAAGTTGGCATGTGAAGCACCCAGATGTCCAGCTCCGGGAGGAGTCTCTTCAGTAGAATCATCTCCTTGACAACTCATTTTTCTTTGTCTGTTTCTTGGCTTCATAGCAGGGACCTACCTGCCTGTCTGGTGTGGGGTTTGCCTGCTGCAACTCTGCTTGATCCTCCTTGATGTATTTTATTTTCCCTTAAGCTTATTAGAAGTGCTGTTGCCTAGAGTATTAGTCTTGAGGAGGAAGGAGAGGGTTTGTGAATCATGTATCTGAAGTGAGGAGGAAGATCTTCTCCTTTCCAGAATGTATTTCTGGGATTTTAATATGGGTGTCTGTAGAAACACATCTACTGCCAAGCATGGAGCAGCTGAAATGTGGAAAAGTAACTTTGGTATCCCTGTGTGTATAAAATCCAGGAGTTTTATAATGGTGCAGCACCAGGTACCTGACAGAAATAGATACATCCAGGTGAGCAAATGGTCCAGTTTTAGTGTCCTGCCCAGGAGGACCCTGGGATGGTGATATGAGCTCAGGCAAGTTGAAGTGAAGGTGCCTGCAAAGGGCTTTACTCTCTGAGGTGGGTGCTCAGTACCTTCCAAAGCAATATGGTGGTTGCATTTTTTCTCAAACTGCTCACCTAGAGCTACTAATTTCATTTAGAAACTGTCATCCCATGTGATGTTGTGTACTGATTGTTGGCAAATTATCTCTCTCTCTGAAATTATAGCAGTCATTGCACTCTCTGCTTTTAATATTCATTCTTTGTTACAGATGGGCAGAACAAGATCTGCACATTCATCCCTCCTGTGCACTCTTTGTGTGACAGTCCTCCCTTACTCTACCTACCTGTGGGTGAAAGCACTTTGGGTCCAATGGCATTAACGGGATATTACATTGATTTCTGTGCTGCAGTGATAATCTGTATTTTTGTGCTAATAAGAATCTATCCAGATGTGCTTAAAATTGTAGATTCCAATGAGAATTGCAGTCTTTTTAATGGTGGAAAATCTATTCCTTCAAAGGCACACTGTATTTATGAAAATGGAGCCACACACTGCAAACTTAGTTGTATACTTTCTATGCTAACCTTAACCCTTTTATCTGTACCCAAGAAAGGCAGTTCTTTTGGATGGGAAGGTCACACTGCCCTTCAGGTCATGCCATGCCTCTGCTGCACTGCCTTGTTCAATCTCATCTTCCTCTGATGCTCCTTAGGAACCTCCTAAAGATGCCCTGGGTACACTTAAGTGTCAGGATGGTCTGTTTAGACAGAAGGTAACCTAACAAGGGAGCTCTCACATATATTATTCCTTGTCAACATAGACACCAAGAAAGAGATTATTTACAAATCTGTGGTGTACAATTATGATACATCTAACCTGTGATGGATTGTGCCAGTCAGATAGTATGTTGTGTCCTTGAGACTGAACCATCTCCTTGCCTTGCTAATCATTTTGATTGCTTGTCTCTAAGCTGAACTGATTCAGATTCTGGTTGTTTTTTTTTTTTAATCAGACAGCTAAATCCCCAGAAAGAGTGGAGTCTTTCTAATAGTCCTGTAACACCAAAGCAAAATACTTTCCACACTTCTAAATTTTGTTCTAAGCATGTGTCCCGTTGGTCAAACTGCACACTAGCACTTCTCTCTAAGGCAGTTTTTCAAGCCTTCACCTTCTCTCCTCACAATTAATGTCTCCTGCTCTCATGGGGTTCCTACCTTTGCTGTGCCACAATGTGTAATTGTGTAAGAAAGCTGGTAACCCCTCCTGAGCCTCCTCAGAGAGGTGCCACACTGAAACACAGCACACAGGGGCACGTGGAGTGTTTTTTCCGTGCCTTGTGCCTCTACTATGGGCACAGGGCATCTCTCTTTTGGGGAGTGCAATTGTGCATGGCCCTGAGGAATCACAGAGTCCTGCAGAAACAAACATATTTCTCCTGGCAGCAGCAGAAAGCAGATGTTAACCTGATCAATTATCGATGAGGCAGAAGGACAATATGCAAATTGTAATAGACTACAAGCAGCATCTTGTATGTGGTGAAAAATGGAAAAGGAGAGGGAGCTTTGGTAGATGAAACAGAAATAAAAAGTGTACAGGCGTATGAAGCTCTCAGTATTCCAGGATATATTTCTGCAAAACAGCAAATGAGCCACAATTCACTATTAAAACTGAAATGCGTTTTGCTGGCTTTACTCAGCCCACTAATTGCCCATGAAAATTCAGGTCTGGTATTTGACACATTAATTACTCAAAAAACATTTACACTAGGGTTTGCAGAAAGGAACAAAGAGAAAATGTAACTGAGAGAATAAAAAGCTGAAAAGCAAGGGGAGGAGGATTTGGAGACAAGTCTTTTGATGCATTAATCACACGATATTCTCTGGGGCCAAATGCTGAGCACTGTAACACGTGGAATGAGCAAATGCCCATTAGCTGGACCAAAACAGAGGGAGGGATGGCAGCTCCCCAGCAGGAATGGTCACTGGTACACCCACCACAGCACATGTGCTCAAGGGTTTGGTAGAGATAGAGGGGAAAACCTCTTGGAGTGGGGAGACCTTGAGGAAGTTTCCACTCAGCCCTGCATTTCTCTAGGGAGGTGTCATGGCACGTTCCCCTCAGGTGTCCCTGACTGTCCTCTGCAGGGCTGTGTCTTGGTAATACTGACTTTTTTAGTGTAATCACTGGTATCAGGGCATTGCCTACGACAGACTTATCACCACTTCCTAACTCTTCTGAGATCACAGACACCAGTGGGTGGTAAATCTAGAAGAGAGGAAGAGAACATGAATGATGTGCTGGTGATTACGCCTCATTACAAAGTCAATGCCATTAACATAGGAGTAAATAAGAGCCTTGGGGAAATTTGGTCTTTATGAAGCCTCTGAGGAATAAAAATGAATATTTTTTCTCTCCCAGATTCTATTGATTGGGGTGTAAAGAGTATTTATATTGTGTGCCAGAAAGGAGGGAGGGAGGTTGTTTGCTGTGAGGAGAATTAAGGCATGAGTTACTATTGAAATTAGTACTCTTTATCGACTCAATCCAGTCATCTCCAATCATTACAGTTCCACAGAAATGTTAAACTGCTTTAAAACTTTCATTTCCCCTTTAAAACTAAATTACTTTTGTGTTTTCTCTAGCAGTAGTGCCACCATAAGGCAAGCAAGTTACAGTAGAGCAAACATATAAACAACAATCAAGGCATAATTACTAAATGGGAATCACACTTTCTAATGCTGCTTTTCCCAGCCCAGCTCTGTGTGTACTGTAATGGAAACTCTCTCCTGCTATTTGCAATCGAGTTCTTCAAGCAGATGTCGGATATGCTTGAGCAGTTTGGGATTGTCTGGTTCACTGATTATGCAGTTCAATCCAAACCTCTTTTACTTTTTCTCTTAAATTAAGAAAAATCCTTCTTAGGGATAGATGGGAAATTCTGAATAAAATAATAAAACACATGAGTATTCTTTCTATTATCTGTAGCTTTTACTGAAAATTGAAATCTTATTTTGGATTGCAAGATTCACTTTCCTCATTTTCCTACTATTACCTAATGTTTCTCTCTCAGTCATGAACATTAATCTAAATTATGATATGCTTTCTATGGAATGACACAACCAAATTCATCTTGGGCAAGAAAGACTGTGGTCCCCTAAACTCTGCTTTGCAAAATAGGAAATTTGCTTCAGTTTCAGATAGCTTTTCAAAATCTGTGGTGCATATCCCATTAGAGCATAGCTTCTGAACTTTTTGAGATTTATTCATCACAAATCACCCTGTTCCTGTTCATCTTTTGATATTTGTCCTTAGAAAGAATTCACACTGTTCAAGTTTGAAAAACTCAGAAAACTACAGTAAAGGATCTCAAATCACATGAGCTTTCAGGTACCTCTAGATCCCACAGCTCACAGAGGTTCTCTCTAGACAGATATTGGGTTAAACTTTGATTGCAGAATTCAAAAACCACCATTGCTGTAAAATATTGAACTGCATATTTTTAGTCTCATTTATTTCTATTGTTGAAGAGCTTAAAGCCCTAATCAAACACCAGCACACCATTTGGCAAAGCATTGTACATTAAAAGGGGAAAAAAATGTTCCTGTTCTCAAAGAACTTCAAATTTGCATCTCAAGGGAGAAATAGAGGAGAGTAAGAGAAAAATCTAAGCAGCAAGAGAGATGCAGTGGTATCAGGACACCAGCAGAATACAGTGGGATTTGTTTTGTTTGTGTGTTTGTTTTTGGTTCTAAGGGATATTTGGAAATATATTAAAGACGTAACTTGGTGAGTGATTGGGAGGAAACAGAAGTGGTGCTAAACTTTCTTGAGTAGGAGCTGACATGTTAAGAAATAACAGATTAGATATTGGAGACAGCAACTAGCATCCCCAATGACACCTTTTCCAGACAGAATAATGTTAATCCAGAGCTGACCTAGTTTGGCCAAATTTCCAATACCTTTACTCAGTTGTAGAGGATTACATGGTTTAATAAGAAGTTAGATTTCAGAGACTGAGTTTCCTAAGACTACCTAAGCAGTGTGCGGGACTGGCCCTTGCTTTGGGTGTCCTGTACCAGGAATGTATTTGGGATGGAGCTGGGATGGGGAGAGCAGGGTTTGCTGCTCCTGCTGCCACTGCAGCATGAGAAAAACAGGGTCAGTGACTGCTCTGCTGCAAGCCAGGGCTCCTAATCCCTGTCACAGCATGTACTGCACTGGACTTCCCTGCTGAGGGCTCAGACCTTCCAGGGTTCTTAGCTAGGCAAAATAAACAAGTTAACCATAGTTTGCCACCTCATCATTCTGCTCTGTCCACAACTGGCTGCTCTGCCTACAACAACTGACCTGCCAGCTGGAAGTTTCTGAGGTCAGGAATCATAGTGCAGGTCTGGCAGCTTCAGTGCCTGTGTGGTGTGAGCTTGGTGGGTGAAGGAAAATGTTCAGAACACTGGGAAAAACAGTATATTTGTGGAGTGCCTTTCCAGGTGGGTCAAAAACTTTGCTGTTCTCAGCTGCCATCACCTGTTATTCTGGATCTGCTACGTGCATATGGGATCGGGGAAGGGGGGCCATTTCTTTCCTGATCACTATTTTTCAGCAGATGAAAAGATAGTTTCTATTTTCTGGGATCACTATCACAGACTAACAATTCACTTTAAAAAAATAAATCAGCTAAATATCACGATCAGTCGAGCCCAGAGTTCTCAGATGCTGGGTTTCACCTCATAAACATGGATGAAAGGAGCCGAATATCTCGGTTCCTCAATCTGTTCTTAAATTTCCATCCCAAGCGCAGTCAGATATAATCATGATGCCAATACTGGTAATTTATCATTAAAGTCACAAATAACCATTTGACATTGATAGAGAAAAAGAATGTCAGAGCCCATCAGCGTGCCAGGCAAGAGTCCTTATGCAGAGACGTTCCTCAATTAGGCATTGCAGTGGAGTAACTCCGGCTTGACTTTCTCGCACTTCCAGTCACAAGCACTTTCTGTGAGTGAGGGTGGAAATGTGCACCCAGTGCGTGCTGTGGCTGTGACAGGAGTGCTTTGAGCAGTAACACAGAGAGTTTCAAAATAAATTAACACCCACAGCAATTGAGAACTGCAGAAAGGCATCAAATCTGCCCAGAAATGCAAAGAAATGCTTTGTTCAGAGACCACCATCACCCCCCTCAGCCTCTGTTTGTCCTCTGCAGAAAGTTATTTAAAATCCCTAACAAGACCTTTGGAAACAGCTGGGCACAACCCACGAGAAAATAATTTTCTTTTTCTTTTTTTTTTCAACTTCCAGAAAATATTCTTGTTAAAAGTGAGCTTTGTTTCACTACTGGGAGTGAAATGGTTGTTTCATAAGCCCTCATCTAAGTGTGTCTTATGCAATAAATGAAACTAAGACACATTCAAGGGCAGAAAAGGAACCCAAGGAAATGTGCAGCTGGACACAGTGAGATGTAGAGGGAGACTGCCTATAATTTATTTTGCAGTGTAATTGCTGTCTGATAGTCTCTAAGGATCTATGTGTACTTTGATCTCTACAGAGTTGAGAGCCAAACCTAATGCTGCACATATATATGCAAATAGATATAAACTTTAATGTTCAGGGGCATTGTGTCATTCACAAAATATAATGAGCCAAATTATCCTTTTCTTATAGCATGTGGCCAAAATTCAGCAAAGCATAGCAGCACACACTTAACTTTCATTCTGAAGGCAATGACACTTAGATACAAACTTTAAAGCTTTGCTGAATCAGGCTGGACTTAAGCATTTGCTTACAATGAGATGTGCACTGAAGGGAGTTGTTTATTTGGGATTTAAAATACTGTTCTGTTCAGACTAATGGAAACGACAGCATTTCCTTTCTGTCTGGAAACGAAGTGTGGGGGAGAATCTAGTTTGTTTCTCAGACAGGCCCATTTTACAAAAACATCAAAATGGACCTCGCAGCACTATAAAGTGTGTGCTGCTCTTCAGAGATCTCAGAGGCAGGGAACAGCAAACCAATCTTGGATGTAGGGAATAGTGAGCCAGTCTTTTGAGCTGGAACAATCATGAACTTGCTTTTCCTCTCTGACAACAGCAGTTCTTTTTAATTAAGCTGCAATATTGTCAGAGGACCTGAGGGACAAGCAGGACACATGGCAGCGGTGTGCTTTTGCAGCAGGCAGGGCCAGCAGCTTCCTGGGCTCTGTGTTTGCAGGAGTGGAGCCAGCCAGGTGAGGGAAGTGATCCTTCCCCTCCGTTTGGCACTGGTGACAGGACATCTGGAGCTGTGTGAGCTGTGGTGGCTACAAACAGACATTTACAAACTGGAGCAAGCCCAGCAGGGAGTTACCGAGGGGGCTGGGGGAGAGGCTGAGGCTGCTGTTCAGCCCAGAGGAGAGGAAAGCCAGGGAGGGGGTTACAGCTGCCTAACAGGATGGGACCAGGCTCCTCTCAGGGGAGCACAGTGGAAGGTCAAGAGGCAACAAGCACAAGGTGGGCTTGGGAAACACTATCCAGACATATGTAGGACTTTTTTCCCCATGTAGCTGATGAGTGAGGAACCCAGGGAGGCCATGGTCTCTCCATCCTGGGAGGTACCCCAGACTACCTGCTCTACCTGCACCTGCCTCACCTGAGCAGGGAGAAGGAGTGATCTCCAGCAATCCTTTCTGACTTATTATGGGTTGAAACTTTTTTTTTTTTTGTAAAAAGCACCCCTACAGTCTCACATCTCTTTTAACTTCTTTAGCAGTGTTAAATCTGCTTGTGTTGCACACATTTACCCCAAGTCAGCATTTTTGTCACTGTCTTTCTGTTTAAATGAAGTGTTCCGACCTGGAGCCATTTGGTGAGAGAGGAAAAGTAATTATGCACCAAGCTCTTGTCGACTGCAGATTTCCCGCTCATTTTTATGTACCTAGTGATAATCTAACTCCCATAAAATTTAAGCACTGCTGCATTGCTAGCATTTCCATTTTGCTTGGAGAATTTTTTTTGTTAATACTGCGCTACCAATTTACTTGAAAGAGAAGCCAGAGTCTCTTTTTACAGATAACATGTCTAAATTTTTTTTTATGATAACATGTCTAAATTTTGTTTTGATACTCCCAGAAACAGTAAATTGGGTGAAAAAGTCACTGGGTTTCCTTTTATTGTGTTCCTCCCAAAGCAATCAGTTGGATTATTATTCATCTGCTGACTTAAAAGTAATGTCACCCCCTGAAACTCCTTGTTCAGGCAAACTGAATTATTTCTGACAAGGATTCATCTGTGCTAGTACTGTGCACTGAGCAGTCATTGAAAGAGTATGTAGATTTAGCTACTTCCTCTAACATAGGGAAGGTAATGAAAGCCCATCTCACCTGTGCACCACAGAAATCCATGAGTAATTAAGGTAACCAGCTTTGATTTGTGTTTGGAAAAGCTGAGTGCCTGTGTGTGATGCTCAGAGAAATGATCTGTAAATGAATGAATGAATACAACTACAGCAATATTCAGCATTATTTTCTGCCATGGAGCAAAGCAAAGGAGAAAACAAAAATATGGAAATGAGAAGAGTAGGTAAAATGGGAGATGTGAGGAGGACAAAACCCTCCTGAGCAGTGTAAGAGCAAGGGCATTTTCTTTCTGTTTTCTTTCCCCTGCAATAGAACAGTTGACATTCCTTGTTGGGTTGCACTCATTTAAATAACCTCACTGAAGACCAATTTACTTTTTAATTAAAACATGTATATCCAAAAATCTGGAAATCTTGTCAAACACTCCAGAAGATTTTATTTCAGGAGGTTCCCAAATCAAATCTGTAAGATAAAGAAATAGGGATGATTACACAAAGTTATCCACACACTTTGAGCACAGACTCATCCTTCTCCTCTTCTAATTTAAGGCTGAGGCATGTTTAGGAATAAACTTTGTATCAGATTGCCACTTTATTAATTCAGGTTTAGGACTGTATCTCTTTATGTGTTTGTACAATATTTACCACATTTCAATACCATTAAAAAGAAATCTGTAGTTGTGATACAAGCAGTATCCTACAGAGCAAATAACTAATTGTCATGTAATGCCTGGCAGAAGAGCTCAGCACTGTTACTGCTGCTGTACAGAGCAAAGGAGGAAACCAAGTCAGACACAGAAACTTGGCTGCCCACCAGACAAGTCAGGAACAAAACCTAAGGCTTTACCTGTGGAGACACATCCAAGATTTTTCAAGTTCACTTCTAATTTTCACCACACTTGTATCTATACAGTTTATTGTGCTGTGTGTCTGTCTTCTGCCTTACATCTTTGTACTGCCAACATCAACTCAGTCAACATGCCCACTGCTAAACTCCATCCTGCTGATGACTAATGGGGCAATAAAGAAGTCTCCACCACTATTAAATTCTGCATTCCTAGAAGGTCAGAGCAAGTAGCCCAGAGGACTTCATAACTAAGTTCACATGAGGCACCTAGTTTCCTCCTATCTTATACTGTTACAGGCATTAGATTATTTTTATTCTATCTCTTCAGAAGCTGCTGGTTTATTTATTTTATTCTATATCTTCTGGTACTGCTGAGCATCTGAGAGAGCAGTGAGTTTGGGGACCCTGCAGTCCCCCAGCAGCTGTAGCTGTGCCAGGGCTGAGGTTAATGAGCTGCATCTGTACACCCCATAACCGAGGGCAGCCACTGAGGGGGGTTCTAAAAACCCAAAATCTTTCCTATTTTGTTTAGATGGATGAGAAAAGTGTGGTGCTTGTAAAGATGGAGAACAGCAGATAATTTTCAAGGTTTAGAAAAAGCCCTGGAAGTCAAGTTGGAGAATCAAATTAATTTGTAAGTTTGAGAGAGGATGCTGTAATTTTTTTGACATCATTTTTGACACCACGAGTTTGTGTCATGAGGAGGAGAGGGCGTCTGCAAGAGCGAGATGTTCAGGCTGTGTTCTATAAATTGAAAGCACCAGAGTCTGGTCCCTTTTTCTGGTACATTATTTTAAATTTTTTAGACACACCGATTATGTTACCATGGGGGTGATAAGTGTGACAAGCCAGTCTGGAGAACCTGTGAGTACACAAAGTTCTCCAGGTGCTTGTAGCCTCAGGTTTGGTCCTGAGCTCTGTCCATGACAAACCCCTGCCCTCCCATATACATTCAGAAATTTTCTTTCAAAGCTATTAACTCCCAAACCAGTCAGGGAGTAGGAAACTCACACACCATTTTCTTGAAAGTAAGAAAATTTCTTAATAAGGGCATAGAAAATCCACGTGTTTGCCACTCTTTTAGTCCTTCTGGGGCAGTTTCAAACTGTCCCCTTGTGATACAATTCAATATCTTAACGATCTGGTTAAAATATCCACCTGTTCCTCCAGGAGAGCCTGTGACTTTTGGTTGTTACATTACATTATTTAAGCTGTCTGATGTACGATTATTTTCTGCATGTCAAATATTGGCAGCGGGTCAAGTATCATTTGGGCATTTAAAAATCCCTCTCCTTTCCCTTCACAGATGTAGTTGTAGCTTCCTCTGCAGAAGGAAACTGCTGTGGCAGGAAAGAGGCTGCTTGGACATCAAGGGCTGCTTGGCAGCCAAGTTGTGCCAAAGCATGTCTAAACTAATCACCACCATGGCACACTGTGATAAACCCTTTCCTTTTCCAGACTCACTGCCTTTTGGCAATTTCAAGCAATGTGACCCCATACTGTAGCTATCTGAGCTTGTTCTCTCCAGTTTTTAGTTATTAATACAGACACTTTAGTTATCAAAGATTTGACAGGAATGAAGGATTGACCTCCTGTGATTGAAGATGCAGACAATCTCAGCTTGTTAAAATAATAAATGGGCACCTGTCAAAGAGACACTCTGAGCAAATGTGGCCCCTGTAGATATCTCTATTGTAGATTTTTAAAAACTCCTTCTGCTTCCTTGTATGGATATTAATTAATAATAATATTTTCTTTTATTGAGATAGATGGAACTGCTAATTACTGTTTCCCCATGAATCCCTCACTAGTACCATTTATCCTGTAATAATTAAACATCTCAAGGCAAAAAAATGGTTGGTTAGAAGTAGTTAGTAGTGATTTAAGTGCTGGTAAAGAATTGGCACATAAATTACTGCAAAGAAGGATGGGAGGTCTATCTTTAAAGTGATTGGAAATAACAATGCAGGACCGGGAGTTTTGTTGGGCACCACTCTGAGCAGAGCAAAGGAGCTGTCTGATGCTGGAAATGCAGCAGGCTACAAAAACCCCAAAGCTGTATAAACTCTTGTCGGTCAGGATTCCCAGGGGCAGCTTCTGGGACAAACAGCCAATAGTCCAGTTGTGAATTTATCACACACAAACAATGTCTTACCCCAGTTTTACTTCAATTTTTTTTTGCTGTCTGTGCAACAGTGACCAGGCTGCCTGTACTTCAGCTGGGTTATTTGAGTTTTTCTGTTGTGAATTAAGATTGGTGAGAAGCCTTTAATATCTTGCAACCAAGGCATATTTTCCCTCCTCAAGCATTCAGAAACATTGGTCTTATTGGAGTATTAGACTGTTTAAAGAGGAGTCTTAGTCAGAGACCGAGGAAAACCTTCTTAGTCTGTGGATAAGCTGAGACATCTTTGTTGAAAACCATTTCTGGTGACTACCTTGCTCTGCTGCAAAGATCCTGGTACTGTGTGAAAGAGAGGAAACACACATTGCTCTGCAAGGAAGTAAAGTTTGTAGAATTATAGAATGGTTTGGGTTGGAAGGGACCTTAAAGATAATCTACTTGCAACTCCCTGCCATGGGCAGGGACACCTTCTACTAGCCCAGGTTGCTCCAAGCCCCGTCCAACCTGGCCTTGGACACTTCCAGGGATCCAGGGGCAGCCACAGCTTCTCTGGGCAACCTGTGCCAGGGCCTCCCCACTCTCACAGGGCAGAATTTCTCCTTGATATCCAATCTAAACCCACCCTCTGCCAGCTTAAAGCCATTGCCCCCTCTCCTATCACTACATGTCCTTGTCAAAAGTCCCTCTCCAGCTTTCCTGGAGGCCTCTGTCAGGTACTGGAAGGCTGAAGTAATGTTCCCAAAGTAAGGCAACATGCGCTTGTCTACAGAGAGCAATTGAATACCTGCATATGCTCTTTCATAATAAGTTGTTAAAGAACATTAGTTTTGGACATTCAAAGCATGCTGAGTTGGGATGGAGAGAGAGAATGAAATGAGCAGGTATTAAGAAATGGCCATCAGAATCCCCACTGGAAGCAAATCTAACACTTCCAGGTATTTTTAGGAAACTTACTTTAAGCTATGGCTAAAAGTGGGATTTGTTACACTGAGCCTATGTGGAGGGAAGAATATTTTCATTCATTGAATTAATTTTTTTTATTAAAAAGAGAACAATAGACAGTCTGGGTGGTGTTTAAAATTTTCCTCAGGCTTCACTTTCTCAGTGCAAGAAATTGAACCCTAAATGTCACCCTTCAAAAGCAGGGGGGAAAGCAGGGAAGGTTACTATCCTAGGTTGATTTTTTTGGAGTACATATTTTAGGCTTTGTTTTTTAATATAAACCCCTTGTGTATGGTTAACATCACACAAGCATTATTAATTATCACCCTTATCCTTATGTGCAGACAGTGTCCTATAGTTCATAATCATTCCCCTATACAATCTCTAAAAGTTGTGTCTAACAGCCTCTGAGCACAACATATGAGCTTTGCAAAACCTGACAGCTCAGATTTGAATATCTAAAACCGATGCTTACAAATCAGTTATGATTTCACACCATAATAGTTTTGAAAAATTATTCCTCAAATAATCAAAAATACAGTAATTAATTTGCGAAAGTTGTGATCTCTTGGTAAACTAGTAATCACATAATATCTGTTACTGGAGGAAGTGGTGAGTTTAATGCTTAGGAGATTTTTTTTTTTTACTCTATATGACATTTTTCAACCTCTCCATTCATTATTTTGAGTATTCTGTGTAGCAGTACCTTTGGTTGAAAGCCCAAAGGGAGAATTAACATGTCATCATTTATACTCCTGTTCTGAAACACCCTGAAAAGAAGAGGATATCCATCCAGTCTGAGATATGGGACTATAAACAGAGCCTTTGTGGAAAGAGCTTCATTTTGTAAATAACAAATGACCTTCAAGCAAAGGGCTTGAGTCCCAGCCACTAAGAAGTCACCATCACCTTTGCTATAAGTTACTGCTCTTCCAATGAATTTTAGTGACTAATGATGCACCAGCACCTGCTCTTTTTATAAGAAATAAAGTAGGTTCAGGTAGATCACCCTCAATGGCTTATGTTGTGTTTGAGGAGGCTGAGGACAGCAATTTTCTTCTCTTGGCTGTTACTGCTTCTTGCAAGTCCAGCCCCAACTGAGTCCAGAAGACAGAATGGCAAGACAGTCAAATGATGCACACTCAGCTTTAGCAAAAACAGGCTCAGTGATGCTGCCACAGGGACACTTTAGCAATTCATTCATTTGTGTTCTGTGTAAAGGAATACCTGTTACTAAAGAAAAAGAAAGTATTAGTGGAATTCTCTCAGGAATCAATGTGGTGGCAGAAATCAGATCATTAGCTCCGAAATACTGACAGCAGGACCTGAATAACTTTTTTAACCAGCTGAGGACAAAGGAACTGACTCCAGTGTTCATCAGTCCAGCCAATAAAACAGTATCACTGCATCAGAGTCTTACTAAGATTGATGGAGATTGAGGCACAAATTTGATTTTTGTCTATGGCTAATAAAAAATCATTTACCACTTTCCAGCCACTGCAATATCTTTGGAACTAAAACTAGACTTGGAACTCACTCAGTGAGTATATCATGATCTTCAAGAAATATCTAGAGTTCTTCATTTATCAGAGCATTTCTGAAGGTTTCCAAGATAGAAAGGTTTAAAACAGACTTGTGAGTATCACATGTATCTTGGGGAAAGAAGGAAGAAAATTTTCATTATTCTCAGTGTGTTTTTTTAAGACTTGAGATTCTGTACTGGGACCCACATAGGCCAACTTTGCACTAATGTACTTGTTTGTAGGAGTTTTAGGGGAAAATGAGTAGTTTAGCCTCATTTCAAAGCAAGTTCATATTTTTTGTATCTAATCATAGACTGTAATTATTTTAATATTCAACCTAGCCACACAGAAAAAGAATAATAATGGGTTTGGATTTGTATTGTAAACTAAATTTACCATCAACCACCTTGGATTGTTTGAAGTCTATGTGTCAAAAATGGGGGCCCATGTTTTGAACTAACCATCATGGTGACTTTGGTCCTTGGATCTGATTGCATCTGTATCAAAGTACTTAACCTGCATAGGGTTTGAAGCCATGCCTTCAGAAAGGAATTAGTATCTCTTCTCCAACAGAAGGAAGTCAGGCTTCTAAATTTGTTTCCTGGCTTTTGTTAGATTTACTGTGATGCTTTATCCTCTTTTTTGTTAAGACTCCAGGCAGGCAATTTTGCTTTTTCAGCACTTGCTCTTAGCAAACTTTGTAAGGGATAAAATGTAAAGATACAAGTCATTTTAATAAGGTCAAAGAGCAAATAATGGCACATTTTATTGCACAAGTGAACCTGTACTTGCTCTGGAGATGCACAGGTAGCTGGCAGCAACGAGGCACTCCCTGCTCAGCAGTGTGTGTTCTGACAGAGCTGCAAGGAGAACACCTGGCAGGTCGAGTGCAGCCACATCTTTTTCTTCTTGCTGCCTTAGGTTATTATTTCCATGGACCTTGGCACTGTTCTGAAAGCTAGAACACAATGAAAATAAATATATATGCAGCAGCTGTATATTTCCTGTTTCATCTTCAGAGAATGGATATTGTCACAGATAAGGAGGAGAATATAAATCACAAAATCATTCAAGTGTGTTACCGTACCAGTACCATCTCTTTGCTACTACACTGTCTTCCATGACACTGATTCCCTTGGTCTGGAGGAAAGCAGCAATTTCTGCTTCTCACTTCATCAGCTATCTAACCAGGCAAGCTTTTAAACCCCCAAACACTGTACTTGAAATTCTAGATCTGCTGAACACAAAGTAGAATTGCCATAGCCTTCCTTGAACCAAAGATTTCATATTCTAAAGCATTAATCTAAATAGGGTTGGGGTTTTTTTTGTTCTCACAGCTTTCTTGTAGCATCCAATTTTAGCATAAAAGCCTCCAATGAGATCCCTATGCACACTGGCAGAAGCTGCACCATCTCTCAGTATCAAAACAGGACCTACCTGAAAGACTTTTCAGATGGGCAGGACAGACTGACAAGGAGCATCAGAAAAGTAGTGCTGTGTTACTGTTTTCAAGTTCCTGCTGCTGGGTGTCTTTTCAACAGCACAGAGTTCTCCAGTGACTTAGTCTTTAAGTCAAAACTAAGTATGAATGAAAAAGTTTCATTTGAAGTTGTGAGTCAGCTCTTCAGCATACTGGGCATAGTTCCTTTGATATCAGTGGACTAACAAAGAATTACTTTGGCTGAATATAATATAACCTGCACATCTTTTCATTTCACAGTGGAACTGCTCAGGTGCTGTGGGGTATCCCTTCCTTAGCAGGTGTGTGGGGCACTGCAGGGGAATGACCTCCCCCCTGGCCTTGGAGAGGATGGTGCACATCAAAAGGAAGGCTGCCCACAAAGCAGGGCTTGCTCCAATGTGCATCCAGTGTTCTCATATTAAGTACTGGAAATAAAAGTAAGCACATCTGTCCCCAAAGTAAAGCTTGCAACATCCCTTAAACTACCACAGGAAGAGGAATGCACACACACACACACAGCAAACCTCTTTTGATGGCAAGAGGACCCTGTGAAGGCTTCTGCTGCTTGAAGCACCAGGTATGGGAGCAGCCCACATTTGCACTGATCTTTCTCTGTGATTGGGAGAAGAAACAGAGATGGTTCCTAAAGTAGGACTAAGCACCCAGGAGAGTCCCCCACATGTTAAAAGTGCTATTTAAAGTCTCACATTGCAGTGTTATGATATCTGAGTACCTTTCTCTTTCCTTTCTTCTCTAACAAGCACTGATGGCCTAAGTCCTTTCTTTGTCACTAAGACCAGATGGGGTTTCTCTGGTCTTGTCTGCTTAGCTGGGATCTGGCAAGGCTCATCTAAAGCGCTGAAAAAAACAATAAAAATCTCTTTCTATTCAGCTCTTGGTTCCTCTTGCAACCTGGAGACACTGACATCTTTTTTTCTCTGAGGCCATAACCCCTCAGAAGCTACGACTTTGGTCACTAAACCTTTTCAAAAAGTGCCAAAAAGAAAAAAAAACAAAACAACTCACTTATCTGATGATCTTGTAAATTGAGCTGTTTCATATTATTCTGAGGGCAGAAATAGCAGGGCTGCTGTTTCATTGCTAGTTACATTTGGCTGGTGAGAGGCAGTGAAAGGCAGACCACGTAGCCATTCGTCTTGTTTTATGGGTGGAAATCTTGCATTGAGCTGCGGAGGCTTCTGATTGCTTTCATCTTTATGGGGGTTGTTAATCTAAGGGCAGAGGTTGCATATCCTCACCTTATGCATTGATGAAAAGAATTGACTAAAAACCAGTTGTTCTGAAGCGGTTTTAAGTATCACCCATTTTTCATTGCCCCTCTTTTTTTTTCCTGTGGAAATTCTGAAATCCATTCAGATGGCATAAAGTACAAACAAAGGGAAGCCAAGTGTTTTAGTGCAGCGACCAGCATGCCTTGCAGATGGGTTATAATAAGATGAGAGCTGTCTTTGTCAGAACCGAATCCATACTTTTCATGTACAACCTTTACAAATTGTGCCCATGTGGCAGAGTTTGAATTACTTTTTTTACAGCTCCAGAAAACAAATGCAAAAATCTTTCAAGTGCATTCAAAGTCATTACAGTACTTTGCTGAACTGAATCAATTGTCGTAACCTCTGTGGGTGTGTAAAATATGAAATTACTATCACTCTCGTAGTCTGAGTTTGTAAATTAGAAGGAATTGATTATAGGTGCTTTTGGAAAGGACTCTGGTGTATTAAAAGTGTCTTGATGACAAACAACAATATATTATTTGCAAGATCTTGCTTGATGAAACTGTCTTGTCCACTAATGGCTGTTTGTCTTTGTTATTGTTCTGACTTGCCTTCTAACAAATTGATGTGTGGGCTGAGATTTATCATGTGGTGGCTGAAGGACCAGGAGACTTTGCCTATTAAAGTGGCTGTAATACTTGTTTTATTTGATAATTTCAGATATTTCGAAGTTAGTTAATGTCAATATTTTCAAGTATAGTCACTCTTTCCCCAGGAGCCAATTTTTATAAATAGTTGCTGTAAATTTATTTTAAAATTAATAAAAATGTCTGGGTTTCTGACTACCTGTTTCACTATTCACATATTCAGAGGTTCTATAAATTATGCTGTAGCATTTTTCTTTATGTACTAAAATTACTCCGTGGTTTTCTATTTTCTTATATCTTTTTTTTGTTTGATTGACTTTTTGCTCTCATATCTTGAAAAATCTTTATATTTAGGGGAAAATCGTTCTTTGATTTCTACTTAATAATGTTTTAATTCTAAACCTTTAGCTTCTTATTAGCAGAACCTGATCTGCTTGATTTTATTAGAACTGAATTGCTGTTTGTTCATGTTCCAGTGCAGAAATGGCATCTCATGTCATTTAGGCATGGCATACAAGAAAAAGAGGATGACAAAATGTAAGAGAGTTGAAATAATGCATGTAGAAATAGTATACATATCACTACAGTTTGGTTTAAGGTTGTGCTAGTCTGGATTTTGAATGGTTGGATACTGATAATACTCAGAGAGAGAATACCCATAAATGAAAACCTGCTTTGCTGCCTTTCTCTGAACACCTTCCACAGTCACCACTAATCAAGTCACCAGCTCAGCTTGGACAGACTGACCCATTCTGGCAATTCTTTAAAGGCTGTCATCCCAAATAAGTGCCAAGAAATTCCTTGGGCCATAAGTACACTAGCATAATAGAAATGTATTTTTTAAATAATTAAACTTTTAAATTCATGTTATATTTCTATGTTCCATGTTCTTCACTGTGATGCAGTAGGACCTTATATGGAGCTGTGGGATGATGATTTATATCACGTAAAAGCAAACCTTAGGGACATTTGGAGCCACAAGTTGCACTGCTGAATTTAATATGTCCTGCAAATCATCCAGAACTATCCATGGGGAGATGTTAAGTTGGACATCATGGGACTTTTCCAGGTTAGAATCAAGTTTCGTGCATCACATTGCTGGGAATCAGCCCCGGTGAAAATTCCCGGTGGTGACACCGAGGGGTTGTGAAATGAAAGACTGAACAACAATACTTTGAAGGAACAGAGAGAAATCTGCTCTGTGCCATATGGGAAGTTTTAAGATGTGTCAGGTTGTTAAAGATGATATTCCCCTGTTTTTCATTGAAGCTTTTAGAGGGAGATGTAATGGAAATAGATGAACAGAGGAGCATATTGTTCCTCAGGTAGGTTTTCTCTGTGTTGTATCGAGTGTGTGTGTGTATCAAGTGACTGCATATATGTTGTATGAAGAAAAGGTACCTGTTATGCTGCTGTACAATGCCCATCACATCCAGTTTTCCACAGAAAAATAGCAATTACAAACTGAAATGAGGCATTAAATAAGACAGGAGTGTCTCAGTCTTAAAAAAAAATACAGTGTATGTCTGAATTTGAAAGGGAAGGTCTTAACGACTGTTACAGCAGCAACAAAGGCAGGAGGTCATCACAGAATCATAGAACAGTTCAGGCTGGAAAAGACCTCTAAGATCATCCAGCCCAGCCATTCCCCCAGCACTTCCAAGGCCAGTACAGGCACCTTTAACACTTCCTTAACACTGTAAGGTGATTAGGCAGTGAAAACAGTGACAGGTGGGGCTTTTACAGCTCTACTAGAAATTGTGCCAAAATTCAGGCAACTTCTAGTTCAAATGGCAGCTTGCATCCTCAGATGACAAATTATACCTGGTCAGCACAAGGACTGAAAACAAGCATGACAACCTTTTTTTCTACCACTGGGTTCTTTAGGAAGCTAAAATAGTGCTTTCCTAGAGTTTGTTTGGGGAAAAAAAATAAAGGGAAAAAAAAAAAACCAAACCAGCAGCAGTGATAAATGTCCAGGCCAGTAAGTCCAACTGACCAATTCAGAGGGGTCATCCAGGTGTTCTTGTCAAGGAACAAATAGATGATGCTTCCCTGCATGATCCTTAGTTACTCCATGCAGTGCCTCACTGAAAAATTTCAGCATGTAATAGCTGTCACTCCTTTCAAAACCGTAAGCCTGTGATGTCTTTATATAGTGCAGCAGTGCACTGTGGCAAGCTTTATGGTTTTGACAATATATGCCTTTGCTCTTCTTTAAAACAAAAAGGGTATTGCTGAAATCCCTGTGGCTTTATTACATACAAGTGGCAAGCTCTTTACTTTTTCAGTAATCCACATCTGTCAGCCACTGCTTACGAGACAGCCCAGGGGTTATCTGCCCTTTGTTATTGCTTTGATTCCTTTCATTTGTTTGCTCGCCCAATTTAATAACAAGGAGAGATCCAGCTTCTTGATGATTTTGTTGGCATAACACCAAGCTCATCGGCACTTAACTCCAAGGCAGTGCTGTGGTTGCAGCTCTGCACGCTGGAAGCTGCTATATTGGGTCAGCATCTTTGCTGAAGCATCTTGCTGTTTGGTTTATTCTTTGTTCTTCCTCTGTTGCTCAGTAGTTGTTGTGCAGCAGCCATGTGGGCTTTATCATCTCAGAGAAATGTTTTGTAAGGCAACAAAATTTCCTTTGAGTGTAATGAACCATCCTGTTATGCGAATTTTGGGGGTTTGCCTGTCTAAATGTTTTAAATATGAGGGGATACCACTGCTGTAGCTCCTTGTTGTCTACCAGCATGCAGGAAAGCTGTGATACATAAATAACAGATGCAGAAGAGAACAGAGCAGAAAATTGCCAATTAAAGAACATTGTGTAACAACTCCTCCATCTGGGTCACCAGCAGGGTTTGAACCCAGAGCGTGCCCTGCTGCAAGCACCGGGGGGCTGTCAGCCCTTTCTGCAGCAGCCCGGGGAGAACCATCACAATAAACCCGCTCTCACTTGTGCTGCTTCCCTGCTGGTGATGGGGAAGGAGGAGTTTCTCACTTAAGTAGCACCATGCAATAAAAATTTGGCCTGTTTGTTGTCTAGTGCAGTCACAGCAAAACATCTCTCCAGACAATCCTTTCCTGACATTTAGCAGGAATGGGTTTTTTTTCCTTTCACAGGTGCAACCGTAGTAACTAATTTTTTTCTGAAAGTGTTGATGATGTGTGAATGTTTCCCACCTTCCTGCAGGTGCTGTTGCTCACCTTCATGACTTTTTTTAGCTCTGCTGATGGGTTCCTCCTCCTTTCTGGCTGCACTGCTTAACAGCCATCACCAGGCTGCCTAAGAATGGGCAGCTGCACGGAAAGTATGGAGTGAGAAGGGGAGTGTGAAAAGCATTGCCCTTCCTCCTACGTGGTGCAGTCCTGTCTGTAGTGCTTTGCAGAGATTGTCATCTTAGAGGGAAGTTTCCTCTAGTCATTGGTGCTGGGGATTTCCGTGATTCCACAAAAAGTGATCTGGACACTGCTGGTAATGGTTATAGAAAAAAAACTAAACCAGCCACTAGTTTCTTTTCAAGAAGAGAGGCAGTCATGAGTACTGCAAAACAAATACACTCCAAACTTCCTGTTTCTTGTCTGGAAAATGCCAAGAAGTAGATGATGAGCTTTGCTACCCGTGCTTCCCTGATGCATAGGGAGGCACATCCCATCAGGTAACTCTCAAATCATCTTCTCCTGACAGAATTGCCCTCGAGTGCCTGAGCAACTCTCAGTGTGTGGGTTGGGTTACTACACTGAGTGTGGGGGTAGTGCTTGCAGCAGGTAAAGGAGAGAGTTTCTGACATATCAGTGGGGAAGATTCCCAAAAATCCCAGTGTCAGGCTGAATGCGAGGCTAACTTGGCACTTGTACACCAGCAGAGGTGTTAGCCTTCCTTGTCAGCTTTCAGAGTGATTTACAAAATAATTTTAAAAATTCATGAACCTCCTTCTTTATAAAGCGTTGTTGTGAAGTTGAATATTTTATTACACAAGGCAACCATCATTCATTTCTAGGAAAGAGTATGTGACTGCAGTTTTGAAAGGCCAGGGTGCTGGGGTGGTGGGTATTGGAAGAAAGGAGTTCTTGCACTGTACTCAGTGACTAATCACCCAAACTACACTTTCATACATGGGCTTCCAGAGAGAGCACTCCTGCTCTTTGGACCACTTTTTCAGATTCTCTTTCTGTGTGCGCACCCTGGCTGTGATATTTTTCTTTTTTTTTTTGTATTTCCTTTTTTTTTCTTATGATTACAAATTCATTCTCATAAATTAAAAGCTGATCTAGTTGGAAATATAAGTTTTCAAGGTCAGGTACAAGTTTTCCACGTGGTTCACTGTGACCGCAGCCACCCACCCAGAGCAAAGCAGGACAGCACAGCTCTACAGGGCTTTGTAAGCAAGTTCTTCCCAGTCCATAATAAATAAACACAGTGGGACAAAACAGCAATTAGTTCTTTCTTTGAAGCAGTGAAGTAATACAGCACTGTCTTTGCAGGTAACAGACCATAAGCTTTGTCCTGAGTTTCCCAGACCTCAGGATAGAAGCATGTCAGGCCCACCTTCCCTGAACTCTTCTTGATCTGCCTTTGTTTTACTTGGTTTAGCTGGGATGGCAATTTCTATAATTGATAAGGGGTCTGTCTCTGGTTTACTTTCGTTTGTCTGCAGTGGAGATCTGCACTTTTATATAGACAGCAGTAACAAGCAGGTGTTGTGAGTGGAATGGGATATTTATGTCTCCAGCATAATGATGCAGTGTGGAGAAATACAGGCTTGGTAGGAACAATGGGGACAACAAGAAGGAGGGCAGGATGCAGCAGGGAGGAGTGTAGACATGGAATATGAGAGATGGGATGCAGGCTTGACATTGGAGACACAGCAGCTGTAAACAATTCACTAGTGGTCAGTAAAAAGCCATGCAAAACAGTGTGTGTCCTCTTTACCCATAAACAGGAATTTGACTGGAACATGTTGTATATTACTGTGGGATAATACAATAAGAAATAAAATGCTTGCCTGCCATATTAGGAGATGACTGGCATGATATGCAAACCTGGTCATGACACTAAAATCCAAAGCCCCAAGGATAATTTAAAAATGACTGCCACATCTCCATGAGTTATGCAAACCCACTCAGCTGCACTGAATCAAACGTGTTCTGGTCAGCTGGAGCACGAGCACAGCCCGCCGACCCGGATTAATCATGGTAAGGGCCATAGGCTGGGGGTTTATTTCTTTGTCTTTTATTGAAAAAGCAACCTTTCCCCCACAATTTATTAGTTTAAAACCTGGTATTGACCTAAATTTGAGATAATATTGGTAGAATATAACTCTGTGCCTCTGTGGTTAGTTACAGCACAAACAGCTCCAAGTTCTCATTTTTCAGAGTGTCAGTCTCATGCTTTGGGCTCTGTCTCAGAGCCCCTCACCAGCACATCTGCTGGGACCCCCACCCTGAGGGGGCCACCCCAGTCTGATATAGACCAATAAAACTCTTGTTTGGCAGGATTCCCTCTCTTCTCAGCTCAGGGGAGAGGGGCCCTGCTGTGCTCTGAACACAGCATTGCTATGCAAACCTGGCCACGACACTAAAATCCAGAGCCATGGGGATAATTTAAAAATGCCTTTTTTTTTTTGTTTTTGATAATTCAAAATCACTAAACATCCTCTCTAAGGTTTTCTTTTATGATTTCTGACCTTTGCAATACTTGAGCATCAACAGCTGGCCAGAAGAGAGGTGCCTGCCCCCAGGGCATGAGCAGTCTGACAGCACTTTGAGGTACTAAGTGTTAACGTTTCACACTTGAGAGCCCCTGGTCTCCTCGGTCCCTTGCTTCCTGCCATGAGCGAGGGATATGGTCTGTATTAGCATCTGGTATTGTGGTGAGCTGTAAAAGCAAGACCTTGAAGTGCTCTGATGCTGACATTGGTCATAGGAGTTGGCAGGTGCTGGCAGGTACACAGCCTTTTGTAATACTGAACAGGATCATGTGGTTGTGGTGGGGTAACAGAAAACAGCCATAAATCAGCATTCTTTTTTTTTTTAACACATTTTGTACGTCACTGATTTTGGCTGCTAATCACTGGCCCAGGCTCTCTGCTTGTGATGATGACAAGCAGCCCAATAAAGCATGAGGGCTGAAGGACACTTGTTTAAATCTTACATTAAAAGGGACAAGGACCACTCACAGACAGTTACATCATAACTATGGAGGGCAGGACATTAGTGAGTAGTCTCAAGACAGCAAATGTTCCATCAGGTGGGCGAAACAAGCAGAGGGAAAAGCATTATCCTTTCTTACAGTTTAATCAGTAGCAAGACTTTGGCTGGAAAAAAACACAAAATAATTCCACAGAACATGAGAGAGTGTAGCCAAAGCAAGGGCTGCTGCACCTGTGGAGTGTAAGCATATTAAGCACAATATTATTAACCTGGATATAAGCATGCTAATACAGCATATCTGGTGACAGTGTGTAAGTATGCCCTGGTGTTGTAACACCACAAATAAAGTAAGCAGCAAACATGCAAATCTAAGCAGAAATACAGAAATAATGTGTAGCAGCAAAGTGGTGAATGGGGAATTGTAAACTTGCCCAAAGGGGGGTACTGGAAAAAGTGTGTACATGGTAAAATCTGCAGGAAAAGAGGGTAAGAACAGGTGGGAATGTTGGATAGTGAAACAAAAAGAAACATATATGTTTTCTGTACATACTTGTGTGTGTGTATACAACAGACAGAATAAGGAAACAAGATGTCTGGTGAAACCAGAACAAGTTCTGGTCCCCACGGAAAAAATAAATGGTCAGAAACAGATTGGAGCTGCTTTAGGAGAGGTGACTGGGCCACCCTGTATCAGCATTAACTACCTGCACCAACTTCATGGTTGCTGCAGACTCACAGCTAATTTAGAATAAGATTCTTAAGTGATTTGCATATGTAATACTAATTATTCATTAAGACCAATAATTAACCACTGGCAACCTATATTTTTAGTGAATGGTAATCTAATGGTTTTCTGAATTTTGAAACTGGCCTGATCTATCAGTCTTTCAAATACATCCATCACATCAATCTCTTAATTGCCCGGTAGGTGCACACACACATACATGCAGAGTAGGTGTGTGTATTCAGTTGCAAGAAGGGAGAGAGAAAAAAACCCAGGACATGAGTTGCTCTAGCCTTGAAAGGCAGGTCAGAGACTCTGGGATATGGCCCATGGCAAGTTCTGTTACACAGCTAAGATAGGCAGACAGAAACGATGCACTGCCTTAAGTGCTAACCGCGGCCAGCAGCAGGGGCAGCCAAAAATCCTTGTAGTTTCTGATTCTGAATCAAAGGTTTCTTTCCATTCCTCTATTTTGCCACCAGCTGCTCAGCCCCTCTCCATTTTTGCTACAAGCCCTGTGATGAATGCTGCTGTATTGTAAGGATCTGTAGGAAGTGCACAACCCCTACTGAGGTCCCTGGAATTGATACCTTCTGCCTCATTAGAGACCATACCAAAGGTCAGCTTCTGGAATGGAATCAGCCTTCATGCCACTGATTTGCACACAGAGAAAGGGAGGATCATTGATGCCACAGGCACAAATTAGAGAATTCCATTTTCAAATTGGTAGTGCCCTTCCCTTCAGGGGTTTCGTATGCCATAGTATAGTGCATAATGCATACAATACTATTTTAAGAGTGTATGTTATATATCTAAAGCATTTAGATATGTAATCCATTCCTCTGCCTCTTCTTCTTTCTGGTTAATTTTTCTACCCCACCACAGATTCTGAAACACTGAGCAGCTGCAGAGATCTTTTAGAGAATAGCAATATTCAACCTGCCACAGAGATTTCTCATGTTTTCTTTCCAAAATTACTCTCATCCTGGGCAAGTGTAAATTTTTATGCCTG
Organism: Pseudopipra pipra; assembly: GCF_036250125.1. Classification (NCBI taxonomy): domain Eukaryota; kingdom Metazoa; phylum Chordata; class Aves; order Passeriformes; family Pipridae; genus Pseudopipra; species Pseudopipra pipra. Next base: position 5,070,662 of record NC_087564.1, read on the forward strand.
TAATAGTTGTGCATTTTTTGTTACCTTTGTAAGCACTAGCCGGGGAACAGAAGAGTAGTACTGTTCAAGTTGGGAATTTCCCTCCAAGACAACAGTTCTCTGCCTGCAGTTTGAGCACGTGTTTGTCTTTGGGACACCTTTAGATTACCTTGTGCTGCCCAGTCCCATACAGGGCACCCCACCTCTGAGATACACTTCCTTAGCACAGATTTTCTTTTCAATCCAGATGTATTTATGCGTTCAAAAATGTTCAATGTTCATCCTACCATGAGTAGATCTTATTTTTATTGAAGTGTCAAGAGATTTCACAGTTAAACTTGTTGGTACCTCTGGCAAAAGGCCCAGCTGTGCAGGTGCCCACACCTCCACGAGCAGGTGACTGGAGAGCACTGGGCTTGTTTGATGTGTACAGATGCTCTGCCTGTTGCCATGATTGCACAGACCACAAAAATACAGCATTTCCAGGCACTGTACTCAGGGATAGACACAGGACCCCTCTGCAGTCTAACTGTGCATTCCCAGAGGGAGGGAATGAGTCCCTTGTGTGACATCTCCCTGCATTTGCCTTCAGAAATTCCAGACAAACTATTTTGCGAGTGTAGAGAGGAATGCTGCTCTTTATTCAGTCACTTATTACATGAGGCTGTGGTACTGTTTGAATCACAAATTGCATGCTAATGGCCTAATTCATAAACCATTGACATTTTTTATGAGCCCTTAACATTCAAAAGTGAAGAATTTGTGCTCAAAAAATAATTTGCATTGCAAAATTCAATAATTTAGTTTCTCATATTCATTAATGCCTAAGCCCACACCCCATAACTTATCCCACTCTAACTACACTTCCCAGCACACTGATAAAAACAGGATACACACTAGTTCACATAAAGTGCTTCTATTTGCAACTAACTCTTTACCTGCACTGATTGATTATATTTATAGAGAGGAAAAATCCAGCTCTGCGGCAAGTGTGATGAATGCACTGAGCAATGGCTGCTTTGAAGCTGCTTTCTGCTCTAATCATGTTTTCCTCCAATGGCATTAACTACCATAAAATATGAGATCATAAAGGGTAACGATATCAGACAACAAAATCATCCTACAGACTGCTCAGTCCCACTGTATTAGGGAAGGATTCATGTTTCATTAATGAAAGCTTGCTTTGCTTTTGACCTGACATCGCTGGTTGTCGAAACTAGACAAGAAGAGTAAAAATAATGTGTAGCTCCTAAATCATCCTCAAATTCCAAGTGCTGTATATCATCCCCTTTTACAGAGAGGGAAAATGAGGCATATACAAAGTAAATAGCCCAATAATTTTTGCAGGGTCAGCCAGACCTCTCTGAATCTGGCCAGTGCTCATCACAGCTCCTGTGGGATGTGTACATGCTAAGGCAAATGGTGTTATCTAAACAAGCTTTGTGAGCAGTCTTATGGCACCCTGTCCTTTCAGGAGGGTGCAGGAGCACATCTGGAGGGCCCATCTGTTTGTGGCTGGGTGGCATTGCACAGGTACCCCCTGAGAGGGTTTTTAAAAGGGAGGTGATCTGGGGGTTCTTTGCATAAGGTAATGATCGCATGGAGAATCCAGTCTCCCAAAAAGAATGGGTGGTTGTTTCCTGGGCAGAGATGGGAGTCTCTGTTGTAAGTGTCCTTGCAAAAGTGTCTTCAGCTGCTTTAGGTGAGACTCTCCAAACTGCTGTGCTGCTGAATTATTCTAAGTCAGTTGGCCAGTGATCCTAGGGGATTGCTCCAGCATGTTTAATTCATTGCTATTGGTATAACTTAACTAAAGACAAAACATCTCTTAAATAGCTTAACTACATACAAATTATTTCCCACATAGCATTTTTGCAGCACCAGTTTCTATTAACTATTTACAAATAGTGATGCACAGCTTGATCCCTTCAGCAGCAGAAGTCACCAAGGGGAATCTCTTGAGGGCAGGGCCAGATTCTCCACCCAGAATGTTAACTAACATGTTTAGGCATTCAGTCTGGGCTTAACACAGCAGGAGGTGCCTGGGGCAACTTCTGCAACTGTCCAAAATTCCCTCCCAGAGAGCTTCTATAACAATAATTCCAACATTTAATTGTGATGGTTCAGTCAATCACCTCCTTTCCAGCTGTCCTGTTGTCTCAAGCCAGTCCCTCATCCCATCTGTGCCGAGGCTGGCTGGGCCTTCCCAGTTCACCCAGAGAATTAGTGGTGCAAATACCTGGGTGTGGACACAAGCACAGCCCCAAAAACCAGCTACACCACAACTATATGTATATGTACTTACAGCTGACTTATAATTTCTGTCCCTATCTCTTGCTGCAGTTGTTTGCTGTAACGTACTCAGATGCCCTTACACCACACCATGTGTGCATGCAGCTGCAAAACCAGTTTTACTAGATTAAAGATTGTTTTCCAACTGCAATGACATTTCAAATAATAAAGTTTATACACATCTTGAGGGTTTTTCTGTTATATTTTTATTCAGTTCTAGTGCAGAGACAAGGATAATTGACAGGATAATTCACCAGCATCTGTTCCATCCCAATATAGGGTCTGATCTTACTTGCATTTCAAGCCTTCTCCACAGTACAATAGAGAAAGAGATGCTTATTCTGCTTCAGTAAGTGCTTTCCAGTGTCATTAACATGTTGAAAGTGATGTTTATGCAGTCTCTTTGTTGGACTGGACCCTGAGATTGTAGGCACAACATGGGAAGTGCAACATCAGGAATCATAAGGGCACACCCTTGTGGAATGATCTGCAGGTCTCTGACCTTTTGCTGTACAATCACTTTCTTATTTTCAGTCAACACTTAATGTTTCTTTGGAATAGTGGTGGCTTTTGAACTCCAGTAGCTGAACTTGCTGACAATTAATAAAGAAGCAACTACAATATATTTGCAAAACTTCCCACCTGAGGTTGTCTGCTAAACAGACCCGAATCACAGTTCCATAATTACATGATGGCAAAGGCTTTGGGAGCTGCTGAACCATGGATACTTCAATTTTAAAGGTCAGGTGAAATGCTGATTTGCTATAAAGCAAATCAATAAATACACAGAAAAAAAAAAAAAAAGAAGGAAAAAGAAAAAAGGTTGAAAAATTTGAACTTCCACATTGCCAGTAGAAAACACTTGGATTTGAGACTGACAGATAACGTATGTGTGTAATGAGTGGAAGTCATTTCTTCCTTTCTTTGCCAAAGCTAGAGCAGCAGGAGACCTCAAGGGCACTCCTTCCCACCCAGCTCTCAGTTTGCAAGGAGGCCTGAGTTGGTACCTAAGGGTCAAATGTCCCTTTGACCATTGGGTAAAGAATTGCAAAAGCTGCCTTTGCAATTCTCCAGATGAGGAGGATCCCAAAGCAGCACACGTGGGCTTTTCTTTCTCAAATCTCCAGGCAAGCTCTTGTTTGTTGGTTTTCTGCCATGTGAGAAAGATGCTGATGACACAGGTACAAATCTTTTAGTGATGCCTAGACAAGTTTCCAAATCCTTAATCTGTGCTGGACTTGTCTTTTTTAAAACATCCTGGCAAACCAGAGGAAGCAGCCTGGGGTGTTGGTGAGGTCTGGTCATCCCAAAGTGTTGCTCCTCTGAGGTAGCACCAGAAGCAGGGGGCTGGTTTACTCCTGGGCAGACACACAAACAGCCAGGAACCTCCTGCTCTTGTACCCTCTGGGTTCCCAGCTCCTGCTCAATGGTGCCATATTCCCCATCCCTGAAAACTGCTGTCTTACTGGGACTCTTCAGGTTTGGGGAGAAGTTAGAGTCTATTTTGCATTTTGATTAAATCTAAGATTCTGTAATGTGTCTCATGGAGCTAAAGATATACTTTTATACCCTAGTTGTGCACCTTAATATTTTATGCCCAGCTATGTCCCTCTCAGATTTCAGAATTTACATTAAAGAAACCATGCAAGTCTGGCTCCAGTGAAAACCAAAAAGATTGTAGTTATTTTAACTGCATAATTTTGGCAACAATAAGGGGGAAGCTGCTTGAGCCATTTGAGTGGTCTTGGGTCAGTAATATTTTTCTACCTTTCTCTCTAGCTATAAGCTCTCAAAAAATTCACTGAGAAATGAGAAACTGATATCTGAATGTTAATATGATGTGCTATTTAAAAGAGTTTATTTATTTGGAATTTTAATTTTCTTCAAATGAATAAATTAATAAATCTCTTTGAGTTCTAGAAAATAAGATCTTCATAAATAGAAATGGCCAGATCCCAAATGCCACCAGTTTAACAGCACAGTCCTAAAAGGTGATTGTTCTGATTTGGAGCAATACTTTACAATTCATCTCTGAGGGCCGAATAATTGGGTGACATAAATGGATGTACCTCAGTAGTGTTTTCCTGCTCAATATGTGAACTTAAATTTTTCATGGGCACATTTCAATATGTCCTCCTCCAAGTCAGAAACTGTAATTATGAGCCTGCCTTTCACAAGACAACCAATGTTTCCCTTAAAAATGCATAAGCCTTCCTATTATTGCTACACAGCAGATGGAGTGGCAGAACAGAGCTGCCCTGTGGATTGTTAAACCAAAATGTTGCTAAGAAAAAAACACCACTGAAGACCAAGATCAGTAATGACTTCAGAAAAACAGGTTCCTGTGCCCCTCCAATACATTGATATGTTAGAACCAAAGCAAAGACTGATGAATGTACATATTTGTATGAAATGCCAAAGCAGCATGAGCTTAATGTTACAACTGCTTCTAAGTGCAGTTTGCATTTGTAATTTAAAGTTGTTTCAAAGTAGTGAAGGGAACTAGGGAGTTGTTTGGGGCGATAGAATATAGAGTATCATTACAAGCACTTGCAGATCATATTTTGCTTGAACTAATTCCTCCTGATATTTTAATATCAAGCATAACCCATGCCAGTTTTACATCTCAAATATATTTGGTATTTCAAAAAATAATTAATAGTGTCAGTTTTATTAATGTGTTAAAATATGAATTAAAAACATGACAAATCAACGGGAAACAGCAGTCTGTTTTAATGAATATTTCATGCTGTGCATCAATAAATCATAGATCAAAGGGAATGAAGCACATTCTGCAATACTAGTTTTCTGTCAATGTGGGGTTACTAAAAGTTTTACAAGTTGTTTTGGCACTTACTTAGTTGCACATTTGAAATAACATTTTAGGAGGGAAATAAAAGAAGTTATGGCCTTGAATGCCAGAAGACTCGGGTGTTCAAAGCAGATTGTCCTGTGCCCTTATTATTACATTGCTTTAGAAAATCTGTGGTTGACCATATAGTTGCAGGTCTGTGTCATGTCTTCCCAAACCAGACTATTCCCAAGCTTCCTACGTGGGCACTAGTAAAGGTGAAACTGCTCCATAACAGAGCATCTTGACCTCCTGTCCAGCTTTATGACTGATTTGTTCCACATGATTTTGAGCTGTGCAGATCTTTTTGACGTCTCTGTTTTCCCAGAGCACGAGGGGATTTGAATGTAAGGGCTCTGACATGAAACCCTGTCTTCATTGATTTTGTGTGCACGTTTAGCCCCCCAGCTCCTTTAATGAGGTATGTCGTATAAACAGAAAACTTTATCTCCTTTTTTACAGCCAAAACAGAAATCAGAACTGCATAGAAAGTAAAAGATTCAGATACTCAGGACCCCTCCAAAGCTTTCACCTCAGTGATTGATTGGCACTAGGGACAGTTAACTGGAGATGGGGACATGGGCAAGACAACTTCTCTAGGGGATGCTTCTCATTCAGAATCTTGGGTTTTTCCTAAGCATGTAGTTAAACTTGATCTTTTAGGCTACAGAAATGACCTTCAAAACAGGAACCAAACTGACATCTGCAGCAATGTATGCCTGAGTTTGTGTAAATAATGACTGCAGTGGACAAACTTGCCTTGTTTATCCTTCAGGACCTCAAGCTTGATCCAGTCCTCGTAATGTCAGCGCAGTTGTCAGGCTCAGTTGTCTGCACTTTAAATAAGAAATTCCTGATTTGCCAAAGATCTCATCAGTGTATTAGAAGCAGCATCTAATAGAAACAATTGATCAAGCTAGTAAGCTCATAGTTTTCTCATGTAGAGTCAAATGTTGGAAGTGAACCTCATTCTTGTTCATAGATCCAGCGATAAAATTATATGTAAACATGGTTTGGTGTGAAAGACTTTACCCTTGGATAAACTTTGTGTCTTTGATCTACTATAGCTCTCAATTAAAAGAAATGTCTGGCCTCTCCAAAGAACCATTGAGATGCCTTCTCTCAAGTCTTCCATTTTTCATTTTTCATTTTTTCTTTCTACAAGAGGAAGTTTGCTGTTTGCACAGTGCCAGAAGAGAAAAGGAGGATAGGCTGAACTTGCCCATTTGACTGCAGTTGGTAGTAACTAATCCTGATCTAAGTAACCAAAACCTGTCTTAACTCAGAGTGGCTCAGAGACTTGGTGTCATACACACACAAAACCCCAAACTGAGAATCACATGTGTAGTTCTAGTCAGACTCCTTCATCAAGATCATATTCCTGGAGCAAGAACAAATGCATTTTTATATGGTGAATTATTTTAATTCATATCAATAATACACTTTTCTGGCGAATCTGACACAGGAAAATTCTGTCCAGATTCGATGCATTTTTTTGTTTTATAGCAGCACTGATGCAAATCTCGGGTTATGTTGAAAATCTTTCTTTTTAGGAAGGTAAAATTCAGGAAGCCTGACAATTGACAAGTAGACCTATAGCAGAGTTCTGTAAGGAGAGTGGTGGCAGAAGCTGAGACCATCAGTACTGCACCTGGAGACCTCTGATGACAGTGTCAGGAAGGTAGTGACACCCCCAAACACCCTTTTTGGCTAAGGAGACAGGGTGACCTGAAGAGTGGACAGGGATAAGGTGTAAGAAAGCCTTAAACAGGGACAAAACTGGAGTATTTTCTGTGTAAATCATGCAAAGTTTATAATTTTTCAGTGAAATGTGAGCTGCTTGGAGTGACTGACATGTGCATCTACACACAGAATGATGATATCTCATTGCTGGTGGCTCATCAGGTATGGAAATGCAGGAGTATCCTCCTGTGGCTGCTTGTGGCCTTGAAGGGAAAGGCTTTGCCCAGGGGGTTCAGAGAGCTCCTGTTTGACTGTCCAAGTGCTCTGCACTACACATGGAGGGGAACAAGCTCTGCTTCCCCCCTGTGTCACCCAGCTGCCACCAGCCCCGTTACCTTGCTGTGCGTCCTCGAGCTCAGCTCAGCACCACCAGGGTCCCAGAGCTTCTGACCCGTGACTGCAGAAGATGGGAGCACAGCAGAGATGGGAACAAATTCCTTGTGATTTCCAGGTAGATATTCCCATGCAGCGTATTTATCTGTGTGATACCACCAACCCCCTTTCTTTTTCTAATAGGAAAACAGAGAGGAATTGCACACATTCATTTAGTTAAAGATGCAAGGCTATTCCCAGTAATTAGCTAACACTAATTGAGTGGTGAGATGAGGGATAGAAATGGAGACAAGTCATTTAGGGTATAACTGCTGAGTGAGGTGATTTTGCTGTACTCCACCAATGTTCCACAAGAACAATAAATCCCCAGATCTCTGTGGTGGGCAAAGAGGAGTTTAAGTCTAAAAATGATTATACTAATGCCAGAAAAGGCTACAGGAGGTCCTTGAGAGTGTAGGTAGTGGGGTCCATCCTTTTTTCCTCATCTCAGAGACCAGGTTACAGTACTGTGTCCTGCCCCTTTGATTCCTCTGGCAGAACCCCAGTGGTGCTCTAACACGAAGACACCGTGTAATCCCAGCTAGCAGGACAAAAATCCAACCAGAAAGGGAAAAACCCTATTGTCCAGCAACACAGTAAGAGCAAATTCAGTCTTTGGAGACTGAACTGGAATGCCAGAATGTGCAGAGATTAATCTGAAACTAACACCAATTGCTTCCTATCACGTTCAGTATATTTGACATAATTACCTTAAGAACAGTCTAAAAGTGTTATATTGTTAAAGCTGCCAGATGGAAGACATGCTCTGCTGATAGCAAGCATGTCAGACAACGATATTGAAGAGATTTCTGAAGAGTTTTAATTAATCTTTCTCTCTTTTTTTCATATAATTGACATTACATTGGGCTCATTTGTTCTGTGGAACCCAAGCACTTCGCTCCTGGTTACAGGACTTTAATGGATAAAGGTTTCCCTGAAGAGAACTAATAAAAGCCAAGACTCTCAGCTCTTATGAAAATGACTGCAGATTACCTTAAAGAGAAGATGGTTTCCTCCACAATGTGAAGCAAAACTTCATAGATCAATGTTGACATAAGATGGTGCTTAAATGGGTAATATTTTTCAAGCGTTTATCTTCTCTGGCTGAGACCCATTATTTTATTGCCCCGGTTGGAAACCACCACACTGCATGACACAATCAGGGTTTTAATTAGTCTGAAAAGTTTTAATTGGGAAACAAAGAGAGCTATCTTATAGATTATTATTGCAACCTTTAATTGTCTGACTGGAGAGACCATTAATTATCTTGATGGGGCGATGACACACCTTTCTGAACTACGACACTTGTATTTACAGCACCTTTTGCAGAATACAGTACCTGTTGACTTTCTTCCAGCCTTTCATTAAGGAACTGCTGTGATAGGAATTAACTACAGTAATTCCATTACAAAACCTGCTGTCCAGTGGAATTTTTCTGGAAGATTAGATTTCTGAAAGGGAAAAAGGCCATTTAAGCTAAGCATTTCCTCAAGGCCCAAAGTAAATAACCGATGAAGAAGGTCAGGATGAATTTAGAACTCTTAAAGGTCTGCTGTACACTTGCATGCAGTGTGCGAAAAATAAACAGTGCAGCTTTCCAGTACAGTGATTTTTATTGTTTTAAATGTTTCACATTTCAGTTTAGGGGAGAGATGAGAAGCGCAGAGGACAGAATCTGATCAAAATGATTTTACTTAGAGGAAGAGCAGCATTTTAAGCAGACATTTCAAGGTTGAAGTGATACTGGTAGCAGTTGCTTGGCATTAACAACAAAGGAAACACTTGTTAAACCCACTGGGGCAGAACAGGAGAAAGAAATCCAGTGACCTGGGGTTTAGTTCGTGCCACAGTGCTTTCACTATGCATAGGGAAGGTACAGAGCATGGGGTCTGGATATATATTATGTCTGTTTATTATTAACATCGTACTGGTGTCTGTCTGCAGTGGGTGGCATTCATTGCCTGCTTTCACCTCCTGTTTTACTACCAAGATGCTTTCAGGACTTGGTCATTTTTAGTAGGTCTGTAATTGAGCCTGTATTGGGTAAACTTGTTGGGAGACTTTTCACCTTACTTTATATTGTCTTATTGGAAATTCAGAAGATTACTTTAAATTGTGTTAATACAGTTGTTACTGGTTTTTGGTTTTTCCCGGAGGTCAGCAGGACCTACTCTGTTTCTGTGAAAGGAAATTAAAATATTCCCTGGGCTACCACAGGCTAACTAGATACTGAGTTTATAAAGTACAGCCAGGTGACCTCCTTTTTTGACCAGAAGCAGGTGGATAAGTGCAGGCTACAGCTTTGATCCCACACAAACCTCCTTCCCTACCAAGCTTCAGCTAATACAGCTCAGTGGGAGACAATATTACACTCCTGCTCCTGGGGCTGGAGCAATGAGGAGGGAAAGGGTTGTGTCTGAGTCATGGTACCTCACAGGTGACTCAGGGGGAGTTGCTCAGAGATGGAGGTAACAACACAATTGAAGTTATTGTGCCTTTCCTCACACCAAGAGAGGTAAAGCTAATTGAGCCAAGCTGAATATAAACTGTGGATTAACCAAGAGGACATGTCCATAGGAAAAATCATAGGAATGGATTGCCCTGTGGGTGTGTCTGTGCTCTGTCTTGCTGACCTACGAGCGGGGAAACAAAGTTTTAACGCGTACCTTCACTCGGGGAAATCTTTTCACAACTACAGGAGTCGTTAGGCTTTATCTGCAGTAGCTACAGTCATTGGAAGCAAAGTGGCTCTCAGCGATGCTGGAATGTCTCTACAGCAGAGCTTTTGCAAATGAAGAGCCTGATGCTGCATACTGATTGAATGCTGCAAACTACTTCCCCTTTCACTGTCCTTTATTTCTTCTTCTCTCAAGTTGCTGTCAGGAGTAATCCCTCTTCTAATATACTGAGATGGGGAAAATCTCTCTTCAGGGTTTTTCTGGTTGGTTGTTTGCTTTTCAATTAATCTCAGCGAGGGCTGTGCTCAGTTGATGACATTGGTTTGCTTTTCACACGTGCAAAAGTGCAGACGTGGCACGTGCTCCATGCAAAATGTGCTGAGGGCAAGATGAAAACCAAAGGAAGGATTCTTCTGGGTAGTGACCATTCAGACTTGGCATCGGCTCCAAAAACATACACGTGGCTGTGTTATTGGACACTAATTTTATATGACTGTTCACCTGATGGTGAAAAAATACTTTTCAGTGGACAACTTTAGCAGTTTAAAAGCAGAATTGCTGTCTGACTGCATCTAACAATGATGGCACAACTCAGGGACCACAGGGTCAACTGAACAGAGTGTCACTTAGGGCCTGTACAGGGCTACATATATATTAGTTGTGAGGAAAAATTAGCTATGAATTTAACTTAATAAGCTGGATATACAGGATAAATGTATTTTTTTATTATTATTTTGATCTGTTCAGATATGGTCTGCTTTCCCACCTGGGAGATGAGCTGAATGAGCAAAGCCAGCCTGAATGCCTTAAACTTCTGGGGAATTTTCTCTCTTTGAAGACTGTGGAAGCTTCACATCTTCATGTCATTGAAAATGTGACCAGGAATATGCCAATTTAATTCATTGTGCTGGAAATACAGCTATTGTTTTAGATTTAGCTATATCCTAGAGTCCTGTAAAAATTCTTTGGAAACAAAATAAGTGGAAGAAAATGTAACTCGGTTAATAATTATCCTAATACTAAATTTTAATACATTCTTTGGAAATTCTATTTAATGTGTCTAATCTAACTGTTAGTTTTATTAACTGTCTCTTCAATGTTTAATTTGGGGAGATGCAAATAAAAGCAGAGCATACGATGAAGACATCAGCAGAAGTGGATTCACTGTTTTTGTGTGCGTGTCAGTGCTGTGGGCAGAAAAGTGCAGCACACTGGACTGCTGGAACACTGTAATTACTCATTAAACTGCAAATTTTAATCAGAAGCTGAACCACTTTTAATGTTAGCAAGCATTAATTGTATGAATTGATGCAAACTCAGCTCAAAGCTTAATGTCTCCAGGATGATAGAAAAAGTGCATAAGAAGCTGTAGGTGCCAGTGGCTGAGTTTCAGCTGGGTGGAACTGAGAGACCAGGTTTTCTGCTGCTTTCCCTGCCCACAGTTACTGATGCTGGAGAACTGAATCTTGATTTAGACTCTTCTGGGCAAAGAGGAAACCATAATCATGCAGGGACTTCTTAGGCCTGATGGGCACTGTGACAAAAAAATCAAACACTTTGAATGTTCTGCCTTTTTATCCCTCTTTCTCTTCTGAGTTTTGTGAGCTTGGAAGGGTTTTCTTAATGTATCAAGATTTTATGAATGAATTGAGATTTTTTTTCTTGTGCTTTAGGAATTGAAAGTATCCCCTAAAACTCTTTTCAATATGCATGGGTTTCTCTCCTTTGTAAACAATTTTGTTTGTTGCTACAGATGCATCATAGGAATAGAAATTACAGTTTTTAGTCACTGGAGAGAGAGAGGAAGTATGAAGCAGGTGTAGTAGTAGTAGTTGTTCCTGCTTAGGTGTAGTAGGAAGTAGTTTAGGGTTAGAACTACACTATTTAAGAAAAATCCTCACCTCTCATTCCTATTTACCCTTGCCAAGAGCTGGTTCTTATCTAAAGACCAATAAAGCCAATGGAAATATTCTCCCAGTGGTATTTGGCACCAAATGAATTTGTGGACTTGGACTTTCAAGGGACCAAAAGTGGTTTTTATTTTCTTCATGTTTCAGAATTTAGGTGACTTTTTTTAGGTGTTGGAAGCTAAGAAGGCACATGAGCAACTGTGCTCTAAGACCACAAGGTTCCTCTTGTCTTTGATAGGATTCCTTGCTCACCTGAAGCAAAAAGATTTACTAATCTGGGGGAAAATGTGAATGACTCATGAAAAACTGCTCTGGGAAGGTCACAGGCTCTTGTCTGTGCAAGGTTTCAAAGCAAAATTACACTTGTGTTTAAGGTTCCATACCTACAGTCACAGCGTGAGCACTTGCATTTTGGCTTTTCTGTACCTTTTCCCTCTGCCCCTTCATTTTTCACAATAGCAATTGTTGCTGATTATTTGGTTATCCTCTGTGTGTTTTTCAGGGAAGACAAAATTCATCAGTAGGAACTGAAAGTCTCCTGAGACTGAAATCCCAAAGAGCCACTGAATACAGCAGAATTGAATTATATGTGGGATGATCTTGTGCGCTGGGTCTTGCGAAGTTTATGAAATTACTCTGCAGAGCTTCATAAAGGTGAAAAAAGACCTGTAAGTAACAGCCAAACCTAGTTCAGTATAAAATGAAGCCTTCACTATTTGATTCCTACCTATGAAACTCCACCACTGCTTCCTCCTAATGAAAGTGGACTCCAGGTTCTAAGAATCTTTACTGCCAGGAGGGGCTCATGGTCTTAAAGCAGCCAGAATGGTGAGGTTTATTATGTTTGTACCAAAACTAGGTTTTAAACTGCCTTTTCAGTGAGTAGTCTCAAAGGAAGTACTCTAACAACAGACAGATTGAAGGGAAACACAGACTCTTTAATTAATAAAAGAAAGTCCAAAGGCAAGGCAAAAGTTCGGAACACTCAGCCTGATGCATTCTGTTAAACTTCTATGCAAAAATGAAATAATTTGGCTGAGACTATTAAGTGACTTCTTGGTGCTCCAAACAGTGGGGAAACTCGCTCATTTCCCCAGTTAGCACTGGAATTTCCCAAGTTATGCCTCCACTGGGTTTGTCACCAGCTTTTTTCCTCCTTCCAAAAGGATGGGTAATGCAGTTATCCCGACACATTGGGATGCTGACAAGAAACGTCAAATCTCATGATAGCATGTAATGACTCTCATTTTCAAACAAGAAAGAGAAATGGCTGTTATTGCAAAATGTTGTTGGATTTTTGTATTATATCTTGCATAGTAACAGTATAATTATAATGTGTCATCTCTGGCTCAGTAATTTGACAATTCAGTTCTTTTTGGGGGGGGCAGATGGCCTACAACATACCATATTTTTATAATTAGTTTATTCTCTGCAAACTCAGTATGTAATTACTCCCTCATTCATTACTAGTTTCTTTGAAATCTTCCTTTTCAAGAACTAATAAATCCTCCAACACAAGTGAAGCTTAAATCTCTCTTTGTACCGTTTTCTGTCCTCTCTAAGGAACTTTAATACCAACCACCCTGGTTATTTCACAGTCCGTGCTACTTATAAGCACATCTTCAATATCACCCTCTGCATAACACTTGTCCACCTTTCATTTTACCCCCTTTTTTAAAGAATAGTGAATTTTAAGATGAAGTTTTCTTGCCAGGAAAATTAGGTACATAGAGTTTAAAATGAAAAGAGCTGTAGGTAGATATATATGTAGATGTGCTACATTCCAGCATATGATTTGAGAGCACTGTACCTCACAGTGCCAGTACAGCAGGCATCTGTATAAATAAACTCATGTGATTTCTTTTTTAGCCTTTGAATCCCTGCTGCAGCACTTAGTTTGCCTTAAATTGTTTTAGGCAGCGACATAATCTTCTGACAATAAAGTTTCTTTCCAAATCCAGAACCTCCTACATGGTTGCAGGTGCTTCAAACTATCTCAACCACTCCTTTGAGCCCATCTTAAAACTCTGCTATGAGCTTTGCTCCCCAAGAACAGCCCCTTTGTTGTGGTGCTTATCTTCCTGTGGCCTGATGCTGCTGCTCCAAAGTGGTTCCCACACTGAAAGCACAGGCTCAGATTTTCACTTTACCCTCTAAATAAATCAACTCTTTAAAAATAAAAAAAATGCACAAACAAGCACACTTCAGGGGAAATTTGGCTTTTTCTACCTCTCTTTCTTTTAAGTAAGGTTATGTTCTGTCTAATTTCAGAATAACACTGTTATCTAAGATTTAAACCATATCATGGAGGCTGAGATTTTCAAAGCAGCTTAAAGGATTTAGAGATATTTTCCATTCAAATTAAGGATCTTTCTTTCAAAATCCTTTTCAGCAGAATGTCTTGGTGTTTTTGTAGTTGTTCTTTAACCAGTGCTTCACTTCAGTCACATAGAAATTCTTTGTGCTTCTGCTTAATGTTTCCCAAAAGGGCAAAGAGGAAAAGGAGTGGGAGAATGGTAATGCTGTGCATTGCATTTGCTGTTTGTAGCATCTCACAGTGCTGCTCAAAAGTGCTTTAAAAATCCTCTGTGCCCCATGAGACACTGACTTCAGGTGTTCTCCTGCCTCTAAGCACGCGGGAGAGTGAAAAAAGTTCCCGAGGTTTAAGGTGGCATCTTCCTCTCCTGCTGACTAATTTGGTTACTGTCATTATCAGCTGTTCTTCTGCCTGTTTCTTGACCCCTTTCCTGCCTGAAATAGGGTTCTAATTCATGCCACACTGTGCCACACGGGCTCCTGCACCACTGGACCTGCTGATGCATGTGTGCCAGAGCTCAATGGCAGGAAAGGTGTGATGTCCCAGGACATCCAACTGGGATCCCCCAGGGAGCTGCAGTCAGGGCTCACTTCTGGCTTGGTACCAGGGGCAGTGCTTACAGAGCCAAATGTGTATCACTTTTTCGATCCTCTTAAAACAGTGGTGCTTTCTACCCGTTCTCATGGCCCAAGGCAAGAAATGAGGCATTGCTTTTCCACGTGATCCTTGCTTTCTACTCTGCCTGTACAATACGAGCTCGTGGAAACAGGTGTGTTATGGTGACCTGTCCTCTGCACTGTAACTGATGGCTGTTTGGAGAATTTGTTGCAAATGTTGGATTTGTAAGAGATGACTGAGTGACCTGTATGCTGTTAGAAAGTCAGACTTTCGTAGGTCAGAGTAGCCTTGCTATATGATGTCAGTGGGCTGTTTGGCTCAGAAATTAAGTTTGTGGCACTGGCCTGTACTAAGAGCTGAAAGAGACTCCATAAAAACCATTTTGGAAAAACCTACACACAAGAGAAAATATTTTGCATTTACTAGAAATTGTGCTATAGAGCTTGAGCCTTGAAGCATCCTAAATTAGTTGAGATTTTTTTTTCTTTCTTTCTGTTTTTGGCTGTTGGTGTAACCATTAGCTTTTCAAATCTATATATATTTTAAAGTTAATTATGTAAGTGTCCAACTTCTTTTAAGATGTGTTACATATATTAAAAGCAATCGCTTTAAAAATTAATAAATTCTGCTGCAGTGGATCTCTGAGACTAGCTGAAAACTTAGTCTGAAGGATTTTGCCTTCATTTAGGTTTAAAGGGTGTCTTTGTTTCCATAGGGCACATATCCGAAATGTCACACCTACTGTGCCAGCACAGCCCACCTTTGGCAAAGGGACAGCAAAACACCCTCACAAAAATAGGAATGTGAATGCAATTTTTGGGTACATGGATCCAGTTCACAAACACACCAGCTGGAAAGACTCTGTCCAAAACTGTTCATGCTAAATGGAAAGAGGGCCATCAGCCAGATTAAACAGCTAACAATATTAAAAAAAAAAAAAACAGAAAGAAAAATATATTAAAAAAAAAAGGAGTAGCAATGTGCCTCATAACACAAAATCTGAAGGGATTCCAGAGCACCACACTCAAAAACCTCCACCAGTGTGTTTCACTTTTTGATATATAGTGTAGTCTGCAGTCTGTAACCTGTTGGTTTGTCTGGGCAGGTACTGTTCTTCTGTTCAAGCTTCTTATAAAGACAACCTTTTAGGTCCTGCTGAGTCACAAATAACTCTTCAGGAGCTACTTTCTTCCTCATTGCTTCCTGTCAAGCAGGTAGGAAAGGCACCTGGTGAAATGATCATGCAGCTTATTTGAGACGGGAAAAACTGTTTACAATTTGCCTAAATGTAATAAGAGCCCATATAATGAAGTTATTCCCACTTGCCTTTTGCTGGACTCAAAGGTCCCCTGCCTCAACAGCAACTCAGCCCTGCCTGTGACCTTCCAGAAACTGGTCTGAGCTTTTCAGAAGCATCTGTGCTGCACCTTCACAGCCAGCCCAGGCAGTGCCTTCCAGACAGTTTTTCCCTACAGGTAAACTTAATCACCCTGGTGCAATTTAAACCACTGTACCCTTTAGTTTGGCTGCTCTGTGCATCCTGATCAGTGAATACCCACTGCATTAAATGCATGATGACTGTAATTGTATCCAGGACCTTTAAGAAGCTCTATTTTTTATGAACCCATTACAAACCCTGCATTAAACCATCATTTTTTTTGCTTTGACACTTCAGCTTCAGACCATTTCCTCCCAAATTGTAAACATGCAGCTCCATGAGCAGTGCAACTAATGGAGCCTGCTTTTCAATAGATTTATATCTCATTGGTTGGATTCCCTGGTGTCCAGGACGATGCCAGCTCCTTCTCAAGCTTTTATTGCTCTCTCTCCTTTCTGCCCACCCTCTATGCCTTCCCCTGGTGTAGGAACTCTGTGTCTAGTAAATGTTGTGTCAGGATGTAGTTTTCCCCTTAGCAAGATCTCTTTCCTCAGTGGAAACTGGGGACTGAGTAGACTTGATTTGATAGCCATGAGCCTCTTGAGTGCAGATCAGACCAGTGAGTAGGTTCAGAAGGTGTCAGGAACAGCTGAGTATTCACAGTGGAACTTCAAGAAGAAAGAATAAAAATACAATTTCTTTCTCCTCTGTTGTTTTTTTTTTTGTCATAGTTCCAAATGTGTTCCACACCCAAGTCTTTGCCTCCCTGATGGGTGTTTGGTGCTGCGGTACCAGTTATAGTGCACAGAACAGGACACCATTGCAATTGTAGGGGGAAATGTACCAGCCTTGGCCCTCCTTGAAAACTGAATTCAATTATTTATTGACAAAACCCCCTTGACAGGTAATTTGCTTCAGTATTTGGCTTCAGTGCAGTGTAACGTAGTGTCGGATATTGGAAGGAGAAAGAGATATAATGGAATACACTTTCTTTCTCTTACTAAACTGCACAGGCTTCTTTTAATTTATTTTTTCTTTCAATATGTTGAAGCTTTCTAAAAATCTGCCAAGTTCATTATCAGTATCTGTTTTAAACGCCTTACAATACATGGGTAGCTCTTTAAGTTCCTCTCAAATTAATTGTAATATTGGAAAGTTAGTTTTTTGAGTCTTTTCTAGTATTCTCAGGAAGGAAAAAATGAAAATCAAACAGGAATTTGTGTGCTCATGTTGTCTGTGCTTTTAATGGTTACTCTCAACTGTGATCACCAGTGAGACAGTGGATTCAGTGAAATTTATTTTAGCAAATATCTTACAAAGTACCATATATTATTAGATAGAATGCTGGTTATTTTCTACTCAAAGCCCAACGGATCAAAATTTGTTTGTCATGAGGTCCTTTGTTAAAAAGGTCAAAGTAATTTGAGGAGCAACAACCTTTAATAGCAGGAAATTGTGGATAACTTACCCATAAAGAAATCTGCATCTTAATTGATACCCATTAGCACCCAGCCCAAAGCTAAGTCAAGTCAACAGAAATCCTTCCATTAATTTATGTGGGTTTGCACCCACAGTTCACTCATGGCTTTTTCTATGCGGTCTTATTTATTATTACAGATGTTCTGTTCCACTAAAATGTTCAATCCCTTTCTGAAACCTGCTAAGCTAAATTATACCTACCTGTTCCCTGCACATTGCTTAAAAAAACAGAGTTACAGAATGTTTCTGTATCATCTTTGATCTCTAAAATTGAACCGACAACCTCTTGGCAATAATCACACTCATGAGATTCCTGAGACTTCCAGCCTTTTACACAGATGGGAGAAACTGCAGTTTGCTTTCTTGTCCATCTCTGTAAGGATTTCGCTGTATAACTTTTAGACCAAAGCTTGGGGAAAATTCTGTTGGAATTTAGCACAGATGTGTGAAAGGGGTTTTAACTTGTCTGTGTCAGTTTGTTCAGCTCATTCAGACATTCCCTCGCTGTTATAAAATGCATATAGTGCTTTGTGATCTTCTCAATAAACCTTGACATCGTATTTAGCTTTTGTGGATGATGAGACAAGCCAAAACATGAGGGAGTTGGTGTATCTGAAAATGCTACTCAGTTTGGAGTCTTTGCTCAAAAGGCAAAATATCCATATCCATATATCCTTTACTGAGGTGCTGTATTAACCTTGGTGTGACCACTCCAAAGGGAAGGTCTGATGTCACCTCTGCTTCCTGTAAAAATGAAGGGCATGAGCTTTACAACATCATATACTCTATCCATACTGATTAACAAGTTCCCTAGGAAAAAGAATAATGTTCTTACAATATCAACACATTGACAAAGAATTGGACTTTTAGGATCCCTTGCAGCACATAATCTGAGATCCGTGACCAGACATTAGGCCGATCCACCATTTTGTGGAGGAAGGAAGATTATAAATGCAAGTGTTGTAACCTAGAGAAGTTTTACTGTCATTCCTTTGTCATCAGACAACTGCACTGGCTCTACAGGACCCAAAGGGTTGTCTAATGCCTTGTGCTAACAAGGTAGTGGTGAAAACATACAGGAAAGTGTGGCTAATGCATTTCTAAAGAAATATGGGTGAGAGAATAGTATACACTGCATATACTATCCTCTCACATCCATACACCCTGGTTTGAGTAAACCAAAAAGCCTTCCAGAACCTCATTCCTTAAAACACAATTTGAGAGAGGAATTTGAAAAGTAGTGTGGTCTAAAAAAGGAGTAAAAACCAAGACAGTTGGGGTAAATTGGCTGAGGGAAATAAAAGTACTTCAAGGAGCCATTGTTTTTATTGGCTGCCTTCTGAGACTGGTTTTAAAAAGGGGGAAAATGTTCTGTAGCACCTGTGTGCCCCTCTGCCTTGCTGATCATGTGCTTAGGCAAGAAGTCATGTCACCTTCGTTCCTAACTTTTTATGATGTGGATTTTTCTGTGTTCAAGTTTGGGCTGCGGTTTGTCCCCTGGGCCCCTCGGCAGCATCGGCTCCCTCACAGCCAGAGCCAGGCAGACACTGCCATGGAGCAGAGCAGGCAGCATATTGAGTAATGGCTCTCCTTGTTTCTGAAGAGCCAGACCTCATCCATCATCCATACTTGCCTTTTCTCCCATGCCATCATCTGCCAGTCCACACTGGAAGCACAACTGCGCCGCTCCTCTAGTAACGAGCAGCGTTTGGTCATTTTGGCCAATTATTTGCACTGCCCCAAAGGAAACCGGGAAAAATCATCTTTGGAAGCAGACAGATTTTGCTTCTTGTCACCAGAAAGGTTACTTTCTATAGTCTCAGAAGGCTTTGGTGGATCAATTCTTTTGCACGGGAAAATAGATTAGAAACACGCCGTCAGGTACGCTGTGCACAGGATAGACAGATGGAGACAGTGGTATCTGTCTGCTACAGGGAATTGTCAGAGGGGCACAACTCATCACACTGGTTCTTAGAGGGCTTAATTTGCTGCTGGTAAATAATCTATTTTTTATTACCTCACATCCCCAGATTGTCAACATTCTCAGCTTTTTGCCACAGCTAATTAGACAGGCAAAAGCCTTATAGCCTAAAGAACAAGTCTGAGCTAAGCACCTGCCAAAATATCTGACTTTTTTTTAAGAACTGGAATGTCAAAGAGTGAAGGGGCTGCAGATCACATTTAAACGCTTTGAGCATCAATAAGATGATTAGACCCATGAGGCAAACGTTCAGAATTTCTCTCAGACTCACCACTGAGAGAAGGCAAGATAAAACTCTGATAGATAAAAACTACTGTGCAACGGCACCAAAGCTAATTATTCTGCTGAACTCTTGGAGAAATCTTGCAGGGATGTGTTGACAGCATGCTCTGTGTGGCCACTTCTGTTCAGGAAAGCAATATTTAATTGCATATTTGAATGAAGCCTCTCTGTGTAAAGTATAGCTTTTGGAAAAGAATTTGTCTGAACCAAAACAAAGAATGACCTCTCTGTAAGCCAAGCATGGCTGATTTGGCAGGGAGAAAGAGCTTTTTATTATTTTTTTATGGTGGTTTTTGTTTGCTTTCCCCATCCATTATTTTAAAATCCTGTTTTCAAACAATTACTATTGGAGTTTTATTCCAAAAAGCTTTACATCAAGGACAAAAGCCACCAAAATAATGCCCCTGTATCAGATATATCATGATTAAGGTATGCAAGCAAATACCAGCAAAGGTATCCTTGCAGTCTCTGTGCACCCTCAACAGACAGACTCGTGGTGTTGACACCTCCCTCTCTCCCTGTCCCACTTTCCTGGTGTTCCTGTTCAAGGTTGGCTGTCACACAGCCCACGCTGCCTGCAGCAACTGTTTACCCCACTGAAGGAACAACTTGTTCTGCAAGACCAGGAGAAGACACGGTGTAGCTCTAAGACTGAGGAGTTGTACAGCATTCATGTATTTGGAGGAACAGATGATGGTAGAGATACTGAAGAGGGAAAATGACTCCCAGCTTCTCCAGCTTGAGCAGTAATTCAGCTCAGTGGGACTGTCACTATTTAAAGAGTAGTGCAGTCAAGCCATTGACTACCTTTGACTTTGCATGGTTATGAGCCTTAGCACCTATTTGTGCCTTTGGAAGCCATCCCAGAATTTGCTGACTTTTGATTTCTCATCAGGAACCCCGTTCTCTCAGTTAAAGTGAATAACCTGCTTTTTCCTTATATTAACTTTTAATGCAATAACTTTTTGGACTTTCCTGTTTCTGATATTGCAGAGGGGAGATGGAATGGAGTTCAAGCAAGAAAAGTGGAGATATATCATCTACCTGCACTGAAGTATAAACAGTCACCAGCTGATGCCATATATTGCTCGATGACGTTGATGTTGCTGGAAAAATCTCTAGGACTGAAAAATAGTAAGGATAAAAAACTGGCAGACTGTGTTTCTTTTCCTGATTGAATGGAAGGTGATAAATTTCTTTTGGTTCCATTTATAGGCATAGTCTTGTTTTATATTGATTTGCTGTTCTTAAAAAAAAAAAAATTCAACTCCAAATAATTTAGGGTTACAAGAAAACCCACTGCACTCTGTGAATGGTCTTCTGAGCAGCAAAATTTCAGGTAACTCTTCTCGTTCTCCACATTGAATTTGTTCCCTCTCTATGTAAATTCCATAATTTCTATCTACATAGAATTTATATACTCTGAAACCAGCCACACTTTGAGAAATAGATTATACTTTCCCTCTCATAGGAACTAATTATGTGTCAAGCTCTAATGCAAGACCACCATATTGTCCAGAGAGGAATCACTTATGCAGAAGTTAGGGTTATAATCCCCAGATTAGACATAGGGAGGGTGGTTTGACCATATATGAACAGATGATATTTTATGGTAACCCTATTTTTATAAAAGTTTTTCACAAAATTTATAATTTGGGTACTACTAGGCATTACAAGCTGTCTAAACCATTTGTTCTGTAGATGGACTACGAAATCTCCTATTGAGGAGTGGGGGGGTAGGAGAACAGCTGGGTGGATGGCTGGAAACCAGCCAAGGTCAACCCAGCACAGATGGGTAACTCTGCATGGTCATGGTGGAGAAGAAAACTCAGAATGCTGAAATTTTTCTTTCACTTTCCTAAGCTGAGGGTTAAATCATATTTAGTGCTTTTAGTTATTGTTGTTTACCTGAATTTTCAAAATTCAGGTTTTCTATTGCAAGGAAATGAGTGAATTGCTATCATTGTTCCTTTTCTGTTTGAGACAGTTTGTGGTATTTTCTCTCCTAGGCAGAAATGTCAGCAAGAAAGTGGCAGAGCTCTACAGCTGTGGTCTGGTTTTGCTGTTTGAAGTTTACAGTTCTGCTGAGAAAGCCATGAAGACTTCCAAAGCAATGCTGTGAAAATCAAGGTGAGCAGTGGACAGAATAAACTAAAATTGGACACTGCACTGTGTGCCCATAGCTGGAGAGGGAAGCTAAAATTAAAACCAAAAGGTATTGGGGCCACTCTCAGCCAGCATTTTCCTTAGCTCTGGATTTAAAACTCTGGCTAATATCTTTCTTCATTCAAGACAAGTTCTGCTTGAGCCTAGGACGATATTGAGTCAGGCTTAGTGTGTCAACACAAGTGTCAGCCTTTCCTTTGAGAAGTGCCTCATCCACATGGGCAGCTACAGCAAAGGGTGGGGAAGGAATTAGTAGAAGCTGAGGTGAGGAGCTGAAGTGGTCTTGCTCTCACTGTCTCTGTCACATGTGCACACATGTGCACACAAACCCCCCCAGGGTACATAGATGGTCTTTCATAGCCTTCCTGGTGCCTTTTCCACGGACTGCTCTGTCAATTTTTTAAAATTTTTAATTAAAGAAACCTTTCACATGTCCAGTGAGAGATTCCCAGGGTGACCATGGCCAGTTGTGCCATTGGCACTGTGCTGCCCCAGGGGAGCTGATGTTTGGGCAGAGGCATTGCAGTGCTGCTGGGCATGCAGATACAGAGCTCAGCTTTGGGGCTGTGTTCAGATCACACACAGGGAGTCAAACCAGCAATTTATACAGCAGCCTGTGGTGCACTTCCACCTTTCCTGGCAATCAGGTTAAACCACCTCAGAAATCCCAGCTTCAACACGGAAATCACTCGGTTTTCTGGTTCCCCACGCCTGGAAATGCATTCCCCATCTGCCAGGACTTGAGAGAGATGCATCCATAATCCACTGTTCCTGTTTATAGGAGTAAAGCTTGCTTTACTGTGCTTGAATTTAAATGGAGGTATTTGCACATCCCTGATGAATTTTTTCCACCTGTATTTTTATCCATAATAGACTGCCTCTGTACTAGCAGTGAGTGATCAATTGTTTGGGGGTTGTTTGTTTTCAAGGCAACGCGTGGGTGATTCTCGATCCTCTCCTGTGGCAGAGCATGCTGTTATCAATATGTTACTTTCTTTTCACTGGGAATGTAGCTTTCAGAAGGCATGGAAAATAAATGGGGTCTGGTTTAATTCAAGTGACGGTTCAGAAACGTGTCTGGTAAACCAACTTCCAAAGCCTCTTCCCCTCTGGAACCGGCCGGTGCAAGACCTGCACTTGCAAGGTCTGAGTTTGTTTATCTTTTTCTAATTAACAGGAGTTAGTCTTTCAAAGTATCTGCAGCAAGTGAAAGCCAAGAGGCTGGAGTGAGTGCTCTCTGTGGTCTCAAAAGAAACGTGTTTGCTTTTCAAGGGGAATAGTGAGATTAGAAAGAGGCCTGACTTGGGCTGTCAGGTCTCTAAAGCAAAATCCCTGCTGCAGTGGCTGCACACTGATGGGGCCAAGAGAGCAAAACTCACAGGAATGTGTGAGAGCAGTGTGTTTCCTCTCCTTTGAGCTCAGCAGGTGCAATGCTGATGAGAGGTACCTGAACAACAGAGCAGAGACAAGGGCTCATCCCAGCCCGGATGTTACCTCAGGGTTGTGGGGTTTGCCCCGGAGCAGCCATGAGGACACGTGTGCCCTGGGCAGAGGGTGTCAGAAAGGTGTGTCCTGCCATGGACAGAGCTGTGATCCCTGGCCACACTTTCTGTATCTCCTTTTCCCCTCCCACATTTAGTTCATTTGCTTTATCTAGACATACAGATGCAGAATAGTCCTCACACGGTTTTTACCCTTCCTACTGCAGAGGGGGTTCTGTCTCATTTAGTGACTTTAGGCAGTGCTGAAGTTCAATGAGGAGGAGCAGGGACTCAGCTGGAAATGCCAGCGTGCCTGCCAAACTGTCACCCGAGGTGTTTTCAGATGAGGATGTCTGCAGAAATTACACTGAGGCTTGGCATCACCAGGCAAAGCTACTCTCTTACTTCGACTGCTGACTAATACAGACAGCATAGTCTGTCGCCCCATTAAGAAGCAGCAGCTGTAATGGAAAAAAAAAAAGAAAGAGTGGAATTCTGTAGGAGCAACTTTTAGTACCAGAAAAGAAACATCTCTCACATAAAGAGTCAGCCCATTGCTGCAAATTTAACTAATTTCCCTCACATTTCCCCATCCATTTTGCTCTGAAATGCCGTGTCTCCTGCCAGCAGGATGCTGCCATTGCCATGGAGGTTCCTGCCCTGTGCCTCGGGTGGGCATCACAGCACAGCCTCTCCAGTGGGTCTCCCTGCAACACTGGTGCCTGCAGGGCTGCCCTGCACATGGAATAGCTGGGTGCAGGCACCCATCCTGTCTGCCATGGAATTCCCCTCCGTGCACTGGGCAGCAGTGGCAGCACTGAGCCCCCTCCACATCCATCAGTCCAAGCCTGGAGGCCGAACCCTCCAGCTGTGCAAGTAGCTGAAGCTGTTCCTGAGCATTGCTGAGCTCGTGCTGTTGTTGGACTGCTGAAACACAGTTCACCTTGGGAAAGGGATTTTGAAAAAGTGCCATTCTGCACCGCAGTCTTTAGTTTCTTCCACAAGTTTTTAGTGGGAAGTTTTTTGCTGGTTTCGGTGTAAGGAGAGGGGATTCCCCTGCCTATCCACAAGCTCAGCTTGGGATCTTGTCATCAAGCTGTGCTTTTTCTGGCTCATGCTTCATTACCAATAGTAATAAGAGCTTTCTGAACAAGAGAAATCTTGAAGCTTTAGCATTTTTGCCATGCAAATATGAGGATCATTATCTCAGCTGTTCTTGCAGACCTGACTCATCCTTGCCTGCGTGACACCCTACCTCAGTGGCACTAGCACAGCTGAGAAAAACCAAGCATGAGCCTTTCTTACAGTTGGAATTTCAAGGGCATTGTCTCATCCAGTTCCAGCTTTATTTGTTTGTAACACTGAGATTTTCCACACCAAAAACCTCCTCTTCATGGAACATCCTACAGACTTTTAGGTTCTTCCTATGGAACTGTTTCCTGATAGTCAATGTGTATTTTACTGGTTTAGTTTGTGGGGCTTTTTTCTTTCTGTTTTATTCTTTTGTTCTTAGTTTCTGCATTCCCAGATTTCCTCAGAGGAACCATTTGGGGCAAAAATACATATGTTGTCCCTCTTAGCTTTTACAGCTGAGAAACTTTCTAATAGCAGAATTTCTGGGTTTCTGCTCTTATGGAAGATCACTGCTGGACTGGCTGCTCCCTTTTGCTGTGGCTAGGAAATGCCTGATCCTTTACCTGCTCTCTCTTACCATCCATTGCGGTTGAAAATGGGTTCACTGTCAGATTTAAAAAAGCAGAGAAAGGTTGCTGGTCCAGGTGGGGGAGTGTTGCTTTTTTGCTTGTTTGTTTGGGAGATGTTTGAAGTTTGTTTGAACACAGTGATTGGCAAGAACAGGATTACTGTAAAGCAAATAAAACCTTGAGGACTTTGGAGGGGTTTTTTTCTTCATTCTTAAGAATATGTTAATCCTCAGTTCACAAATAAGTCACCAATTCCAGAAAATCTGAATATCTTATGTGAGCCTCTAACAGGATATGAATAAACACATACTCTCTTGTAGCACGTTTGGGGAGTTAGAGAGACATTTCTGGTTTGCTAACCCTGAAGTCTGTGTTTGGGTCTGTATTTACCTTAGCATATCCTGAAGCGTGTTTCATTAATTTGGGGAATGCCAGAGCTTCTGAAAAATTAAATATCTCACTCATACCACCTATTTTAATTTCATTAATATTCCAGCCAAGGGATGCTAAGCTATATCATGGCTTTGTGCCCAGCGACAGCATTTCAGGTATTTTAGGTGCTGCAAGGCAGTACAGTACATTCCTTGCAATGTCTGACTGGCTTGTAGAGTCCAGTAACGCCAATTTTCTGTGTAGGCAGAATAGAATTAAGGTATCCCCCTCTATTAATGCCAGTATTTTTATTTAGACCTGAATTTCTAGTCTTGCTTTGGTTGTGCATTGCCATCAGCACTGCTGGCAGCAGTGGTAGGGATGCATTAGCTCCAGGGAGTGCTCAGCTCTCCAGACAGCATTCATGTCCTCAGTGACTGGGGATTGTGGTGACAGGACTAAAGAAGCCCAACTATTACAAAGTACTGGGAACTGAGTCTTTGGAATCTTTTAAGAACCTTTTTGCTGGACTCTAAAAAATGTGACTGCTTCTGGCAAATTCTGGGAATTTTAAGGTCTGGTTTGCTATAGGAATGCTCACTTAATTTCTACAGATTACTTCATCTGTGTGTGTGTGTTATTCCTCCATTAGAAATGTCTAAGCCTATCTACAGAGTTAAACTCAATCTATGAAAGTCTATAATGAAGTCCTAAAAGAAAAAGATAATTAAATTTCTATATATTTTCCTGAAAATAGTCAGGCAGATGCAAGAGATTAGTGTTCAAGTATTCCCAGTATTCGTCCTAATAACTTCCAAACTTTGCTTTGACATGGACTTAATGATCCCCTCATATCCTCCCCAGCCTAACGAATTTTATGACGGTTAAAACCTCAGTGTAACTTTGTTGAGGTTTTTTTATTTATTTATTTAAAAGGTCATCCAAGAGACACCAACAAATAACAAGCAGGATTTCTCCATTTCTTTTGCTGATCGACCAGATCATCTTCCTTCTGGAGTGCCCAGGGGATTTGGATCCACACTGAGCTGATGGAAAACAGTCTTTGGCACAAGTCTCAGACATTCATCATAGTCTTTCAAACAGGCCTCTGATTCCACCTCTTAAGTCACTTTGGTTAAATTTTTCTTTCAGAATTAATTTTAAACCCAAATAGTAATTTTTCTAGTTGCTGAAATAGCTTACCATTTTTTTTTTTTCTTCAGTAAAAGTACATCCCCAACACTTAGACAGAAAGAGAGAAATGTTTAACTAAGTCAAAGATGCCATTTTGGGACTAAACTATTCTTAGCATTTTACCAGAAAACAACTTAGTACATCTATCATCTGTGTTAGAAAAAGAAATTCACAGTAAGGCATTTGCAGGATTGTGGCTTTAAACTGTGCATTCCTGGAGGCTTTTTATTTTTATCTTTAAACCCTCAGCAACCATGTTTGTGGCACTTGAAATGGCCCTGGGAAAACCAAGAATCAAAAAACACCAAATCACCTACTTGGTAATTTGGATGCTTGGTTTGTAGGTGGTGTGTCAGTAAACACCAAACTCCTGACACTCTGCACTGCACATGCATTGACTTCCCTGCACCACAGACAAGGTATGTACACATTTGTCACTCTTAGGACAAAAATATGTTAATCTTTAGGCACTGCGTTTCTTTAGCCAAAGATATCTGTAATACTTAATCAAACATCACACAAGATAGCTGGAAATACTCCTGGTTTTGTCATTCCTAATGAAACCTTCTGTACTGTCTCTCCTGTTGGTCGTGACGGCTTAAAATCAGGTCCTGTCTTCATACTACTCTTGATTTTAAGCATACGAAGAAAATTCTCCAAATCTTGAAACTAAACCCATATTTAGCACAAATGCTATTTGCAACCCAACCAGCAAAGCTGGGAAACACTGTCTCTGCTGCCAGCCTGAGTGAAGCTCTATCAGCCACCAGACACCGGCTGTGCTGAGAAAGAAATCAGATTCTTTAGAATTTAGACTGGAAATCATCTGAGGACAAGACAGTGTGAATTTGCCTCACTTGACATGTGTTACCTGCAGTCTCTGAGGAGCAATAACTCATGGCTAAGTGTTTGCAGGGCTGTAACACAAAGCCAGGCTCAGCGGGACCGGTGTGATGGCCTTTCCCTCACAGCATGTCCCACTCAGCAGGGAGGTGAGGATGCAGTGTGGAGCTGGGAGCACTTGGCTGCTGCAGCAGGGAGCGTGGAAGGTGCCCATGAGGCCCCCACCATGGTCCCAAAGGAAGGCAAGGAGTGTTCTCCCAAGGGAGACAGCCCAGCAGCCCGACCATCCTGTGGAGTGCAGAAAGGTGCAGATGAGGAGGCACACGGAGAGCAAAAGAGTGCCCTGTTTTCTTGGCCATGCACAACTGAGAGGAGTTTTGAGCTTCAGCTCTTGCCAGGAGTTTTATTAATGGTTAGGTGCTTGTTACTTTTTGCCAAGTTTCTAGTTGAAGGCTTGGGATGTTTCAGCTTCAGGGGACTCACTGATTTCCCAACGCTGAACAAGACCTAGGAAAAGTGATGCTTCTGTGGGCCAGCAAATAGCAAACCTGGAAGCTGCTGGAAAAATCCTCCCTGCCAAAAAGAAAAAGCTCACAAGTTTGGTTTTAGGGTGTTTTATTATTTTTCTGGTTTTGGGGTTGGAGGGTTTTCTTTCCTAAAGGAACATTCTAGACTATGTGGGACTGCTCCCAAATCTGAAATCAATTTGGCATATCTCTGGTCTGCAGCTTTTTGGTTTTTTTCCCCTCTTCTGGGTATCTTTAGAAGGACATTGAACATACAGAATTGGAAGGAATGGGTAATTTATTATAGATGAATGAAATATGTGAGGAACATTAGATGTACTTAGTAGACAAAGGTCAGAATTAACATTTATGTATCTGAACACATATATTTGGAGGAAATGGTGTGTTAAACCTGAACCTCTATTAGCAATGATCACAAAATTCAAATAAAACATTTTCATATTAGGAAACAGGACTTTCTCACCAATTTGTTTCCATTCTGGTATCCCCATCTATTTGAGATAATCTGCAGAGAGAACTCTGTTTCTGAAAACACCACTCCCAGATAAACATCCAAACTCAAATGCTTTGCTGAGCTGATTTTCATTCACTAGGTCTGAAGCTTTTTATTTTTACTCTCTGTGCAGACCCTGAATCCCTGAAACATGTGTGATTCACTTAGAATTAATCTTGTCTCCCTCCACACTCTTATTTCCTCAATAGCTTTATTTCCTTCTCCCCTCCAAAATGAACATAAGCTATGCTGTATAAAAGGTAGTCACTGCCCAGCACTCAGAGCTGCATTCTGGTGTGAGGCTATTGCTGACCAGGGCAGCCTTTCAGTGAGTCGACCCTAATCCCACAATCCCCTCAAAAATACATCTAAACCTGCCTGTCTGATTTCCATCAAGGATTGGGATTCTCAGGTCTGGTTGCTTGGGTTTATTTATTTTGTTCCAGTTCAGCTTTTCAGCACATCACAAATACATTTACAAATACCTTGAATTATGCATTTCCCATGGGATGAAGAACCTTTAGTCTAAACCCTTTGTATTTTCTTATATCTTATTCTGGTGCTGTTTCTCCCTAAATGGAAGGTAGCTGTAAAAGCTAATTTAACACAGCACCATAACACAGTCCGTGGTTTCTGGGGACAGGGAGGCAGGGATTGCAATGTTTTGGGGGTTTGGTGGTTGAGGGGTTGCAGTACAATGAGACTTCTATTTTCCTCTGCAATAAACCCTAAAGCTCACGATGCATAACCCGGCAGAACGAATTACCTAATGATTATGGACGAGGGATCCGTGATTTGTAGGCGCCATCATCTGGGCACAGCCTCTGTTTGCAGCTGGAATAAATGGAGCTGCCCGAGAGATTACGAAATTTTCCGAGCCCAGACAAACCTGCAAATTGTTCCTACTAACAAAACAGCATTTTTCTCTAAATAAATATATGTGTCTGTAGCCCCCCAACACATGCACTCTATCTATGAGTGTTTAGAGATGATAAATGGTAGGTAGTAAAGGTGGATTAATCTTTTTTAAAAGATTTAATTATGTCCTAGACTGTTGGGACTAAATCCATTAAATCGGGATGGAATTTCTAATCTATCAGCATGTCTATTCCAAGCATGCTGGTCTGCACCACAGGCAGCTAATCTGTGAGATACAACCCCCTGGCTCCAGGACATGAGACCTTCCCAGGCTCTTGGTTCAACTTCTTGCCTCTTGGGTGTTGTGCTCACTGGGTTTTTCACCAGTATTTGTTGGAGAATGAAACAGGGTTAAGTGGAAACCCAAACCACCATTGCTTGCTCAGGAGTTTCAGTCATTTATCTGGTGGTGAGGAAGAGAAGACCATCCTTCTGTGACCAAAAAATTATCCTTTGTGCATCCAGTGCTAAAAAAAATTATCTTTGCTCTCAGTGCCACTCCTTCTTCCTGGGAGAGGAGTAGAGGTGGAACTCGTGTGACTTCAGGCACAGCAGCCAGGGCAGTTTCAGGAATTTCCTTTTGAAATAAGTTTCTTCCACAATGACCTAAAGAGACTGGGTTTCATTTGCCTTTCCTTTTTAAAATTTTTCCATGCTTTTGTGGGGATTCCCTCTGGCAGAAGGGTTCCATGGCACTGGTGTTTCACAGCGATTTGCATAATCGTGACAAGAACAAGAAAAGGGACAGTTTCACCCCAAAGGTAAAATCCTGGCAGTTTTGAAGTTGATAGGACCTCCTAACACCTCTGCTCTAGATATGATGTCCTCTATAATGTGCTCTAGGTATAATATCTAATGAAACATAAGAAAAACATTGGATTTTAAAATGAGAATCACTCTGAAAGCAGCAGAATTGGTGTGCTGGGACAAAGCAGATCATACACACATGTTGTTGCTGTTCCTTCCCTCCTGCTTTCTTTTCTAAAATTCCTATTGGTCCCATGAGGAGAAGGAGAATAAACCTGTTGTCAGTTTTATTGCAGAGCTGGCTGCCTAAACTGATGTCTCACTGCAACATGGTTATAAAAAGGAAAAAAAGAAAAACTGCCAAAAAGCCTTGCTGATGTAAATGATATTCCTGTTGGAAGACTCTCCAGGAAAGGGCCTTTAAAACAAGAGAAGCCTAATACATACAGCAGTATTTTCAAAACACAGACTTAAAAATTTAAAGCCCTATGGCTTTTTTTTTCCCTGCTGTAAGTCGTAAGGAGAGCTGCCAGGGCTCTAGTCTGAAAGGGATGGAGAGAACAGACCAACATAGAGCAAATCAGAGTGGTCTGCTGGTGATATGGATTAATTTAAAATCAACCTGCAAGACAAATAATTTTCCATATTTTGCAGTGCAGCCTGACCTAAAATTTCCATTCACATGGTCGCTATAGCTTCAGGAAATTACCATTTTTAGTATCCGACATATGACGCTCTTTCTTCTCTTTTTCTTTCACTGAGGGAGGCATTTTGATTACACAATTCCTCCTGTCATTCTGATGAGGCAGATTGTTGATAAAAGTTGTCCCAAGGTCTGGCATGATTGCTCAGTTGTAGGCTGTGTGTGCTCTCTCCCCAGGAAGCACTGCATCCCTTTCCAAAGCCAGGCTTGTCATGTTGTATTTGAAAATGTCAATACACTTTGGAAATTTCATTAAAATCTTAACGTTGTCTTGGGTTTGCATAATTAGGATGGAAATCTCTTGAGAATATTTTTCCCTGTGATGCCACTTATATTTCTTCCTTATAACCAGGCAGAGAGCAATACCAATACAAAGCTCACTGAATTCATGTACATTAAAATGAAAAATAACCAGGCAAAGGTAGTGATTTCTACATGTCCAGAGTTCAGTTTGGTTTATTTTGGGACCTACATACTGAGCTGTTCATTTGTTACATTCATTCCAACTGGCCTGTCACTGATGAGATAGCAGGCTTCCCAGAAGACAGTTCAAGGGATAAGTCATGCTCTCTCAGAGCCCTTAATGCCACCTGTGAGCCAGAACTGCAGCTTCTGTGCAGTACCAGCTCTTGCCTGTTCCTCATTGCCAGTGCTACCTTCAAAGGGGATTTAATTACCAACTTTCGCCGCTCTCAGCTTGAAATTTTAGAAAATAAAAATGTGTAAGGATCCATTTGACCTCTCTTCTGAAAAGCAGTGATGTGAAATGAATATTTGTTGGACTATTGATCTGTGCTTGTTCTTAAATACACTGCAGCCTTAATAAATGTCTTTGGTCCATCCCTCAGCTGGTGTAAATTACCATGGCTCAATGAAGCTGAGCAGATTTACATCATCTGAAGACACGGTCCTTGGCGTGTTGCAGCAGCCTGCTTTTTTGGAACATGGCAGTTCCTGTGCCATTTATAGCATTTACAGCACATCTTATCCCAAAAACCCACCCCTGGGCTGTTGAGATCAGGTGATGCTCGGTGAAGAAGGGCCAGCAGCCTTGCTTTTTGTCATGCTTTGTATCCTGCTTTGCTCAGCTAATGTGAAACAGCAGAGCAGGGGTGAATCCTGGGGAGCCTGCACACCCCACAGCCCTCGTGCCACAGGTCAGGAAGACTCTCTGTGCTGCCCTTGTTCCTGCTGCTTCTCACCCCTGAGCCAACCCCACTGCCAAAGTTATTCAGTGTGCAAGTGCTCTCACTTTTATGGGCGTTTTATGACTCTTCTGTGTGGAACATATAATTTTAATGGGTGGAAATCAAATTAACTCTAAACCCCACTTGACTAGTGCTTCTCGTGAAGACAGTGGAAATTCTGTTTGCTGCATTCCCAGCTCTCCAAACCATACTAAACTCTTGGCCTTCAGTACTTGCTGTGTGCGATGGGAGTCCAGAAATTAGTGCCATTTAATTCTGCTTTGCTATTTCACAACGGTTTGGGTTTTCATAGAGTGATGAAAAACTCAACTAAAACACTGCATTACTCTCCCCACAACACCAGCACACGTGAGCATTGATGGAGCAAGGACTTATCTCCATTTGCAAGCTGCTAATTGTGAAGTCCTGCAACGTAACAGGGATTGTGCTGGGATATAGAAATTCTAAATAAGACACAAATCAAGACAGACTTTGAATTTTAAGAAACCTTTGTCTATTATTTGGCTGTATTCCTCTGCCTTTTGATATAGTCAAAGGGAGTTGGGAATAATTGATCCAATATAAATCTCTGACTTCAGATGCCTTCCCTTTTCCTGCATGTCTGATCTCCTCTTCCATGTCTGCCAAATATCTCTGTGTTGTATGCATTTCTGGATATGCTTTTACCTCTTTCAAACAGTTTCTGTTTACTAGTTCTAATATAAGCAAAAAATAGCAATTAAATGTTATATTGATTTACTCATGAGGTACAGCAATTGTGAGGTAACTATATGTTGGTATACACTAGTTGACATCTCTAAAGTGAAAAATAGATTAAGATTATAAAAGACCATAGAACATCCTGAAGACTGTTCCTGTATCTGTTGGAAAGGCTTGTAAGGCACAGTTATTTCAACAGGAAGTTGTATGGGAAAGAAAGGGGGTCATGCTTTGGGTCTCCAAACTTTGTAAGATTTTTATTGCCACTGTTTTCATCCCTCTTGAGCTTTTCCTCTCTCGGTTTGCCTTTGCTGCCCGTGTTTGAATATTCACTGTTTCTTTTCAGGTGCCTTAAACAATGTGATCTTGCTGTCATTTGGGAGGGTACAGGGGGGATCCAAGGCAGTTTGGGTTTCTTTAGCTCCTATTTCAGGATGTCAACTTTTTTTAGCTCTGATTTAATACTCAGCTGGGAAGCAGTGGCTCTGACATACAAATACCACTTACAGAAAAGTGAGTGAAAATTGTACATGTAGCCAAGGACAGCTTTTGGTGAGACAACAGGAACATCCCAAATCAAAGAACTGGCAGCAGGAATGACAAGGTGCTGTTATACTTTCAGTGTTGCTAGCAGTTTGCAGGTTTAGGGTTGTTTATTTTTTAATCCAAGTTTAATTTTTTGTACAGACAATACCACCCTCCCCTGAGCGAGCAAGCAGCAAGATTTCACTTCTCCTTTCCAGTCTGGTTTAAATGAACCAAGCCAAGCAGTCAGACCTTGGTGCAAATGTTACATCCCATTGAGTCAGACAGCTGGAAAGGCCAGTCTGGGTTTTAAGGTCTTTCCAGAGCTAAGAACTCCTTGTTGGTAATCCTTTGGTCCTTATCCCCTCTTCACCCTTCTTAAGTGTATTTTTTACTTGAAAGTTTCCATTCCTTTCACACGAATCAACCTTTGGGTCTCTGTTGTTGCTATAAACAGCTCCCAGACAACTGGCACCAGTAAGGGACACTTAGAGGTAGGTTTTGGGGATGAGATTAAGTACTTGGTCTGGAAATCATACAGAGAGAATGAAAGTAGAATTTCATGGCATTGTTTTACAGAATTGCTTTTTTTGCCAGCACTGTGCTTTAGTTAGCACAGATAGGAATATGTGCTGACACTGCAGAGCTGAAGTTTGAATCTTTTCCAAACTTCTTTACTGACCAGGAGCCTTAAAGGTTTTTGAGAACTACAAAGGAACATCTGTGCAACAGAATTCATTGAACAGCAGTCTGCTAGAGCCTCTCCAGGGCTACCTGCACCCTGCCTGGTTTCCTGTTATAGATTATTTTAGAGGGGCTTTTGGCATCCATCCGATGCTGTCAGATCTTCCAGCACAGCACATCTCTTCTGATCTCAATCATTGTATTTGTTAGAGTTATTTTTCTGTACACTTCCATCATCCACAGGTTACAATTCTAACTATCTCAGAGTGCAGACTCTGTGGTATCTTTTAGCCAAATTCTCTTTTATGTCACGTACATTTGACTCTGGTACTAGTGCCATAAAAAGTCACCCTTATCTAAATCTCCTCTATTCTACCTTGCAGCAACAGGATCTAGTACAGCTTGAACTTTCTCATGTGTAAACTTGCATCTAGAGCGTGCTTGTTATCCCTTATGATTTTCAATATTTCCTCTTTAAGCAGTTTATTATAAATATTTTTCAACTCTGTAGAAATTGCTTGCAATCTTGAAAGGGACTGTATGATTGAATTTCTATCATGGGGTTGGTCTGGGAATATGGGCTGTCCATGCAGATAAACAGAAGGAACCCATTCCTTTGCAGCCTTGACAGGCAAGTGAATGTAGTGCAGTCCCAGATAGCTTTGATTTAAATTCATGTCCAGTGACTAAGAACAAGGTACAAGACTTTCCCAGGGGATCACCAGCTGTGGTGGGGGCAGCAGCCTCAGAAAGCAGTAGGATGGTTTCTCTGGAACCCAGGAGCGCCCAAAATTGATGAAGATCATGTTAGAGGGAAACTTCAGTCTTTTGCTTGTGCACATGAACTACTCTGTAGTGTTTGGATTGGTTGTGATTCAAGACACCCCTCTGTGTGTGTGTGTGCATGTATGTGTGTGCACATACATGTGTGTGTGTGTCCCACTTGGACATCACGCTGGGTGTGTGAAGTAAAATTTTCTCTTAAAAGAAAATTAGATACTGACCTATTTCACAGGGAAGGAGGAAAGCAAGGCCACAGCATACCAAAAAAGCAGAGATATATGTAAGTGACAAAGTCAATATATGAAGATTGTAAAGAATTTTTTTTTGTTTTTTCATAAAAGTGAAATTAGCTGAAAGTGTCTGAAGGTAATACATAAAACAAGATGGCACAGCTGTCAAGCCTAAATTCTCTGCTGGTTTATAGGATTGTGCTTCATAGTTACGTGAATGATCTCTAGGATGGATGTGGGAAGAATGAAGAGGGGAGACCTCACCATCTCTCTCAAGTATCTTTCCCACATGGTTCCTTTCTGAAAGCTTGCACCATGACCTGTGTTTTTGTGAAAGCCTGATCAGTAGCTGGCTTTACCAGTGTTTCACAAACTAAACATTGTGAGTATGATGAATTCAAACACAAATGGAAAAGATTCAGCTTTGGTTATCTGTAGGGTAATGTCAGTGTCTAAATAATTTGAAGAATTGTATGTGGACTTGGATGTGAAAAACAGAAATGTGGTAAAATGGGTTTTGTATGGGTACAATGCGGGGAAGAGGCAATGACAGGTTATTTTGTATCAGAGACACTATGAACTGTTAGCAGATTTCCTCCACTTCAACTCTAACCTGCTGGATTAGGTTAAATTTTCATCTAGTGAAGGAGGATGTGCTGCTTGGTGCTCCTTGAGTAGGTTTCTGCAAAGAAAGGAGAGAAAAACTCATCATGTGTCATTTCAAGCCTGGCTACGTGTTTAGTTTCTGAAGTTCAGGGGGTTCCAGCTTGGGGAGAAAGTATTGTTGGGAGAAAACCTTCCACTGGAGAGAGAAATATTGAACTTCTTCCTGAGGGACAAGAGGAGTTACTCAATGTGGTAGCTGCTGCCTGGATATTCATAATCTGAACTTTTCCTCCATGCATACAGAACAAAGTACACTTAGGGATGAATATGCTGACCCCTCTTTGACCCTCCTTTCAGTGTAAGGTCAGATTAGATGACCTCTTGTTGTCCCTTCCAACCTGAATTATTCTAAAATTCTATCTATTTGCTCTTTTTTTCTTCAGAGCTTGCAGTGGTTGTCAGCATTCCTGACACTGATGTAATAAAAACTGGACATTATCAGGGAAGGTTTATCGAATGGCCAGGAAGGCACAGTTATTCAAACATGTACAAAGTTATGCTGGACACAAAAACATCCTAATTAGAAGGAAATGTGAAAGCAGAGACATAAAAAGAAGCAAAAAAACTCCCTAAAAAATCAACACATAAAAATACAATATAGAGGATGGGGAGAGAAAGGAAGTAACAATTTGGTGGCCACAAAGACCAGACACATTCTATGTCTGGATATTCATGTTACTGTTAGTGAATGTTTGATGGCACTTGAAAGTGGAAGAGGTTTTGAATGGGTCCAAGAGCCTTTTGAAGCCAGAGGCAGAGATAATGAGTCTCTGCATGTGTTGGCTGTTAAGCTGTTTTAGTTGCAAGATAAATTAAATTTAGGAAAAAAAAAACTTTAAGCCCTAGAGTTAATGTTGCATTTGAAATAATTTCTCCATTCACTCAGATGCTGGGGGCCCACAGAGCCTTTGTGGTGGTGGAAGACCAGACTGAAATGGTGGTAAAGGACATCAGCCAGGATATTTGTCTGGCTGTGGGGTAACTGGGAAAACCAGTCTTGGACACTGGAAGTGGTTTGGGATTTTTCTTAACAGTGCCTTGTAGGAATGCAGGATCACTTTGTTCCAGTGCACCAGGCTGCTCTTTTCAGAAGCCCCCAGAGTATTTCTGATGTTTGTCCTCTGGACCCTGATTGGGTGGGTTGTCAGAGGTCTGCGTGTCCTCACCCACTGGAATGTAAAAGGGATGAACCTCAGCTGGTGGAATCAGGGCCTGAGGAGCTTTGTCCTGACTCAGCTCATCCCTCACTCTGCCACCTTAATAAACCAGGCTCAGCCTCACCACGGGACTTGGAAGTTCTTTCCCCCTGGCAAGGCAGAGTCCAGTGCAGCAGGACTGTCCCAGGGGTGCAGGGAGCAGGACACTGCTGTGCCTGCACAGCTCTCAAGGTGGGTGCAGCTCAGGGGCTGCTCCCTGCAGCGCTTTGGGCAGCCTGAATTAGCCAGGTGAGAGTGTGACTCTTTTCTCAGCAGCTCCACAAGCCCACATCATTAGTTACCTAGTCCCAAAAACTGACAGGGATGCATTTTCTGGAGCCAAGCATCATTTTGGAAGACATGAGTCTCAAAGGTGCTCGAGGAGAGGGCCAGCTTCATGAGGGGAGCGAGCGACCCTTTGTGCTGCTCTGGATGTGGGTTTGGAGAGATAAGTCCATGTTGTGGCTGGCTCAGTTTCTGGCCTGGGATGTGGAATTCTTTGCACGTGTACAAATGATGGAATGGGAATGTTTCTCTTCATCTACAAATCCAAATTTCTCGTTAAAATTGGTCATTAGTGAAATTAGTGAAAGTATCTATTAATATATGCATTATCATTTGCGAATCTGCTGCAGGCCTACCAGTTCCAGAATCAATTTAGATGGCCATTTCTGTGTCTTTGGCTGTGTAATACACATGGCTGAGTTAATTCACATTAAGCATTAAACCCCTTACAGTTTTTACTCTTTTTTACAAGTGTTAGCAATGCATAGAAGACTTTTTTTTTTTTTTATTTCAAGTTCATGGGCTAATTTAGGCTTATTCCAATTTTATATTTTAAACAATTTCCTTCTTGAATGTGTTTTGGGGGATAATCTGTTATCGAGAGCACTAATGACCTTGGATATTAAGTTCTAACTTTTATTTCCCTGCGGCTGCTTGTGGTATCAAAATGGAGGAGGTACAGGGCAATGTTGGCAGCTCTGATGCCTTTTTCCTTCAAATGGGCTGATACCTAATGCATTTTCCTTTAGATTGTTTTGTTTTCAGTGGTGTTTCTTCTGCAAATTGCATTCCTGTCTCATCCCATGAATCATAGCTTATGTCTTCTGTGTGGGTTTTAGTATTTGTTTCCATTTCTTGAGACTCCCACATATAAGTGGATTTTGATGCATATTGTGCTAATATTGTGATTGCTGCTGGCTGTGCTGTCTCTGTATCAGGTAACCTTATTGATCTTTTTTTCACCTCAACTACCAGCAGTTTTGCTGTGCCTGACCTAATTTCAGCCAGTGAAGATGCTCTAAAATATTGATATGAGCAGAGAGGTTATCTTTCTTTAACCATGACAATAAAAATGTCTAGTATTATCCTAGGAAGATCCACATCTTGATAGTTACATATAACCATGTGAGCACTGCAGATGAACTGAGAAATATATTCACTCAGGTGGAGGTTCCTGGTCTTGAGGGACCCAATGTTTTCAGAGGAGACTATAAGCACTTTATAACTGCTTAAGCACACACATACACGGATGTATTGGGGACAATCCCAGATACAGATAGACAAATATAGATTTCTGAAGGCCAAAAAATCATTTAATTAAACCAGAAATTTTTCCAAAATAAGTATTTTTAATGAAGGTGCAGAAGCTTGTTAATAAAGTAAAACTCTCTCTTCAGCAGCCCCTGGAACTACTTTTTTAACACGCTGAAAGGTTAAATGGCCTGGTTTTTTTTTAACTGTACCCCCTTCCCCCTCCAATTTACTGCATTTGTTGCCTGTGAGCGGTGCCTGAACTATGAGGGCTGTATATTGCTCACACCAGCCTCTCTTTGCATTATTTAGCTCTTGAAGAGCATCTGCTGAGCATCCATCAGTGTGGGGTGTGTGCCACCACCATATGGGCAGCCAACTGCTGGTGGAGCCAGAGAGGTGCTGTTGTGCTCCCATATATTCCCATGCAACAGCACCATTAACATCTGGTGTGCCGTGGCACACACTTACTCTGTGGTACAATAACAGCCCATTATTCACTCCTAACCATGATGAAATTCCTTAGTGGGAGCAACGGTGCTGGCTTGGAATGACATTGGAGAGACCATGTCACTGCAACCACCCAGTTGTGGGGAGCACTGCACCTGGAGGTCACACACTGGGATTAGTTTCCTCCTGAGGGCAAAAGCAGCCCTTTGGATAGTTTGAACAGTCCTTCTAACCCCACCTTCTCCCTCTGGCTGAGGCACAGGAAGGCAGTGACCACAGGAAAGGTTTTCTCACAGTGACCACGTTTGCTGGTAGATGCTAGAAATGTTCTCCTTTCTGTTTGATGATCACACTTCCTGCTCTCCAGCTATGGACAGACAGCAGGAAGGATCATACAGGTTCCTTTTTTAATGTCACATGCCCCTTTCCACAGCCCTGAAGTTGCTTTCAGTTCAAATTCACTCTTATTTGTTTTGGGGCATTCAGGCTTAAATCTGAATCCTTCACACTCTGGCAGGATGTGGGTACAGAAATGTCAGAAATGTTTCAGATTCTCTTGGAATGTATTTTTGGCTTACAGAAATTTGCTGACAATTTTTTTTCTTACCCCTAAGTAGCTTCACAGTGATCAGAGGACCATTTGTCCCTCTGAAGTTCCCGAGGGCCCTTGTTGTGAACCTATCTTTCATTCTTTATCACTAGGTAGCTGCCAAGGCAGAGGAAGTAGCTCTCTCACGTGTAGATTTGCCAAGGAGTCTCATGGTAACACACCAAACATTCATTTTTTTACACTCTGTAGTTGGTGATTTATGGAGGGACCTCAGCCAAGAGAATGCACCACTGCAGGCTGTCAGAAAA
Organism: Pseudopipra pipra; assembly: GCF_036250125.1. Lineage (NCBI taxonomy): Eukaryota > Metazoa > Chordata > Aves > Passeriformes > Pipridae > Pseudopipra > Pseudopipra pipra. Next base: position 5,110,524 of record NC_087564.1, read on the forward strand.
CGCTATTCAGATTGAAACAAAGTATTTTCTCCTGGGATTCAGGCACGTGGCTCATGCAGGTAACTTCATTCATTCATTTCGCTGAAGGAATTCCATTTTAACAAAAATTTGTTACGTGAACTCAATTAACAGAAAAAAGTCATGGTTTATTTCATACAGGCTACCAAACAGATGCCAAAAGGGGAAAACCTGCTTTGGAAGTGTTTGTCATACATGTAGCACCCATTCAGATGTTTAAAAAACTGGACGGATATTCAAGCCAGCTTCCTTTCACAAGAGAACGACACATTTTCTCAATATCCAACTGCTTTACACAGGCAGCTCCATAAGACTTCAGACTCAGCTTTTAAAATGTATCTGGGGATGGGCTCCTTTTAATGTCAGCAGGATCCAGATGCTAAAATGCCTGCTGAGGAGCTGGGTATCAGCTCTCCAGAAAGTCTGTTCTGGCTACAGTATGGAGCATTTCTGATGCAAGGTTGCATGGATCAGGCTGTAGTCAATTGTTCTGTGCAGGCCAATTTAGGGTTGATTTTGCTCTAAAAGGGAAAGAAATTATGGTGCAGGAAACTCTGTCTTCTTTACTCTAGGACAGGCAGACTAAGAGAAATGCAGTAGAAAAAAAATAGTCATTCCTGCATAGTTCCTTGTGCCCTGAACTGTAAGTGCAAACATCAGAAGTGGGATAATTAACTACCAGAGATTGGCTGCACCCCAAATATTGTCTACAGTGAGCAGGGCACCCTCCTGGTCTAGTAGGACTGAAATTCAGGTAAAAACATGATTTCCAGCTACAGCAGAAAAGACATTCAAACCTGACAAATCTTTACAATCTCCCAGTGCTCTGAATGGTCATTTTCTGCCAAAAACACATTTAAATGCCCCAAAGTGCACTAGCTGCCCCTCTGGACACAAAGGTCAATTCAGAGTAGGAGGCTCCTCTAAGCATAACTAAAGGATGTGTGAATCTGGACATGATCTGGTTTAATATCTGGCATAAACTGACTTCTTTTTATAGCTTGTTTCTTTATAGATACTTCTAGTTTGTGCTTGCAGAAAAATACTTCCCACCAGCTTCTTTAGACGTGAAGGAACATGGATATACTCGTCCCTTTGCTTTGCCTCTTGGTGTGACCTTGAAGTGAGTCAGGGATAGGAGAGGTAGAGGAGAGGCAGAGCAGGCAGTTTGATTTCTCTCTGTAGCCATGAATTTCTCCTGAAATAAAAGGCCAGTGTAGGAGCCCTATGCCCTATATTTTCATAACCCCTGATAAAGATGATTTGTGTCCTGTTGTCTGAATTTTGTTTTAATTAAACCCTGTAAAAGAAAAGCCTGGACTGCTAAACCTGCTTACTCAAAGTCTTAAGGCTGCTTATCCAGTCCAAATAAATTGGAATTAAAATTAAAAATTCCAGTGAGGTTTTCCCAAACATAAAGACAGCAACCATTGCCCTGGTGCCTGCAGGGCAGCAGCCCCGTCCATATAAACGGCAGCTACAAATGGGAGACACCAGAGGAAGCAAATGTAGAATTCTTTCCTATCTTCTAACCTACTAATAGGTTAATTTTTAAAAGTTGTTGGCTAACTTGCATCACAGAAAGAAGAAAATGATTTACAGGTATTTTGTCACAGCCACATGTCAGAGGAGGTCTTTCTGAACAACCTCTTCTTCTGAGGCTGCCTGAGGTGTGGGACACTTTTCTGAGGATACCACTATTCTCATCTCATCTGAATGTGCTGCTGGCATCCTCACCTCCTCCTGCACGGCCCGGGGACTCCCGCTGAATTACTGATCAACTGGCATTTTGACCAGGAAGTTCACGTTTCCTCCTGAGCCTCCAATTCCTGCTGTCGTTGCCAAAATCCTGTCAGAGAGTCTGGACAAGGTCATGACTGCAATTCCTCTGTGGCTGGCGAAACCACGCTTCTCAGCTCATTGGTAGACTCCTTAGTTGTCTTTAGGAAGGTTATCATCTCAGGGAATCGCTGCTATCAAAAAGATTATTCTTAAAAGCTGCGGAGTTACTTATTCAGTCTGTCAAGCCTCGTTACATTAGAGGGCTCCATGACAGAATATCTAAGAAATTTATCTTTTTGCTCATGGAAGGAAATGATGGTCCCACTAAGGAAACTGCAAATTTAATTATACAGTAGATTTCCTCACAGACAAAATTTCCAAGGACCTCAGTATGTCAGCACTTGCTTTCAAATCTTAATCCTCAGCACTGACTTCAGTTTTCACTTGCTAAAAACCCTTCAAGTGACACTGTTCATCCAGAGCCGTTCTCTGGGTCCCAGGTCTGCGCCTCTAAATCACTCTGAGCTGTATTTACCTCCCGAGGAGGCCGGGGGATTCCTCATTTAATGTAAAGTTGGTAGAAGTGCGCCCTTAATTGCCGGTTTAAATTCTTTATTAAGCATTATCTGTTCCCGTTGAGCCGAGAGACCCGTGTGCTATTCCTGGCGCTGCCGCTGACTCGCTGTGTGCCTGCAGATAAGTCGCTCAGCTGCTCGGTGCCTCACCTCCCTCAGCCCGAAATAGCGGCGCTTTCCCTTTGCAAGCACTTTCCATCTGTGGTGTGTGATGGAGTCAAGGGGAAGACTTCACAAGGTCGCTGTCATTGGTCCCGTTTTGCAGCGGAGAAACTGAGGCAGGCAAGGGCACAGAGTTGCCCCAGCACAGGAGATTCAGCTCCAGCCTCATCTCTTACACCACTTCACCACCCACTGGGCTGGCTGCCTCCTCAAATTCTTCCTTAGTCACTAAATCATTGGATTTGGATTCACTGTTAGATTTCACATCTTCTTCCCCCTGTCCTTTCTTTTGGTGTGACTGCCACTTTCACAATATCTGAGCAGACACTTTTTGAATAGCTGAAAGAATTTCCTGACAGGTTTGAAAGAAAGCCCCTTTGGACAGCGATTGCAAAGCTTAAGCTGATGGCCTCCTGGTTGCATTTGCCTGTTCCTTTGTCTCTAGAGAAGTCTAGATTTTTCTCTTGGCTTACAGTCATTATTAACAGATCTTTTTCAATTTAGAAGAGAAAGATTTAGTCTCTGTATTTGTAATCTGGCCTTTCAGAGAAAGCCAGTATAAACGGCTCTGTGTCCTGGCCCAAATCCATTCTGCGTTATTAGGGTGGCATTGATTTGAGATCTCACTCCATTAAAATTTGAAGTCTAAAGCAGTTCCTGCTACAAATGGGGTCTCTCAAGGTTTATACATTAGCTTAGCCCTCAACATTGCCAGATGGTCAAAAACTAGAATGCTTCACAAATGTTACCGGTGCCCTTCACAAAATGACACTTCCAAATTAGTCCCCATTTCCATCCATTTACTGTAAGGTGCTACTTCCCATATGTAAATAAACAGTGATTCATTACTCCACCAAGAGGAAAACAGACTTTGTTGAAATAGGCGAATAGGTTGCTCAGATTTTCTTTTTTAGGCAAATGAATAAGCATTTCCCTGCCTGCTATTGGGGTTGTTTTTCAAGTCACTTGCACAGTTATTATGCTGTCCCTTCCCTGTGTATCTGAAGAGAAAGGTAGGTAGGAAATCCCCAGTTCCTTCCCCAGTGGGGTACAGAGTGGGGGTGTCCTCCAGGCAGAGAAGGACCTGCCTCCCCTCCACCCCAGCTCCCTCGACATCTGGGGCTCCATGAGGCTCAGTGATGCCAAATAAGCATTTAAGTGGACATCATTTAATTTTTTGCTCTATGAAATTCAGGTTTTGAATCACCCTAAGATTATTTTGAGCTGAGTTGACTCTATTTCACAGTTTATCATAACACTATTATGGTTTTTTTTCTTTCAGTGTGTTCCCACAGGCACCATTGATACCATGATCCTTCCCAAGACTATTCTCCAGGACAAGTGGGTCCTCTTTGCTGACAAAGCAACCTTTATGCTGGCATCACACTATTGCTGTCAGATTCCCTCATTTCCACCCAGCCACAGATCCAAAATGTTGAGGAAAGCTCCAAGATTAGAGGTATGTTTGCTACCTCTTCCCCATATACAGCTCCAATCTGGTAAGCTCTATGTGGATGAGATCTGGCCTTAATGCAGGCAGACACGTTGTCAGGTTCCCCAAAATTTCAGGCCTCCAAAATGTAGAGAACCTGTAATTCTGGGTAGGTTTGTGTATACATGTGTTGTTTTGTTTCTTTTAAAAACTGTTATACGCTGTGTGGTACGTGACAAAGCAAGAAATTCCTGAGCTTTCACTGTGTCTAGCTCATTGATTTTTAAGAGTCTGGGAGTTTGGAGCCTCTGGAAGCAGCTTGACACGTAATGTGAAACCTGCAAATCCTGCCAATTGCCACGGAAAGGTGAGAGAGGTGAAAAAAATCATTTTACACTGTAGACTTTGGCTCATTTTTTGACACTGAGAAAACAACTTTCGCCAGCAAAAGCAAAACCTGCAGAGCATGGGGTGGGGAAGAGAAAGCCAAATAGATAGAGTTGCACTCACTGCTGCAGTCCCAGGACCAATTGTGTGTGCCTTGTGTCCCCTGACCACTGCAGCGAGGGCAGCCAAATGTTCCCATGCAGACCCCAATTGCTTTTCAAGCCTCAGCAAGATTTTATTTGCAGAAGAAGTCTTTGAGGCAAGAAGGTGATGAGGGCTGTCAAAGCCTGACACACCACAAGGACAAGTGCACCTCATTTCAGCCACGGTAGCTCGGTGTGGTTTCACTCAGTACAGCATTAACCTAATATTGCCTTTAACAACTGTGTGATGGGCTGCTTCCCTCTTTGAAACTGCTCAAGTAAGATCCAGTGCTGATTCTATAATCTTCCTGCTGACAATGACCTTATTCTTCAGCCCTTACTTTCAGCATTATCCCAGTGTCAACCTTTGACTCCTACTGATAACAAACTGGTATCTTGCTGCAGCCCCAATGATCTTAAGGACATAGGTAGGACAGGGTATGTAGGTAGAGATGATATCTTTCTGTAGACCAAGTGGCATAGCTGAAAAACATTAGACAAACCTTTTGGTGCACAGGTAAACGACTGCATAAATTGCACTAATAAACCAGTCTCTCTATGGAACTCAAAGCACTCTACAGAGACAAATGAAATGACTTGGATATTTCTGTGTGATTTGCTCACCTCACCAAAATGTATGAAAACTTTTGTCTCCTACTTCACCAGGACCAAATTTCAGCTGCTGTGCAGTAAGGCTTCATTTCCTATCTCACTGCAATGCCAGGGAGAGAGGAGCGAGACAGAATCTCTTACGTGCAGGGTGACTCCTCTGATAGTACATGAGGAGGGGAAAGGAACACCAGAGTTTATCTTATTGCATCTAAGATGAAAAATGGAAGACAAGAAGGGTAGAGGGAACTAAAAATCAAGACCAAACACAAAAAAAAATCTGAGAGCAAAGTATACTCCTTTCACAGAAATTATGACACAGTTCCTGTGTTTGTACAGGAAATGGTGTCTCTGTTCCCTGTATGTGTCTCCATTCCCTGTCTTATTTGGAATGTTCTTCCAGGTACCTGCTTTTAACACCTCAAGATCTTTGGGGCAGGATGTGCAAGGGGTCATGCTGTACTTTGAGTCCATTTCAGTGCCATCTCACCGTGCCAGGGGTCCCACTGAAGCCAAATGACTGTGGAGCATTTAAACACTACTGTAAGGATAAACAATGGTAAGCAATAATATTATTTCTAACCATAAAGTAATGCTAAGCATCCTTTAATGCTGTCAGACTCAGCTAGGACTCCTGGATCTGTGTATGCCATGGAAGCAAAAACATTCTTGTTCAACAGCTTTGAGAAAACCCCACTAGAAAACACCACAGTTGCACACACGGCAGACGTAACCATTCATAGCCTAACTCAGAATCCACTGAACGGATTGTTCTTGAGACATCTTTTGTTTTTCCTTCCTCAAGAAGGGTGATAAATCAAGCTAAGTTAAAAATTTTATAGCTACAGCTGGTTTTGACTTATGCAAATGCAACATTTCAATCACAGCATATGGGAAAAGCATATTTTTCTCCCTTCCCTCACATAACTCAAAAGCTGATATCCTGATTTCTCTGAAGCTCTTCAGAAATTATTATCTTTGGGTGGAAGCTACATGGCAGGAGGTACAACCCAGCAGGAATTTGTTCAATTGAAAGGCCACTGAGCAAATGAAGAAGATGAAATTGGAGATTTTAACTACTATTTGTTTGCTGGCAAGAACCGTAACCAGTAAATATTTATAAGATACCTCAATTTCAAAATTATGATAATTTATTACCTGGGCTTCTCTCTAACAGAGCATGCCTGAAAAGGTTGCAGTAGATCAGTTAGAGTTTCGTTATTTCTCCAGCTCCTCTGTTGCTCATTGTGCTTAAAGCCACTTTGTGACGGGATTTCTTTGTTGCAGACACAATTCAGAACAACACGAACTGAATTGCTTCCTGATGGAAGTGACTTGTCATTATCTCCTTCTTTTCTTTTCAAACCTCAGCACATCGGAGCATCTGGGAGCACTGGTCTCCAGTGAGGACTGAGTGTGTCCTACCTGCTGCCGCAGGCTGGGCAGTTGTAGATCCAGCTTAGGGAGCACTGGGACTGCAAAAAAGCAGTAGGGGCAGCACACATCCAAAGCTCACTTAACTCCACAGCTTTTTTTGTCTCCTCTCTCTTATTATTTAATTATTCCAAAGTTGTTCTGGAGGAACAAACCCTGCAGCACTGAAGCACATTCAATTACAGGCAGACTAATCCTGAATAAACTTGTGCAAAAACCTTATTTTTGAGAACCTCCTCTACAAGCAAAGCACTGCATACAGCTCTGGTTCCCTCCTCCTGCTCCTGCAGGGAGGTGGGGGGACAGAGGTAGCTGACTGGGAGGGGATAGGTACATCTGACCCTGCATGGAGAGCCTGAACTCCATCCGGCCAGACAGCAGAGCTGCCACCACTGCAGTTCCTCCCCACAGCACTGCTCTCTCGGCTGCTCGCTGTACGAGGGGAAAATCGACAGGATAAGCCTGTTTCTGTAATTATAATGATACGCTTTATCATTCCTTTGCAATCCAACATAAATCCCCCATGTGCTGTGCCAGAGAAAGTGGCCTGTTCTGAGAAAGCCTCCTGGCCACAGTGGAAGGGCCGGTGTTTACGCCGGGAGCGGCAGCGAAGGCTGGAGGGAAGAGTGCAGTGAGAGGAGGGCAGGAGGTCACCAAACATCGGACACGTTCAGGGATTAAGTAGATTATGCACAACTCAGGGAAACCAATCCCCATTCTGCTCCTTCAGCTGCTTGTCTCAGGACATTAGCAAATGGTCTGGGTTTCACCAACCTCACCTTGTGGGCAGTTCTGGATGAGTGAGGCTGAGACTGGGAAGAAGGGTTTATGTCTTTGGTTCTTACTGTTCAACTCTATTTTGACTGGCAATAAATTACTATCATTCTCTCTGTCAAATCTGTTTTTCCCATGACAGTAATTGGTAAGAGATCTCCCTTCTTTTTCTCAACCTACAAGCTTTTCCATCTTATTGTCTCCCCTGTCCTGTCAAGGAGGGGATGAAAGAGCAGTTGGCAGCCAACAATGGTCAGCCCACCACTCTGTTCTCACACTGTCTCTTGGGAGAGTCCAGCTGGAGTAATGGTCCCCCTAGCCCAGCTAGGGGACTAATTGTTTGTGTTTGGCCCTCTGATTGTGAACTCAGAGCTTACCAGGCTGTTGGTACAGGTTAGAGGAGAAAATGCATCTCAGATTTCTTCCACACATCTGATGAAGCGTAACACACAACCAAACTCTGGGACTCCTTCCCTGGGGCTGCTGTTTGTAAACAGCTTCAAATGGAATTTAAACACATGCATAAAGGGTACAGGTATCACTGCCTAGGAACTGTTGTGGTCTGAAGGCAATTATTGGCACAGAAAACGCTGAAACACTGGGAGCAGAAGTTAGGAGCACTGTCTAGAAGGGGGATAGCACATGAGGGAGACTGCTCAGGACCATCCTGCCCTTGCAGCCTGCCTTCTGCATCATATATTGGCCCCTGCTAGCAGCAGGCTGCTGAGCTAGACAGACCTTTGATCCTGCAATTTTATAGCTGATCTTGCAGTCTGGTATTGAACAGGAAGGTTTCCTGTGGCTTTTTGTACATTCCTCCTCTTGAAGCCACAGAGTTCAGTCCATCTAAGATGAGTCTTGGGAGTTTTCTTATTTCTCATCCATAATAATGTAACAGTCCCATTTGGGACATTAAATTCCAAAATAATATCTTCATTTAAAAAAAAAAAAAAAGAAAGGCAATATTGAGCACATGAGACTTTCACTGTTGTACAGGTATGTGTGTGCCAGCTTTCACCAGCTCCACCAGCTCCCCTCCTGTGCCAGTGATCTGTGTCTGTAGGCAGCTGCACACCCATGCCTGAAGTGCTGCCACCATGGGAGTACCTGCTCCTCCACCACACACCTGCTCTAGCATAGGCTCCTGTGCTGCTGTCAGCAGGAACCCCATCTGGCTTCTTATTCCCAGCCCCAGAGCCCTTTCTTCTTTTCTTCTCAGCTTTGGAAATTATCATGGTTGGCCCACGATAATCATTCTGTCCAGCCATTATTTAACTAAGCCAGTGTTAAATTGCCCCTTACAGGTGACTCTCATATCACATTCATGTTTCCCTCTTTGCCACAGTCCTGAGGAATTAGCAACTTGCAAAGGGGCTGATCTGAAAGACCAGCTGATGGTCAGATGGACCAAACAGTCTGTGTTTCAGGGGGGTGGCATCTTGCAGATCCTCTTCCCCCACCACACACCCCAATGGTGCTGAAGTGCTGCTGCCAGAGCCCAAGCCCACCCACTGTATGTCTGGTTGCAGCTTGCTGCTCCAGGGTGTAGAACAAAACTCCCCACCTTTTGCCTTCGTGCTCTTCCCTCTTTCTTTGCTCATTGTTAAGAGAGGGCAGAATTTTCCCCACAATAGTAATGTCTAGCTTTTCACATAAGAGAATAGCTGTATTTACTTGACTTACGAGTATCTTTACTGACAGATTTATCCTTTGCATCATAAAATGCCTATTTGGGCTTTAAAAAGTGCACTGACTGCTTCTTTGAAGCTTGAAGCAACAGACCATTCTCATTTGAAAGATATATTATTACCCCGAAAACTAAATGTATTATTTTATACATCCCAGCCACCCTGATTCTTTGTGCCTAAGGGCCTCTGAGCAAAAGGTGTCATTTGGAGTACACAGCAGAGAAAACTTGGTTGTGTAGGTACTACATTTCTCTGCTCCTTCTGTTCCAGAAGAGCCATATCCACATCTCTGGCTGGGAAGCTGCTGGGTTTTTCCTATCTGATGGCTAAGTTGTATCTGTGTATATGGTAGTGTTATTTTTGGCAGGCACATATTTCACATTCCTAGCATACAGAACAGGAGCTGGCAGCCAGTTGCATTAACTAGCCTCTCATGTTTTGGTTTTTGGCACAAGCCAGGCCCTGGGGGGGACACGTGTGTCAGGGTGAGGCATTGGGGGAAAGCATCCCGGTGTTGTCCTGGAGCAGAGAGGGCTGAGGGGCCAAGGGATTCAGGGAGAAGAGGGGAGGGTGTGGCGAGGCTGGGCAGGCTGGGGCAAAGGTAAGGCTTGGCTTAAGCCAGATGTTTGGCCAGAGTGCTGGGGAGGGGTATGGCTGATGCCGCACTTGAATCCTGCACCCTGCTGCCACCACAGAGACAGCACCTCAGCACGGGGCAGCCCTGCCAGCACAGCCCACAGCCCCGGCACGGGGGATGCCACACAGACACCCCCAGAACCAGCAGATTTCCAGCAGAAGTGATCCACAGACCATGGATCCCTACAGCCACAGAAGGGAGGGAGTGGGGTTCGACACCCTCCGGCTCCAGGCCAGAGTTAGAGGAGAGATGTTGCCAGTGAACTGCTTCTGCCTAATGAACTGCTCCTTTTCTCTGCAGCAGCAGATAAGAGCAATTAAACACTAGATAGCAGATTAATGATTACTGCAACATCATGCTAGCTCATGGTGACAAATCTGTGTAAATATTCACCACAGTGGTAGGCGAGGTGTTCAGGCAGTGATGTGCCCTCTGTGTGGCAAATCATTCAAAGGCAATGCAAAGAGAGAGCGTCTGGTGCTTGTCAGATTCATTAATTATCACTGCAGATGAAACTGGAGGAAAGACCAGCTTACGTGCACTACGTTCCATTTGCCAAAGGTTGTTTTGGGCCCAGCTGCCACCCGGAAAACAAGGCAGGCTCTGGATGTGGAATTTCCACCGTGGGAGGATGCTCGTTTTTGTGGTGTGATGGTGTGGAATAGCAGCTTTCCTTAGAGCTGGCTTGAGTCTTTGTCTTTTTACTGGAAATTATGAGGGGAATTATGTGATGACACATTATACCCATGACCTCCAGCTCTCACCTTCTCTTCTGTTCACCTCTTTCTTGGTATTCTTGGAGACAGCAAGCTGGACTAAGAGTTTTTGGGGTCTGATCCTATCTAAGAATGGCCATTAATAAAGAATGGAATGAAAGAAATGAACTTTGTATCACTTAAATCCAATTTCTGGATTTTGAAGGACTCTGATATACAGCCTTAGTAATGTTTGAGATACCCAGAGGGTAAGACATAACCTGTGCAGTAATTTGTATAAACAGAACTTGATCATGGCTGTTTTTGTATTGCATGCAAAACACCTACAGGCTCCTGGTAAGGCAGAGAAAGAAAGATGATAGCTGGGCTGAGAAAGATCTGGATTCCTGCACTGAAATCTCTGTTTGATCAACAGATTTTACAAGGTAGCTGTTTTCTAAGGGTCAGAATTTTGTGCCTTAAAGAGTGTTTTGGTAGAGTCTGCAAGAAGCTCATGTGACACTACCACACTACTAGCATGGGTGAGAAGTTAACCAATTTTGGTTAACCAATATTGGTTAAAATATTCAAAAATAATTCAAGGGATTTAGCTAAATTCATGTCTGAAAAGTCTCTATGAAATACAACAGTGTCCTGGTGTGCAAAAGATGGTTGTTCAGCACCCTCTGCCACACCAGCTGCTGCAACAACTCACACAGTGGACAGGGTAGCCAAAAGTATGAAGGGTTATTTGGAAATGTAAGCAAAAACTTAAACCAATGCCTCATCAACAGTCACATAAGACAGCTGTGTCTGAACCAACATCACATCCACCTTACAGAACATTTCAGGTACCTGCATTCACATGAACATATCCCTGTAACACAGAATTTAATTAGATTTATTTCTTAACATGTCAGCTCTGTCCTACATCAAAAGCATTTAAGTCTTTGCAATATCTCCAATAGGGTTTGGATCTGCCCTGTGATGAACAGCCCTGAAAACACGCGGTCCTTGAACAGGAGCTGTAATAGTATTTGAAAAGATGGTTGTGCCTCAGAATGAATCATTAACTCCTATAAAATTCATCTGTCACTGTAGTGTTTAAACTCTGGTTTCCCCACCCTCTCCCCACCCTCCCATTTGCACTAATTAGTGTAGGATGAGCTGCTGCCTAAAAATTAAGAATTCTGGAATATTTAATTGATTTTAGTCCCTGTAAGTGCCACACCTGGTGAATCAGTAGCAAAGACCCATGCAAGCATGGCTCATTTATGGTGCCCTCCAAGCCAGGGATCCCGGGGTGGGAGTGGCAGCCCTGCCAGGTCTGGGGTGCTGCTCGGCTGCCCCAGTTCAATCCAGCCCCACCTCATCCTCTTCCCGCTCCCCGGACCTGCCACAGCTCTCCCTGTGCACACAAAGTCACTGCAGGGATGAGTTACCTGAGCAGTAATGGCCTCCTGGACATACGAGGTGTTTCAGTGTGTGGTAACTTTCCAAACTCTGCTTCTTAGGATGCGGAAGTTGCCAGGGATTATGAAGTTTTACTCTTAAAAGTGACATAATGTGGAATCACGCTTATTGCACCCTGGCGGCTCTCCCCTAAAAGTGCTCAGCCGGTCTATAAAGACGTGAGCTCTTTTTCACTCATCGGCTCTGAAAATTTACCTTGGGTTCCTGCTTTATCATCCATAATTTGTTTTAAAGGCTCCACTGGGCCAGTCGTTACCGGGAGCCTTATCCAGGAGCGCAGAGCACATAAAGCCCCGCGGAGCCCCCTCCCAGCAGCCGCGGGGGCTGCGAGCGCCTCTCCCTTTGACAGCCAGAGCCCCCAAACGCCTGATGCTTTTCCTGCTGTGCACGCCTCGGCGCTACTCCGTCTGTCACACCCCAGCACTTATTCGGGATTTGCAGTAATTATTTGTAATTAGGGACCTCTCTCCCAGCTCTGCGCTGTGCGAGCGGAGCAGCCCCAGCTCGCACGGGCACGGGGAACCGAGCGCGACCGAGGACGAGCGCGGGAGAGGAGGATGCTGAGCACGCCGTGTTAACCCCGTTCAGTCCTCATTTCTAGCGGGGTAAATGGACCCCGAAGCCCCGTTGTTGAGAGAACTGCAGGCTGAGGTAACAGCACACACGTTTCGCAGTGTAGAGCTGAGCACTTGCTGGTTGCCTCCCAGGGATTCGAGAGCAGGAGCATGCAGAAATGGGCACAGTGGAAATGCCGCGTGAATCACACTTGTTCTTGTGTTTGTATTGTGTGTTCGGCACTTGGTTCAAGCTCTCTGCAGACCTAAGCCCAACAAAGCCAACGGAGCAAAGAATTTGGCTATTTTATTTCATTTAAATTCCTGTCAGGGCTCTTCGCTTGCCTCCTCGACGTCCCCTGTCCCTTTGCTGGGACAGCTGCTTAGCTGGGCTGACGGGGCACAGGGCTAAGAGGGCAGCCCCAATTAACTGTGCAGTGATCAGTTCTTCTGTCTTAAAATCCCACACGCTTCCAAATTAATTTAGAATAGATTCAATCATAGTCATTTACAAGGTCTGCTGCTGGGCGCTGCAAGGAGCAATTTGCTGGTGGGATTCTCATTCTTTGCAATGGCAAATTGCCTAAGTTCACCATGCCATTTTCCACAGGAATAAAAAGCTGGAATCTAGACCTGTTGTGGTTAAACACTAAATATGTGTGTCTGTTTACATTAAAGCATACTTATGGTACTGAGATGAGGTCAGGGGGCTAATGTCAGACAAGGTCATGGAAGAGCTGCTTCATTTTCCTTTATCTACAGCTAGGGAGGAGCAGGCATAAACACTCAGAGGAATGTGTCTTGTAGCACAGCAACCTTCCCAAAAGTCCTTACTCATATCTCCATTTCCTTAAGCTGTGACTGTCCACAAAACAAAGGCACACACAGCTCAGTGTGTCCTCTCTCCTTTTTCTCTTGTTGCACCACTGTCTTCAGTAAATCCAAGGCTGAATGCCCATGTGTGTGCTTTGATTGCAGATGCCTTGTGCTCGGCCCTATAAAAGAGAAGTGCCCTCTTCAGCCAAGCTTTCTTCTTTATGGCCTGCTCAAGTATCAGTTCTGCTCTGCCATGTCCAGCCAGTTTGACAAGCTTGGATCACCCCTGTGGTATGAAACAATTCCAAAATAGAAACATCTACCTTGTGAAATCGTATGATCTCCTTGCCACAGCCCTTATTGTTCAATTCCCCTGCTGCCTTTTGCTCCTTCAGGTTCTTTCAGCACGTGATTTCTAGAGTAAACAATCCCTTTTTTTTTTTCTGTTTTATTTTAGAGCCAGTTGCTGGCAAAGCTCTAGTTCAGGAAGTAGAACTTCTCTGGACATCAACCAGCAAGAAACAAGTGCACTGGAATTGCCTTTTCAGACTAATAATTATAATATAATTTCTATTATGTCATCTGCCACGTAGCTACTGAAGTAAGGAAAAATTGTTCATCTTTTATTAAGCAGAAAGATTATTAAGCAGTATTAGATAAGGCAGGAAATGTTTCTTTCTTCATGGTCCTGACTCCTTTCCTCACATCTGGAGCATTTGATGGGCTGCAGGTGGTGGCTGGAGGCTGCTGTGGTGCCCAGCAATGCTGTGGGTCATCTCTGGCAGTTGCTGTGCACGGGAAATCATCATTGCCTTGGTGTGTGGACAGTGAAACTGGGCTCAGGTTTAGGGCTTCTCTCTTACAATGGCTTCAAAGGATTTGCATCCACTTGGCTGAAAAAACAGCCAAGGGTGACTGGGTGAATGTAAATGAGGCGACTCCTCATCCTGTATTTCTTTATCTGAGGAGCAGTTTATAAATTCAAGGTAAGTATATCTTTCCACCAGCTTTGCACATTTCTGCTCTCTCAGGGTGAATAAATTTTTTTGATGGGTGAGTTAAAACATCATTATTTTTTTCATTATCATTGTCATCAGTATAAATGGCAGAGGTGTAGGGTTTTTGCCCAAGCTTTTAAATTTTCATGACAATTTTACTAAGCTGTTTTATACGTTATTAAACACACCTGTGATTTGTTTCAACCTATACCTTAATGTGATGTTTTAAGTGAGTGTTCCCAGAAGAGGGCAAAGGTATCCTGTACACTGGGCTCCTCTGCTGCTGGGTGCCAGGTCTGGGGCCCACAGAGAGGGATGGCCAGGGTGCCAAGGGTGCTTATTTTTTTCACTGAGCTTTTTCTTTTGAGATTTTTTTGAAAATCCCAGCCTAGGGGATTAACAGTGTTGATGGTTCTTGAGAATCAGGACATTGGTTTTGCTAAGGCTCAAAAGCAATGGTTTTGTGAAAACAGTATCTGTGCAGGTTTCTGCTGGGAAAAGAAAAAAAAGGCTGCAGATCGAAGTCCTCGTTTACCCAAACACAGAAATAATTCCTTCTTGTGGCCATTTCTAGAAACCGAGGTCAATGCTTGTACTTATTTTTTGAACAAGACTTTTTAATGAGGTTTTACACTCAGCTACTTTTTGTAAACCACTGAAAGAGAGCAGGGCCACCCAGATTTCAGCTCAACTCACACCGTGATGTTTGACTGTGGGAGGAGCTGGACGGCCCCCGCTCCTGAGTGGAGGTCTATTTTCATGGGTTTAAACTGTTCTCAGTGCTTTATTGGCCAAATTTCCTGGTAAAATACTGATTTCTGTAATTTGCAGTGAGGTTTGGCTGACCAAACCCTGAACCATACAGTTATCTGTTGCCAGTTTATAACAGCTACAGATCTGCCTCTCTACATTAATCCAACCACACTTTCCAAATGTTGGTAAGTGCTAAGTCTGTAACCAATATATGTGGGGCTTTGCTGGGATCTAATATCTTCTTATTTCCAAAGGAAAATCTGTGACTATAAATTTAGATTCCCACTTTCCAAAATTTGTCACCCATAATAAATCAGATCTTTTGACTATTGTCATGTAAAAAATGTCATCTTGTATGTACAAATTACTTCTCCTTCTCTTCTCCCCAGCCCCTCAGATTTCACATAAAGGACCAAATCCTGAGCATTTTTCTCAACTCTTGCTGTAGTTAATGGGAGTTTTTCCTGTCAAAAAACTTTCTGAAGTGTCCAGGGACTATGGGATTAGATTTCAATTGCCTTCTGAGGGCAGGATAATGCATCACACTAGAGGCAGATGCTGGCCTCCTAGTCTAACTGGACGTGTTTCCAGTATAAATATAGAAGCTTCCCCTTACTCACCCCAAGAATTGTTTAATTTCCACTGAATTCCTCTTCCTTTCCCTGTGTATTTTTGTACTAGGCACTCAACACGTGTGTTACTGTGTCTTTACAAAAAGTGCCGGTTTTCTATCAGACTATTCCACTCCCCTTCACCTCAATAATTTCATGTTTTTCTGATAAGGGATTTCAGGCATAAAGGTTTTTTCCTCTCTTTTTATGCTGTACACTATGGTGTGTCCGCCAGGCCCTTCAGATCTCAGGCACACCATTAGAAAAACCTAACACTCCGTATCCCAAATGGGTCACTTCCCAAGTCTAGAGCTGAAATCCTTTTAGCTAATACTGTTCAGGTGACTTAGTACTAAATTATATTTTAGAAAGATATGGTCTGCCCTTTACTTTTTCATGGGGCTACCATTCAGTCAGTTTTAAAGCCGTAATTCTTTTTCAGGGTTGCCATGGAAACAAGTTAGTGTTCCACTGCTGCCTTGTGAAAACGAGAAGAGTGCTCATACATCATTTTACTGCTCCTGGGTCGTTATGCAGTGTTGCTGTTCTGGGCTTCTCCTCTCCCACGCACACGTTAGCAGGAGCAGAGCCTCATGCTGGTTTAGCTCTTCTCACCATAAGTCAATTAGTTCAACCAAAGTAATATTTAAACTGTGGATGCTCCATTCGTTTCTTGCTCCTGGTGCTGTTAGCACCAATCAATAGAGGCTCCAGTTTTGGGATTCTCAGCCTTTGAAGAACAGCTTTGCTGAAACCTGGGCTTTATAGCCTGTAGTGAGGGGATTGTACTTCATATCACGGTTACACCCACACGTGTGATATTGGCATTAAAACCTGATTCCTGGCAGGGATAAATATCCTCAGCATAAACAACACGCCTTCCAGACAGGACAAGCACATCAGCACCAGAGAGATGATAAGCCCGGTGGCAAACAGCCCGTTGACCTGGTTGGCCATCACAACAGCAGCTTAGAGAGTGATCAAAGTTAGGAGTCTTGCCTTAACTCTTCAAAATCTGACTATGCTTTGATAAGAAGCTTTACCAAACACAAAACACAACAAAGAAAACCCCTGAGGTGTCTCCACTGACTGTCTATGTGTGGACTAGACATATCTGTAGTCTATATATGCCTTTTAGAAAGAGATCTCTAAATACACAGGTTAAATATGTAATCCTGATAGTCCATTTATCTTCTTATAATCTGACTAACACCACAGCATTTCAGTTCTTCAAGTGGTGTGGTTAACACCCATCATATCATATTTTTTTAACATTCTCTCAGAAAAAAAATTTATACAGAGGAATATTTTGCAATTCGGATATTTTATTTCTTCTTAATATACTGCCATCAACTTTTTTTGAGAAAGGCAAGGTCAGAAAAAGATTGTTGTGGTTTTAAGATTTCATGCCACAGACTGATGTCTCTTGAAGCCTGATGTTTCCTCAGAAAACTTCCAAGAAAATACCTGATTAAAATCCTTTTTATGTATTGCTAAAGCTCTGTTACCCGTTTAAGATGACAAAAAATTATTTTGGGTGCAGTTGTGATGTTACAATTTTACTAGTGTTGGTTAGGACTGCAATTAAGGTAAGAATAGAGGTTATTTATAGGGAAAGGTTCCACATTTAATGCCCAGGCTTCAAAGCACTATTGAATGTAGACAACACACAGCCAAATAAGGCTCTTTCCTGTGCCTCTGAGGCAAAGCACCATCAATGAGATGTATTAAGATCTTATCCTATCATCTTACCGTTAAATTGATGGCTTTCATTTCACTGATTGATGGTGATCAGATGTGAGGCACCCCTACTAAACACTGCTTTAGCAAAAGTGAGATCACTGCCTTTTCAAAAAGTGATTAACAAATGAAAGGCACGCTGTGGAAGCGTGGCCCTGTGCTATAGTACAGCCTCAAAGCTCCACCGAATATGGCTCAGATTAGGACGGTGCATCTTCTTTTCTATTTCATTTTGTATGTCCCCTGGATCTGTATCTTGCTCGTTGTAACACACAGAGAATTGGGGTCAAGGGAATTTTTCCCACAGAAAACATTTTTTCAATTTCTACTGTTTTCCTTCCACCCCTAAAATCTATTAGGACTTTTTCAGCAGCAGATGTGCGCTCAGATGTGCCCAAGCAACCTGCCTGCCTTCCTGCCATCAGGGCTGTGTTCAGCCAAAGAGAGTTTTGCCAGGCAGTGGGAAGTGACACCTTTCTGCCAGCCAGACTGGGAGCAGTTTTGCTCCCTTAGGTGCAGTCACCAACACCTCCAGCACTGCTCTCCCACTCAGGGCAGTTTGTGCTGCCCTGCCTGCAGCGTGCAGATGTGGTCACTCCCAGGCAATCTGCATCAGGAGATCTGGGAAAAGGAACAGCACTGTCAGGTGGAGAAGTAGGTCTGTATGTCATAAATATTCGTCTTTCTTTTCTGCATATCTTCCTCCACAATTGGTGACTTGATCACCATGATTCCTCAGAGTACCAACACCCCTCTCGCTAGCTCACCCACACTGGCAGACAGGAGACAAGCACAGGGCCTGGTGCTCACTGAACCACCTCATCTCCCTTTTTTCATTCCCTGATATCCAGCAGGACGCTGCCAAGGCTAAGACTGCTTGGAAGGCACACTGACCTCAGCAAACACAAGATGCTAACCCTCTTGAAAACTGCTATGCTTTACAATCAAGTGCTAAATATACTCAGAATGCTTTTCTCTTATAGCACTAAGACCCAAACACTCTGACCCAAACACTCCTCTGATACCACGGACTGTACATTTGGTAAACATCAGAGCTTGTGTAAGATGAACAGGCTGATGGCTGCATCATATAGATGCTGTATTGTTAGACTTTGCTGAATGATACAGAGTTGTCCAAGCCAGTCTTGGACCCAAGTAGAGCAAGGCTGCACACAAAACAACCAGGCAGCCAAAAACCTTGGAAAGGGGCACCACCAGTCCATCCAAGCTGCAGAGTGAAGTTTGCCTGCTTCTATGAGTAAACTCGACCCTTATAGAAAGTGACTACCTTCATTTTATGATTGTAATGCACTAATAGCAACTCTTGGTATAACCTGCAGGGCTGGAAATAATGAGGGAACTGAATACAATACTCCCAGGGCATGGGCTTAAAGTGATAACTATTCAAGCGTAGCCTTTGACTAATGCAGTTGCTCTTGCGCATCAAATAATGTCAGAAATGCCACACTTCATAAGAAAGGGCTATAAAACTTCATTGTGATCCTTCAGCCCAGAAATCCACGCTCAAAAGGCTAAAAAGGTTTTAAATCTGCTGTATTACATATAGGGAAATGGACACAGGAATTAAAGATATTCCAGGTCACCTGCATTACATTAAAAATGTGTTCTCCCTGATCAGTGTTTTTACTCTGCCGTGTCTACACATGTTGGTTTTCTTTATCTCTTCAGTTTTGTTTCTGCAGCATTATATTAGCCAGATAAGGTTACTGGAGGGCAGCCAATAGGGTGATACTTGGAAAACAGCATGGATGCCTCTTAAAGCATTTGAATCTTTTGCTCCAAGCAAGCATCTTGCAGCAGTGAATCTGATCCATCATGAGTTGAGCCATGTTGGCAGCCAGGATAGCAACAGCTGAAGAAAATGCAAGCACAAGCATTTTCTGCTCAGCTATGGACTAGGACATTGGAATGAGTCCTCAGAGCTGATTCTTGTGAGGAAAGAAAACTGCTTTTGTTGTGCTTTCCGGGACAATTCATATGATAATGATGATTGTAACAGAAATAATCATTAAAAGGAAGAAAATCCATCTCAAGCATGGGCACAAGTAGTGCATATGTTCACCTGGTGTTTGAGCACGCAGCACAAAGTCCCACTGTCACTTGCTATAGACCAGCCAAAACCAAAAGCAGCTGCTGACTGTGCCTGCAGAGTGAGGCAGGTGCTTCTGAGGGCACGTTGGCCAGTCAGGGAGTTTAACAAGATACTGCAGCCTCTGTTCCAGGTAAATGGTCTTGAATTCACTTAAACTGCAGGACCATGATTTTTATCGTTTGTAAAAAACTATTCTGGTCTCTCATTTTTTTTCTCAGAGCTGGTAGTTGGTATTACAAAACCATTCATGATTGGTAGTTCAGATAAATGAATTTCCCTGTTTACCAAAACTCAGAGGTGCCTACCAGTCTAAAATAAAGAGTGTCTTTTTATTCTGTTAAGTAAGCTCAGACAAGCTGTTGTTTGCAAGTTTGCTGCCACTGTGCAAGCAGCACTTCCCAAAATGATGGTAGAGCACATTTAGAGCTAACCTGGCAGGCAGGCACCCTGAAGTCCTTGCTCTGCACAAAGCTCCTCTCCTGCCCATACAGCACCAGCCAAACGGGACCTCAGCCCAGGTGAACTCTTCAGTAGCAAATCAAACTCATTCCTTGATTCTGTATCTACTTCCTCTCATGGTTTTTCAGAACTACAATAGCATTTTCCAGAATGCCACGAATTTCCAGCAGTTGCATCAGAAATATCCAGTTTTCCCTACAGATGGAATTGGCAAGCTCTTATTCTACCTTAATGTCTGGCTTCTGTTGACTTGTTAATGCCTTTTGTCCTGATCATACAATGCATCCTATTCAGCAACACCTCAAGTAGTCAGATCCAAAATGCTTTCTATTTACAGTGACCCTCTGAGGATGTTTTGCAGTAACTTAAAGCAAACAAACAAACCTGTTTGTTTGCTCCTTTCTGCAAGTTGTTGTCTACTGCAAACAATCCTTAACCTCTTCTTCCCTCCCCAAAAGGTAACCACAGTTTGCTGCAGTTCCGGCTCCTGCTACCATTGGTAAACACTGTGTCTTACTAAATCACTGTTCCCAAAAGGCATTTCCCACACTTATTCATGCTCCATAGGATCAAGTCAGAGGATTCTCCTGCTTGTTTCTGAGGAGAGTCTTCTGATGCTTCTTTATTACTCTGCTGCCATAACAGGATGCTGAAGTCGCAAGGACTGTGTCTCACCTCTCACTTACCCAATGTGATGGGGGTTCTTGCAGCCATTCACAGGAGCAGGTGACAGGCAGGACCCCACCCACCACCCTCTCAGTGCTCACTGCCATCCAATGCCCAGGGCAGAGCTGGTCCTGCTGTCAGGAGCCCCAGCTCTGCCCTTTGGTAGCTTTTGCCAGTCCCAGATTGTCCCAAGGAGTGTGCTGGTGCTGCAGGACATGCAGAGGATATGTTTCAGTGTGCATGTTTTGTTGTTTTATGAGCTATTTATTGCAAAATAAGTATTTCACAAGAGTGATTTCAAAAGGAAAAAAAAATCCTTTTTACCTCCAAACATATTCCATTCCCAACCTGAATGTTTACCAGTGCTGTCAGACCTTCCACCCTCCTCTCCTCTGTCTCCCCTGCATCCCACTCTGGGTGTGAAATTTCAGCAAACCCCACACAGCATTTTGCAGGGCATTTTCATTCTGGTTATCCTTTGACAAAATAACAGATCCTTCAGCTTTCTCCATGGATCCCCATCCAGCCCCTGGAGATGGGCAAGGCTCTGCCTGGGAGGTTGGGGCCAGCTGTGAGGAACTGCAGGGATCCAGTGGATGTCAGGAGTCTAAATCTTGTTTTCACCTCTCACTCCTCTACAATTTTTTCCTGGAAAATATTCAATACTGAGGCAATGGTCTGCTCTCCTATTTATTACCCTTGGCTCTTCTCTGTTACATAAACCATCTAATTTTCAAAGTCATCTTCCAACATAGACAGAGAGACATAGACAAGCTGGGCAAGAAAATATTCTGGGCAACATTTCAAAGCAATGGCAAGGCTTCTTGATGGCAAAAAAGTAAAGGTAGTCTCTCTTTTTCTTCCATCCAGTGCCCATTGTTCGTTTTCCTATATAATACAAAAGACAATTTATTTTACCACTAATAGCATCAGAAGCGAATTAAGCAAAAAAGCAACAGTGGTATCTTTCAAGGGCTGTTCTTCTCAGAATTATTAACCCATGTGGGCAGTAGAGTGACTCAAATTCATGCTTTTCCAACATTTGCTGGAGTTTACCCTGGACCATTGCTACAGAGACAGGGTTCTTTATATATATATACAGAGCTCCATGTATATATATAGAGAGAGAGAGGGAGAGAGATAAACTTTGTAAAGTTTTCTGAGTGAAATAAAACCAAATACTCCCTAAGAGCCAAAAGCAGAAATCTCATTTCAAACTTTCCCTTCAGGACAGTGGGTTAAAACAATCCAGATGGTCACCTCCTGGGTATTAATACACTTGTTCATCTGAAGAGCTACTAAGCTGCAAATAAGGGGGCTAAAGCTCTTGAAACAGCTACCTTTCAAACACTGTTTCTTATTATTGCTGCTTTCTTTTATTATTGGTGATGTCTTGGCATGTAGGAGGTGTCACCACAGAGAGGGTCCCACTGGGGACAATTCCTTTGCAGGCACAGACATTCTATCAGGGGGGTGACTCAGGTGTTGCATTTCCAAGCTCGAGTAAAACTGACACCAAGAGTGTGGAGTCAGCATGGTGGAGGAAAGAGAATGACAGAAAACTTCAACCTTTAATCTCAAAGGACCACGTTATGCAATATTAACTCTTAAAGACCCAGTAGGGGAAAAACTATTAGGAAAATGATTGACTAGGAGGCTGCAGCCAGAAGAGCTTTCAAAGCATCCAACCTGGGCCAGAGACTGGAAAAATAATATCTGTATGCCCCAGGAAATGGAGTAGAAAACATATTTATTTGCCATGTGGCTCTTTCTTCCACTGGCTTTTCTTTTATACCATCAAATATGTATGGCTTTGTAAAAAATTAGTGTGCGTCTGTATGGGCATTTACCAAAAAAAGTCTTATTTTAAGGAAAAAAAATCATTCCAGACTATTACTGGACTGAGTGCAGTCATTAAGCATTATACACTGATAGCTTATTGTTCACTTCTGTGATAATTTTACTTCCAATTATATCTGGGTAATGAATAAAGACAGTTTAGACTTTAACCTATTTTCAGAAACCAGAGTTCTATCAACATGCAGTTATTTATGCTAATGAAAATAATGATCTTTTTATAGTGCTTGTCACTGAAATGGAATGATGTCCTGCCAACTGTGCATGTTTGCCAGTGGCTACAAATTAATCAGCTAAACTGGAGTGGTAATTGGAGTAGAGACAAGTCAAGGGGCAGCCAGGCCAGCTCTGGCAGAAAAGCTTTTGAAGATGAATACCCTGTTCAGCTCACAAAACAAAAGAACTTGTTTATATAATGCTGTTGTTTAATTAAATCTAAGCAGCTGTTTCATTAAGAGGTCTCTGAAGATAAATGTGAAGGTGATGGGCAGGGGAATCAAATTGTGATGATGATTGTGTTATACAGGATTATGCTGCACATTTAACTCACACCTGCCTAATGAAATTATTTCATAGAGCTCCTGATTATAAACTGCAGACAGACACCTGAGTGTAACCCCTGGCCCTGAGCACACACAGGGACCACATTTGGAGGGGTTGGCTGCAGAGTTCAGAGTTTAACTGAGCTCATACAAAGCTCTACCTCGGTGGTCCACAAGTGACTGCCCACCACAGATGTCCCTGTGTACACACAGTGACCACACAGGTGACACCCTCAGCATCCTCCCTTGGTTTGTTCTGGCTCCCTGTTGTAAACTGTAGGAGTAATTCACACAAGCTTGTGCCTTGCTTTGCTCCAACAGCCTTTTTTTTTTTCAGTCCTTTCTTTTTTTCACCTTTTTAACTTCTTGCCAGTTTCTCTGCTGCAGTTGTATATTTTACCTTGTAGGCACAACCAGCACTTGCCCTGAGCAAGACCTGTAACTGTGCTGGACATTTCTCTCCCATCAGAGGTGGATTCCCCCTGTCAGCTGCAGCACTGTGGCTGGGGAGAAGCTTGCAGGGAATCCTGATTGTCCCATAACATGCTGCAGGAGAGGGACAGGTGAAACCTCTGGAAGTACATGCTCCATGGGCTGAAAACCACTCTGTTCTCCTTGAAGCTGACCCAGTCTGGAAAATTCTGTCTGTTCCCTGCTCTGCTTCCCACCCTGAGCTTGTGCCAAGAGCTAAAGCAATTACATGGGGAGTGTTCCTTAGCTGCAGGCTCAGAAGCTGTGGTTGGTTGGGTAGGAATGAGCAGCCATGGACAGGAGCCTGGAAATGTCTCGGGAATAGTAGGAAATTGATAATTATTCATGCATATGACATTTAAAGATACATTTTTAACCTCCACGGTTGCAAAGGAAAAACTTGAAAACATGACACTAATCTACTGTAAGGACTCAGAAACCATAAGGCAGGGAAAAAATACACCAGATTTTCACTTTTGTAAAGCATCCTGTGATTTTCTGTGTTGACTTTGTGGTAACACAAAATTCAGAATTTTGCCAACAAAGGAGTTTGGGATCTGGATGCTGAAGGCTTCCCTTGTTTTTTGGTCCAGGCTGCTGCAGCTCAGATCTTGTCAGGGGCTCCAGACTCCCTGCCTTGAGAGACATGGGTGGCAAGGAACTGCCCTGACACACTGGTCCTTGTGGGCTCTGATACAGAGATCTTGCACACATTTAACAAGTATTTTGAAAGGAGTTTCATAGTCCCATTGGTAAAAAGAGCACATTTTGTTGAAGAGTCTGGTCTTGTAATTATGAGATCCTTAAGCATTCTTGCATAATAATAATAATAGTATATATATGCATAATAATAATAATTATATATATGTGCATAATAATAATAATAACAACAAGAACAACCTGGCACTGGCTGAAAAAGTTTTCACAAAGATTTAAATTTCATCCAGAAAATGTATTTTATAACAGTCAAAGCCCATTATGAGAGTATTTCTTTTGGATGTCCTTCTTTTATTCTGTTCCAACTCAAAGAATATTTCCTCAATGATAGATGTGGAAGCATTTTGCTTAAAGATGAAAAATAAATTTCCAAATTTTAATTTTCCAATGAAATGCATTACAAGCAGTTTACCTACTGCGAATCATGCAGCCATTTCCCTCTGACAAAATGCTTACTTGAGAAAGTTATCCTATCCAGATTCAATAGGATCTTTGTTTGTCCTTCATTCCTATTTAGGAAGTTTCTATAGCCCTGCTAAGAACAGCCACTGTTGTGTGTTGTTAAAGGCAGAGGCCACGTTGTATCCCAGAAAACACCGCAAGGCATTCCCTTGGGAATATCTTCCTTTTTTTAATAGGTCAACAATTTTGATCTGTGCTAAATGGGAGCACGAGTGGAAAAAGGAGCGCTATTTAAAGAAT
Source organism: Pseudopipra pipra (assembly GCF_036250125.1). Classification (NCBI taxonomy): domain Eukaryota; kingdom Metazoa; phylum Chordata; class Aves; order Passeriformes; family Pipridae; genus Pseudopipra; species Pseudopipra pipra. The sequence continues at coordinate 5,135,332 of NC_087564.1, forward strand.
GTTTAACGTGCTATTGACAAGTCATTTTTCATCAGAGATCACCAGGTGTCTTTGTGCTGTTAGAACGCAAATCCTGTTCCTCTTGCCATATAATACCACTTCTAGTCCTAGAGGGTGTTTTGTGATCCTTAAGCTCAGCTGCCTTCCCTCAGTGTCTCGGGATGGAGCACAGCAGGTACCCTGCACTGGCAGGGGCAGGTGTGATTCTGCTGTGCTTTGTGGCCATGAAGGTGAACTTCTGAAGGATCCGGCCCTATTTGAGTAAAGCACTGTACTGTGTCCTATTAAACTGGCACCCCTGACTGCTCCCGTGAGCTTGGCCCTGTGGAATTTTCAATAAAATGTAATTATTTTATAAGGTGTGTAAAGAGCTTATCCAAGGCACATGCTCATTAAGCTCTTTCAGTTGTCATTAACATCAACCCCCTAAAGGACAACAATGGCAATAATGCGATATGGGGCTGAAAACGGTGGCATTTCATAAGAGAGCACAATGGAGTGATTTAAAAACACTGAGCCTCTCTCAGCCTTCTGCTAGAGCCAGGAGAACATGGATGCTTGGAATTACTTACTGATTCTTATATTACACTTGGACTAATATGGAAGCTTGGTGTTTAATTGGAATGAATCTAGCATTCCAGATGGATTTTACAGTGATACACAAGAATGAGTTACAATTCCAGATCAATATTAAGAAGAAAGTGAAAGATGTTCTGTTTCAAACAGCAGAATGAGCCACCATCATGCAAGGGGCCTTTGGTGGCCCTTCAACAGCAGAAGGGTTGGGGAGCAGCTCTGCATGTGCAAGGCATATGAAAATCCCCAGTGGATTCAGCAGGGAGCTGGAAGGGTGAGTACACATGAAGGACTGACGTGTTCCCATTTGTTCTTCACCACAGGTGACATTTAACAGGCTGTTCTGGATTTGCACTGCAGTAACTGGGACCAAATTCAGTTCTTTAGGCTTCTGAGCATCATGATGGTCCCCAAATCATCATGGCCCAGAGTTGTCACAGCTGTCCCCTGTCAGCATTCAGAGACCAGAATGAGGTCCTGAATCTTTTCTTCTTCCACTTTTGGACTGCAGTCTTTCAGCTTGGTCTCTTTTGTCATTCCAGCAAGGCATCATGGGTTTTATGTCCTCCTGACCAAACTGTTCTCACCCACTTAAAACACTGCATTCAGAAAAAAACAGGTTAATTCTTCCCTGACCCAGAATTTGTAAACAGTAAGACTCTCTGAAGGCTTCCCAATTAATTGGGTACTTCAGAGGGAAAACAAAACTCATGCACACTTCATTTCCTTGCAGTTCTACAACTGGAGCAGCCCATCACAGTGTCCATAGCCTGAGCCCTGCTGCTCTCCCTCTGCCTGAGCAGCTGCACCAGGCACACCTGGCAGTCCCAAACCTGACTGCCTCCTCTTCACAGGTGACAGGAAAGGCACTCTGACTCCTGTATTCACAACCTAGGCTTCCTCACTTGCCAAATACACCTGACAGACCCACCAGGTATCCAAATCCCCACCTCACCTGGCTGCTCAAAGGACAGTCCCTGTAAAAGCAGGTTCAGACAGCTCAGGAAGATCTACAGAAGACTGTGCCCCTGTGAAGGAGAAATGTTCTGTCTGCTTGAGGATTGATCTCCAAGCCTGCTGGGATGCTGTGTACAACGAGAGCTCACTGGCCATCAGCCACATCTGTGCTGCAGCTTTGACCATTACTTGAAGAGCAGAGGCCAAGGGACAGAGCTCAGTCTGTAGGGACAGCTCTCTGGGTATTACAAGTTTAACAGAAGTCTGGACATGTTTTATAAAAAGATGAGGAAGGAATAGAGAAGGCAGAGGAGGACTGCTAGAAGTGGTTGATAGCTGACAGTTGAGCCAGAGAGGAACATGTAAACCACAGTAGCAAGCCCTGCTCAAATCGTACCCAGTGGTGCTGTCCTCCCTGCCTGGCACCTCCAGCAGCACCCAAGAGATCTGCAGACACCATTACCTGCAGCCTCTGGGGAGCAGTGGCTCAGGAGCTCAGCACTCACCTGGCCTCTCTCTCTCTGCCCCTCACCCTCTCCCATCAGGATCAGCAGCACAGTTCCTCCTGGGCATCACAAGGAGGTGGCTGCCAGTGAGCACACAGTAAGGGGCTGGGCTAATAACAAAGGTGGGAAGAACATATGCTTTCCTCAGCTCTAGCAGTGCTGAGGAGCCCTTTTCCCATGATTGATGGGTTTTGTGCACCAGGGCCCGCCCAGCCCAGATGGAGAAGCAGCACTATTTCCCCCACTGCCTCGTCTCCTTCCTTGCCCAGCAGAGGCTGAGCACAAAAGCCACTCATCAAGTTAAAAGCCAGCCTGCAGTGCCAGAGGAGGGGCTGGCAAGAATCATGTAAGATTAAATTCAGCAACGGGAAGGGACAAGTAATGAGGGTCAGGAGTTGAACTGATGGGTCTCTACCCATTTGGCCGCTCCAAGGGTGGCCTCTTTTTTTTATTTTCTCTGGTGTATCTTTAGTATCCTCCTTCCTCCATGATACAAATCAGTGATTCCTGCTTGAGTACTCAGCTCCTGTAAGATTTCCGAGCAGAGCTGAAGGCTACAAGGTTACTGAACAACAAGCAGAACCTGCTTTATTGCCAAGCATTTAATATCCTGTTTCCAGCAGTGGAGGCCTAGAGGAAAAGTATGGCATGAGACTTCTCCCAGCATATTCACTGTGCCTCTGGCATAAAGGTGAGGAGAGGAGGTAGGTTCAGAGCCATCAAATAAGAAGACATCCTTCTCATATTAGTCCCTTTCTCAAATAAACATGCACCTGAAAAGCCTTTCACAGTCAAAAAAGGCCAAAAGTGTTTTCAGTTATGTCCCTCACTCCCAATCTGACCTCTTGCACACTAATTGCATATTTGCAGTATTGGATAGTAAGTGCAATGGGACAAAGAACTAGTAGGCTCAGAGTTGTCCACAAAATACCTAAAGATTTGGACCACTTTAAAAATAAATTATAAATATATTGTGTGAAACAAAGGAGGTTTCTATTTTAATTTGTTTTTCAACCTTTTGCTTCTGTTTTTTATTAAGCTCTTTGCTCTAAGATGGAATGTCTTCCTATTGAAATTACTCCTTGTCATTTGTAAAATGTTCTGTCTAGCAAGGAAGGTCTTTTGCCCGTGACCTTCAAAATAGAGGTCATGTTGTTCAAAAATTATTTTAACTGTATTACTTCTAGGCTGTGTTCAGGTTTGTAATATTGAAAAGCTATGTTTAGTGCATATTCACCCCAGCACACCTGTAGCTTCATATTGCATATCAGCATTACTACAAAATCCACTGTGAGTGTTTTAGGACAGGGGTTTGTGAGGATCTGAGTGAAAAAACTGCCTGTGGTAGAGAGCCTGTACACTGAGGAATAAATATTTAAAGACGACTGTGGAGCAGATTTTGTGACACCATGGATTAGCAGCAGCTCGTGGTCCCTATAGCTCATTTCCTGCTGTGATGCCTCTCAGGATGCTCCTGCTCTGCTGCTTCCTGGTGCCAAACCAGCACCGATGGGCCTCACACCCCGGACACGTGAAGCCCCTCTGGGGGTCTCCTCCCTGCAGTGCCAGGGGCAGCTGGACCCTCAGCCAGGGGCTCCCCATCCAGGCTGGCACTGTCCCCTCACTGCCCACACATGGCTCTGGGACACCTCACTTCTCCCAAGTCCCCAGCCTTGTGGTTGTCATAACCATTCCCCAAGTCATTTCCCCGTGTGCAGCGATCGGATATGGCTCTGGTTCAACAAGGTATTTAACCATCTGCTGAACTAATCAGTTCCTTCAGCTGGAATTTGCAGACTGTGATGCAGAGAAAACAGCATCCATTGCACCCCACAACAAATAACATCAAACCTTCCCAAGTGAGAACTTGCCAAGTTCAAAGGGAATTTTGTGTCCCCTCTGGGGCAGACACCTGGTCAGCAGCAAAGCCTCCTGTAACACAGCTCTCAGCAGCACTGGCACCTCATTGTTTGATGCTGCAGACTGTGGGTTTTGCTCTGGAAAGCTGCAGTTCATGGTTTCAGCTGAGGTGATTGTCACCACATCTGAATCACAACCCCCTGGGTCACTGCTTCTCTGCAGGCTCCTCTGCACCCAACTTCTGCTCAGCTGCAGGGGTTTTTTACAGCTGAAAAAAAAAAGGGCTCATCTCGAATAGCATCTCAATTGATATTCAAAACAAAGATATGGATGTAGTTTGTTGCACCTAAAGATTTTTATTATTAAAAATATTTCCAGCTTACCGTTTTCCATTCTCGGGGTGTTCATTTATGGACAGGCTATTATGTACTATATTTAGGTGTAAAAGTGAATTTGAAAAAAATTACATTTTAAAGTAAAATGTGGTGAAATTTATTACCTAGAGAAACATTTATGTAGCTATAGATCGGCAGGTGAAGGAGATTGTAACATCTCAGGGCACACTTGAGTGTGTGAAAAGGTGTGCATGACTCTAAAGAGACAGTGCTGAATAATATGAATATAGGTACACATAGAAATCCAAGGAATAAAGACATCCTGGTTGAAACCAATGCATATATTTTTGCTTATTCTTACATTGTATTTGGAAAAGATCATTAAAAAAAAAAAAAAAGACAACTCAATAGACACAGGTGCACATGTAGAGGCATGTCTGCATGGAGGACTGGTGGCAAATTAACTTCCATCTCTGGGTGTGTATCCACTTCCTCACCTGGAAGACCTCTAAATGCAATGAGCACCCACTGGAAATGGAACACCTATCTTAGACCTTCACTTTCTGTTAGTTGCATAGGAAAAAGTGGCCTTTATTAGTCCATTTTAGCAAAGAAAACCAATTACAAAGATCACATTCCTTTGGGTTATACATATTCCTGGCCAAAGAGCACATGGAACTCCATGCCATGTATGATGTCCCAATAAACTCTTCAATTACAAATAATAAATAATAACGTAATAATAATAAAAAAGAAACATAGAAGCCCACATTGACTGCAGAAATATTCATATTTTGCCATACTTGAATGGAGCTTAGTCCAACTTGCCATGGCAGAGAAACAATCCTTAGGGAGCTTTAGGGACTCTGGGGTACTAGAAGGTCAGCTCTCTTTTAGATCTGGACGTCCTAATTCAATTCCAGCTAATGCCTGATTTATGAATAATTCATTAGTATTTCTCGGTTTGGAACTAAACTTCTCAGAGAATTTAGTAAGTGTGAATGTTGCTGCAGTAAACATATGTCGATTATTTTTTTAGAAGCTAGAAAATGAGGTTACTCCCAAAAAAAGTGGGTAAAATAATTAAAATGTAAATTGAAATAAATTATTCACACTACTAAATTTAAATAAATGACTCAAACACCTAAACTCAATTAAGGCATGTTGTTAGTTAGAATACTCAGTATTGTATAGCAGATGTACAAAGCCAAGAACTGGCACCAAAAAAGGGTTCAGTGTGCATGAATGTTTTATAGGTAACAGAGTGTATACCCTAAGGGCCTTGAATATTACATTAAATTATACATTTCTAATAAAGCAAATATAAATGAATATGGAACAAATGTCGACTTTCAGCTTTAAACCCCAAATACTTCTTTCAAGAGCAAGCTTCACCATTGCATAACAGTTGCAATATTATCTTGTTTAATGGCTTAAACACTGTTGTCAGCTAAATAACTGTGTGTGTATGCACGACAAGGCATAAGTGCCATTGGCAACTGTTGTGTAGTGTTATGGAAACCATTCTAAAATAAGACCACATTTACTGTCACTTAAAAATCTTTTAAAATTTTAATAGAAATAACATATTCAGCAGAAGAGACTTATTAATTTGCTGTAACTCTCTCTCTTTTTTTTTTTTTTTGTTCTGTTTGGTTTGTTGGTTTTGGGTTTTTTATGGCTCGCTTGCAATCACAAAAGCAAGCTACTGTGAAAGCCTAGCTATGGGGAGGGAATATTCCTAGCTCTACAGGCTCCTTGTGTCAGGAAAAGGACTGAGGGGGAGGAATCTGGCAAGCAATCAATATATTTTCTTTGCCACGGTGTTATAAAATACGGTATCACATGTTGAAAGTTCATGCATTTAAGCCTACAGCCTAAGATACAATATTTAAGCCTACAGCCTAAGCTCCAAAATAGAAAGAATCCTTTGTTCCTTTTTTTGGCTGAAGAGGGGGAAGAGCAGCCCCGCAGGAGCTTTGTTAATGCATCTGACACACCACGCTATCAGTCGTATTTGGATGCTCAGCCTGACTTCAGACTTTATGTGGGATGGGCCGTTCCAGCTGTGCAAAGTGAGCAGGCAAAGATCCCTCTTGGTTCCCTGCTCCAGCATCCCACACTCCCACGGAGGGGAGTGCAGAGCTGGGCCACGCTGTGACCTGGGGGCAGATTTAAGGACACTACCATGGAACCTGTGTTCGTGCAGAGCAGTCCCTCACAAGGGCACTTTGCCTTTGCTGGCAGTTCTGCGTGTTTATGTTGCTGTTCACCTGCTGAAAATACACATGTAAATCCCAGCACTTCCAGAGATAGAGATGATGCACTGGGAAAGAACTGCTGAAAGATTTTTTTTCTCTAATCAGGTTTGCAGTTAAGACGTCAGCCACTTTTGTCCTCTGCAAAGCAGCAGAACAGATATTGAACTCGGCCCTAATTGGATCTGTTAACCACCTAACAAAGCCACTGCACACTAACCAGCTTCAATTACAGCAGCTCTGAGTAAAGTGCAAGTGAGGAAATCAGTGTGCAGACATTTTAGTCCAGGGCCCCAAACTGAACAGGGATATTCTTTTGAGAGCATAACACTGGGCCTTGAAGAGAGGGAGCAGAGGGGAACATCAGCTCATCCTCTCCCTTGAAACAATGAAAGCCTGAACCTGCTCCACATAGACACAAACGCTTAAAGCAGCCCATGCTCTTGGCCAGCAGCTGAGTGAACAGAGTGCTGCAAAGAAACTTGCAAAATGCAGCCTTCTAAAAAGCCAAGCTCTGACCCTTTACCTCCAAGGGTAGCACAGGCTGGAAGCCAGCACAGAGCAGGGTTCACTGGGGAAACTTTCCCCTTGATGCCAGGCAACTTTGGGGTAGAACCCACAGGATCTGAATAATTCCTTCAAAAGTCCTACAGACCCCATCAGATGGGTGATAAGAAGAGAGGTAACGTTCTTTGCCTTGGCAGAGGACACTTCACAGCTGCCTGTCCTCATTTCAGGGACTGCCAGGGAATCCTGCCATGGGGGAAGGAGGAGGGAGGGGGAATTTGTGCCTGGGCCCAGCTGGAGTGAGTTGCCATATCCCACAGGGAGCTATAAAACTCCTCTGGTGATGCTGGCATTCCTCCACAGCCAGGTCTTTCCCGTAGGAAAGATGAGGAAGCTTTACCAGGAGGGAATACTTCATTATCAGGAGTGAATGAATCAGTTTAATGTGTAATTTTTGCTTGTCTTTGATGTGATCTTGAATAAAGACCTACAGCAAGTACCATTCTTGGCCTCATTATTGACATACAAGTGGTAATAATTCAACTAATATTGCTATACACAAGCAAAATGAAGTTTGAACCAGTACAGAATACAGTGGTGCCTTAAGAAAGTTGGCTTTATGAAGCCAAAAAGCATTATAAGCAAGATCAACTAGAAGAAGGAAATAAGGCAGAAAATATGGGAGCTTTGTAGGAACTTCTTAAGAATATCTTATTTAACAGGAGAAAGAAGGCTGTATCTGTGTAAAAACACAGCAGAATAAGCTCAGCATAATAAATCAAAAACCTCTGCAGTAAGAAGTGAATGCAGATATAAAAGTAAGTCTTACCAATAAGGGCAAAAAAGAAAAATGTGATAGTAAAAGAGGATAGATAATTGACAAGAAAGACAAAAATATGCAGTTGAGAACATTAATAAGGGAACGGTTTTTGCAAAACATTTCTGGAGTGGAAAAAAACCCCCTTGAAACAGACCAATAGGTCTGTTCCCAAACAGAAACAACAGATACTTCTTTTTTATTTAGTAACAATGCAAGAAAATTCAATAAAGATGTCTGTTCTGTAGTTGGGAGAAAGGGTGATGTATTTGTTAGATGATGATGGTAATATACTTTCTATTGCTACTGTAACTAAAGAGGATATTAATCAACAGCTACTGTAGTCAGACATACTTAAATCAGAAGTTCTGGGTAATTTGCATTGAGGAATTTTAAGGCAGCTGGCTGAGAAGCTTTTTTGGCAGCTAATGTTCATTTCTCAGTAACCCGTGGACATGGGAGAATTCCAGAAAACTTAGAGAATGCTGGTTGCTTGTTAGTTCATTAAAAAATATGGGCAAGATGGCTGAGATATCAGAGGTTGTCAGGCTGACTTCAGTATGGGACAACAAAGGAAAACCTCACATTTAATTCAATTAACAGGGACTGTAAGGTGCATGCTACTGTTAATGCTGATGATGAACAAAGTATGGAAAACATATGCACTCAAAGTAACTTTAATCTTCTTAGAGAGATTATTAGCCTGGTTCACATGGGAAGAGCATTTAATAAATACACTTAGGCTTCAGTAAAACGCTGCTATACAGCTGGCAAAATAAAACTATGGACTTGGAAAGTTTAAAAGAAAATAAATCAATAGGTGCACTAAAAGGTCAAACAGAATAGAAAGGAACACAATAACTTGGCTATAGAGTAAGTAACTGGAAAGGTAAAAGCCACCAGAAAACAGAAACCTCTGCTGAACAAGGAAATCCATACGAAAACCCAAATTGCTTCAACTTTAAGCAACCTAAATTTTGTATGTTCCAGGCATGTGTTTCAAGCTGGTAACAGTAATGATTCTGAAGTAGAAGAACAATTTAATGAAGGTCATGATAGTTTTCATCAGTAGCAATCTTTATATTAAAGGTGGATTTTTTTTTTCATCTCAGGTTATAGTTCCACTGTCACTACTGGAGGTTAATAAAGCAGACAAAATGTTCCAAGCCCAGCAGGACCTGCAGTTTGCCCCTGTGGCTCTGGATGCTCTGTTGGGTTACAACATGTGTATTACCCTTGGAAATCCTCACCTCTCCTCACTTTCTTTTCTTCTAATTGCTTTTTTTTCCAGCATGTGGCATTGACTCTTGCAACGGTATCCCGAAAAGTTTATTTCTAATGTACTAAAAGTTGCAATCTTTTTAGCTGAACCAAATTTACAGTAGCAGCATTTTGAGTGATGAAACTGCAGTGCTCCAAGCTTTGGGAGCGATGCTTTACTTGGCTTGGGGTTTTTTTATTTGAACTTAAATAGAACGATCTTACTTGTTTTACATCAAAGAACAGTGGAAGCAGAAGTGACTAATTTAATTCCTCGTGCACAAGCTACTCACACCAGCTCCCAGAAATTAATATTCTTCAATGTTAGGAGATACAAATTTCAGCTGGCCATAAAAATCAAACCTCTTTCCCAGCTGAATTTCACTGCCTCAATCTGTGACTCTTAAGATGTAAACAGATGCTGAGCATATGAGCTTCAGGGACAAATCAGCTGACCTTTAATGATTGATTCTGTAAGTCCTTCCCTCGCTTTCCATCAATAGCATATTTATTGATCAGAGATCTGGCTGGTACTGAATTCCTCTGGAGAAATTCAGTATCAGAAAGGCTAAGAAAAATCTTTAAAGTGCATAGCTTAATTCTCTGGTCTGTTGTCATCGAAACTGAACCTCTGAAAGTGCACTTTACCAACTAAAATGGAGTCTCTTCCCTTGACCCTAAGGTCTTGGTATTACTACTCTGGCTTGCAAAGTAAAATCTTCCCTTCTGTTTAAACCTACAGGTGATTCAGCATGACTCCCCAAACTCACATCAGTGTTTGGGAGCCTTGGATGCATCAGTTCTTCGGAAATCTCACTGGAGAGTAATCTATGAATTATGCACTCTGAGAAGACTTCAGAGAAAATGTCACCCCTGTGATGCCTTACATCTGTATAAGCTTCCTGTGAAGGCAGCTGCCAAATTAAAGAAATAAAGAATAATAATTCAGGATGATAAAGATCTTTGATTTTTCCCCTCCAATTACTTGGTCCATCTGCATGCCTATCAGGTGTGATATCACACTGTCATTGCAGAGGAGTTGGTTGGCACTCACGAAATAGTTTGTGAGCCCTCCAGCAGCAATCAGTCTGAGGAACAAGCTGAGAAGCAGTCACAAATTAAATGGAAAGCCTGCTGACCCTGACCTATTATGCCAAGGCTCTACACATCATTTTGCTGTATAAATACTACAAGAGACAATCATCCAACACACTCACAGGATGGTGAAAACCCGGAGAGCTGATTCCCAAGCAGCTCCACCACTCCCTGGTCTTAGGATCTTTTCCAGCCTAAATGATTCTGTGATCCTATTCCGTGATGATTTCTACGCTGACGTTCCCTTCAGATTTTAAGTATTCAGGCGAGTAAGAAAACCCCAAATCTGCAGTATACATTCCATATACAGCTACTATTGAACACACACAGAGTGCATTATGTCATACACCATGTTCAGTACATGTATATTGAAATTTGCCTCTTGCACTAATGCTTAAACTCCATTGCCTGATGATGTATGGCAAGAGCACATCACTGGAGTGATGACGATCTGATGGTATATTACCATCATTTATTACTGGAATATCATCACTGGCATATTATTGCAATGTATCACCAGGGCAGCAGCCAGCAGGGATAGAGCTGCAAGAGAGCCATGTTCTATGTTTTATTAATTCCTAACTGATAGCTGTAGGATTAGTATGACACGGAATCAGCATACACCCTGCCTTCCTCTCATTCACATACTTCCAACATATACAAGGGTATAGTTTCATTGCTATTTTCAGCATAGCCAATTTTCCAGGTGTGAACCATTTCCTTGTTGAAATTTTAGATTGAGACCCTCATTCTGAACATTTTGTTAGCAATTATGAAAAAACAAGAACCAAAAGGAAATGGAAATCTGATCTCGACTGTCTTGTTTTATCATCATCTCTATCATAAATTTTAGGATTATTTTTGTGGCCCTGACTATGAAATTGTTTCATATTACCCAGGGTATTATGCAAAGACTTATAAAATGGACAAGTCATAAAGCCTTGCAACTGGCTTAAGGTCATTAAGGTATAACATCCATTTATGATGATTTTTTTATTTTGCATTTGCGTGTACATTTTAAAATTCAGTATCTTATTTGCTGCAAAATATAACATATAAAACCCAGCATATTCCTGCCACTCAGCCACTCAAATTGGCAAAATGACATCAGATATTTAAACATCTTGATGAAACCTGAGTGTGCCTTCTGCCGTCAATGTTAATTCTGCCTATCTCACCATGCTTTGCACAAAGCAAGAGTGTACTTATATTACAGTCTCTCTTGCACAGTCATTGCCTGGAGGAATTCTGAAAGCTCTCCTGCAAATGTGTGCTGGATTTATTTCATTGTACCACCAGAAAATAACATTTGCTGCAAGCTTTATATAGAGCAAGTTCTGCAAAGTGATCTCAGTGTCAGCCTGTCTGATTCAGTCAGGAGGACTCTGTTTTAGTTAGTGATAAGGCTCCTATCTGCATCCCACTAGAATAAGATAGAGATATTGGATAACTACAGTTAGTTGTAGCTGCTCACTGGAGGATTGTATTCATCATATCTCTGCTACTTCTGGCCATTATCTATCAGTGCATAAATACCTTTGCCTTATTTAGCTTCGTGTATTTTTAGGCGAAACAGGTCCCTCTGATAGACCCCTTCAAATTTCCATCATGCATCTCTAATCTAGTGTGATAGAACTATAAGGAATGAAATTTAGGGCTGCATGTGTTCTAAAAATACTGAGCTAATTTCAGGTTGCTGCCCTAGGTGAGGCAGTCAAGATTGCTTGGCCAGGATTGTTCAAACACGGGGCAGGACCAGACAGCCCTGGAGAAGAGCCACCTGTGTGGTTGGTAAGATGCAACACCAAACTAGAGGTAATCCATAACAGCACAGCACCTTCTCTGGAGTTAATTTTTGGCTAAATCTAGTACTGTAATAAACCCCACCCACCAGAAGACCTTGATTAGTAGAGCAAACTCTGAGAGAACAGGTAGGGAGTAGCAGATGAGGAATCAGAGGGACACAGACTCTGGAGAAATACCCTTTTATTGGCACATTTGGCTGTCACCAACTCCCTAAGAGCACCACTCAAGACTGGTCTTTGTCACTGAAAACACAGGGCATGCTAGTATTGAAAGTGAAATGTTAGAGGTTAAACCAGCCTGTCTGAAACCAATTTTTTGTGGCTGGAGAAAGACTGCTAAAATTGTCTTTATTTTTCCTTCCTCTCTCCTTATCAATGGTAAATGCTCATGCAGCAACAAGTAGATCAGGAGGTTCACCCTAAAATGTGCAGTGTATTAGGTGGGACAAAAGTGCACAAAACAGCAACATCTGTTTCAAATGAGTTTCTCATTAATCTGCACATCCCCTGTTGAAGAAAACAGATTACACTGAGCAAGAACTCTGCCCTAAACTAGTAGTTTGGAAGGCCATGTCCTCTTGCCTATTGTCAACTCAACTGTCCCTTGCTGAACACCATGACTTTCCCAGGACTGACTGCTGTCATAATGGACATTCTTTGAATCACACTGCCTGACACATTACAGGGAATTCAGGAAAAACTGGTGCAAGGGGTACAGAACTAATGGAGATTAAATGTCTCATCTTTCTGCATATGTTGGTTGGATGAAAGTGTCTAAGCTCAGCCTTAGATGTTGATGTCATTCTCTGAACATCAGTAGCTGTACTCTTCCAACACAGTCTGGGTTCTGCCATCACAAGAAAACATCTGGAGGATGGCACAAATTTTTGGCATTCCTTCAGAAGGGTGTTTAAAATCTTTTGTCTTCTTTCCCCTCAAGAACCCAGTGCAAGCCACAGAAACAATGGGCCAGGAAATGAAGGAAGGTTCTGAAGCGAGTTTGATTAGAACTAGAAAAAAATAACCAAAACCCACACAACACAATTTGTACACTGCTACCACCTAGTGAATTGAAAGAAAATAAAATCTCCCTATCAACTAATATGAACCATATCTAAGGGTGTGAACCTTCATCACTGAGGTCACTGGGACTTCTGCCATTGACTTTACTTATCAAACATCAGGCATTTGAACTTCAAGGGCAACTACAGAAGGCAGAAGGTATCAAAGGCTGTTACATATATTTGTGATCTAGATAATTGCCATAATTTGTCCGGAATAACACTGAAGCAAGAGAATCATTAGCAATTACTGCTCCAAGCCAGTGCAAATAGGTTCAACCAAATTAAAAGACCTATTTGAAGACTAGAACAAAGGGAAGTTTTTTCATGGGCACTGCATTTTATCTTTTAAATTAACTTAAATCTTAGGAAAGAGGTTTACACAGCAGCTCTGGAAACATCAGTTCTGCATTTATGCAACAAATTTCTCCACCGAGTTTGGCCAACTCGCCTTCTTGCTCTTTGGTTCTTCCCTAAGGCAGGAAGGAACCAGCCACTCCTACTCAGTCTTTAGCTCTGATTTAGTGTGCACTTTTCTCAGTCAGATTGGCACGTGCTAACTCATCTCACAAGTCTGTCACACTGTCAGTGCTGTCAGTGCTAACATCCAGTGCTATTAAAATCCACACTGATTTTGACACTTCCTCTTGCAGACTCAGCATTTTATTTACCCAAGGCATACTTTCACTTGTAATGTGAATCATAGTACAAAGTGTCAGGATTAAATGATTCATACCCTATTTGCAGCACTTGATCCTCTCTTCCCTATCCTGTGCCAAGAGAAATCCCTTCCAAACTGATCTGCAGGTTAGATATGAAACCAGGTGACTTGTGCCACTGCTCAGCTGCCCTGGGACTGTCTGGAGATGCTAAATGTAATCATGGCACACAGAAAGGAGTGGCAGGAGAGCATTTTCAGCACTTCTGGAAATGAATGTACCAATTTCACTGTGCTTCCTCTTACCTATCTGTAATAATAACCAGGAAGAATGCAAGCACCCTAATTACCTAATATTAGTAATACAAATGCATTTCTAGGCAAGCACACTTTAATCACTTTCACAATATTTATCATCATTAGTCTCATATCATAGTTCAGCAAAGATCTTAAGTGTATTCATAACTCAAAGCACCAGTGTTTTACCCTTTACTTCTCAGCCTTAAAATTAGGGACATTATTTGAGGCTGAGCCTAGAATCTGATCTCACAACAGCCCTACTTTTTCCTAAGTCTGCTGTGTTTATTCTGAGCTCAGATACACTCAGAAGAGAATCATTCTAACAGTGCAGAACACCCGATTAATTACCTCTCTCTTTTTCTGTTTGTAATTGAAATTGCTTATGTTAAGGCCAGTTGCAAAACAGCTCTGCAGAACCTGCTGCAAAGCAGTTTTCCATCACAAAAAAATTAATCTTTCAGTAATTAAATCTTCCATAAATTGGCTATTTTAGAAAGATTACAATTTATGTATCACAAAATTCATGCTTTAGAGGAAGGAAAGAGCTTTAACATTTTATCAATGTTAGTCTCAAATTGAAAACAGGTTCTTAAATGGTCTGTATTAGAGTAATGTGGAAAGTAAAATCAAACCTTTGATTGTTTTTTCTGAATTTTCTGTAGCTTTTCATAACATAGGGGGGTCTCCTCAAATACTTATTTTTGACATCTTAACATTTTTTGTGAAATTGCAGTGTGTACAATCCTCCTTGCACTGTCCTCCCAGCTTCCTTAAAAAATCCTCCACTCTAAGCATCTGTTTCAAACCTGTTAAATACACCCTCTCAGTGGCTGATGTGGCATTTCACAGCAGTGCAGGTTTCTGGCTGGCTCCCCCTGAGCCTCCTGCACTGGCTCACCCATATTCATTTTAGCTTGTACTTCGTGTTGCTACATAAAGCATTATTTTTTCTCTCTGCAGGGCAAATGGATGGGATCTGTAAAGCAAGTGATTTTGAAATGCATCTTAACTTTCAGATCAGCCTTTGAGAAATTAATTTCCACTTAGTTTTTGGAGCCGCTCCAACTCATCCTCATGAGTGAAATATGGGCATCAGAAGGTGGAACAGAAAATACAAAGCTAATGATCTGGTTCATGTTAGTTAGTTCTCTCTTAATCCTTTGAAAGATTGCATTTCCCATCTCTGGAATTTCCTCTCACTGACGGTTCTTAAAAGAAACAAGACAATATTTGCCATGCATTATATATCAAGATTAACTCAAGAAGCGAAGATGATCTATTCACCATCCCTATAAGCCTCTCATAATTAGGTCTACCAGCTTTCAAGGACAGGACTGCTTTAAGAATAAGAATTCCCATTGAAATTTAAACTGTCTCCCAGAGTAAAGTTAGAAAGGACAAAGGCACCTAATCTTCACCCCTTATCCACCCATCATTTTGACTGGTCTGAGTCACAAGCACAAAGTGACTGCAGACCTGCAGTCACTTTGCTCCTGGAAAACAGACCCTCCTCCTTCCCAGGGAGCCTGGCACCACAGCTCCTTCGGTTCTGCTCTGCCCTATAGCAGGGACCATATTTAAACTCGTACCCACTGCAAGCTTCTCAAGAGTTGCAGGCTTTTCATTCCGTTTTTTGCAAAGCTGCATTGCCTTCAGCTGAGCTGTCCACAGTATTTTTGCTAGTATCCCTCAGGAGTGGGAGGTAGGAGTCCATTTCACCTTTTCAGCCTTGCTAGGTGGATTTTGCAGTACAACACTGTGCAAGGTAGCTGAGCTTTATCTTGGGGGATCTCTGCATTCCTTTCACTGGTGGGACTAAGAGCAGGAGGTGCTGTGTGCTGTGGCTTGCTGGCCCTCACTTAGCTCAAGCCTGCAGAAGTCTTTCCTGCAGCCAGCATTTCCCCAGAGAAGATGGGAACCTACCAGTCACTTAGGAAAGCTTTTCCTGCCAGTTGGGCACCTTCCTCTGCTGCCATGGCACAGACTGGGCAGCAGTGGCCTCTGCAAGAGCCAGGGGGTGGGTTCCACCTATACTTGTCACTCTGTTTTCCTCCTACTGCTGCTGCTTGCCCCAGCCCTATATTAAACCAGTATCAAGCATTTCTCCTTCTGTCCACAAAGTTCCCTTCTATCCAGCCAGTTCTATCAGCAGAGATACAGCAATTGTGTAGGAATGCAAAACTGACATGTAAATATAACAAACAACACTTGTTGATGTGGTGAAATGAAGAGTAGACTTAAAGAGATAGCAAGATCTTCTGTTTACTTACCAATATGTATGTGAGGGGGGCGGGTGGGTATTTGCATGAAACCATCCCAGATGTCATATTTTTACTCTCATATTTACAGTCCTGCAGAATGTTTTCAAAGATTCATCCCCTTACAGAAATAGCACCCTATCCCACTCAGATGAAAATGGTAAATTTGAAGAGACAGTCTATTCAATTTTGTTCCAATAGAATTGCAAGCACTTTGCTTTTGTCTACTGTTATTTCAAATGTTGGGCTGCAAAATTCAGTCCAGCTTCCAGTTCTGGTACTCAGAAGCTGCAAAGAAAATGTATTTGTTTCTTTCTAAACAGCAAGGAAAATTTGGGTTTTTAAATGAATGCAAGTTTCTTGGAAACAGTAAATTTCAGTGTTCATTACTGGAGATCAGGATTTAGCATGGAGAGGCTTTGGTAATTTCCCTCAAAAAAAAAGTACTTTGTGTTTAGAATATCAGAATTTCTCACCTTTGTTCTCCCCTCCTCCCCCTCATTGTATGATAGAGCTGGTGGGGCTCTTAGACTATAAAATAAGTCATTAAATCAGAGAGCCTGTGTTTGTCCTACTTCCTTCACTTTTCTACATTCAATTCCACACTTAATAGAAGGGAAGACAAAAGAAGGAGACATTTTCAATACTCAGACCCTAATAATATCCCTCTGGGATTACCTGCAGCTCACTACATCATTCAAAAGCAAAGATTAAAAGTAATAGTCACGTTAATATTATTTCACAATCCACAAACATAAATCCTCATTTGTTATTCATGAGCTTATCACACACACCTCTTAAGGAGCAAAATACTGCAGCATGTGCAGAAAATGGTAACACAAAGTAAACAGAGAAGGGGAGGCAGACAACTTTATAGCTCATTTAAGGTAAAGATATTGCAGGTATGTTTGCTAACAGAGTAGAAGTGTTCCTGCCTGGCTTTGATGCAGTAGCATTTACTGTCTCCCTAATCATTACTTAATCAGATCCTTAAGTGCCCACATCCTAAGTGTGTTGCTTTTCTGTGATGGGACTCGTGGGATTTTTCTGTAAGGGGAGGTGGTGGAGGGCAGCAGTGCCTGGCACATCCCCTTCACGTGGGGTGACAGACCCAGGTCTGTCATGCAAGGCAATGGATGAGATGGACCCCCTTTCTCAGGGAAATTCACCCACCACCTATCAGAATATTTCTGCTTTCTACATAGAACTGAGCTGCTGACCTTGGGCACTGGGTGCTTCCCGGGCTTGTTACACGCTGCCTTCTGCACACAAGGCTATTCCCAGAGAGCCTGGAAGAAGCAGAGGCTGCTATGGGTGGGCCCCTGCCCAAACACCCCGGCACTGGCCAGAGGCAGATGTAAATTCGGAGCTGATTTTATATCATAAGTGCCCCCCTTCAGATGCTAATGCATCTCTTCAGTGCCCACGGAGTAACCACGCTGAGATCCGAGCAGTTCAAGGCTCTGGGTGTCAGTGCTCCATCCCTGACACACACAGCCTGCCTGGGCTCTGCAGCCACTAAACGTGAACCCCAGCTAAGCAAACATGCACACAGTCCTCCTGATGGTGGTTACTGTAGAAACAGAAGGGAAACTTCCACCAATGTTTCTCTCTTATTTCCCAATAAATAGCAGCATCTCCCCTAGAAACTATATCGATCTCTAGTTGTTCAAATAACTACTATTACAGAAGTAGATGAACTCTCCCCTGATAGACCTGTCAGACTCCCTGCTGATGAGAAGCCTTCCATGCAATCCATATCCACAATTGCTTTGGAAGTCGACAACTAACGTTCCCTCCCTTTTCCCCCTCCAGCTATATCCCTGTAGCTTTTTTCGGTTTCCTCCACCTATGCTTTTTTAAGCTGATACTTGTTTTGAGAAACTGCTGGAGTTGTGACAGAAACTTCTGAGCTACCCCAGTAATTGGCCTGCCTATGCAGAAGGGAGGGGTTGAGAATGACAGTGTAAGGGAAGAGAACCTTGAAAACATCTTGTCTTTGGGAAGCTCCTATCACAAATAGGGTGGTGTTACACGAGCTCACCATGCACATGCAGTGCTCTCTGCAATAAGTATTTCCTCTCAACTCAGTGTCTTCTCTCCTATTTATGGTACATGGTTTGATTTTATATACTATATTATACTTCTATTATGTCTGTCTTTTGTATTGCTATAAGCATTGCAAACCATTTTCTCCAGCTCAGAGGAAAAAGGCATTAAATACACAACTCATTGAACTGGAACTGTTGCAAGTCTACTGATGAAGACTCAAACAACTGGGAGTTAACCTAAGCAACCATTATTATCTGGAACTACCAAGAAACCTAACACTCATTGTGTGTTAAAGCATTTTGTTGTACAAGGCTTAAGCAAAAATTAGCACGGGCCACACCCTCAGCTGTTAAAAGCCAACAAAGTCACATGGATTTCACTGGAACAACACCACTTTATGGGGCACAGACTCTGGCCTGCAGTAGATCTGTCCCAAGTGAAGACGATTTGCATTCCTCCTAAAAATAATTAATTGAAAGCTGCTTGGTAACTTTCCTGACAGATGGGTGACACAGTCCACTGCCTGATTTTCTGATGCCCATGAAGTGACCTGACTGAGCCAGCAAAGTTCTTAATACTTCACCACCTTGGCAGCCAGGGAACCACTCAGGCATCCAGCTTTTGAATCTTTCTGTTTTCTTAACTGTTTAGTGAAAGAAAACAAGTTGTACTTACGCTCTTCTTCTCTTGTGATGCAAGAGATGAAGGAACATGGCACACATGGTAATGGCACACAGTCTGAAGGTGGCAGAGCTAAAGCTGGCAGGTTTGCTGTGGTTTTGTCCAGTCCTCCCAGTCTACAGAAGGACAAGGAAAGCTGCTGGACAGCACCACCTCAGCTTCCCAGCAGCTCTCACCACACCAAGCAATCTGCAGAAAGAGCTGCAGGTGAGGTAACTGGAAAGATGAGTGTATTCATCTGTCACCTGCACATGTAGGTAACAAAACTCACCTTGATGCTGTTACCTCTGCAGTTATCCTGAAATGGTGTAGAAAACTGGGGGTGTGGTGGAAGTCTGTTAGATTGCAAAGGAGCTGGATACACTGATTATCCAGTTTCAGAATTTATTGTATTGGGCAAGGGGAAGTTATAGCCACACTATGACAGCAAAGCTTTCAAATTTTTCAGGTGTTAGCCACCTGCTGACAAGCTCCCTACTTAAATGTCATTTAACAATATTTTTGGCATTGGCGTTTTCCTAAGTGTATTTCCCTATTCATCTTCCAGATTATTTCATTATCTGCCTGAGTGAGGCTCAAAGAAAGACTTATGTAAAGCTTTTTTCAGTCTAGACACATCTCAGTTTGAAGCTGACTATTCCAGACCTTTTCAGGATTAAAACCAAGTGCTCACTCCCAACTTTTCCTCCTCCAATATAACAGGCATCCCTTTTCCATATTTTCATTTTTAAATGTAAAAAATATTGCTACAAGACAGATATTTCAGACTGTCCCTTTCTTATCCTAAGAATGAACAATTTTAGTGCAGAAATTACTGCCTGCAGACACCAGTAAGAATCAGCAGATACGTCTCCAAGTTTTTTGGTTTTGTTTAAAGTGACATCTGCTTGAAAATTTTCAAGTGTCTGGAAAATTACAATAGGCCTCCTGGGAATGAATTAATAGGCTGCAGACATGTGAGGCAAAGCTAAATGCTAAATAAAATACCTCACCTAGCACTGCAGTTCATCAGATGGGTTCCCAAACCTGCAATAAACCTCTCCCATCTGTGCCTGCCCATACAGCTTTCAACCTTCACCAAGGAGGGAACTCCAGTCACAGTAAGGTTGACCCTGGCACAAATTCTTTGATATTATCAAGTACTCAATCCGTTTAGCAGAAAAATGTTGACTCTGTCTCTCAAAAGTATAACGATCAGGCTAGGATTAGGTTTTTTAGTAACCAAATACTCCAGAAAATAGACCCTCCTGTGGGTGTTAATGCACTTTGGTTTTGCTAAAAGGCTACCAAAGTGCCTAGCCTGTAAAAATGCTTAAAAAATGCTGTCTCAGTAATTGGTACTTGATTACTGAATGGGTAGGGGGAACAAGGTCTGAAAAGGAAGACAAGCTGTAGGAGAAAAGGTGAGAGAAACTGTCCCTACAGAGACATCTAAATTATCAAAAGCGAGGATTAGGCCAGAGCTGCAGGAAAGAGGAACTCTTTTTCCCTCCCTACACTTAATAAGAACAATTAAAATAATTACCCAGTTAAAACAGTGTTTATTCTATGGTGACCACCACAGGGAAGATTGGTAACCCTGCCCAACTCTAATTTCACATGGCTTGTGATACTCTGCCGCTCCTTTGATGGTGCCAGGATTTGTTGTTACTGGTTGAGATGCCTGGGCTGGCAGTTCAGAAAACTGAGACAGTGACATCAGAGGAGTCACCTCCACAGAAAGCACAAGGCAGCTGAGTTTAGCCTGCCTTGTGCAGTCCAAGCCCTAAGGAAATGGAAGATATTTTTGCTGAAGGATGCTTGGTGCATCCATCCCCAAACCAATACAATTCTTACATACTTAACATTAACTCCAGTGAGCCTATTCACACCCCTATTTAAAATCTATATATAAGTACTTCCCTAGACTGAGCGCTAGAGTGCACATCCCATGTCAAATTAAATCTTTACTACATGATTTACTGCTCCATTTTGTGCATATTTAAAAAAAAATCCCTTCAACTCTCATGTCTTTTTATATTTTTATACATTTACCTTACAAGACTCTTTGAGATTCCCATATAAAATGCTTCGTGTGAGTGAGGTTTCAACCTGACAGGCAAATTCTTTACTCAATCCTCATCTGCACCAGTGGTCTGCCTTAAAAGCCAGCCATTAGCCCACTCTTCTGTATCTCTAGAGAATGATGCCTCCTGGGCATGACTGTACAGCCCATGGGGCAGGACATACCAACTGGCACTGTGGGAAGCCAGCAAGGAGCTCCCTGTTGGAGCTCTGGGAGCTGGAATGCAGGCAAAATTCAGCAGAACTGCTGTTAAACCAACCTGCTCTTACAATTTTTCACAGATACTGGATAATTGCAAGGGAAGACACATTGTTATCTAGACTGATATTTGATTAGCTCACAGAAGGGCAGCAATTCCAGTCCATGAACAGCAGCAATATAGCACAATCTGATTCAATTCACAATTAGCACTCCCAGTTCCTAACGTCTTGCATGAAACCCTGAATGGCAACCTAAGAGACCACAGACTGTAGTGCAAGAGACCAGGAGGAGCAGGACAGCTCCACATGGGAAGAAGAATCAGAAGGCAAGGCAGCACAGCCAGGATGTACCTACAGCAGTGGGCACAGCCTGCACAGGGCAGGCAGAGCTGAGGGCTGACAACAGTCCATGAGCTCCCAGACCCGGGGTAGAGATGAGCCATGGGCAGAGATGAGGATGCTCAGGGCTATTAAGGACCATTTCCACCCCCAGGGCTGACACATCCTGGTGGCTGAGGAGCCACGGATGGTAAAAACAAGGTCTCTCCAGGTTCTCACTTACCAGGCAGGTTGCCATGAATCAGAGTTACTGAGGTGTCAGGAATCAAGGCAGAGATCTACAACTCTGGCCTCTATTTAGAAAGTCATATTCCTTTCAGGAAGTGCTTGAATTTTATTGAATAGGCTAATGGCCACAGAAAATCCTTATTTTTACCTCCTTTTCTCACTCTAACCAGCTTTATCTGTAGTTCAAAGGAGTGGAACATTAAGATAATTAATATTTATTCTTATCATTTCTCTCTTTGCACACATCAAGTTAGAGACTCAATGAGCTTCAGAACCCAGAGAGCCCCCAGCCTTATCACCCAGTGTGCACCCACACTTCCATACATAAGGATCACATAACATGCACGTTGGTTGCACAGTGAAATGATTTCTGGGTTACAGTTGACTCTTGTGAAAATGTCTCTACCTCATTCAAAGCACAACATTGTTACTGAACTGACCTTCTGCTGGCTTGAATGCTGCCTCTTCAGCATCTTCAGAAGTGTGATTTTGGTGGAGGAGCCTTAGGCTGAGAAAGAAAGGAAGGGTTCCCGATCTTTTATTTTTCACATTTTCATTAATTGATGATTGCTTGAAGCAGATGAAAAACACTGAATTTTATGTGGGAACCTTGGTGAAAATAAGGGACAGGTAGAGACAAGAATTTTTAGTAAATTCAGTTTGGAACCCAGCTCTGTGATTTATTTGATGATGGCCATCACATACATTATGCATAACTGAGTGCACTTGTGTGTGCATGTGTATATAATACATAACTTTTTAGTTTGACAGTATTGATTGAAATCTTTTCAATTTGATGAATGAGTGCATTATGCACTGAACAGTGAAACTAGCCTTGATGAGTCATTGGCAGGATTTTCCCAACTTTTTTAAGGCATCCTGTCCTATGGGCTAAAAGTCAGAAATGTCCTCCCAGCATGTCTGCTCCAGCTCAGTTTTTGACTGTGACAAGACAAGCCCAGGTATTACTTCAAGCCTGTCAGTTCCTCCCACCTCTTCAAATCCCTCTACACCTATCCTAATATACACATGGAGGATCAAGGGATGGAGAGTCTCTCAGGGTTCATTTGGGCTTGCAGTGCAGCTCTTTCATGTTAATTTTCCTTTTCCTTTTTCTTCACCTCAATTCACTCTGACGCCTTGCCACAATATTGTCAGTCTCTGAGAAAACAACAAGCCAAAGCAGATGTGCTGAACACATGGTCACCAACAGGAGCAGTTCCCAAGCAAAGTTAGCATGTGAAATCATTCCAAAAGAGGGATGTCTTATCCAAAAAATAATCTACATCTGCTCCTGTTGTTTGGTGGATTGAAAAAAAAAAACCAAAACAAACAAACAACTTCTAAGTTTACAGTTTGAATTTATCCAATGCTCTTAAGTTGGAAGGGTCATGATTTTAGACAGTCTGATACCATTATAATTAATTTCTCTTCTGTTGAATAACAGAGACATACAACTTTTCTGGTTTTTTTTTAATAAATAGTACCATATTGCAAAGGCCCCTTATGTTTTGGTGTCACAGAGGTGATGAAGGGTAACATCACATTTCTCTAGGTACTCCAAGAAAAGGAAATCTGATAAAAATTAACATTCTTTGGAAGAAAGATGTGGTTTTCCAATGGGAAAACAAAACAAAAAAAGAAAGAGGCTACTTTGTTTATAATGTTTCTCTATTCATTTTCTTTGTCTTATAGAATTTAGGTGACTAATGTTAAACTGGGCTGTGACCTCATCCAAAGGCAATGTATAGAACAGCAATTACACATTTTTACTGCCAGTTCTGTTCTGTTTGGGGGAATATGAGTAAACCCCCTGAAGAATGAGACACATCTGGCAAGCTCTGAAGACAAGCTCAGCCTGCCAAGGACAGAGCACAGAGTGCTGAGGTCTGGCTTGGGTCTGAAGATGAGAAGGCAACTTTCTACCTGAATCCTGAGGTTTTAGCTGAAGTTTTGTACTGGATAAGCCCATTTACTATTCTCCCTCGTAGGGGCCATCACTGCCCTGCAATATAAATAGAACAGGTGCAGAAAAACAAACCATAACAGTTAAAGTAATGTGATGGCAAAATCCATATCCGTGTTGGAGGGGAGTGGTCAGGAAACTCAGTCAAAACATGCTGGCTCTGAATTGTTGAGAACTTGTCCAACTTCAACAGAGCACCCTGAGAGACTTGCTATAATTTGATTACCCATACATTCAGATTGAGTAGGTACCACCTGTTAACATACAGAACAAAACACTCCCACCAAGAGCATTTGGTAAATAAATGACTTGGAAAATATTATTAAGCTCAAAACCAACATTTTACCATGTTTGATTTGCCACCAGATGCTGTGGGATCTAAAGATACAGGGAGAATAAAAAAAAAGTCAAACAATGGCAATGAGATACTAAAATACAAGAAAAAAGGCAGGGGTTTTTTTGTGAAATTGTAGTCAAAAATGAATGCAAAGCTCTTATTCTACTCTGGACTATGTCACGTACAACAAACGTTGCTTATTCATGGAGAGTGAGAGCCCCTGACAGTTTTATCATACACCTTATGAAGGATATTGTGTCTCATTCAAACAGTAAATAATATATTAACATGATACTACATTTTGTAGTGCATTGCCCCACGTGCTGGGACAGGGTGATGTACAGACCAGTGGCAAAGAGGCAGTTTCTCCCTCAAAGCCCTCAAAGAGTGTTTCTTTCTGGGAAGATGGATGTCAGTAAGAGCAGCTGGTACTGATGCCAGTTAAACTTTCATCTCTTTGCCCCTTCCCTCAAGCTGAGGAGGAGGGACTGTAATATGAACAAGCAATAACATTCCTCTTAAACACAGTAAATTTAGCAAACTCTCAGTCTTAAGGGCTCCTTGCTTTAGCTGATAAACATTTGCAGGTTCCCTTTGAGAGTGACAGACGTGTGTGATTCTGGGAAAATTCAGATAGTAACAGTAACATGCCAAAGACCATGACTGGAAATGAACAATGTCCATTGAAAAGTTACTGTAAGAGCTGACTGGGTCTTTCCAGATCACTCTGCTTGGGATCTTTTCGCCCTAAACTGAGTTCACAGTCTATCAAAGTCCAGACAAGACCCTCAGGAAAGCCTCTCAACTGATGTACTACAGCCTGGAGAAAGAGGTACCACTCTCCAACATCCCTACAGTTCTTGCAAAAGGGCACTCTGCCTTCCCAAGCACAGCAGTGTTAGCATTGGACAACTCAGCCTCAGTATCACTGAATACTTTTATGGTTCTTAATCTAGATCCAGGCCCTAATTCAGATATAGCTCTAGACACCAACAGCAAATTGAGTGAAATCCACCAAATAACTTCAAACAGAAACATGTACAATGTTCTTTTTTTAAGCTGATATTCTGTTACTCCTGTCTGTGGTGCTGTTCCAGGGTCATACCAGAGTACCAAAGAAGTCTGCCCAGGAACATGCGCTTCACAGCCAGCTCAGCTGGCTGCAGAGACCAACACCACCTACCCTGCCAGTTTATTCTCTTCTGATATTTTTCCTCTCTTTGTATTACCCTTGAACTGAACATGACTCCAAATCAAACCAGCTCCAACCCTGACAGGGAGATAAGGACCCCACAAAGTGGGCCTGTGCTAAACAAACCTCTGTTACACTGAAACCAAGACTCTCCATGGAGTCCTTGCTGTTTTCCAAGTCACAGGGTACTGCACTGGGCATCTTGGGCCCCAAGAGAGATGACACTGAGAAAGACAATTCTGTCGAGTATCCAAGTTTTAAAGTTATCTAATGACTTGGGAAGGAGAGACTTTTTTTCCCCCCCTTTTTGCTTTAAAGACTGTGCAGGACGAGGTTATATGACTAGTTGGAATCAATGCAGGTTCTTAATGATGCATGAAATGAAATATTGCTGTCCAGTGCACAGTGAATATTCAGTGTTCTGCTCTATGATAGATACATCCTGTGCTGATGTGACAGGGCAGAAATGCCCCACACAGCAGCTGCAAGCTCTGCCCTGCACACCAGCCCCTACTCTGTGTCAAATGGGTTGCCATCTTCTGCCACCACACCCTCTTCTCCAGTCTAATGCATCCAGCAGCCCGTTAAGTTCCTTTAGCCAAGGGGCAAATGAAAGCATTTTTCATGTTGGGGTTCCTGCTTTGGGAAGAAAAAAAAAATCGTGGACCTTACAGAATTTCTAAATAATTACATATCTTTATACCTACTCAGTCCAGGCCTGATTATTTGTACGTGGTAGTGCAGCTTTTTGCCTTTTTAATACCTGTGAAAACATGGCCAGTTGAAGCTAGGCCAGGACCTAGATGAATTAAAGCACTCCTCAGTCAGGGCAAATGCATCTGTAGCTCAAATACTGCATTTCTGAAAGCTTTCTTGCATTAGAAGGGAGAAGCAGTGTGAAAAAGATTGAGTTACTACTCTTGTGGAGATGAATTTGGTGTAAGAGAGAGAAGAATTAGAGAATAAGTAAATGAGAAGAGAAAGGTGTAGGTTTCCCTTCAGCAGAATCCCATCATCTCCAGTATAATTTTCTCCTTTTTAAAAAGTGGACACAAGCAAGTCAGGGAAGATAAGCCTTTTCAAGACCTAGTACCAAAACCATCCCTCCATCTGATACAGATTGCTGCAATGCTTTAGATTTGTAACCTGTGCGTGGCCAGATGGCTTTGAAACTCTGAAGTCGAATCCTAAAACGAAGGTAGAGAGTTCAGAGGGAATCCACATAAATTTCAGCAGAAGTTATTGCCCTTTTGCCTGTGGCATGAGGGGGCAGACTGGGGCAAGTGCAGCAGAGATCTCTGGCTGCCAAAGGGCCCATCTTTGCCCTAGTTTCATGGGCATCAGCTGTTTCAGGGCAGCAGCCAGGCAGGATTGGGTCAGATCTGGGAGGAGCACACGTGGGACAGGCACTGGCAGCTGCTGCCTTCGACTCTCTGTCTTGCCCAACCCAGCAGGACTCCTTCATCTGATAAAGCCTTTGAACAGGCAATGGTACAGCACCTAATGCAACAGGAGAGCCTATTCCTGGTGCCTTTCATGTTTAATGGTACACACAGATTTCCATATTCCTCCTGCTTCTGTTGATAAATAATCTGGATGCTCCTTCTCATTGCTTTTATCCAGACACAAAGGACAGTGCAAGCAACATGCTGTGCCTCATCTTTTCTCCTGATGGGCTCTATTTAAAATGAAAATCCAGGCAGAGAAAGGACACCAAGGGCTGCTTGTTCAGTATTCCCTCTGTGCTTAGATGATTACACCAGGGAACACAAAAAGAAGGACTGCAAAACCAAACAGTAGGAAGCCATGATCCAATAGTAGAAGAGAAGAAACCTTTTTATCCCACAGCTATTGCAGAAAGTCAGAAGAGGATCTGTTAGTGAATTGAATTTTTTTCTCTCCTGTCCCTTCTCCAGGGAAAACTGTAGTTTTACTACTTTATTCCCAAGTGTTTCAGCCAGTCTATGCTAATTTTCCATGCCCCCTCCCCACCCCCCACAAACTCCTGCTCCTACACACCTGACTTCAGCTTTATCTTCATCTTTTAAAGCAGCTTGAATCGCCATTTCAGACCCACCAGATTTACGGTTAAAATTAAAGCTTTGGCAAGCTTCTGTCACTGTGTTGCCCATTACTGTGGTACAATATAATGTAATTAATGCTTTTATGTTTAAGGAAGAGGAGGCACATATGTTCCTCAGCTGCTGATGAACAGATTTATAGGTAACACATCTGAGTCAGTGCCCATGTTTAGACGTAAGCCTGACAGACCACTAATCATTTTCTAAAAGCTGTGCACCACTGCCCTGCTTCCCTGGATTTGCAAGCAGGACTGTGCTGGGATGCCATAGTGAGATGATAGATTTCAGGTGACACAAGGGGAGGAAGCAAAACATCAGTAAATGTTACAGCATATCTATCTCTTCATAAGCAGATGTTCTTACTTAACACGTACCATTAAGCCAGAGCACACCGTGTGCTTTCTTAAAGAGAAACCCAGCCTGCTCAGGGCAGGCAGCTTGCAAAGGCACCCGAGCCAGCCTGTGGTCTGGCCCTGGAAACTTCAGCCCTATCTCAAGCAAAATCCTCTGCATGGAAGAGGGGAAGCTGTCCCATCCACAGACACCCAGGAGGACTGAACTTGTCACTTAGCTGGACCCTTTCCATCTCTCATTGCCATTTAGATTAGACTGAGCTGAGGGGGACAAGTGCTGGAACACGGGCAGGTGGCACCCAGGTCAGGCAGTCCCTGGTAGAAAGGCAGGGCACACAGCTACAGAGACAACCACCCTCCTGCTGCCTCAGCAAGACATTCCAGATGTCCACCAGAGCACTGCCCAACGCCTTTGGTACAAGACAGAGGAGAGTCTGTGTGTGTGTATGTGTCTAAATACCACTTTTCCACAGCATTTCTTCAACCCTGCACTGATCTGGCCAAAGTGGGGCTCAAGCCAGCTGCCCACCCAGCCCCTCTCACCCTCTCCTCTCCAACAGGCTTGGGGGATAGAATGGAAAAGCTCCCAGCTCAAGATAAAGAAGGGAGATCCTTTGCCAGCTGCCATCACGGGCAAAACTGACTTCACTTGGAGAAGATTAATCTGATTTATTGCCAATTAAAAATAGAGCTTGAATGCAAGAAATGAAGAAAAACTAACATACATTCCCCTTCACATTTTTCCTCTGCTCTGCCATGGTCTCCCCAGGAGCTGCCAGGGAATCGCTGCTCCCACATCTCCTGCTCCAGCACCTCACCCTGATCTCCTCTCTCCTCGCTGTCTGGGCATGGTTTCTGAAATCAGCTCAGCTGTGCCCCAAGGAAACTGTGGAGCTTCTGTCTCGTTTTCAACTGCCAAGTTTTCCTTTAGCTTTTTGGGTTTTCATGAACCCCAATAACAGTAGCTGGTAACCTGGAACTTTCTTTCCTTTCCAGCTCTGTCCCTAGGGGAGAGAGTGCTGGTAAAATGTGGAGATTCAAGGCCTGCTGTCCTGCACATCAGAGAAAGGAATTCCTCTTCTTTGGAAAAGTGCAAACCTAAGCTTTTGTTGAGGGATTTAATTAGCCTGAAAAATGTGAATTTTCTTCTATACTTATAGCTGGGGGCTGCTTATGCATTTTGGTGAGTCATGCTCTACTTCCAAGCATAGGCTCTCTTTCAGAGCCCACTGTATTCAATCTACTGACTACTGACTTAATGGCATTAAGAAAAAATAATGCAATTTAAGAAAATCTTTGCACAGAGCAGATTTGTTAACCTATACCAAAGCCCATTCTGGGCACTCTCATTCAGAATTAAAGTGGCTTTAATTCAAGTTACTGTTTGAGTTAAATCTAAATTAAATTTGAATTTAAATCATTAAATCTGCGCAGGGATTTAGTGCAGTTTACATAATCAATTTTAAGTTCATACCCTTCATTAATTTGGACGACTATCATCCAGTCTTTGCTCACTTAAAAATAGTTCTAATGCATTTATTAATATTATAATACTCAAACTGGGTTATTCTTGAAGAAACAGGGAGTTTGAGCTTTCTTTGAAGTTTCACAAAATGAGAGTATCTTGCTGAAGAAAGTCATTTTGTTCTCACACATATTAAGGGCAGGAAGAGCTTTTAATTCCACTTAAAGGGCTTCTGTGTTGTCACAGCCAGTAAAGCAGGCACAGGGAGCACGGCTCTCCTCTCATTAGCAGCAGCCCAGGCTGTGCTGCACTCACAGGGCCACACACCTTCCCAGATGTGTGGCAGCTGCTCTGCTCCAGCTTTGGGCCCTGCCTGTGCCCAGCTCACTCTTTCCAGCTCTCTGCCTGCTTTAGTCCTGGCAGCATCCCCAAACCAGGGTTGTGCTGTGAATACCACATTGGGTGGGCGGTGGAAGGTCTGCACAGCAAAACCTGCTCCCCCAGCTCTGCACACACAGACATCCCCACACCCCCACTCCTTCTGCTAACCCCACTCCACGTTATCCTCCTCTGGGGGCAAGGACCAACACAGCTCCCACCTCCTGGAGCAACATCTAGACTAGAATAAGAGGTTTATGTGGGCACTGGGGATCCATCTCTGCCACAGGGATTGTGGTGCCTTTGTGTGGTGGTTTCACCCCAGCCAGCAGCAGAGTACCACCCAGCAACTCACTCACCCCCCCAGCAGCAGGACCAGGCAGAGAACTGAAGAGTAAACATGAAAAAGTTGGTGGGTTCAGATAAAGACAGTAAATCAAAAGCCACCTGTGCAAGCAAAGCAAGACAGGGAATTGATTCCCCACTTCCCATGGGCAGGTATTCAGCCATCCCAGGAAAGCAGAGCTCCATCACATGTAACAGTGACTCGGGAAGACAAACACCATCACTCCAAATGTCCCCCTTTTCCTCCTGCTTACCCCACTTTATGCACTGAGCATGATGCCATGTAGTCTGGAATTATCCCTGGGGTCCGTTGGGATCAGCCATCCTGGTTGTGTCTCCTCCCAGGTTCTTGCACACCCTCAGCCTCCTCACTGGTGATGTGGGGTGAGAAGCAAAAAAGGCCTTGATGCTGTGTAAGCACTGCTCAGCAATAGCTAAAGCATCTCTGCAGTATCAACCTTGCTTTCAGGGCAGGTCCAAAACATAGCCCCACACTAGCTACTGTGAAGAAAACTGACTCTACCCCAGCCAAAACCAGCACTGAAAAATGTAGCCTTGGGTGTAGAGTCCCCACTTTTTCCCCTTCTCCATGCAGTGCCAGCCATTTGTGATTAAAATCCCACCTGTCACCAGATTTCAGAGGAATGCAGAGTGGATTTGTTTTACAGTATCAGAACCAGCTGCTCACAAAAATAGCTTTCACTCTCCCAAGGTCTACTAATCATTTCAGGAGACAAGCACAGAAGAGGATATCTCAGCTGACACTGGAGAGCACAAATGTTGACACAAATATGAATCTGAATTTTCTGACAGAAGTTGATTGTGTTGCTTTAGAAGGTTTAACAGACATGCCACTCAGCCGACAAGACCCTGTTTAATGCTTCACTTTAAGTATTTGTATGATCTTTGGGGTTGTCAGTTCTGGGAATTGCAGTCCTT
Source organism: Pseudopipra pipra (assembly GCF_036250125.1). Lineage (NCBI taxonomy): Eukaryota > Metazoa > Chordata > Aves > Passeriformes > Pipridae > Pseudopipra > Pseudopipra pipra. The sequence continues at coordinate 5,166,206 of NC_087564.1, forward strand.
TGAGAGCTGTTGTGGCAATCTCCCTGCGTGTTACACCTGTAACAGTACAATGCCTGCTTCTTTTCCAGCCTGGCTTGCTGATAATCTGGAGTCACGTGGTGTCTGTGTGCAAGAGTGGCTGCTAAATCTTTTTCATGCTTCCCCTGCTTTGTAGCAGCCAGTTTTCAGTGATGCCAAGTGCTCATTACACCAGCCAGGTGTGTGCAAATGCAGCAGGTGTGTCACACGAGGATGTGTCTGCCCACAGGCTCTGGAACTTCATCTCAGATTGCTCACACTTCAGGGTTTCAGACTAGAAATCTCCTATTAACCTATTTCATGTTGCTCCTAATTTTCAATTGATCAGACAGTTCTAGTTTCAAACAGCTCAAATAATATTGTCATGTTTCAATATAGTCCTTTTTTGCCCTGCCAAAAATATTTCTCATGATTTTGTACCTAGACATAGGTCCCCTCAAATTAGAATTTGGGGCAACTGGGATATTTGGATGAAGATTAGCCTGTTTCTAGCAGAACTGAACTGCTGTGTTATACTTCTAAGGCTGCATTTGTAAACTGATTGCTTCTGGGGATCTGAAGTTTCATGGGAATGCACTGAAAATTATTAAAAATTAAAGTTTCTATCTGCTTTATATGGTCGGCATTAACGTTGTCTTTCATTGTCTTCTAATAACCATAATTAGGTGTTGCATTACTCTTGGGTATGTCTTGTAGCACCCCTGGGAGGGCTTTTATGCACAAGATAAATACTAAGTACTAAACACTCTATACATGAAACTAAATTTTGTTGAGATAAAGCCCCTGTTGGTTTCGTCTTTATAGTGTTCACTTTCCTTCTTCTTCCAGACCCACAAGGCTCGTTTAGAATTTCCCTCTGTCAGCTTTTTTTTTGTTCTATATCCAAGTTGCCGTTTATCTCAGACCTTTCATTCTGCACCAGTGTCCTCCAGTGTCCTCCCCCCCCATGGGGAGACTTATCCAAGCAGTTAATGCTGTTACCTTGCTGGATCCTCCTTCACCAACCTGTGCTGGTGCCCATCAGCATCAACCAGGGTGGGGGGCTGGCAGGCACATGGGAACTGTCAGTTCTTCACAGTGTCCTAAAATGCTCCAAAAGTGAAGGACTACTCAGCTCTTCCCAGGCTCAGAGTGATGGACATAGGGAAGCTAACTAGACAGATAATGTTTAGTGAAGCTGGGAGAAAGGCAGCAAGAACACTTCTTCATACATGCCTATTTTAGAAATTTTTAGTTATGATTCCTAGATGTTTTAAAATGGGTCATGTATTCCTACTTGTAGCATTTACAATACTCTAGACAAAACTAGGTGCAGCAGTCGTGTACAATAAAAAGGCCCCCTGGAGCTCCAGGAAAGGACCTCTCTGATCTGAAGGGCTTGACTACAGGGATACAAATCCTAACTTTCAACAATAGGAAAATGAAGAAAGTGATGATAAAAATAAAGCTGTAGTAATGATTGTCTGAGCGTGAATTGTGAAAGTGGACCTTCATTATTCAAACCCCCTCATGATGAAGCACAAAGGTTTCTGGGTGTTATTTATTTAGCATTATTACTGCAGCTATTGTTGTAACAATCGGCATCTAGAGCTGAGTGACCACCTGCTGTTCGTGTTGATGCTCAATTTGCAAACAGTCAAGAACCATTTGGTTTGTGCCAGCTTGCTGCATTACTTCAGCCATAAAAGATATTGTGTAACCTAACAGCAGCTTTTTAACTAAAAATAGGTGTTCTGCTTATATCCAGTGGAAAACTGGTATTTAACGATTACAATACAATGTATTCAGATTCTTTCAGCTGCTTCAAGCTGTAAGAACAGCTCTTTCAGCCGCAACAAATGGGGCAAACCTCCTTAAAGGAAAATTTAGTAGTGCCAGCAAACTGGGAGACAAGACAATTGGACAAATTTACTGCTGCCATAGCACTGCAAAAGGCTGCCTATGTGACCTTGGGCAAGCCTTCAGATGTGGTTTCAGAAAGGTTAAGGATTTAAAACTCCTCCTGAAGTTACTAGCAGGCCCAGGGTCTAAGCACCTATGAAAATCAGACCCTTTAATCTTCACCATTTGTCATTCTGATACTGCACAAGGGCAAAAGGGATCTTTTGTATTGACCTCAGAGAGCCAGACCAGGCCCACACTGGCAGGGTCCAGTCTGAATTCCAGGGGTTTATTTTTCTTATTATGACAGATGCTCTGTTCAGAAAGAGGTCAGTAAGTGCAGTAATCTCAGAAAGGAAGTGGGATGTTCTGTTTTGAGGAAGAAGCTGAGAGAGAGAGCTCTTGGGAGCTGCTATTGTATCACATAGTGGCTTTGGGGAAGAGGCTTTCCCTCTGTCTTTCAGCTAACCCACCTGCAATACTTACACCACCCAAGTGTGGACACACTTAATTGTTATTTATAAAATGCTCAGGGACCGCTGGAGTTACAATCACCCAAAAATTGAAACCACAATCCTTTGCAGCGAAGGTACAAAAGAAGGAATCTGTGTCTGGGCAGACAGAAAAGCTGTTCAGATCCCAGTGGCTGCTGCTTGGGCACAGAATGTGTTAAACTGCAGCGTGGAGAGATGTTTCTTATCCATTAACAGCCTTATTGTGTGATGAAAGGAAAGGCAAACTCTGCGACCATTTTGCTGATGTTAAGGATTTCATACACATAATAAATTATACGTGAGCGTTGTTGCCATGCATCCATCCCAGAATTCAGCCCCTGGGGGACTCAATCATGCTGGTCTCCTGTAGCCAGGAATATCAATGCACTGAAACAATGAGCTAAATCTACACGTATCTCATCAGTGGATGTTATGAAGGCAACATAAAAGGAGTGTGAAGGAATGTGGACCTCGCTCCCCACCTGGTCGGGGGAGGAGGTTACTGACCCCATCATCTAATGTAATAAACACCAGCCAGGTAGGGAGCTATCACAGAGCCCCGAGCAATATGAAGCCCCGTGGAATGAGATACAGCACCGTACATACAACTTTCATAAAGATTTCTGTGTGGGTAGTTTTTGTTTTCGGTAAGAGAGAAGGAGGAGGCTGCGTGCCCGGTCGTGAAATGCGGGCCGGCAGCACCAAGCCTTTTCTCACAGCACCCTCGTGTGCCCTCGGCAGAAAATGCTCCGTGTCACAGGGGGAATGCTGCGTCTTTCAGCAACGCTGTAACTTGTTGAAAGAACTAATTTAAATTAAATAGGACAGCCAGTACATATTAATTAAGTATCAATTGATTCTTAAAAGAGTACTTATTGAGGGTTCTCAAGTTGGGAAGGGATAAATCTGGCTGTCATGTAATTAATTCAGAATGACACAGGCAACAAATGCATATTACATATTTTTTCCTCTGAATATTAACTTGTAAAGAATGTTTACATATTCAATTAACATTTAACAAGATAACCTTATACTACATTAATTAGCTATCTGCTAATTAAAAATGCACTAAAATTATTGTAGACATTAGGCAAGTCAACTGTATAACTGCTTATGCATAAGGGGAAATCAACATGAAATATCTGGAAAAGCTCTTTGAAGGAAAATATTTGAGGATTTAGACCTATTATGTCCCTGCCACTGACTCTGGAAACCAGCATCAGGCCTAACTAAACAAAGAGTGGTGGGGTTTATTTTTCCCTTATGTTCATGGCTAATGAACCCCTTTCTGGACACATCTCATCCCAGTGCTGTTGGTCTCCATATTTTGGAAACTTTATGAAACTTGATTGGATTCTTCTCTTTACTTTTGGCCTTACCCATGGTGGATCAAAAAATGGGGAATCTGAAAGCTGCGTGAGAGAAACAGAAGTGAATAAGGCTCTAAATACCTGGCTTGACCACTTCAAAACATCAATACTGCAAACATCTGACCAGCCCTGTGAACACAGTAACATATCCTCCCTGCAGCCTGTAATAAACCAAATGCTCAGTGAACAATGAAAGGAAAATGAGTGGTTGTTACTGTGTATTAAAGGACAGAAACAGTTCTTACCCATTAAAATAAGACATTAGATAATCGTTGTCTTTGTGCTCTTTTCCATGAGTTTAGCACTTGACCACTTGTTTTGGCACCTGTGAAGAATTATACACCCTGATGAGGATCATTCTCTGAGGCATTCTGCCTTGCCTTTACCAGTAATTGCAGCTAACTGGAAAATAAAGCCTGTTTCAATTCTAAAATGATATTCTGAAACGTTGTAAATGGGCCTATTTTTAAATGAAGTAACTCTGAAAAGCAAAGCAGAACTAGAAAAAAAATCACCAAGGCTTTGTCTCCTCTCTTGTACATAACAGAGCTCTTGCTTACAGAGGCCCACAGAGCAGAAGTGCAGCTTCCAACCAGCACATGGATGTGGATACTTGTCTGTGTGGATATTTCAGCGTGCTGTAAACCTTTGGGAAAGTATCTTACACTCACCAGTTCAACAGTGAACTCAGTTATGGCAGCTGCATGGGGTTTATTTCTGAGTGTGTCTATGCACACCTGTAGGTGTACTGATACACACATGCACCTCCAAGCCTTTTGGTGTGATTACTCTTTCCAAACTGTAGCACTGATTAAAGTGCTTTGAGATATATCTGATTTCTTTAACACGACTGTCAAGCCATTTACATTCAAACATCACCGTGTTCGGTTTTCATCTGAGTTTAATCATAATATGGATATAATTTAATCCCTTTTGTAATATTTTTAAGACCTATGTAGTTCAAAACCTGATGAATTATAATAGAAGTGAAGAAGAGCAAATGCAAAGCACAGAGAGAATTAGAATTTTATAAGGAAAGAATAAGAACAATTATTCTTGTGGGGGAAGATGCCACAGAAAGTGCGAAGGCAAGAAACTAGGATGAGAACAGGACAGGAGGTGGAAGGTATGTGCAAAAATAATGGAAAAAGCTGAAAATAGAAAGTGATTCTGCAGAGTCTGAGTGATCAGCAGAAAGACAAGGAGGACATGGGAGGGAAAGACAGATGTCATGTTCTTGTAATGGAACTGACTGTGCTAATACCCCTGTGAAGCCTCTCAGCACGCCCCTTGTAAATGAGATGTTTTCAGAAGCCTGAGAAGAGTCAGACAGAGTTGACAGCCTCTGTGGTCAGGAAAAAATCTCTGGGTATATTCTGTGGCCCCTCTCTGCTGCCTGCTGCTCCCTGAATCTTAGGAGAAAACACAGTCCTTCTCAAAAGTCTTTTCTGAGGAGCTATAGGGACCTGGGAAGAAATCTGAAGATTTTCAGCATACATGGACTACCAAAGAAGTCTGTCAGTCATTCCACTGCCATATTTTCAGCTGTGTTAGTAAGACAATGACCAGTTCAATTCCAGCTCAATAAAATTCAAACAGCTGGGATAAACAGCAGTGTTATGTTAGAGAAATGTAACCAGATGTTGGAAAGCTACAGAACAGTGCTGAGCCCAGTAAATAAACAAAGGCTGCTAGTCAGTAGCTATGAAAAGGAAGAGACATTATTGCTGGCACTTGGAGGGACTTGACTAACAGAAGCATCTTTCTCCATTAAATAGCATGGAGTGGTAAGCTTGGCTGAGGCTGGAGCAGCATCAACACTTCTGCAGGGCCAAGCATCGTGTAGGTGTTTTTACTTGGAAGAACATGAAGAGCTGAACTACCAACTGAAATTAGAAACAGACCCCAGATGAAACCACGGGAATGCAGCAAGTGATTCTCATCAGTGTGCTGGGAGCTGAGTCCACGGCGCAGGGACGATGCTGCACCTGGGGGAGTGCAGAGCAGTCAGAGGTGGAGTGGTACAGCAGAGGGAAGACTCAGAGACACAGCGGTGCAAATAAGAAGCCAAAAGCCTGGCTCCAGATACCTTGACAAATCCAGAAAGGGGACAGGCAGACAGAAAAGGAGTTCTTGGCAGAACTCTCTGGAATGGAACGATTTTGTGACTGGCTTTCAGCACGAGGGGGACGTGCTGGCTGAGCATGAGCTATTAGAGGATATGGTGAAGAAACAAAAGCTCAGTGCTTCCATACAACTACAGATAAAATACTTTCATAAAGGGCAAAGGCACCATTTGGGAAATCCAGTTCTGGAGGCAGTTAGTGGAAAGGAGATCCTTTTGGAGGTTCCACTGTGGGTTATGTGTCTGTCTGAGAGGAACATGACAGTGGGCATGCCTTGCCAGAAGGAAACAATTTTTCACTTCTCTGATAGAAAAATGGGGAAAGATACATTCTACTGATGTTCTGTTAAGTCCTGATTACAGATTTGTAAGCACTGCATGTATTGCATGATGTGCACTGCAGTTCTAAGACCTCGTTCGTGACTGTTATCTAGGACTGACATCTAGGATGTGATTCTAGAACTCAAAACTCCAAGGGTAAAATCATTTTTATTGAGAAGAAGGATGCAGATAAATAGCTTGATCTGAGGTGTCTCCAGGCTTTAGAAGGTGTTACCAGCTTCCAGCAAAACCAGTTTTGTCCTTCAACTCATTGCAAGATTCAGCTTCTAACTGTGTGACAGCCTTCTCGTGGACCTTTCATAGTATCCAATAGTTCAGTCATCAGTAATTCATTCTTTACTAGGAATCAATCTAACAGATTTTGCCTTTCTAAAAGACTGCTTCAAAACCATGGAAATCGGTATGTTCCCATGCAAACTTTAAATCACTTCTGCTTTTTGAGGGTATAAGTGCATGTATGGAAACAGTAAGCAGGTAGCAGGTATCTACATCGCTGAATTCTGTTCCTAGATCTAGAATCTCCTAGATTCTCCTAGATCTAGGAGAGAAATATTGGTTTACATGTAAAGAACCTGTCATGTAACTGGGCGTGGCATTGCAGTGGGAATGTTAACTTTTGGAGGGTTTCTAAATGTCTTATTATAATTAAGCCTGATCCAAGAATTGTGATCATCTGAAAAAACCTCAGTGTTCTTCACAGACTCTGAACTACCTGTATCTTTCCTTGGGATGCTCTGGCTCTGTGTTTGTTGGTGTGAAATATGATCCTGGAATTTTAGGGGGTGTTATTATTCCAATAATTTCAGGCAGTGAGCTGAAGTAATAATCTAATTTACTCATCTTTTTGTGTGTTTTAACATGTGCTACTTATTTGAGTTTCTTGGGCTCTCTGGATGCCATTTCTCCCATCTGAAGAAGAGAAATAATGATAGCTCCTTACAGATGAGTCAGGAAGAACAGTTATGCTCATGTTTGTAAAATACTTTAAAGACACTGAGTGTCTTGGCTTGGCTTATGAATTCCTTTGCTATTATTAGAAGTTCTATTCTCTTCTTTTTCAGAAATATACATGGACATTTTAAAACAAAGAGGGCAAGCTGCTACTCACTTTTACAAGATTAAGTACGTACATAATCTGCTAGATTTCTCACTTCTCAGGTAATCTATCCACTTCCTTATACTACTACCAATCACAAAAAATGGTACAATGATGGATTTTAAATTCTCTCTTTACTCAGGGGAAAATTTTAAATGAGAATGTCCCTGGGAATGGAAAGACAGACAAATAATTACATTTTTCAGTGCTAACACATAAACAGTTATTACCTATCAGGTGCGTTTAAACCTGGAATAATTGGGAGGAGTGGGCTGCTTGGGATTTTTAAAGTGTTATTACAGCTTTTATGCAGAACTGTGTAAACAGACGCAATTTAAGATTTCAGGTTAAATTATGTGTGTTTCAGTATTTTTCCCCAGAATTTACAGTAACTATATGATCTCTTACACCTCAGCACAGAGCAGGATGACTCCTATTTGGAAGCAGGATAGCTGTAGTCCCAGAGGAGACAATAGTTATTTGCTATTTATTGTTACAGACGGCTGCATTACCGGAGGGATTTAAGGACATTTAGCACAACACATGCACTCTATAACTGAGTGAACATGCCCTTTTGCAAACACATCTTCCCCTCTCAGTGCTGCCTGGAGCACTGAAACTTTCAGGCATTGCCTTATCTGCAATTGCTGACACCTGTTCCATGGGAGCAGATAATTCTAGAGGCCTGTCATTCCCTTCTCCAGCTGCCATCTCACCTCCCAGTCTCCTAAGGGCCCTGTCACCCTTAATCACGGTTTCCTCGGCGATGGAAACCACAGGTGAAGAGTCAGACAGGTTCCAGACTTGCCCACAGCAGAATTCTTTCACTTTATTCTCTGGGAAAAGGATGGGGGAAAAGTGGGGAGACAAGGGTGAAAATGCAGATGTACTACAATAGACAGCTACACCAAAAGCAAGGGAGCATGAAAAACTCTTCTGTTGGATTTTCTTCCTCCTTAATTCCTTTCTCCATGTTCAGTTCAGGTGTACTCGTACTCCAGGCAAGGATCTTGGTGTCATAAGGTTTGGGCTGAACTAAGTACTTGACTTTGCAAGACTGAAAAATGGATTTTCATGCAAAGACCCCCAAACCCATGTATGCCAGTTCCACTCAGGTCAACAACAGCAAAACACTGATTTTCCTTTGTGGAGCCTGAATTCCCATTTATTCTTCAGAACCTTTTCAGCCACATTTTAAGGTGCTCACCATACATTAGAAGTTTTCTTCCATTTAGGTTTCTACATGCAAAAAAAAAAAAAAAAATAAAAGCCAGCAGCTAGTGTTAGGACAGTGCTGGCCAGACTCTTCCATATACATCCAGTACATTAAATACTCGGCAAATATGGCTGTGCTTATGATGTAAAGCCTTTTGTGAAATCTAGGCCTCACTGATAATTCATTATTTCTAAATTAGGACTTAATCTAATGTTCAGATATTGGGACAGTTACATGCCTCTGAGAAGATAAAATAAGATTTTGTAGAGACTAGGGCCAATGTGACAAAGAATTCCTTCAAATTTTGCAGAGTGGAGCTTGGACTGGGTAGAAGTTGCATTAATCATTTTTCAGGTTCGCTGTTTTGGCATCACTGCTCAAATGTTTTACTCTGATCAGATCCAGCATTCAATGAAGGACTCTGCAGACACAGCAAACCTCACCCAATTGCTATTCAAAATAATATTCAGCCCAAGTCTGCTCAGGATTCAGAGCTCAGTCACACGATGATTTGTGCTGGGAGTTGAACCCTGTTTTCAGTGTGTAACCTTACATCAGGAAAAGCTGTGCAGCTGAGGTAGAGAGTGATACTCTTCTGTGAATGTCACTCTAAGCCATTTTTCTCTGCTGTCACATTTAAAAAAAAAGAAGAAAAAAAAAAAGACATGTTCTGGAGTAGTTTGCCTAATTTCACAAAAATTTTAAGAAAATGTGCTGTGCTCCCCACTGCAGGATTATGTGCATTTGCTAAAACTACACTGTGCTTGTGAATGGCTTGGTAAAGACTCCAGTTACCTTCAGTGGTCTTTGGATCTGATGCCAAGTGAGGCAGCATAAATAGATCAGTATTTGGAGGAAGGTTTAACTGTGCACCATCAATTTTATAGCACCTTTAAACCAATATTTACAATAGCCACCATCAAGTGATTCACTGCTTAAAATGCTCCCAAACACACTATTGACAAACCTGCAATTTGCCTTCCATCTCCAAACTCCGGACTGGTATTTTTTGCCCCATCTTTTTTTTTATATATTGACACTTAACTTTTTCAGCACAGAATGTCTATTGACGGAGCCATCAAGAGAGCAAACACATTAAACATAAAATAACAAGAAAAAGCTCTAAATAATACAAAGCTGGACCTGCAAGCATGTATGCTGAAAAGCTTTAGATAACTGGGTCTGCAAACAGATCCTCGAGCTTCCATTTGGGCTCATATAGCAAACAAAACAAAAGCAGATCTTGCAATTATACAGAAAATGACAATTTAAGGTGTCAGGTCAGAACCAGACTCGGCTCCAGCCATCCAGCAGCTTGTCGATCACACAAAGACCTTGAAGCTGTTCAGGACTGCCTTGCTAAAAACTGCACCAGCAAAGTCTCTGGTAAGATTTTTGTCCCCTAAAATCGGGTACTACTGGTTTAAATGCTAATTCTCAGCTCAGCCAATGGGCAAAGCAAAGCACAGCTCTTCCCCAGCCCTGCCTGCGGGATGAACTTGCAGTCAGTCAGGCTCAGGAGCCAGAGGGCACCAGGACTTCACTACACAGCATCTGTGGCTCCCCAAGGCCTCACTTCCTCTGCCAAGGCTTTTGCTTGAGAGGAGAATCTGGCCCATGGTTTTTTGTCAGATTTCTTTCATCTGTTATTTGTGGGAAAGAAAAGAGCTGCAGGCCAAGTGTACTTGGGGCAGTGCAGCAGCAGGGATCATCCTGACCAGTGATGCTGCTGTGAGGCAGAGACCAGGACATCTGAAATTACACCTCCCTCAGCAGCAGAGGACTAACACAACAAATGAGAACAAAAGATGCAGGCAAAGGAAAGGTATTTCCTCACAAAGCCTGAAGAGGGATGGACATTTTCAATCCTCTGCCCTCGATTCCAGACTTTGATTCACTCCTGTGTCCCTTCCCTTCTTCACTCAGCTCAGCAATCTTGAGGCAACTGTTTTGATCACCAAACCATGTATGTTTTCTCTTTTATAAACCATCCCTGTCTCAGTAGGATGCAGTGTTATAGCCCAGTCATTTGCTTCAGGAAAAGGTTTCCTTCCCTCTGGCAGTTTGATCTCCTCTCATGTTTGTGGAACTGGGCTTATGAAATAAACATTTTTTTGTAATCTCAGAAACAAAACTCCTTGTTCTTGTGCTGCATGAAGAATTCTGGCCTGATCTTAGGCCTCTCAAAGGATTAAGATTATGGCTGTAGGTTGCAGGATAATTTCTTTGGGGAATTTTCTTCCTTTCTGTGACATAGGATCTACAGCAGCATTCAGGTTGGGCATGCAGAGGCTCATCTTCGTCATGCACCCAGAGAGATGCAGGTATTTCTGTGTCAGTCCAGGTGTTCCCAGTGTGGGAATTGCCAGGGCTCAACATCACAAAGTTGGCATCTGATTCCTGCTACCTTTAGTGGGATCCTAGGGAAGAAAAGAAGAATGCATTTCTCAGGTCGTATCTCTTCTGCAGACTGGAGATGTGGGAAAGCATCTGTGAAATTACTGTAATCATTACAAATCAGGGTAGTACTATCAGGAAAAACACAGTGGCATGGGAGTCATCATACACCACCCAAGCCTGGCATGGACACAGCTACTCCACACTGGAATTTGTCCCTCAGCTAAGTTGCTGAAACTGGAGCTAGGTGAGTAAACCTGGCTTGAGAATGTAAACACAGCACCTCTGTCACCTGCACCTGAAGTGTTGCTTCCTCCTTATGATCCCAGATCCATGGGCTGCCAGCCATGTGATGAATTACTGAGCAAACAGCAGCCCAGTCAGGCTGCAGCAGCAGGATCTGGTAAATGTACCTATCACTGATGGGTCACAAGCACAGGATGAAAACCCAGGGATGGGGAACTATTGCTTTCAGTGCACTGAGTGCTACAGAAGATCCTACGAAGTCCCTACTTGCTACATAATTTTCTGTTAAGTTTATATGTATCTTCTATTGTTAATTCTCCTCGGCATCTTCTCATGTTTTTGTTTTATTTTTTATTTTATCCTTCAGCATCTTCTTTCGTACCCTGTAGGGGTAGGACACTCCTTACTGGCAGTGTCATTCCTCTTGAATTGTTTTGTATGAAGCTTTGCCAAAAAAGGAATTAAGCTTCCCCATGGCACTCAGTGTGGGAATTGCTGAAAACTTGGAAAAAAGTCATGTGATGAACTGGGAATATTTCTATACTTTTAGTGGCAGGTACTGGAAGGAGGTGCTCAGTGCTAGTCAGCTTATGTGACTTGACATAACAGTTGACAAAGCTTTCTTAGGAGTGTTATGCTTCTAGAAAAACATAATTCAGACCTCTGGTTCTAGAAGACTTCTTAGGCTTAAAAATTATGCCAAATTTGCAAGGTCTTTATTTGCAATCCCTGGCTAATGACCATTGTCTTTTTATATCTTTAAGGGAAAAAAAGGTGGATAAAATCTTTCTGCACACACAAATGAAATAGAGAAAGAGCAACAGGTATGGCCTCCCTTCAGTCTGAGGGGAAAAAAATCCCCCTTGGCTTCATCCCTTGGTTCGTAGCACATTTTCTTCCCTTGATTGAAAAGGCAAATAGTCCTGCTTCCTGCTCAGAGAAATGAGTCTCCTTTGACTCTTTTGTGTGGAACAACAGTGACGTGCCGTGGCTGCTCAGGCAAAGCACAGCAACACAGAGCTGGGAACGCTGTTATCTCAGGGGCTGCTTCTCTACAGAAAATTACGTTCACACATAAGAGCTACCAGTAAGTTGGGTCCCCATGTCGTGATAACAGTTCATAAATGAGTTTGGTGAAATGCCAAGTTATGATTATGTGTGTTGCAAACCCCATTTCAAGCCCTAATTTATACTGCATGCTTCTCTCACATGTAGCAGTGCTATTTAGAGGGTAATCACGTTTTAACCTAATTTCCAAATTAGTAGAAAATATTTGTATTGACTTGCAGTGTATGTATGGGTTGCAGCTGACAGTGCAGGCTGAAATCTCTACATATAATGAAAGAAAATGTGATGAAAATTATTCAGTCTCTAAATGAGCTATAGGGGAGGTTTAGTAAAGTCGTTTATTCCAGCTGAGGCAATTGAGTAGGAACACTGCCATTAAAGGTGAAGTACAGAAAGGGATATCTCTTAGTCCCATCTCACATAGTCAGTAGCTAAGTAAGATTTTGGGGTTGCATTTTGGAGAAACATGCTGCTTTCTGCGAACCTTTAGTGTTTTGATGCTTGTCATGGCCATCTACGTTCCAAAGGACTCAGAAGTTACAAGGGGATTTGCTGTGTGAGCTGTTTGCTCCCTGTGGGATTATTTTCTGAACTCCTTGGGGCCTCTGTTCCCACAGGCAAACCCAAGACAATAGGGTTAATCAGAGGGTTAGCTCGTCTTTGAAAAGACTAAGGCTTACCTGTATCCAATTCAGTTCTCTTCCCAAATGGGTGAGTAAATGGTTCATCAGGCTTTTGGAGGTAAAACAACAGAGAGGCAGCTTTAGAAAGAGTGGGTGTGGGAGATACTCTCCAATAAAGAATGTAGAATGGCTCAGGGAAGGATTGATGAGCTCTAGATGGTGTGTAGGAAGAGGTCCTTGAAGCTGGAGAGGGTAGTTTGAATTATGAGGCAGATAGCCCAGTTGTTATCCTGACAGAGGGTCCCCATCCACTGCTATCATTGCCAAGGCAGAGTAAAAGGACTATGGTGAACAGGAGAGCAGGAAAGTGAGCCCAAGACAGATTCTGAAGGGCAGGTCTGTGCCTAAGAGGGGCTTAGGAGCAGGAGTGTGGCATTCCTATTGGATATATGTATGAGAAGTGGACTTTTTTCTCATTTATTTTGCTGATGTAACAGCCTCCTGCCTACCCACACAGAGAGCCAGAGACCCCTGAGGGGGAATAACAAGCCTTTCTTCAAGGAAGGCAGCCCAGCAGGGCTCCCTTCCCAGTTACACTCCTGTGTCCCTGGACACTAATGGGACAAGCAAGCAGGTGATCACTAAAGTATGACAGTAAAGACACTGCACTGTCCCTTTTTGTTAATCAGCCCATCCAGCAAAGGTTTTGCTGCTTGGCTGGAGTAGTAACAGCAACTTCCACTTACAGGTTCATCTGTGCTGAGCCACAAGAGCCAGGCAGAACTGTTCTCTTAAGACATGGTCACCAGTGATGATGCTTCTACCTGTTTGCACCTGTTGCTGCACTGATGCTCCAGGATAAACAGTTACAGCTGCTTCAGACCCTCCCTGCTGCCATGTGCTGAGTACCTCAAACTGGCACCAGTGGGTCTTGTTGGTGCACACAGTCAGGGGACTGAGTGGCTCAAGGAAACACAGGGATTTTGGAATTGCCACCTGTTCAGCAAAACGAATCTCACAGCAGTAAGTCCTGTCACCTGGGTGCTTGCACAAATTCTAGTACCAGGCTAAACAATGAACACCTGAGCATGAGGCAACCCTGCAGGTCTGAATCTAAAAGACAAGACTGTCAGTGTCTTGATTTCTGTTGGCTGAGAAAGTGCCCTGTAGGCATTTCTTTCTTATTTTGTTTTCATTACATATTGCATTATTCCTCAGCTCTGAGAAATAAATATTTACACTTTCTTGCTGCACATTGTATTAAATAGGTCTCTTATCTATCTGTTCACTGAATGAAACAGACCTCGGCTTCTCAGCTACTTGTGTAGAACTTCTCCATTTTATCAGAAGTGCCTCAGACTGAATAAAGGTGCTGTTATATACAAAGATCACCACAGATGAGGAGGAGATACAGTTGCCAAGTCTGCTGGCTACAGCTGTTGCCATTCCTGTAAGGTACTGTTTATTAATAGAAAGGCAGATAACTCAAAAGACTTGTTATTATAAGTCCTTCAAAGTTTATTCCTTCTATGGATTATGCTTTACAGTTCTAAAATTCTTTTTTATGGTAGGTGTTTTTGTTTGGATTTTTGGGGAGGTTTTTTTTCCCTAATTAAGTGCTTTGCTGCATAATATTAGTCAAGTGAGAACTGTGGCAATGAAAGGTGTATGGTGTCAAAGGGTTTCCACAGCACTGATACAGTCAGTTCCAAAAGGCTGTGGAAACAGAGACTCCTCCACAGTGCAGTTCAGTTCAGCCTCTCTGTATGCTACAGGCATTACACACAGCGTTGGCTTATAAATATTTGAGAAGGCCAGGTTGGATGGAGAAGCATGTTGGCCCCATCAGCAGCCAGATGTGTTGTCCAGAAGCATAAGCCATTAGCAAATGCTATTCAGCTATTGGCAGACAGATTCCTTTCGACACCTAGGGAGTATTACACTGAGACAATCACAGCCTTCCATGACAAGCGTTTGCCTTGTCCTTGGCAAAAAATGAAAACAGTAAAATTATGAGCCAAAAGCCCTTCGGGGAACTGCCTTCCATCCCTCCAGCCCCAACCAAGGCATCTTTCCACTGTCTTTGAAATGAGTCATACAAGCAGAGTGCCACGGGGACTAAGGTACTACTTCTTAACACTTCGCTGCTCATCTGCTCTGGTCTGCTCTAAATGAAATATTAAACCCAATAGCTTAAAGCATGGTGTGAACAGGACCAGGCTGTAGAGATGCTGTGCTGAATAAATGCATTTTAATACTCAAGAGTGGTGGGAGATAACTTGGGAGTATAAATACATTCAGTTATTACAGCTTAGCTGATAAACAGTAACTCATTAACTGATGATAACTTTCCCTTTCTTTCTGGTAGTTTTACAAGTATTAACTTTAGTGCCTTGTCCTCAATGATGATGGAACCTGGAAGGGTCCTGTAAGGTCACAAAGATGGGTTTTCTCAGGTAATAGAGTAAGAAAGTAGGTCACACATAACAAGAGATTTCAGTCTATCAATGCCACTTCAGCTACCATGGGGTATGGTAGGGCATGGCATCACATCCTTTCCCTCTAATACCTGCAGATTGTTAACAAACTGCTGCTCATCTGTTTGGGGACTGTAGTTCAGGGATGAAGGAACTATCTCCAAATAGTGTTTATCCAACACATAAGTCCAACAACTTGATCCTGCACCACAGCTAAAAATTTTTACAGGAGGTGCTCTACCCCAGTAATTTGGCTTGAAAGAATTACAGCTGTGTCTAAGGAGTCTACACAGAGATATATTCATAGATCTGGAGTGGATAATGCTGCCACAGCTCCTAGGAAAGAAGACTGAATCTTATAAATACGAGAGGTTAGATTTGGTCTCTCCTACTTTGACAGCTGTTGCATAGTTTCAAAATTCAGCAGTGTTGTGGTGTTGCTCAGCTCATACTGAGAGCAGAACTTCCTGACTTTGTTGGGAAAAAAAAAAGTTACTGAAAGAGGGTAAAAAAAATTAATATCCACAGAAAAATGTAGCATGCTGTTTCCTCCAGAACCCCTCTAACATTTTCTGGACCAATACTGAAGTCTGTCTTGTTCAACTGTTCAATTCTTAGACAGTCTGTCATATAAGCCATGATATATTTGTTTTTTCTTATTGTTTGCATCCTCAGATATTCAGTTTGGTTAGTTTCTGCTTAGCAGTTTCAACATTTATCCCACAAATGTAATCAAAAACAATATTGGTCAATCTACTCCAAACATAACCATCAATGGAATGGCTATACCATCTATCTCCTATGAACAGAAGCATAAAAACCTTTAAGAATGTTTTGTGATTACTTTTTGAAAAACAAACACAGGCACGATTAACAGCACGTTTTCCAACACCTGACATTTTAACTTCAGATGCCCAGCAGCTGGGAGGTGTTACAGACTGGGAATCAGCAGTTTCTAAATGAGAATCTCTGGGCTATAAAATAGAGGAGCTGGAGCACAGTGAGCATGACAGTCTCCTCTGCTCTTCAAACCATACAAAAATAGTATAGAATGGTTTAAGCTGGAAAAGACCTTTAAGATAATCGAGTTCAACGGCCTTTCCTAAAGCCAGGGTGGCTGGGCGTGATCACCCGGTTGTCCTGTACGTGCTGTGAGCACAGAAATGGTTTCTCCCCAAGTACAGCCAAGTGCTCAGCGCAGCCATGAGGTGTCAGTACAGACCACGGTTTCTGTGCGAACCCTCACAAAGCCGAACATCTCCCCAGTGAGAGCGCTCACACTGAGATCGCTACCAGCACAAACGCCCAAGTGAGATGTGACCCAGCAGCAGGTACTGCTCCTGTGAATACGCATCAAAAGATCGGATGTGACGGTGACAGCTGCCGAAAGCCCTGGCAAAAAGGGAGGGAAAAGTTTGAGGATCTAGTTAGGGTTAAAGCTGATGTGCAAAACAGAAGAGAGGGCTGTTGCAGTAAAACAGCACTATAACGTTTTAGTAAAAGCAAAATAATCTAATTTTTGTAACTTAACTAGAACGCAATCCAGTAATTAAATACCTGTAGCCGTAACCAGGGATAGCTAAAATTCTGGGGTAGAACCTGCAGCCCAACTCGTATTGCAGAAGTTCATGGAGGACTGGCTCCTGTGGGAGGGACCCCACGCTGGAGCAGGGGAAGGGTATGAGGAGTCCACTCCATGAGGAGGAAGATGTTTCAGAAATAACCTCCTTTCCCTGTCCCCCTGTGCCATTCAGAGGGCAGGAGGCAGAGAATTCAGGAGTAAAGTTAAGCCTGGGAAGAAGGGAGGGGTGAGGGTAAGGTGTTTTCAAGACTCGGTTTTATTTCTGAGTCTCCTACTCTAACTGGTTATAAATTAAACTCATTTCCCCAAGTTGAGTCTGTTTTGCCTGTGACAGCAATTGGTGAGTGACCTCTCCCTGCCCTTATCTTGTGCCTTTTGGTAGATTTTTTCTCCCCATGTTGAGGGAGAGAGGTGACAGACTGACTTGACATCCAACCAGGGTCAACCCACCACACAGGTCTACTGGCTTTGGATCAGTGGTCAACAAATTCATGGAGCTTCTTTAATTGCCAGTGATGTCTCCTTGGTCACCAGAGGTGAGTATACAGAGACATCCAAGCTGCTCTGCACAAGCCAAGGTGGGGAACAGCACAGTTTCAGACTTGTGGCTTCATGTCCACATAATATTCACCAGCATGTCCTCTAAATGTTTTGTATATCTGCACCTTTTTCATGCTCATGGATTCCTCTGACCTCTCCTATCCTTGTCTGTCACCTCCTGAGGAAGCCTTTAAATTACTGATGGGTACTGGCCAGTAGCTCTGTGCCTTTACCCCTCAAACAGTACTGCTCTGCTCAGTACATCTGTTTTTCTTCACTTGAAATGTGACCAATTACCAATGAGTTTGCAATTCACCACAAAGTAATGGGAACACTCAGTGTCCTCATCTCAGTAATGTATTTTGGGGAAAACACAGCAAAGAACTGGGTATTAAATAAACATTAGTTTCAGTAAGAGGAAGAAGCTTATAAGGTCATTTGTCTCAAAATACATAAAAATCCATTCTAGGATGTTTTCTCTTCCTAGCATAATTTTTCAACATGCTCAGTGCTAATTTGTCTGTTCCAAACAGTCTTTTGTTCTTTGTATTCAGAAGGAATTTCAGAGAAATTCTGGGGTTATGCAAACATTCAGGAGCAGAAGATACTCTTTATTACCATTGTGCCAGATATTGCAGGAAGCCAGAATGAGAAATTTAGGAGAGCCATGGAAATGACAATTGCTCTAATTCAATAACAGATTCATTGGCTTTCTAATTAGATTTGATCACTTGAGTATTTTATATTGTAGCTCTGCCAGTACCTTTTAAATACCTACCACATGTGACACAGGCACTTCAAAAGCATCATAAAAACAGTAGATCTGCAGAAAAAGTTAGGGAACAATATAAAACCTAGTTCTTCCATGTCTTGGTAAATAACTCCCAGCTCTGAGACGTCATTTTATTTAATTTTACAACATTCAAAACCACTTTAAAATAACATCTGTAATAAATATTCAAAAAATAACTCAGATTATATTTTACTGTTACACTTACAGTAATGTCTGAGTAACATCATACAAATTGTATTATAAATAGCTTCACCAGCAACAAAACACAGAATCACATTTTACATAATTCACTTAAGCACATCGAATTTTTACTACAAAGGATTTGTTTTTCTTACTCTTTTTCTAGAGCTGATTTGGTATGCTTTAACTTGTAAAATCACTCAATTACATGGTCCTAACATAAGGCAACATGGAAAATACCTGAAAACCAATGTCAGAACAAGTGAGAATTACAAAATTGGACTGGCTAACCACAGAATTTCTACTTCTTAGTCCGTTCAGGATTTCTAGTCTTACTTCAGTCTGATAACAAGCAACTGCCAACTCAGGTCTTAGGCTGGGATTCAGAAACTCTGGTTTCATGTGACCTTGGACAGATCTTCTGGCTCAGCTCTCCATTCACAGCATGGTAATAATAATGTTTCCTTCTGTCTTCAAAGACTGGAAGCTCCCAGAAGCTCCCTGCCACTATTTTTCATGAAGGAATTGGTACTGTGGGACTAAAAGCTGAGCTCAGAGAGAGTGAATGTGCAATCCTTAACGTGGGACACACTGGTAAAGTTGTCCTGATATATAACAGAGGTAGGTGAATGCCCTTTGCACCACTGGAGGATGTACAAGGGACTTGCCCAACGACAGAGTGTGCCTGACACAGCTCCTGAGTCACAGTCCTGAACTGCAGTGTGCTGAGGCCCTCTAGAAATACATGATCTCACAGAAAAGGAGGGAAGCTGTTAACACATTCATGTCTTTATTCAAAGCCACAGCAGTCAGGGGGAAATTTCTTGAGTAACTTCAATTCTTTTAAGTGCTACTACCCAGAGGAAAAACTAGGTTGCTTTGGCACCAAGGATGAAATTCGTGTATCCTGTGTGTTCACTTTATTCAGCAGCTTCCAGCACAAGACAAACATATTCTAGCACAAAGCATGTGCACAAACTTCATGAAAAGGAAGCATCATCAAAAATGCAAAATAAAAACTGGGGAATGCATCAGATACATCCTCGGCATTACAGAATTGAAAAAGCAGCTAGTGACAGGCTGAAAAAGATAAGTATGTAGCCTGAGCATCTGAAGTAGATTGGGGCTGGCTACAGTAGTTAGTTAAAACATCTGGGAAAGCAGCTGTATCTTTCTCTTGCAGTACACTCACCACTGCAAGGACTTTACCATCACAGTCACTACCATCTGCTGGATTACAGAATTATGAAACAGTTTGGGTTGGAAAGGAGTTCAAACATCATCTAGTTCCAACCACCAGGCTCTTCTCCAAAGTCCCTTTCCTCTTGTATCCCACTTTAGGTACTGGAAGGGGCTCTAAGGTCTCCCCAGAGCCTTCTCTGCTCCAGGCTGAACACCCCCAGCTCTCTCAGTCTGCCTCCATACCAGAGGGGCTCCAGCCCTTGGAGCATCTTTGTGGCCTCCTCTGGACTCACTGCAGCAGGTCCATGTCCTTCTTAGGATCCTCAGAGGAGAACCCAAAAGCTGACCTGCAAGGTACTCTGAGGCACTTTGCTTAGACAGCAAAAAAGATAAAAGAAAGCAAGAAATCAGCCTTGTTCCAAGCAGTGAATGGAGATGTCTCACGAGCTGCCAGCTGAAATTAGTCTGAAAGCACTAGCACTGCAATGTACTTTCTTCTAAAGTCACAAGGGTGTCCTTATTGACAGCACTTGCAATGTTTTACTGATTTATCAGAATCATTGTGTTTTATAGCCAACTGTGAGGGAAAAGGTTTACAGCAGTGGACAAGGCACTCAGCCTTCCACTTTTATATACCCCCAGTGAGCAGCTGGACCGAGCAATCCAGACTGTCGGGCTCTCCAGGGTTCTGTTGTTGCAAGGATACCTGTTGTTCATAATGTCTGCTCACGCTGCCGTTTCAGACCCACAACTCTTGCTGCCAGGAGGAACACGGCCCCAGTGAGCACTTCTGCCACAAAGGAGATCCAGACCAGGGCCAGGGACCAGCCAAACCTGATATCGATTTCCACCAGGAGGTCCTTGCTCCTCAGGAGGCAGACAGCTTCTTCAAAGGCAGCAGCTGAATATGCAATATAGACACTGATCCCAGTAAGTGTGACCAGAGCTGAGAGAGAGAGACATACTCAGCTGGTTAAATCAAAAACAAGCAATCAGATATGGCTTAGGGCTTCTTTCCCACTCCTTCCTATCCCACCCAGGCCAGATTCCCAGTTTATCTTTGATGTCTATTTGAGGTTGATTTTCTGTCCATTGAGTATAATGTGTTCCCACTGTTAAATATTGAATCAAAATGTCTAACATCAAGCCTGCCACAATAGAAATCCAGTCATATATTTCACAGATATCTAATGCACACACATCTGTGTTTTCAGTACTGTATTATAGTGCATCCTGATTCCTCACTGCTGAGCACCATGTGCAGATGTCCACCTCTATGCCAGAAAGCCCACAGAGACACAGATTCTTGCATGTCAGGTCACTGACCTGAATTTAGGCTGCTTTCTAATTTTGAGTATTGTAAATTTTGAGTGTTTAATGTAAATGTGTTGGTCTTTGCTGCCACCTCCCACCAAGTGTTGTGGAGTCATGACTACTCATCACTTCCAAATAACTGAGTCAAAGACATCCTTGGAGCAGACTTGCCCAGCAAGACTCTTTTCAGGAACCCAATACAAAAGCCTTTAAAAAATTGTCAGTTTTCTTAAAGGGTGTAAGATCTGTGTAAGGTTATCAAACCCTATCCTTTACTAGTTCCAAAGTCAATTACCCCATTACCCTGTCTGTAAAGAATTTGTGCCCTGTGCTTAGAAGGTATTAAATCTTTTGTGTTAATGGGCACAGCAAACACTCTGTGTTCAAAGTGTGACTCACTGCACAAGGATGTTTGGCTGTGTGTGATTATTTGCCTTTCCTGACTCCAAGTTGCTCTGTTCCAGAATCCCATCAGGATGAACACCAGCATTATTCTGAAATGAAACTCCTGCTTAGCTCTTATTCTCTGGAAAAACAAAGTGATGTTTCTGAGATATAATCCCTTATTATTTAAATTGGTTAGGTTGGGAGTTTGATATTGTACCTCCAAAAAGAAAAAGCAGTCCCGTCATCAGAAGCAGTAGGTAGGCCCTGGCAAGGATACTGATGAACCCAGTCATTCCTCCAAAAATCATCAGTATCAGGCTGAGGGGCATCAGGATGACAAATGTTCCATGCATGTCTGAAAAAAAATAAAGAACGTTAATATTTCAATATTTGATTATGGTATCAATGGATGTACTAATAATTATTAAGTGCAGAGCCCCTGAGCAGAATCAAAGCTTTATTCTGTGCTGAATCAACAAGAAATTGGAAAACCTCTTGGGTTTTCAGTTTAAGTTGGCAGGACAAATATATGATATGGAGGAAAAGGTCACATACAGAGCAAGCCCTCACAGGATCACAGCCTGTGTTTCAAACAGAGACCAGAAATATAAAGGATATGTCTGCATAGATATATTTAAGCAGTTAAACTGACTGAGCTATTAAGCCAAGCTGGATAACAGGTAGGCACTGACAACCTAAATCAGAAGTAGCCCTGGTTATCACACAGATCACAGTGAGTGGCATTGTTGTCTGGGTGGTGAGATCCAGCCATGCTTTTGATTAAATTCTTTCTCTTCTGTCACATGTCCTCTGCTGAACAGATCTAGCAAATTGGTGACCTTTTCCTTTGTTGCAGCTGACCATCAACTAGAGGTAAATTTTCCCATCCAGCTCTGATTCTGTCTGTCATTGTTTTCTACAGCAGCTTCACTAAGTACATTAACCTATCCTGCTCACTTCCTCCCATGCTAAATGTTTTACATTAGTCTTTCTTGATCCCTATAACATTTTAATAGCTGTGTAAACAGAGGGTTGCTATGTATTTTTTCATATCACACTGTTTTTTTCATCATGAACCATCTTTGTGTCATTGTTCCTTCTCATGTAATCTATCCACAACCTTCAACCCAACCTTTTCTAGAATAATAACCAAGAAAAAGTAATTCCAGCATCAATTTATTTAATACCAAAGTGCTGAGACAAAAAAAATCCCTTAAAATCCATATTCTGAAGAGGTCTAGGCTTCAGTGACTCATTTAATTTCACAGAGGAATCACAATACACCATTAGCTGGTTCCCAAGGAAAAGGAATCAGTTAAGAGATCACAGGTTTTGTGTGATCAAATGATCAATTTTTTTTAAGTGACTGTAACTGCCCACTGAATTGGAAGCACTCCCTCTGTCACTGGCTAAGGATCCAGCTTATCCCCTTCAACAGCATTATAAAGATAAGACACAACTGTGTATCTCTGTTCAGTTCTAGAAGCTTGGAAGGTTAGGAAGGGTCTGCATGGGATCAAGGCAGACACTGTTAATGTCTTTTCTTGTGGAGAATGTGGTTTCAAGATATAATTGTTTTGTGTAGCACAGAACATGATCACAAGGGAAAATGACAAAGTTTTGGGAGGTGACCCTACTGTTCTTCTGTTTCTGTTTATTTATGCTGGTATTATATTTTCATATTCAATCCCACATATGCCCACATCAGGACCAGCTGATGCTCAGAAATGACAAATTCAGCATTCTGCATTGAAGAGAGCACTTTCTCTCTTTGATTCTAAAGCTGAGGACACTCCCTGTGTTTTCCTTCAGCAAAAGTAGCCACGGCTGCTGTTGCTGCCTAAGAAACACAAACCTATAGCAATTCTCAGATGCTAACAGCCAAATCAATCTTCAGCTTACTGGGTAGAAACCAGTATGTCAGAACTGTCTGCAATTCTTAGCTGAATACCAAGACAAGAAATAGCCCTGGAACTCAGTTCAGCAGTTTTATATAGGTAGAAGTGGTTGTTGGGGATGTTATGCAACATGATGTGACAGAACAGAGATTTGGAACCCAATTCAGCTCTCAGATTCCAGAGAAGCAGCAGAAACAGGCTGGTCTTCAGCCACATTTGTGCTTGCTGAGGGTTATTGGGCCTGATTTTGGTTCCCCACCACTCTGACATCCGTGTGCTCCCTTAGATTTGGTCTTGCACGTAAAAGGTGAAAAGGCCTCAATGCTCAAATCTGATAAAATCAGATATAATTAACATTTTAAAATTGTGAATGTAAGAATGGTACAACTCTGTCCCCAGACCTGGCTTTGCTGGGAGGGAAAAAACAGAAATAAGCTCATCACTGGCTCTATGCCTTGTGATTTTCCAGGTGTCCCTCACTGACTGCTAACAAGCTACACCTCAGGACAGTAGCACCTACAGTTGCCATTTCTTTGACTTTCCTTATCATGGTGTGATTTCAGCTACTGCAACCTGAGCCAGGACAGTGGGTGAGGTAGATCAGGCTCTGAATGGAACCTTGTGAAGGAAAGGGAAAGCAAATCCATACCAGAACATCCTGGGGAGTGTCACAGATTACATTAATGATCTGTGGCAGTTGCATGCAGCATCAGAATAACTCTGATTTTTATGCCCTCTTGAGTGAAAATACAGGATTTAGTGATATCTCAGCTGAAACCCACAAATCCCACTGTGACAGAGCCTCACTTTTCCTATACACAGCTACATTTCCCATTAATCACCTGCAGCTTTTTTAAAATCAAATATTTAATGGATTGTATTTGGTTAAACAGTACTTTATCATCTCCAGTGTTCAAGTTCAATATCTAATACTCATTTGTCCTGTGAAATCTGCAACTGCCTGGGAAACTTATTCTAAAATGCTGCCATGGAAACCACTCAGGAATCTGAATTCATGCCATCTGGCATATGATATTATGCCATTATATTCCTTGATTAGAGGAACAGAATTAGTTTATAGAAGAACATGACTTAAAATATCTTTACTGTGTTTCTGTCCTCAATAATCATCTGTGAAAGAAGTTAAAACATTAATTTTGCAGTCATTTTAGTATTTTTTTCAATTTCTGTTGAAATACACATTGATGCATTATATATTGTACATATAACTCTTCATATTGATGAAATTAATCTACTATTGAAAAAAAAAACCACCAGCCTAAACATTTTGCACAAGAAGAGGTATGTGCACTTTCTTGTAAAACAGAATTGCTCTATTGCTCAATGCTAGAGTTCCCTGTCACAAAAGGTCCAACAGTTTAGTCTTGGAAATACTGAAACAAACTCACAAACATTTAAAAAACACTCCTGGTTTTTGCAGAAGAGAAAAGAACTGAATTGCCTGATCTGAGCTAATGAAGTTTTACATTAGCTAGCCAAAGCTGTTTTAGCAGAGATGGGACCAAATATCTGTAAGAATGACATCTGCAGTGTGTGTCCAGATCTCAGGATTTGGCAGGCACTTCTGAATTACCACCCAACACAGTTGTTGTCGAGTTGTTTGTAAAGAGAAATCTGTGGAACGAACTAGAAAAATTGAGCGGTGTCAGAAGTAACCAACTGCAAGCCGAGCAGTTTTGTTAATCATCTCCTGTTAACGTGCTGGAGCTTAATTGCTTCAAAGCAACTTCGGATTTGTTTGCACAGCTTATAATAGCAAATAGTCTCTAGAAAACTGTAATAGTCACCTCATCAGAAATACTCCAAATGGCAGCGGCTCAGAAGAGCTTAATTAAGGCCCTGTTTATCTTACCCAGCAGTTACTAAATAGCCAGTTAGAAAGACAAAAGGCTCGAGCTGAAACCGAACGCTTGGCAGCTGCTAAAACCAGTGGGGCTGCTCTGGAAAGACTTGGCAAAGCCAGGAAGAATCAGTGTATGGAGAAAGACCTACCTGCTTGTAGGGAAGAAAGGAAGGAAACTACTTGGAAAAACAACGAGCAACTGAAAAGAACTGCTGTCAGTGGCTAAATGTGAGACTTCTGGGCTCGGACCCCAGGGACACAAAGGCCTGGTTTCCCTCCAGATCACCAGAGAAAAGATGCTGGTGGAGGATTGCTCACAGGGTCAGGGAACTCCAGGACAATTAGCCAGGCTCTGGTCTCTGTGTTACATGTTTTGGCTTGGTGCTCTTCTCAGAAAGTCTCTGAGCTCAACTGGAAGACGAATTGCAGACAGTAGAAATAAAATGATGCTGGACAGGGAACAGGGGACAGTCTCAAGCAGGAATGGGTAGAATGATGGATGTGAGCGGTGCACTGTGGCTCACACTCTATTGCCACGGTACCAATGACTTTGAAAACGAGAACATTCATCACAGGTTGTCACTCATTTGGTCCCAGCTGCAGTGATGCTGGAGTTATCTCAGATTTCTGTATATATTTACTGTAATATCTACTGTAAGCACCCAGCAGATGTTCACTGGGACCTCTCTGAAGGAACAGTGCACTGTTGCTCAGAAACAAAGCAGATCCCTTTATGTACACACCTACCAGATCAATTAAATTAGAATTTCTGTGTACATCATTTGGGTCTTATTTCACTTGGCCTCTGAACCAGCTCTTGCTAGATATTCCAGCTCTGTTTTCCTTCTGATAACTTCAAACCACGAGAAAAATTGTGAAGAACTGTAAATCCCCAAGGGAAAATGTCATGGCAGCCAAATAATAGGGGATTCTTTATAACATTACAAACTGTAAAAATAAAATAAGCTCAGTAAAACTGAAGCAGGACCACGAAGAGCAGGGCAAAGTGTGAAAGCAGCTGGTTAGTGACTGTTACAGGGCCCACATGTTGTAAGGAAATCCAGACAAGTTTATCTGTACTATTAAACTAATTTTGTTGAGGAAGAAACCAAGGCAGCTGTTACATTAAAACAACTGAGGCATCAGTAACTGCCTCTGCTGCAAAGATTGTTTCCCTGCAGGAAGGACTAACTTGTCTGCAGCCTCATGTTCCAGTCACACTGAAGTTTAAAAAAAGAAAAAATAAAAATACTCTAAGGAGAATACTTTAAGCAGTTGCACTGGGCAGCTGCACACTCCAGTCTTGATTTTACATCAGGAAAAAGATTTTCTTCCAGCCACATGTAAGTGGAAACCACATCCATTAACTGCTCATCTCTAGATGGCTCAAGAATACAGGAGAGCACTAAAAATGGACCTGTAAAAGGAAATCAATCACTGCCCATGATGTTCATGTCAATAACAAAAAAATCAGGATTGTGAGAGGCTTGTAGGTACCTGTAGGTACCTAATGCAGATGGTTTGTGTGTCATGCAGACAGTAAGAAAGAACAGCAGTTCCTCTCACATTATTTTTCATAACACCAGCCCCAGCTCTGCAGTGCAGGTGGGACCCCACACCAGCTCAGGTGCAAAGCTAAGACTCAAGAGAAATTGTCTGGTTTTGATTAAAAATATTTACAACACTGTTCATTTTGCAGGGATTACACTGGTGCTGCCTTTACCTAAATCCATACTGGTATTCACTAATTATTAACAATACAGACTGTGGTAAATGGAAAATATTTATATTACAAAAATACCTAAGAGCAACCTTTGCCCCATGTAACTTGCTGGGGTTTTTTCTGTTTGGGTTTTTTTTGGTAGTGGTATTTTTTTTGTAGTTTTGGCTCTGTTTGTTTTGGTTTGGTTTTTCTTTCAAGAACTTCTTTTACAAAGCTGAAACTCTTGGGGAAAATCTTTCAGGTGATTAAATACTGCCATTTCTGCTACACACCAGCTTCCCTCTCTCTGTATGTGATCCTCAACGCTTCGATGTGATTGGGGATGCTGTTTCTCCTACTGGAAAATGGCAAAGCTGCTCAGAGCTCCTGATGCAGCTTCCTTTGAAGTGAGAGTGACACCCTTATTTTATCATTTAGTGAGAGATGGATTCAGCTCACCATGAAAAAAAGTTGCTCTTCCTGCTTGTCTTCCATAGCTTGCACAGGAGAACACACAGCAAGGCAAAATATCTGTGGGGGGTCTGATGACAGATTTCAGTCCTAAGGGTGATTTTCAGAGGACTATCTTTAATTCTACTGGTCACCAAGAGACCCTAATAACTGTCTAAATTGTGAAAAGTGACAATTTTAATCCTGTATAGGACAGAGGAAAGTGTACATCTCCAGTAAAAAAGCATTTTTAAAATGCAGAAATTTCAGGAAAACTAGTGGCAGGAAGTCTATAGTGGTATTTTTGTTTAGTCAGTGGATGATGTTTTAACCAAATATATAGCCATGTCATAATGTAATCTGTAGTAGGAAAATATTTTATACATTGTGGGCTTGAGGGAGAGAGATGGTATCCACTGTATGTTCAGCTGGAGGGAGTGGTAAGAAAAGAAGTGGAAGGCTGATGCAGAGGAGGAGGCATGTTTGTGTCTAATCCATGAGAGGAATCAGCCAAGAGTACTCCTGTGATGTGCAAGCACGTCATACTGCCAGGCTTAACAGCACCTGTGTTGATTGCCTGAGTAATATTGCTGCTGGCACAGGATCTTAACTTGTGCACCGAATCATTTTAATTTACCAGGAGCTCTATTTGAAGTACACAATAAACCTAAAAGGAATATGCTGTGGGTGAATAGGAGAGAGATTGGAAGTGTGGAGGAAGGGAATGTGGAGGCTTTTCGTTTTCTAATGAAGGGTTTGTCTTCTGGCAGTGACCAGGACTTTTGTTTCCACTTCGACCCAGCTCTTTGCACTCACATACAGACTTTCTCCCATCTTTTTGGCACTTGTGTCTAGTTAAGACACACCAAGAAGTGCATTCAAACTCTGAAGAATGAGGGATGTGACCGATGTGTTAAGTACCTACAACAGGAGACAGTCCATTAAGGAATAATCAGTTAGAAATATGTGTGTACAGCTAGATGGAATGAGATTAATCCCATGTGAACGTTCCTCACAGACACCTGCATAGGCACACATGAGAAAAATATGATTTTTTTGAAGTAACCAATTAAAGCTGTGCAATTAGCTTGTTTGCCCCATACAGCAACAGATGAAGAAACTACTGTAAATACACTGCAATCCATGCCCTCGGAATTTTCCCCTAAAATTCTAGTTAAAGTGTGTCGTAGATGAAAATGGTTTGCCTAAATATGATTCAGTGACCACAGTCAGAAAATATTTAATAAAGAGCAGAAGGTGCTATCTCAGTACTTAATGAACTTAGATGTCACTCAGAAATATCTGTATTTCCTTGAAGGAAGAAGGACTGGCATGGCAGTTCCTGTGTTCAGCTGCTGTTGCTGCAGACCTGTAGCCTCACCTCACTGAAACTGCACTGAAGCTGAACAGCCAAAAAAATCAAAAAGTTCACTCTGTAGGTCATTCTAATCAAGCCTAGCAGGTTATTTCAATAAAAGTATCTTTGATGTCTTATCTCATCATTTTTAGGCAGACTATGCCTTGTTTATCGTAAAATCTGCAAGTGTCTTTGCAGACCTGAAGTCTTTGTCCAGGAACCTAAAAATAGTACTTGATATGAAAGTGAGAGAAAAAATTCTGTTAAGCTCTGAAGAGCCTGTAAACATAGTTATTAATCCAATTTTTACTCATATCCACTATTTTCTTACACTTCATGACTACCTTTGTTTCCAAGCCAACATCATTTTTATAACCAAAAGAGCTCTGTATCATCTCTGATTTTGTTTTGTTATTTCATTGAAGAGCTGCAACCTAAAATCTCCTCACCTGGGGGAAATAACAGATGTGCCTTTTGCAAATATGCACACAACTTTATCCTGAGATTTTGGACCATCCCCAACGTAACAGTTGAGCTGCCCACACCTAAAATGTGATCAGTCTGGTTGGGTTCAATTAACAGTGACCCCTCAAAGGTTTAAGTGATCAAGCAGACAATCATTTTCACTGATCCTCAGAGTTTTCAGCAACATCAAGCAGGCAAGGCCCTCTGTCTTGAGCAAGGAAAATTTAAGAAATGGCACTTTTCTATTTGAAAGTTCCGAGAGACAACCTGGGCTGTTAGTCTTGAACCTGTCGATATGTTATATGGCTCTTTCAGAAGCCCACTGGGATCTTATTCCTACTTCAGCTTCCCAGTTACAGCTGGGACACAGCCCCACCACCACCAGCACCTCCCAGGCCTCCTTTCCACATGTGCTGCACTCTTAGCTCATCATGGGGATGCTGCTCCAAGAGATTGAAGACACTCTAAGCCTCTCTGGAGGATTGTTCAGGAAATGGCTGGTTTTGAGGGAAAGAGTCCCATTTTAAGACACAGGACTAATGCACATATCCTGCATGCAAGGTGGGAAGAGCCAGAGTCAGAGAGGAGAGGTAAGTAAATTAAAAGGTTATAAAAATCAAGCCCATATACGAGCATGGGTGAGCAGAGGATTGTGCAGAATATGATGCAAAGAAGCTAAATCATCTTTTGGGAGGTGCCTGTAAGTATTTGAAAATGTTCAGTTTGGACTTTCTGAGAACATCCTGGCGTTGACTAATGTATCAGGGAAAAAAAAGGAAGTAAATAGAGTTAGGAGCTTAGTGGTTTTGAACACACTGTTCTTCAAGGACTTCGAACACTGCTTTTAATCAGGGATTAATTTTCTTAAGTTCTCACTAACTTAAGTCTTTTATCAGTGCAAGGAATCCCACTGAAAGGGTAGAAAAGTAACTGCCTAAAAGATTCATTTATATGTGTGTTTAAGCATTTTCAGTGATCAGACTCCTCTGAGGCGATTTTTGACCATTTTTGCCTTTTATTTTTTAACAATCGTGTACCTTCCTGTGCCATTCCAGTCAGAAAGGTCTTGCTCCTGTGGAAGAAATTAGCTGAACTTGACATGAAATAGATGGTTATTTCAAAAGTAAACCTACTCAAAGACCACAGGCAGTGACAGATGTTGTACAGAAGCAGAGACAAAACACTATCTCAGAGAGTTCCCCCTCTGAATCAGAAATGAGTCCTTGTAAGTGGCAAAGGAGGGAGGGAAGGGTGGATATAAATATAAAAATAATATAAATGCTACTCACACAAAAGCTGTCTGTGTGACTCGGTGATGTTTGCATTCTTGTGCCAGAAGGGGTTTATCAAAGGGTAACACTCACTCCTCACTAACAGAGAAGGGGAAAAACAAAGAGGGAAAAATTACACTATCACATCTTTTTGCTATGTTTTTTTTTTTTTGCATGTAAGTATAATTCATATAATATTAACTGCTTTTAAAACAGTTATTCCTAGGTAGGGAAGGAAAGGAGGGGATTTCCAGTACCCAGCATTGGCTGCTCCCATGGGGCCTGACTGCTGGAGTCAGCAGGGAAACATCTGCTCGTTGCAGTGGGCTTGGGATACAGCTCAGGGAGAATTCCTGAAACCTGCTGCTTCTCCCCACTCCACTAGGAGCAACATCCTTTCTTGACTGTGGTGAACATTACTTACTCCTTGCTTTTAATGGTGGAATCAAAACCAAAAGTAACAAATTAACTCAATGGGGAAAATTCTATACTATCCATATAGCACTTATAGATCTTTCATTAAAATCTAGAACTATGAAACACTAAGCAAAACCAAACACAGTACAACTACCTGGTGAACTTGGTGAGTCTTTAGTCACCTTTAGCTAGTATGTGATTAAGTTTACTTATTTATAGATAACCTAATTTAAATTTTAATGTTAAAAATTTTCATGAATGTTGCGCATTTCAAACTAACAATGTTTATATTGCTATGTTAATTTAATAATACATAATAATAATAACAATAATTGTATTGTTTGTATACATAAAGTATAGTGTTTATATTTAAGTTCTTTATGTTTATGTTCTTTACATTATTATTTATTATTTTAATGGCTTTAACACAGAACTTTCACCCCTTAATTCCCCGAGCCAAATGAAAAGACATCTCCTTCCTCCTAAATGGTTAACGTTTATTAAATTAGCTCGGATTAAAAGTTAATGCATAATCAGGTTACAGCAGCAGAAAATTCGCTCTCCCCATGTCTCCCTCGGCAGGTAACACAGGAGGGTATCGACAAGGCACTGCCCACGGATGCCTTGTAGGGGCAAGGACCCTCCGGACATCCGGACCCCGCAGCTGGAACCTCACAGCGGGATCCCCGCAACTGGACCCTCAGAGCTGGATCCCCGCAGCTGGATCCAGAGCTGGATCCCCGCAGCTGGATCCACAGCTGGATCTCCGCAGCTGGATCCCCGCAGCTGGATCCCCACAGCTGGATCCACAGCTGGATGGCCGCTCCGCCCGCCCCACTCACCGCGGCAGGTCCGCCAGAGCCCCGAGTGCGAGCTGAGCGCGTCCGAGCCGTTCCGGGACGCGTCCAGCTTGGAGGCATCGATGATGTACCAGAAGTCCGTCGCGATGGCCACCACGAGGAAGACGAAGCTGGAAAGTCCCACCAGGGCCACGAAGAGGGTGAGGGCGCCCAAGTTCATCCTCATGCTGATGTCGCCGCCGCCGCCCCGCCTCGGCCGGACCCGACGGCCGCGCAGGTTGCGCGCCCCGAGCCCCGCCCCGCTCCCTGCGCGCCCCGCGGGCGGAGCGGGGACCCCGCCCGGCACAGAGGGGTCCCCCCTGCCCCCGACCCCGGGTACCTGTCCCGACCCGCCTGCGCATCAGTGGCGGCGCTGAGCAGGTGGGCTCTGCCTCCCCAGGAAGGGATACCTGCGAGAACACACGGGGATGGAGATCCTGAGCGCTCCCTTATTCCAAACGCCGCGGTCCTGGAGGGGAGGAAGGAGCAGTGACAGCGCTGGTGTTCCTGCAGCCTTTCCGATGTACTTACAAGAGATTTCCTCTTGCTCTTTCCCTTCCAGATGCCGAGCTCAAAAGGACAGATCTAACCTAATTTGAAAGGCAGTGTGAGAGAAGGCAGCAGCATGGAAATTGCTACCTGATGCGGGGATGTCTGTACCCTGCTTGGGATCATTTTCCTGTCAGAAAGTCACCGATGGAGGGAAGGACACAAGCAGTACACCCTCTTCCAGAAACTATAGTTATGTAGTTTCCAAGGGCACAGGTGTGTTCATGTGTGAGCCCCTAAGCCACACTTCACCTATCCCACTGAAATGTTGGATAACAAGGTAAATTGAAGTAACAGAACCTTGATTTTAAATCTGCAGACCCTTTGCTCTGGAGTTTTACTGTGCCACTTTACTGGCATAAAGATATAATACAGGTAGGGTCAATGGGGCATCGGGTTTTCTTCCTTGTAATTCACTTCAGACCTTCCAGAGAATTGCTAAGTAGCTCCCAAAAATTAAAAAAGTCATTCTCATTTATTTTCTGGCATGGACACTGGGCAGAATGTGTGACATCATTACCCATTCATGGCAACAAGCTATCAGGAACCAGTAGGGCTTCAGCAGTAGGATCAGTTAAAAGCAAAATATTTCTTGAGAGAGAGTGTTTGTTTAAACACTGTAATCATCACCACTACAGACCACATTTTGCTCTGCAAAAGTACTGAAAGGTGTATACTGCTGGGAATATAATAGTCTTTCCATTCAAGAATACATTGTTAAGCAGATATACAGCATTATTCTGAGCTTTTGCCATCTCTTTCTCACATCTCCAAGTTGCATTTGTAACAGATGAAAGTGCCTGTGTAGTTCTACTAACTAAGCAGACGTTGCCTCCTTGTAATTGTGATGTTTGGGTGATACAAAGTTAATCAAGCAAAGTGAAAATGTTTAGTTAGACTAAGTAGTGCAGTAAGACAAAATGAAGAGGCCTTGGGGCACGAGTCCTAACGAGGATCCCAAGCTTGTCTCTTTTTTCCAACTATATTTGCAGTGGGTATTGTCTATCTTAACTTTAGCAAGGCTTTTGATGTTGTCTCTCACAACATCCTCATAGGCAAACTCATTTCTGGTGTTGGCAACCACAGTCACTTGGGTAGACATTCACCTGATATGTTACATACATGCCTTTCTTAGAAAAATTTGTGTACAAATCAGTTTGTGTTGGACATGGGAACTCATAACTGGGTGATGTCAAAGACATGCAAATTATTGTTCTGAATAAGCCCCTGGAGATAAATGTTATAGTCAAAGGCTATGAAAGTAGCTGATAAACAACCACAAAATAGTTAACAAAAAAGAAATCAATGTGGATTTTAGCTCTGTGAAATTAATGTTACTGCTTTTTAATTCAGTTTTCTTGTTGGCAAGGCAGTATGATTCTTAACTTCCCCTGGGAAGGAGAAATGGATATTCAGGAAATGTGGAAACAAAAAAGCTGACAGCTGCAGTTGTCCTTTTTAATAACTTTTCAGTTATTCCCCTCATGCACTTTTCAACCTCAAGCAGTTATTTAGGAAGATTCTTCACTGATTTATCATGTAGACCAACAGTCATTTTATTCACTGTGTTACCTGACATTTTTCTGTGCTGCTTGATGGTTTAAGCAACTTGTCTCACATACTTTGTATACCAGTACACCAGTTAACAAGATGAAGTGAAAACTATTTCAGCATATCTCCTTTCAACAGCCCCAGTACAGTAGGATTAAAATTATGAGGACTGATATATTTTTTCTTCCTGAGTGCCTTCAATTTCTTTTTTGGTTTACTTTTTTGTTTGTTTGTTTGGGTTTTGGGGGTTTTGTTTGTTTGTTTGCTTTTTTGGGTTTGTTTTTGTTTGTTTGTTTTGGGGTTTTTTTTAGACATATAATGTCTACTAGAAAAGAAGACAAGCAAAGAGACAGTACACTACATGCTGGAAAGATAGCATGAGCTTTCAGGGATGCCCTACTGCACAGTACAAGAGCAAGGATGTGGTGGTGTATTAATTCATCTGTTATTCCTGTCTGCTTAGAATCAGCTCTGTTCTCTTATCTAATATTAAGGAATTAGATTTTTCCCTGTGATATATATTTTTCAGGATTGTCTGTATAGTTTTCTTTTCTGAGCCTCTTGCAGCAGTGCTGGTATTCAAGAAGACATTCTGTAAAGAACTGTCTAACAATACCCTTTGGGCCATGAGAGGACTGCGGGAAAACCATGAGGAAAGGAGTAATTTAACTCCCCTAATATGTGGTATGATGTGACTAAGGGATACTCTTGAGTTTCTTTCTTTAAGCAAATTGACAGCTCACATGGCTGTGGGGAAGATAGGAAATGTAGCTGAGGTGCATCCTTAAAAAAAAAAAAGAGGTAGATGTCGGGAATTTGCTGCCAAAGCCCCCTTGTGTGTAGTACAGAAATTGCATCTCCCTAAACAACTATCATTATCACCCACATTACAATGGTAAAGCAGCCGGACTGGCTCCTTTATGGCCTTCCGCAGCCACAAGATGTTCCTGCTTTGCCTAATAATTATGCATATTGTGAAACTACGTAGCAGCATTATGTAGAAAAGAAATTATGGCAGCTCCATTTCTCACATAATGTACCTTTGTGTTCAAAAGCTCCCGTGTAGTGCAGTGAAACATTCACCCTTTAGCTCCTCTAGCAATACTTAAGTCCGTGTGCCAGTAAGTGTCTCCTGCTGCAAACTGGCAGGATTTTCCAACAAATAAAAACTGCTTTTCCTGCAGATTGTTAGCACTTTACAGCAGTGGGAACATGCCAGCAGAGAGAGACTGCAGTAATAATTTATGTGGCAGTGTATCACCATGGGAAGTAAAATAATGTTCTGCTCTTTCACAGGAGCCAGATAAAAGGAGAACAAATCTCCAAAGCATTTTTTGACAGATGTTCATCCAACAGAATTCCCTACAGAAACTCCAAGCAGAGAACTGAATGGCTTGCTGCGTTTTCCATTCCATTGCCACTCAACACTCTTGGCTGTAAAAACAGGGAAAGATTACTTCATTCTTTTAATAATTCTTAGCCTTTGTTGAAGGATGCAGATCATGAGAAGCAGATACCCAGAAACAGACACAGAATATGCATTACATTCCATGGGGTTTTTTGAACACTGACTCTTTAAGTCTTTCTTCCCCACAAGCATCTATTCAAGAAAAATACAAGCATCATCTGTAGCAAAGGTCCAAAATGTAGATACTAACTCCGCGAGTTAGACAAATTTCTGTTATTAAATCATTCCAAAGCACTCTGGTTATGGTGCTTCTGCTCAACACCTAACTCAGTCTTCTGTTCCTTTCACCTGGTTCGTGACTAATTAAAAACTGCAGAATTAAGCAACTACCCCAAAACAAGTGAGCACATACTGCTGTTGCTCCAGCTAATCTTACGGCGATAGTAGAATTCTGGCATTATCTGGACTAAGGAAGAAACGCCTATTTGCCTCCGCAGTGTTTTTCCATTTTCGCTTTCAAGCCGTTTGGAATGTTTTTGCACGGAATCGCACACGGAAAACGCAACACGGCGAGAGATGCTGAAACCAATTAATAAAAGAACGCGATAAGAAACGTGGGTTTTAAACCCCGGAAACCACTCCTGCGGAACCTTTAGCGCAAGGCAGCTGGCGCTGATTTTTTTTTTCACCCGGGTTTAGCCGGTGACTCTCAGATTAAGAACTCCCCCATCGCGGGAGGCACCGCCCGGGCCCGCGGGGGCCGCCGGGCAGCGGCGTCAGCGGAAGGGGCGGACGGAGCCGCTGCCCCGGCAGCGACCGAGGGAGGTGCTGGTGGGGCCGGGGCAGGCGGGATCTGCCTGGGAGGGACACGGGACAGGCAGGACCTGTCCCCCCGTAGCGCCCGGTCCCGGTCCGGAGGAGCGGGAGCCCCGCGCCCGGCGCGTCCCCGGCGGCGGGAGCGCTGCGGTCTGAGCCCCGCGGCAGCTCCTGCGCCCAGTCCCGCGGGCAAAGGGCGGCTCGGGAGGGGGAGCAGGTCTTGGAGAGGTTGATAGAACTGCATAACTGCAGGTACAGGGGCTGCCTGTAAAGCTCGGAGCGTTTTAAGCGTGTGTATGTGTGTCCAGCAGAGAGCGAAGTTGGTCAAGGGTCAGGAGCATCTCTCTTAGGAGCGGGGCCTCTTCAGCCTGGAGAAGGGGTGCCTGAGAGGCGACCTTATGAATGTTTGTCAGTGTCTAAAGGGTGGGTGTCAGAGGATGGACCAGGTATCTAATATGAGGTATCTAATGTGAAGGGAGGTGTCAGAGGATGGACCAGGCTCTGCTCGGTGGTGCCGAGCAATAGGACAACAGGCATCGGGCAGGAGCTGATGCCCAGGAAATTCCCCCTGAACATAAGGAAGAAGTTCTTTCCTGTGCAGTGACCGAGCACTGAAACGGATCACCCAGAGAGGGCGTGCAGTCTCCCTCCCTGTGGATACTTCAGAATCGTCTGGATGCAAACCTGTGCCGTGTGCTCTGGGATGACGCTGCTGGAGCAGGGAGGTTGGACCAGATGACCCACTCTGGTCCCTTCCAACCTGACCCATTCTGTGATCTTGTTCAAGAACAATCAGATAACAGAAAATTTAGCATAATCTTCCAAGGCATTAATGCCAACATAGGAAATGGCATCAGCGGTTTTTGAGGAGTGTTAGGGGTGCTCATAGCTGGTGAGACCCAAGTGTCTTTGCTGACTGAATAATTCATGTAGTGCTTGATGATTTGCATGTGTGATCTAAGCTTTTTCTAAGTTTTTTTAGAAACTTAAAAAACTTTTTTTTAACGTTTTTAAAGACACAAATTTCACTTTCAGATCTACAGTTCACGTTCCCTTTCACAAAATGCCAGGTTTTGTAGAACATAGGGAAATCAATGTCCTCTGTATTTTTCCATTCATAAGAGGTAATTCCCTTGTTCATGGTGTGGGATAGAGACAGCTGAGCCTTGGATGTGAGGTAGCGAGGATGGTTTCAGGTGTTGGATTTTTTTCTATGGAAGAATAAAGAGTGTCAAAGATGGAAGACATTAACTGCCCAGTTAGTGGGGGTTTCTAAAGGGAACTGAATTTTCTCCAGGAAGAGCACATACTCCTTTTGGGAAGTTTGGGAGACTAACCTGTGATACAACATTTGATAATACTGCCTGTTTCTAAGAAAATTCAGAGATTTCTATGAACACCTTTAAGATAGATCCCTTAAACCAGTGAAGTTGTGCACATAAGGCCTTATTTCCTTTGAATACCTTGATTTAGCACTCATGGTAACATTTGCTTTTTTCGGGGGGAAGTTGTTTTTAGCACAAGTTAGCAGTTCTTCCTAAAATATGCAGTGTCTGCCACTGCACTACTGAGAGTTATGTATTGATGATTCTTTGGAGCACAGTAAAGGGAGCACTGGAGCATTGCAGCTTTGTTGGGCAGTGTAATCTGATTTTTATCTTCTGAAAAACTGCTGGAGCAACGTTCAAACGGTGTCAGGAGATCGCTAAAAGCTGCCTGTGTTTTGTTTTAGCTTGAATATCCTGATGAGCAACTTGCTGTCTTACTGGAGCATGGAGCTGGCACGGTCACCTCTCACCTGGGGTCTCCTCAGGAATGCTGTGAGGTTACCTGGCTGAGTAAAGCTGTTCCTGGATGCCTGTTAACAGAAGAGTGTCCAATCCCTCTGGGACAGCACTACACAGGGGACTGTATGGGCTGTGTTGTTGTTCCTCTCAGCAGCACATCATGGTAGATGTACCAGAGAAGGAGATGGATAACCCCACGTTCAGGAGTGACACTGTGCTGTCTGATGTTCACCTGCACTGCCCAAACAAAAGACACCTCATGGTACGACTGAATGCAGTTGGACAGCCAGGTAGGGTTATGCTTAGACTGGTGGAGCTGTATTTTAACTGTACTCATGTCTTTGTAATGGCTCAATCCTACTTTGAGTGGTTGATATTAATAATTACGTATTTTAAGCAGTTATAAGCCAAATCACCTCCTACTGAGTCCTTAAGAAGAGGGCTGGCTGGATTCTCCTCCTGAAATTAACTCCAGAAATGAAAACAATGTAGAATTTGTAGACAGCCTATCTTAACAAATACTTTCTGAGAAGTAGTAACGGAATTAACTTGCTTGCAGATTTAATTTTATTTATTTATTTGTCCATTGAGCTATAATGTCAATATAGCACTTTGGGAATCATGATAAAAAGTTGGGATGTTTCTTATATATAAACGTGGGGTTATCCCTGGGGTAATTTAAGTGTAAAGTAAAAATTATCAGTAATTAATTTATTAATTTTAATAAAATCTTTATGTGACGATTTATTGATCATTTACTGTCTATTGCAGGGGAGCCTAACAGCTTTGTTTGGGGGGTTTTTTTGTTTGTTTGTTTTTAAAAATTGTCAACAGGAAAACTCAGAATAGCAATGGCTTTGACTGACACAGAAATTGAAGAGTCAAGGCTGTAGTGGAATGAGTTGGCAAATGCCCCTGGCTGATTGCCAGCTTGTAGGTTGCTATAAAGTTGTCAAGGAAAGTGACCTTAAAGCTCCTGGTAAAATGTTCTGTGGAAAAGTCCTGCTGTGACAGAAGTGTTAATTGTTTCTTCAAACCAAGTTGTGACATAAAAAGAGTAACTTTTGCAGCTGTTCTGGCACATGACAGGGTTAAAAGTGATAAAAGTAGGCCTGTCAAAAGCCTGACAAAGAAGTGAATAATAATTTTAACCCTGATCAGGTCAAAACCAGGCAATCAATGCTGTGGTGTGTCTTCATGCTGTTTGACATTTGTTTGCTGCGATTTTGTTCGATGCAAAGAACCTTTCAACAGAATGAAATGACAGCATCTTCTACCTACTCTGAATGAGCTTGGTCTGGGAAATTCCTCTTGTTATGGAGACAAGAATTGGGTTGT
This sequence comes from Pseudopipra pipra, assembly GCF_036250125.1. Taxonomy (NCBI): domain Eukaryota; kingdom Metazoa; phylum Chordata; class Aves; order Passeriformes; family Pipridae; genus Pseudopipra; species Pseudopipra pipra. The sequence continues at coordinate 5,205,249 of NC_087564.1, forward strand.
GGTGTGACAGCTTTTACTCTAACAAATGCAAGGACAATCTGCCACTGCCATTCTGCTGTATTTTAGGGAAGTTTATGGGGTTTAGGCTCTTCTCCTTTGTGTCAGTTTTCCCTTAAAATTTTTGAATGCCATAGAACGTGCAGGGGATCAGAATGGGCATGGAGAACAAAAGCATTTCCTTCATTGACTGCGTCCTCTAAGTTGCTAAATACCCAAAACACTTTAATCTGGCCATCATGCAAACAGTAGATGAGTTTAAAAATCTCTCGTGCTGGGACAGGCAATGAAGATTTTATTATATCTAGAGAAAATGGTCTTCCCTAGAGAGAAACTTTGGTCAGATTACAGCAGACCAACCCTGAATGTCTTGCGTGCTTCCTAAAGAAACTGGAACAGAACTTCACAAATTGGGAAATTGTCAAAAGCAGTGGTGGCAAGCACTTTATTTCTTCCCTTTTGTTGTGAATGAACATAGATGGAAGGACTATGGAATGTTTGTTCTTCCTTGTGTGTGGTATTCAGACAGTACAGATTCCTTTAATTAAAATCGCAAGGTCCATGTTCTGATAACTTAAAATTTTAATAGACAATGATGTCACTGGGTGATTGTTGCAAAATATTTTTTGATTATTTGGTCTTTGAGAACAATGGCTTAAGTCATCAGCTTGAAGACTTTTAAAGCAGTTATTAAGGTGTCAGCGTGTTCTGGCTTTCTCAAGTGTCTCCTGTGCACTTACTTCTGCTCTCTCATACTGAGCCAGTTTCAAGGCTTCAAGTTGCTTGAATTCCTAAAGACTTTTAAAACAGTTAAAAAAAAAATCTGCTTGCTTTTTACTAGAACACTCTTGTTTCTTACAAGGCAGGGATCTTAACCAGAAAAACCCAAATTCTAACTTCTATTAATTCTGCTTTCAACTTGATTTGAACTTGTCTGAACAGAAGAACTTTTGGAGGACGTAAGAAACCATCTCTTCTGCCAGTTGTTAAAATAAGTGTTACTAAATCAGATTAAAATGTCTTTGGTGACTGCAGAGATGCTGAGTCAGCCAGTAGACTGTGGAAGTGCCTCATTTATTTCTACTGACAGAACTTAATAACAGAAATAGTTCTTCGTTGCAAATAGAACTGTATTTCAAGTAATGTGTGTAGTTTTTTAACACCTAGATTTTTAATATGTGAAACACATACCAGAATTTCATTTGTGTGGAAATTGTGCATAGATTCTGTCTTATCTGGTGTTAACTTTCCCTCCCTGCCCCACTGTGTTCTTACAGTATTCCTGTCATATTTCAAACTCCTTTGGAACACAGAAGATTTGGCATCTGAGAAACACATGGAAGAAGTTAAAACAGGAAGAGAACACCAGTACAGAGGTGGAGATGAACTGTGTGACAAGGACAGGAGTAACCTGAAAAAGGAAAGAGAATTAAATAGTGAAGGAGTAGAAGCTCTGCTGGATGATGATGGAGACTTGGAAGTGGTCAGAAGGCCTCGAAGGGCCTCTGATTTAGAAGCAGAGGATCTTTTGAGGGATATAGTGTGCCCTGTAATTCTGATGAAAGGGAGAGAAGATGCTTTTGAAGATGAAGAGCGAGAATGCACCTGCAGTGATGTTGTTAAAATAGGTAAATAATAGTCAAGGAGAAATGGGGTAAATATGTTTGTGTAAAACAAAAATAGGTTTTCCTTAGAAATGGAATAGTAGTTGTTCAGTGAAAAAAGATAGTAATCATAATACTATGATACTGCAAATATTTTTACATTTAGTTTTATTCCTCTAGAAGTGATTTGGGCAGTTGTATGCATACCATGGGAAACTCAGTACTCCTTGGGTAGATTTGGGGTTTGGCATTATCTGCCATTATTATGTAGAGTGAAGGGTGTTGAGTTCTATATTTGAAAGAGAAGCATGACTTGAGTTTCAAACTTGCCACTATGGAACTTGATTCGAACAACGTTTTGAGATAATTATTTCTGCTCTGCTTTCATTTCCACAGAACATACTATGGCAACCCCCTTAGAAGATGTTGGTAAACAAGTATGTGTTCTGCCTTGGACTATCTTGCTGTTCATGGGTGGTGCTTCAGAATTTACTGAGTTTTAACTGCTGCTCTTCTCCCCAGGTCTGGCGTGCAGCCTTTCTTCTTGCTGATTACATCCTGTTTAAACGGGACACATTCAGATGTTGCTCAGTGCTTGAGCTTGGAGGTGGCACTGGAATTACAAGTATTATCATGGGAACAGTTGCCAAGAGAGTTTATTGCACAGGTAAGGCAGTTATTTTCAGTTAAATATTTTCATAGAACTTCATGAAGCAGTGCTTTCATACTCATATGTACAGTTTTAGTCAATAATTTTATTAATGTGTGTCAAGTTGTGTTATTTACTAAAAAATAACAGGAACTTTCTCAAGGTTTGAGAAAGCAGCACTGCTTTTAAGCACAAGGGTTTAAAAGCAAGATATGTTGCTGTGAACTCAAGATAGATCCCTCTCCTACCTATTTTAATCTGGACACACTAACTTCTTTCTTCAAGGGTGCCTCAGAGCTTAGTACTGAAATACAGAAGGAAGGGAAGGATACAAGGGAAGCAATCCTCAGTGGATAGAGTTGCTCTGAATTGTCCTTAATCTCATCAGCTTGAGAGAAACTTCAAGTATTAGTCTGAGAGGTCAAGGGCATACACACCCCATACCGAATATTCTTATTTTTAATTGCATTATCACTGTTTTCCAGATGTTGGTGAAGATCTTCTGGCCATGTGTGAGCAAAATGTTGCATTAAACAAACACCTCATAGAGCCAGGAGGTAAGTGCTGTATAGTCAGTGGTTGTGCAATTGCCTATATGTGAACTGCTTTGGGATTAAACAGCACAGTCACTGCCTACCCAGCACATCCACATGTGCAGGTGTGTTTTTGTTTTTTGTGTGGTTTAAAGTGACATAAAGAAAGATGCAAGATACCTCTGTGTGGCCCATAGTGGGACAGCTTCCTTTTGAGAAGAGCAAAATACTTACCCTTTCTCTGGGCATCATTTTAGACCAGCTGTGGTTCCTGCACAGTCACAGTGTGAGTTGCTCTGAGGTCCTTGGGAGCATCACAGAAGTGCAGGTGCCAGGGGCCACATAAACAGGGTGTAAATGGCAGAGGCAGAACTCTGGGAAGAAGTATTTTGTGGGTGAGACGTGTCAAAGAGAACAGAGGTTGCCTTTCTGATCTTGCATTCTGTTCTCTCGAGAGTGGGTGACTGGTTTTGATTTAATGGTTGGGTTCTGATTTAAAGTAGATGATTTGAAGTTCAACTTCACTTGTTTCATATGTCCTCGTAACAGATCTTCATCATTTGTTTCAGTACAGGTTTTGACTGTTTACTTTTGCTCAGGTACTCTCTCAAAGGCCATTTGTGACTGATGTGGTCTTTCTTCACCCACAGGAGGGGAAGTTAAAGTGAAAGAACTGGACTGGCTGAAAGATGAATTCTGCACTGGTAGGTGGTTACAATGGGTCCTTTCAGATAGGGCTGGGTGTTCTGTTTTTGTGGGTTTTTTTCTCTTCAGAGCCATCAAGAAAAGCTCATTCCAGCGTTTATAAAGTGAGTCCTCCAGCACACAGGCCTCTGGAAAAATAGTTGAAAGTACACCTAGTTGAAAGTACACACCAAGCTGAATTTGATGTAATGCATCTAAAAAAATAGAGCAACTATTCAAGCAAGTAGAAACATCCTTTACACATTCAAAAGCCTCTCTTGGACCTCAAAAAAAAAAAAAATTCTGGTTAATGGAAGTATCTGATACTGCAAGTTGAAAAGGCTTTATGTTTTATAGACTTTCAAATAAAGTTTCTTTTTAACAAAGTCTAAACTTTAAAAAGCATGATGAAGTAGTAAACTTAGTCAAAACTTATCCAAAGATACATTTGGGTTTTTGTTTAAAGGTGTACTTACTTCAACGTAGTTAAATCTGTGACCTTGCTACAGGGTAGTAATTGATTGTAAATTCTGAAGTGGAAATTCTGTGCTTGCCAGTCAGCCTTGGGAGGGTTGGAATCCACAGGGAAAGCAGAGCACTGCAGGGAACTTCAGAGAATGACCAGAGGGAGGGTTTGGTTTTCTTTCAGTGCTGTGCTCTGAAGTAGCAGATGCCCACAGGAGTTAAGAAGTTTCTTTTCTCAAGCATCTGAGACATTTAATCACGTGCACCAAAGCCATATTCTTTCTTACAGATCCTGAAGTTCCTTACAGCTGGTCTGAAGAAGAGATTGCTGATTTGCATGATCACTGTTCTGTGATAATGGCAGCTGATGGTAGGAAAATATAAACAGTGACCTTTTCAATCAAACACTTGGGCCTTATGAGTAATGATTTAAACATACCTAATTTGCTTTTAAAATCTAATAGGTCAGATCCTTACCTAATTTGTCAAAGCTCTACCTTAAGTGTTCCTGCCTGTATTTTTCTTTCCTATAAAATTGTATTTACTTTCTGTATTAACAATGGCAGAACAGATGTTGCAAACTACTTTCCTTTGGTGTGGTAATTATTCGTGACTAAATAAATTACTCAACATAATCACAGGCAAGTGAATTTGACTTTCAGAAGTCCTGTGTTGTCTTACCATTATGTAGTGTCAGATAAATTCTGTGCAAATAATGATAAATAGGTGGTTAGACCAAGATTTTCCGTAATGTGAAAAACAGTTTCAGATGCTGCACTTCCCCATAGAGTCTATGCCTTTGGTTTGGTTGTTTTGTAAGAAATGAGGTCCTATGTGCTGGGATATCTTGTGTTCTTTAGCTCTGCAGTAAGATTATTTACAGGCTGAGAAAAATCTTGTTAAAGTTTTGTAAGTTGTCTGAAAGTGATTCCCACTCATACAAGAGAACACTTAAAGAAAGCTTGACATAAAGAGCAGCAGTGACTATTACAGGGTCAGTTATTGCCAATAAAAACATACTTCAGCACTTAGTTAAATAGTGACTTGCTTGATTAGAATAGTCAGACTAAGGCCTGTTTTTGTTTCATACCTGAAGCTTAAGTAAACAATACACTTCAATATACATATTTTATGCTGTTAATCTTTTTTCTTGTAGTGTTCTATGATGACGACCTGACAGATGCCTTGTTCAGAACGTTGCATAGAATCACACACAGCTTGAGAAATTCTTGCACAGTTTACTTGGCATTAGAAAAGAGGTAAGTATTACCAAGAACTTAAAATAAAAAGCACTAAAAACGTTGCATGCTTTCTTTATTTGGAAGAAACATCTGTTTTAGTTGAAGGTTGGCTTCTAATTTTCACTGTTGATGCCAGTATAGGCTCAGGACAAGCACTTATTTTTATGCATGCTTAATTTTTATCAGTTCAGAATCTGAGTTTTACAAGAGTATGACTTTTGTTGTCCTGCCTTTGTCTTGTATGGGATAATCTCTGTGCAAATAAAGATAAATAGGTGGCTAGGTTGATGTGTTCTATAATACCTGACAACATTTGTTATATATTTTTGAGATCATGGAGTGGAATGAAGGGGCTTGGAATAAGGATATATATTTCCCAGCTTTAGTGCCTCTAGAACGATTTCCCTTGCTTTCTTTGAAGGAATCATTGAATGCTTTCATTTGTTGGAGTCCATTCATAAACTAATATACAGATAGGCTTTGCTTAAATCTCTGGAGATATGTAGCAATAGCTAGTCCTATGATGTGGTGCCAAGTGTTTGTCCAGGAAGCCAAGACAATGATTCTGTTTGGCAAAGTGCCTTAAAATCCATGGAAGGATTCATGCAAGAGTTATTGTGTATTGATGCTAACATAAGTCTTGTCAGCTTTTCAGGAATTGGGGGGGTGTACATTTTTTGGCTGTTGAAGGGAGTTAATTATGCTGGGAAGACCCACTTATCTGAGCAAAGTTACACACCCATTTAAGATGACCGTATGGGAGAGATGTTTTAAATTAAATATTCTCTTGCCAGGCTGAACTTCACTTTAAGACATATGGACGTTACATGTGAAGCCTACAGTCACTTTAGAAATAATCTGAATGATTTGGAGAACCTTCAAGATAGAAAAATTAAATATACTGTGGAGCCCATTAAGGCTGATTTCTGCCAGTTTCTTGTTTATGAACGAATTGAGCAGTTGGTAAGTGACATTCATGAAAATAAATGTAATGTGTCAGGCTAATCATCTCAAATTAGTATTCAGCTGTTGACTTGACGTGAAGTAAGAACAGGAGAATAAACATTACTTTTCTTTTATTTCCACTTAGCTTTTTGTTGGTTTAAAATGGTTCTCCTTTGTGCTTACACAATCTGAACTAGGTTGACACAAGTCCTGGTTTTGGCTGGGGTAGAGTTGATTTTCTATCAGCAGCAGTAGAGTGGCTGAGACTGCACTCAGTCCCTCAAAGGATGAGGAGCTTTTACTTTGTAAAATAAAATTTTTGTGATTGACTAGAAAATTGGACCAATATCTCCTTTATTTGCTTGTAGAAGAGCTTTCATTTCATAGTTTTAGTAACTCCTTTCCCAGTTCAGGGTTCAGGAAATAATTTTCTGATACCTCTGAAGAAGTCGATTAGCTGTTAGCTTCTGTTACTCAGAAACATGTCAAATATACTATTTCTGGTTATCCAATTAGCTCACAAGCACTTATGGTTCTTTTTCTCCATTTTTTTTTCAAATTATCTGCTCTTAGGAATATTATGCAGGCTGGCTAACAGCTTGCTGGCTTCTAGAATAGTCCAATCTAACAGATCTTTTCAGGGAACTTGCAATCTTGTACAAGGATGGCAAATCGGGTACCAAGAAATAATGTAGTCAACATACTATAGCTGTGTGTGCATGTAGTAAGATTACAGGGGCCACAATTACTTCATGACATTGATTTATTTTGCTTAATGCTGATATCTTCAGGCATAAAACATTCATGCAAAACTTGTTTAAAAGTTTTACAAGCATATAAAAGTAACCTGGCTTATACCTAAAAGTGTAAACTCATTCCCTGGCTATTTGAGGAAGGCTCCTGGTCTTCGAAATACATGTATTTTTAAAATGCTTATGTTTTTATTTATCATAAAGTATATTGTCACAATTCAGGATGTCCTAGTGAAGGGTATGTTATACTCTGCTTAATAGTCTTTTGTATAGCAGATAAAGTGCATATTAATTTATTCTAAAGAAATAAAGTGATCTGGTTTTGTCCTCACTGTCCAACAGATTGAGAAGGGGTTGTGTGTTTGTATAAAACCTGCATTTCTGACACCTTGATTCCTCAGTAAATTGGGTATTTGTTCAGCTGTATTTTACCAGCATTATTGAAAGCATTTGTCAATACAGGCTAAGAAAAAGAGCGAGATTATCAATCAAAATACTGCAGAAGGTCATGCAGACCGACGAAATTATTTTAACACAAATTATCTTACACTAAATACAAATTACTTTTTTAAATCATGCTATAAGAATGAAGAAATCAATGATACTGCTCTGTTTCAAAGATAATTTGGTAGTCATTCTAGGGGATTACATAGATGGATTTAGTATTCATCCATAGATGGATACTGTCTGTGGATGGGAATGTAGGATATGTCTTAAAACTTGTCTTATAGTGGGAACGTTGAACTTTCATAATTGCAACCTACTGATCTGAGAAAATACCTGTATGTATTTTTTCTGCTCCTACAGGAATTGTGGAAGGTCATGGCTGAACACCTAACGTGACAGGCACATGAGGAAAGAGAAGATCTTTATCTAATTATAAAGGCGATTTCGATGTTTTATTAAAAAAAAGATTTTTCACCACAAGAAAAATATCTTCCTGATGGAATTGTGTTCTCAGAAAGTATTGCAGAGTTGCTTTACTTCAGCAAGTTTGGGGTTTGGCACTTGTTTTCTTGGACTTGGGCACTTGGACGTGGCTTCTTTGGTGTTTGTTTTACAAATCTGTTTCATGTGGATCTTCACAGTATGTGCTGGATGCCAGACAATGGCAGTGACACAGTGACTTGCTCTTTGGGATTGATGACTTCAGTTTTAGAGTCTGACAAAGAAGTACTGAACCTTTTCCATGTGGCTGATTTGCAGATGTCATGCATTTTCCTTTTTAGTTTTCAGAACATGGACACTGTTCTCAGTCTCATCCCAGTCCCACATTATTTGTATTTATGGACATTTGTGAAACAGTGTTCTGGGCAAGATTTATTTTGTTTTGATGAATTTTTTGAAGCAATTTGTTTATGAAACTTCTTCCTTAATTTCCAGTTGGTCCTATCTAAATCAGTCTAGTTTAGGGCCACAGTCTGAACTGAGAAGAGACAAGATGCATTTTGTTTGAGCCTCTGAAAATTTTCCACAGAGGTCTTGCATCTGTGTTGTCCTGCAGGAATTTTCAAGCTATTCTGTCTAGCCAGGTTGAGGGTGAGAAGGTACCATGTGAAATGATGTGCTACAGCTCCTTAAATGTTTGGAATTCTACCCTCAGCATATACATGTGAGGCTGGGGGGAGGAAGGTGAACAAGAATGTCTTGCCCACACAAATGGGGCCTTCAGTTTCTTAGCTTTTGGATTAAAGTACAGCATGTTGATTCAATCTCTCCCGTGTCATTATTTAAACCAAAAATCTGTACTTGATGAAATCTCTCCTGTGTTATTAATGAAACCAAAAATCTGTTTGTACTTTAATAAATTTTATGTGTACTGTTATGTTTATATCACTTTCCATATGTCCAGTGTCACGGAAATCCTTGTGCCCACTGGATTCCTCAGCATTAGGAGAGTGTTCCAGCTGGAGCTGTTCCAGCCTGGGACTGGTGGGAGTGTGCAAACATTCATTAGAAGCATGTGGTTGACTTCTTGAAAGTCTGCTTTATGTTTGGTTTAGTTCATTTGGTTTAGGTCAATTATTTCATAACCTGTTTGTGTGTATGAAGACGTATTTTTTGTGTTCTTTAATGAGATGAAAGGTTATTAGATGATGATGGACAGTCCCTGTGAGTACAGTCAAAGTAAAAATTACCGAATTAACTAATTACCTTTATTTCTTTTCAGTCTCTGTTGATGTGAAACTTTGAGAGTTGCTTTGTTGTGAATGTCTGTGTGTCGTTTTGCAGTAGAAAGGAAAGTTGTTGAATATACTTTTTGGGATACATCCTTTATATTTATCATTACTGAGTGTTCTCAAGTGTAGGTGGCTATTCTTGGGCTATACTTGTAGCTCCATCTGCTGTACAACACTTTGAGTCAAAACATTTTTACAGTTTGTTAAACACCCTGTTCCTTTCTGGTTTAACAATATTGTATTTCAGAGTAACAGTTTAGGTTGAATGAGTGGTTCTGCATTTCTCACCTAGACTTGCAGATGTGTGTACTGGAGATGAAGTTACGGTGGAAATTATCCTGAAAAAAAAGGTGGTGTTAATTACCTACTTTTTAACAGTAGCTTTAGGAGGCTGCCTCTAGCAGTTTGGAACATTCAGGAAACATTCTAGGAAAAAATGGATGTAACTTTGTGTGCGTGGTAGGGACTTTTCATTCATTAGAAGATCAGGACTTAAACTGGATCTCAAAGTTTTATAGCGGATAACTATCATGAGATTGTCTGTTCATTGACTTGACTGTTCTGTGAACTTTTACATCCACCACCAGTCCCAGTCCTTTTCCATTTTCACCAGAGAGAGAACTAAGGGCTTTGTCTGTGGCGGTTGCATTCCTGGGTTTGTTTTGTTTGTTTGCTTTGTTTTTTCATTCTGATAGACAGCATCTTAAAACTTGGAGAAATAATTCTGTGTGTTTGAGATTCCTTACTTATTGTGCTTATTTTGTATCCCCTTCCATAGTGTTGGCTCTAGCAATTTTGCAATCTGAGTCAGATTTTTTTGATTCCAAGGAAACCTAATTGCAAGTGTATTTCTCCAACTATTTTGATGGCAGTGTATAGTTGAATCCACTTTGGAGTTATGTGTAAGTCTACTCTTAACACGTGGCAGTGCATGGCATTTATTTACCTCAGTCATGTGCCTGAGAACACAGCTGTAGTCAGACTGCCAGGACTGTGTAGGACAAATGCTGGTGTTGATTTTAAAGGCAGTTGTTGTTGCTGAGTGTTGGGTACAGAAAACTGAAGATTGCTCCTGAGAAGTGGATGCTGAATTCCTGTGTATCTGCTTGTTGTGACATGGCAAGGATAGCTCCCTGTCTCATAAACTTGTAGAGATTTTTCAATCTGAAAGTAAGTTGAGGATTATTTACTTGATGCTTAGCAACTTGTCTTTAAAATGCAGTTCACCTCCTCAGTGTGATCGTGGCGCTCATAACCTGAAAACTTTGTAGGTTCAAGTCAAGTAGGAGGATTTGAAAATGAGCTACTTCTTGCTGCCAGGCTGTCCTATGTTGTGATGTGTGACAAGCCTTTGTATCTAAAGGCTTGTGTTCTCTTACAGACTTCATCCTGCTGTTGTTGCACTCATCCTGACCCTGACTCTCTGTGTGTCCTGCACATCTGTGCTGGAAGGTGGTCCATTAACAGAATAAAGGGTCCTCCTGAAAAATAACAGCCTCTTCAGGCTGCCAGCAGGGCAGTCAGCTGTGTCAGTATAGCACGTTGCCTCAGAGAAGGTTTCTCCCAGCAGATGGCACACGGAATTTCTTTAACAATACCAGCAGCCAAAGGCAGTAACAAAATATCTACATATATGTGTGTGTGTTTACAGATTGCTTGCCTGAGCCAGCGCCACTGGTGGCAGGAAGAGGAGATAAGAAGGAATATCCCTTGCTTCTTCAGCAAAGTGAGTGTATTCTCTAAGCTTCTTGAGCAAATATTCAAAGGGAATGCTCATCAGATAGTGATGAGTAAGGTGTTAATAATAATTAAAAAGTAACATAACTCCTGCCTCAAAGATGAGTAGAAGTACATATAATGAATTAGGCAAGAAAGTTAACAGGGAGTTGGGCAGAAGATACCATGAGAAAAGTAAAGTTTATAGCTCTGAAATGGCCTTACTCAGTTCTTGTTCTATGGGTTATCAGTAGCAGGTTTACATTGAAGATTGATCAGAAGGGACACCAAGAAATTATCTGCTCTATTTTCCCCTCAAAGCAGAATCACATTCACCTGAGAATCTTGATGAGTGTTCTCATCACAGACATCCTGTATTTCTCCCAGTAGTCTGTTCTAGTGCTTCGTTATCCTTTCTGATACAAATGGCTTACTGCCATCTTAATGGCTAAACTGCCACCTTCTTTGCAATTTTGGACCATTAAGTCTTTCTTACTGTAATAAACTGACAGATGTGAGGGTTCTGTGAAGAATAAGTGGTAATAAAGAGGCACAGATGGCCCAGTCTGGAGTGATGTCTGCAGGAACAGAAAGGTCCTGTAACATCATCTGCAAATTTGTTTTTGCAGCAAAAAGAACAGCTCCAGATGCTCAAAGAAAACCAAGACCGTGCATGAGACCTAGAACTCTGTGAGATGAGAGTCCAGGTACAATTCAACATGCTTGCGGTAGGTTCTGTTGTGGACCATATACATAATAATATTTATTATTGGGTAGGAGTTTCAAGGGTAATTTTGTGTCTGCTGTAGATGAACTAAGCAGTGACTGACCAGAAGGGCTCGTTATTGCTTGTAGGGAAACTATTGCTAAGCTTCATCCTGGTCAGCAGTCCCACTCCCACACTGCAGAGAGAGTTGATTGTTGATGTCTTCAGAGAGGATGGAATCCTGGCTAGAGATTTACTGCTATGAACTTAATCTCACCCAGTTCTGGACCGTGTCAATGGTAGGGACATGCATGGGGCTGGGGAGGAGGATTCGTGTGCCATGTCACTGCTGTGTGCAGAGCATCGAGCGCTACAAGCCCCTTCTGCCCGCAAGAAAAACACGTTTGTTCTATGTCGGGCTTAAACGTTGACAAAGGCTTGGGTTTTAAATTTGGAGTTTGACATCCTACTAGGGTCAATTTGAATTTCTAATGTGAGTTAGAAGCCCAAATCAGACTTTCCCTGTTGCTGCGTTTGCTAATTAACTATGTCCCAAGGGGCACCAGGTAAATAAATACGGGGCGTCACGGAGAGGACAGCGGGTCTAGGTGGAGCTGTAACAGCGCAGCCACAGCTTCCCGTCAGGATTAGGAAACGGATGCGCGACGGCGCACGGAGGTGTAGGGAGCGGGGCCGGCCGAGGGCAGGGCTGGAAGCCCATTTCCCAAGGGATAATCGGCTGCTCGTGCCCCAGCGGGGTCGCTCCGTGCCCGTGCCCGCCGTGCCCCCAGCGCTCCCTCAGCCCCGCCGGCCCCGCCCCTCCGGGGGCCGAGCCCCAGCCGCGCTCTCCCATTGGCCGCGCGGCGCGCGGGGCCGCGGGCGGCGGCGCCGATTGGCTGCGGCGCGCGGGGCCGGGCGGGGGGCGGTGGCGGGGCCGGGGGGCCATCCCAGCGCATCCCAGCGCATCCCAGCGCATCCCAGCGCATCCCAGCCCGGCGGGGCCATCCCAGCGCATCCCGGACCAGCCGGACACGCAGCAGGACACGCAGCAGCCCCGCACCTCCCGGTGAGCGGCGGAACCGCGCGGGGCCGCGGCCGGGGCGCTCGGGAAGGAGGGCTGCCTCCGCCCCGCGGCGCTCCCGGCGCGGCGGGGACCCGCTGCTGCCCGGAGCGGGGCTCCCCGCGGGGACCCCTCCTCTCTCACCGCCTCCATCCCGCGTTGCCGGGGGAGCCCCTCGCTGATGCCCGTCCCTCGCGGTCCCCAGGGCACCGTGCAGGGAGCGGGGGCCGCAGGGCTGGTGCCGTCCTGCCCGCTCGGGCGTCCCTGCCCTGCCGGGCCGGAGCGCGGTGCTGGATCCCGGCAGCCGTCCCGGGGGACCGCGGAGCGCAGGAGGGGTTGTTGTTTTCCCCGTGTGTTTGGCCGCAGCAGGAGGCGGGTTCGTGATGCTCTGTGCCCGGGCAGCGGGTGGGCCCCGGCACGGACCTGCGGCAGGGAAAGGGGGGAAAAGGAAGGCGAGGGCACAAAACCCGTGAGAAAACCAGCTGCGTACGCGGGGAGAGCGGGGTTGACTCTGCGTGCAGCTGTCGCCTCGCTGAGGTGCTGCAGGCAGCTGAGTAATGGTGTTAGTGGAGGCCTGGTGCTGCACCTCAGCTGAGGTTCTTTTCGGTCTCCTGTTCTCCAGCTGGGGCTTGCTCAGGCTTTGCCTTGAGACATCCCTGGTTTCACTTCCCTTGCCGTCATTTGTGCTTAAAGCAGCGTGGGGCTGTTCAGCCAGAGCTTTGCCTTTTCCCGGCTTGGCTTTTGCCTCTGTGATTCCCCTTCTCTGTTTATGGAATATAGTGAAGAGAATGATGCACAGAGAAACTGAACTGCTGTGGGAGATTTCCGAGTAATTTTGTAATCAGTAATGAATGGTACTGGATTTTGCCCTGCAGTTCAAAGGCACACATGATGGGTGTGGGTTCTTAGAAGGATCTTTGCTCCTATCATTTGGCACAAGGAATTTGATAAAGGTTGAAAACCAACTGGTATAAAAGGGTTACCTTTTGGAAGCTCTACCGGAAGGAAATTACCTATTGAATCCTGGTACAATCTGGTTGTTGTGTTATAAATTGATTTGGTATTTTTGCAGTTCTTGTTGCATTGTTTTGTTGGGGTTTTTTACTGTAATTGTTTTTACTGTAATGTCAATATTGAGCGAATTGTGTCTGGGAAACAGTTTGTCTTCTCTGACTGGAGTTACAAGTGCAGGCTTGGAGGTCACTGATGGGTCATAGCTCACCATACTGAAGCACAGCAAAGGGGTAATATCTGGATCTTGTAGTGTTTCTCATCCTTAGTGTTTAAAGCACTTCTCAGTGAGATCAATGTCACTGGAGTGACTGTACCGATGGGGAAACTGGAATAGATACAGGGAAAGAAAGCTGTTACTGCAAGTTACCTGCTGGGTAGCCTTTTGGGCTCAGAATCAGTGTTCAGGTGTTCTGTGTCTGCAGTCTGTCTGTGTGGTACCTCTTGGACAATCTGGAGTGCAAAAGACAGTGATGCAGACATCTGCAGATAAAGGAGAGCTCAGTCTGTAAGTGTACGGTGTTATGAGATGAGCTGACCCTTGTAAAATGTGGGGGGGAAAATGCAATAAAACTGTTTTATGTGTCTTTTATTAGACCTTTAGTCTTCTGATGAATAACAGTCTTAGAGACATACTGTACTGTGAGATGTCTTGTGCATTCAGACACAAAATAAACTGAAATAAGTGGATAAAATTGGATATTTATGCCCAGGAGGCAGTAAGCAAGCACAGCATGCAAATAAACACCAAGCAAATCAGAAGGTGTCCTGCTGACAGCTGTGCTGTCATTGGGAAAGGAGAACATCCTGATCTGGATTCTTTCAAAAGCAGACAGGAATTCAGATGCTTGCCAGCCATGTGTGTATGCACTCAAACCAGCTCTTGCTGCCCCTGCCAGCACCTTAGAGGTCTCCAGGTGATTCCTCTTGCTCTGTCTGGTTGGTGTGGTGCTTGACAGCAAAGCTTGAGAGCAGTTTATACCATGCCTTGTGTCCCCCACAGGTGCAGTGGGCAGCAGCCCAGCAGTAGGTGCCTGTGTGTGCAGGTTCAGCTGCACAGATCACAGCCCTGCCAGGTGGGACAGGGACAGCTCCTGCCCCCGCCTTGTGCTCTGATTGCTGGGCCTGGATGAAAGCAGCTCAGGTCACCTCATGACATGTGCCTCTACTGCTGCTTAACTTTGTGCTTTCAGTGATTGTAACATTGAGGGTCACAGAATGAGGAAGGTGTCACAGCTGTTCTAGGACAAATTGGATCTGGTTCTGGGCTTCCTAGCTTCATTTTATGACTTGTAGGATTGAGAGTCTATTCCAGAAATGCTTTAAAAAATGTTTAGCTGTTTCAAGCACAAATTAAACTCCCTTCCTTTCTTGTCCAAATGAAAACAGCTTGTGGAAGTGTCTCAGAAAAGGGTTGTTGAGTGGTGATACAAGTATATCCTATATGAACAATTTAGCATTCAATGTTGTATCTCTGTTGCAAAGATACAACCCAATTGTATCTTTAAATCTTACTGGATTGGCTGTATACCAGAAACTTTAGATCAAATGGGGTCTCTTTGAACTTGGATGAATCTCCTTTGCTCTTGGTTTTGCCTTTGTGAGAGGGAGCAGGGAGGAGAAAGGAATAGATCTTGATGGAGTAATTCTCACATTTCGTGTAAGATGTAGAATTCTCCTCTTTACTATTTTCAAAGACCATTTCATTCCTCCTTGTATGTGGCAACTTGTCCATCTCTGTGCACCATTTCTGTTCAAGCAGGCTTTTCTGGTAGTGCCTGCTCTTCTTTTACAGTTCTTTATAAGCTCTTAAGAGTTTTTCAGGCATAATGGTAAGTCTGAATCAAATAGTGAGGTATCCTATCCCATTTGAAAGAGTAAGTAATAGAAAGGGCTGGATTCCATCAGAAGAAAAAGAGCTGGTACTGATGTGTGGGGAGCTGTGAAAGCACAGGTAAGTGATGCAAAAATGACACATCAGGAGCACTGCAGCTGAAAAGACCGGGAATCCACCACACAGATAATTATCACTGTGGGCCTGTTGCCTATGGAAGGATGGATATGCTTTAAAAGTTATGTAACAGATTTATTTTTCCAGGGGCTGAAAACACCCTGTTCTTGTTCCAGACTGATCTGCTTTCAAATTTCTTTTCTTTATGTACAGAAGAGGTTGCCTTAGGGGTCAGAGCTGCTACCAACTAAAAGCAGATAATTCTCCTAGCCTTGAAAGCCATCCATCTCTGTCCCCTCTTGGTTTCTGAATTTTGGGATCTGTTTTATCAGATCACAGTCCTGTTGTCTGAAATGACAGTTATGGGCCAGGAAAACAGAGACAGTGATATTTTCTTAGTCATATGGTGTTTGTGCAAAACCAGCAGTATTCTGGGGGTTTTCCAAAGCATGCAAAGTGTATAAAACAGAGAATACTGTTGTAAACTATTTCTGTGGCTTTCAGGCTCTCCTCTGATTTGTGGGACTAGGATTCTGTACTTCAGCCTTGTATTAGATTGTTTGTACTTTCACAAAATATCTTACTTTCCTTTCACAAAATATTTTTATTTTCCCGTAGTTAGCCAGTACTAGAAATACAGCAGAAGAATGAGGTAGGAACCTTGCTTATGTGTTGCAGAAAAAGGTTGTCTCTCTTGTTGTCCAGTGGAGGAACATCTACTTTTGAGAAAGCACTAAAGCCACTCGACTAAAGTACTGCCTTTAGTAAGAGAATGCTGACAGCTTGAAGAAATATGAACTTAGTTCTTCATACTTAAGCAATGCCCCTTTGTATTGTCTTCTCTGCCATTATTTTAGTGAACCTCAATTTTAATGGAGGAAATAAAATATTTGTGTAGATGAGGGCTTATATTGTATCAAACTCTTATTTGGGGCACTGTCTGAAGGGAGTGTACTATATAATATTCTGTGCCAAGGTGTAAGGCACTTTAAAGGTAATAAAGCTTCAGACTTGGTGAGTTTCCCGTTTAGATTTTATGATTTTGCTGAAATGCAACTTGGCATTGGCAGAGAGTGTTTGCCTTCTTGTGATTCTTGTGAAACTTGGTAGTCTAAACACTAAAATCTAATTCTGATGGTGTTTCTGGAGGTAGTACTGCAGCTTGCTAAAGGATTAATCTAAAAACTCAGTATGTCTCAAGTGCATTCCAGGGGACAGGATGAAGTGCCAAACTTACTAGTTTAGTGTACAGCTGTAATTCTGAGAGTAAAACAACTTCTAAACCTGTCTCCAGCTTTCCTTATCTCAAACACTTTAAAATATCCCTTATTCCCAAATGAATTTCCCCTGCCATCTCCAAACAAAGTTCAGTTTTAATTTTACAAATGAAAATACATTGTTTTGCAACTGTTGCACCCATACATAATTCTGTGTTACTTAGGAATTTTTTTAGCAATGTCCTCAAAATGCCTGAAGTTTGAAACCTGCTGTACCTTGAAAATTGGCTGGCTAACAGCAAAGAGACTGAGCAATCCTTACCTGGCACCTGCTGAAATACACTGGTGGAATCCAATCTAGCCTTGGCCTGTTTGGGATATGACAACGTGTCCTTTCCTAGCCCAGCTTGGCAGGCACGGGCTGCTGTTGGAAGTGTCCACACAAGGGCAGCAGTGTTGGGAGTGCATCCCTGAGATGCTGCCTTCCCAGCAGGAAGCTGTCCCTTTGCCTCAGGAGGAGACTGCTGTTGTGGGAGAAACCTGCATGTGCTTCCTTTGGTGTATAGCACATTCCTATTTTGTGCTGACTCCCTTTCTGCTGGGTCAGCAGAGATTTGGGTTCAGGTTCTCGTGTCAAGGTCTGCTCTCTGTTCCCCACTGATGGTGCCGCTTTCCCAGCTGTACCAGCCATGTTTGGAAGCTTGGATACGTGGATCACCATGTCTTTCTCACACTTCCTTTCATCTCTTTTGTCATCTGCATGTCACGAGCACCAGATTTTCTCTCCTGAAGCCCTTTGCCTGCCCGCAGTACCAGCGTGATGTACTCTCCCTTTCCACCGGTCCTCCCACACAGCTTTCCAGCCCTTGTGTTTATGGTGTCTCAGATCTGTTTCAAGGACTCCTAATCCTACCTGTCAGCTCTAAAAACAAATCCTTTTGTCTAGAAGACCATTATAGCTCTGTGGGAGGCACAGCAGAACATAGACTGGCCTGGTGGGTAAAAGACCTGCTCATGTGGGAAGGGAGACTGGAAGGGGGATAGAATAAACTTAGGGAAGCAGCGAGGAGTGGTGCTGTCCTGCCTGCTGGCAGCTCAGCCTGGAGCACACAGGTTACCTGTGGGTCAGCTGGATGGCTAGAAAGCACTGTGATGTGTTTATGGGAAAAGTGGAAAGGTGTTACCAAGGTGTGGATTGCCAGCACAAGGTTTTCTTTCTAGTTGTTTGTTGGGGTATTGGGGTTTTTTCATGGCTTTTTTTTTTTTTCCCCTCCCCTCCCCTTGTAGCCTTGGTTTCATCACTGGTTTCTCACAGAACAGAACAGTGGGTGCTGGGAGAAGACATAAATTAGTGATGATGTTTTCATGATGTCCTATTTTTGATGTTTGGCTCAATTTTAAAGTATCCAGCTTCCATCTGTAAGCCTCGTACTGGGCAAAGCACAAGGCAGCAAGTTCCTTATGGAAATCTGTACCCCAGTGCTGGATGATTTCATGTTAGCTTTGTAGCCTGTAGTCTTGGTATTAAATCAACCCTTCCTCTTCCTCCTCAGCATATGAACAACCCTACAGATTTTTTCACAAGAGATGTCACCTCTTGCCCTTCCAGCAGTTTTCCTTTCTCAATGAAGCGATGTGAGAACATAGACTTACAGAGGTCACTGAGGAAAAGAGGGAAAAAATTGGTTTGCAGGGAAAGGAAATAATAATATCCCTCATTTTGTAACTCATCAAGCTCAATCTTGATTAAAGACTATGAGCATCACCACAGCATGCCAATTTTGACTGCCTCTTTTAACGAAAGATGGAGTGTGTGGAGGTTCTTGGCAGCATCCCTTGACAGCAAACAACTGAAATCAACTCATATGTTTTGATTGGTCTGGCAGTTATACAAAAATGTGAGTAAATAATGTAAATAACATGAAAATTGAGTATTTTAAATAAGCTTGGTGTAAGCTATTAGCAGTCATATTTTTTCTGTTTGTATTGTGTTTCCTGCCAATCTGTCTGTCCTCTTCATGTCAGATGTCAAATAATGGGAACCAACCATCTTGTTCCTCTCTGACATCTCTCTTTCCACATCTGTCATGAATGACATATTTTTCACCAGGTGCTTGCTTGATATTAGTCTTGTGATGTACACCCAAAAAAATCAGGACACTGGGAGTAGGATGGAGGGAGCAAGTTTGGATTAAAGCATTTTTAACAGCTCGCTGTATAAATCTGATTATATAAATGATGGCCTCAGTGGGAATTGGAGAACGTGGCAGGTTAAAAAGCTGTTAGAAACCAAACCAAACTGCTCTGGCATAATGGGACAGATTTCAGGCATCAGATGCTTCATGGCAACAGGCCAGAGCTTAATCCTGCCACAGGGTGCTGTGGACAGGCTGGAGGCCTTGACTCCTCCATCCTTGACAACTGCATCACTTCAGGAAAAGCTGAGCCCAAGGACAGTGATGGCCCCCATGGCAGGTGTGAGGGATGTGGTTTTCCTCTAGGGACCATCTACAGGTGTGGGATGTGTTTTACCTGTATGGACTGTGCTGCAGGGTGAGGGATGTGTTTTACCTGTATGGGCTGTGCTGCCATTCACTGCTGTGTTCTCTCAGCTCCAGTATAAAGCAAACCTTGTTTTTTGCTCCACAGCTATTGCTGCA
Organism: Pseudopipra pipra; assembly: GCF_036250125.1. Classification (NCBI taxonomy): domain Eukaryota; kingdom Metazoa; phylum Chordata; class Aves; order Passeriformes; family Pipridae; genus Pseudopipra; species Pseudopipra pipra. Next base: position 5,224,620 of record NC_087564.1, read on the forward strand.
ATGCAGCTTCCTGGAGAGAGAAATAGGATTACACAATCAGAGTGTGCTGGTGGAGGTAGCAAAGCAGAGGATGTGCTGGGCTCTGATGAACTCCACACTCCTTGTTTTTAGGGCAGTTTTACCAGGTAATGACTTACAGGGGTGAAAATCTTCCATTTGTTCCATGGTTTGGGCTCTGGGTGTTGTGAGGGGCTGCTGTATCTTCTGTAACATGGTGCTTCTGCCCTGGGTAGTGTGCAAAACAGCTGAAGACAAGCAGAAGAAAAGCTAGTTGGTGTTAAAAGGCAAATGAAGACAATGACAAGCAGTGCTAGGGGCTGGATTCAGGATGTTATGGAGCCTTTGACTAGGAAGGATTTTACTGATTCCAGCAACAATCTGTGTGTCGCTGTGTGTAGCTGACAAATCTTGTCCTTTTTTTCTTTCAATAATGAAATCCAAAATTCCAGGTCCTTTTGGCAGTAACAGGAGATCAGTTACTACTTGCTTAATTTCTCATCGATAATATTCTTTTTTCTTGGCCAAGAAGGTGATTGGAAAACACCTCTTCTGATTTAGGCTGTAAGATTCCCGCTGTTAATTTATTCATAAAAATTGGACCATTACCAGATTGTGTACGAATTTAGAGTTTGTAGTTTTACTTCTCCATAGATTTTGGTGTAATGGGACTTTGTTAGATCAAAATGGTGGGACTGATGATGACCTTGGGTTCCATGGGTAGGTGATGTTTCAACAGTGAGTCAAGTGTGGTGGCTACTCTGGATGGAGCTCTCCTTCCTCACAGTGCTCAGTTGTCTCCTTTCACTGGCATACCTCGTTTTCTCTGAGCTCAACTTGTGACTACACCTGACACTGTGAAGGGTTTGGTGATATTTCTTTTCCAAATTAGGAATCTCTCTAGTGTGGATGGGAGACTGAGCCATGCAGGTGACAGGAGAGCTGGATGAAAGTGGAATTCTTCAGAAAAGAGGCCAAGAAGGTGCTACTACCCCTGCAAACCCAAGGTTGGTGATGTCACACCGTACATAATTTCTGGATGCAATGCTTGCAGAAAGTGCAATTTGTTTATTTATTTTCCAGAAAATGGGCAGAGAAAATCAGCTTCCAGAGTGATCTGATAAATGATAGGAAATGGCTCGCAGTTCCAGTTTTATTGTTCCAAATGGAAAAGAGAGGAGAAAGGGACTGTTTGTTACATCTGGTCAAAATCCACATGCAGCCTTGCATAACTGATCCTCTGCTCTGGCTGGTGAGCAAGATTTGCAGGCTTGCAGCCACATTCTTCTCATCTGTTGCGAAACTCCAACCTCTGATTATCTCTTTCAGCTACTGTCACTAGTTAACAGCAAAGAGGGAAAAGGGGCAGCTTAAGATAATTCTGACTCTGTGTTCTAAAGGCTGACAAAGCACGTGATGTTGTATCTTCTGTAAAGAATTACCTGACCACTGATAAATCCTGCAGTTGCATCCATTTGGTGAAACTGATTTTAGGAAGGAGAAGAAAAATTTGCCGTTTTTCTGAGCCCCTATGACAGTGAGAGGTTAAGCACCAGTGAGGGCAGTGCTCTGAAGGGAGGTGCTTGCTGTCCCACTGTGCTGGTGCTGCTCACTTTCATGAGCTACCCTTAGGAAGATAAACATTTCCCACAAGAGGTTTTTGTTAAATAAATAAACAAGCTGTTTAACCTAACTACCAGCTCCTTATTCCATACTGACTGTGTTCATCCTGGAGTAACTTCAGGGAGCTGCTTAAAATTACACCAGCAATAGACTGTCCTTGATCTTGTTTTACTGCAGCAGCCATTCTTAGTGTTTATTAGTGCCTTTGTGGCAGTATTGTCATTACAGGGGCAGGCTGGTTGACAGTGCCAAAAGAGGGGGTGGCTGCACCCCGTACCACTGCACCAGTAAAAGCTTTTCTCTGCCCCTGGTCCAGCATTTTTGGGGTATTTGACAGGAAGCACCATTTCCTACCTGTCCCACCATTCTAAGGCTGGTGGTCTTGCCAGCTGAGTTGTTACTTCACATTCATCTTTACAGCCAAGGGATACTTCTTTGTAGCACCCATGGATGCGCCTTATGGGATATTTGGGGAGCTGCAGGATGTCCAGTGTCCCTCTTGGCTGCTGGAAATGGATAGAGCCAGCACAGAGCTGCTCTGAAATGCTGGTGCAGGAGCTGAGGTGTGTGGTGACACAGGTCAGTCATGATGATATGGGTCAGTGGGTGGTGACATGGATGCTGGCTTTGGATACTTTTCACAAGGTTTCAAAACATGCTTGGAGTGTGGGTGCAAGAGAATATTCAGTGTCTTACATGGGTGTCAGTGTTACCCCAAGAGTGGAGGGTGCAGTAGAGATGTACCTCAAAGAGAGTTTACCAATTAGTTTAGCCATTAGCACACTTATTAAAGTCTAATTTATCTCCTCAAATTTGTGTCCAGGTATTTAGTACTTGTGTGAAATGTTACAATTAGTTTTGTCAAACAGGTAATATATAAAAAATAAATAAGTGCAGTTTATGCAGCAGCCTTATGGATTTTTCCCTAGTGAGTAACTTTCAGATTTTGGGAACCTTCAGTGTGTCTCCCAGTTACCAGTTTTTCTAGCTTGCCTTTAATTCAGCAGAGTGCTTTAGCTCATTCACAACTCTAATTTTTTTGAATGAGCCCAGCAAAGGAAGAGGGACCACTTGAGAAATACATATCTTGCTGAATCAGGTTGGCACTAGTTTCTTTCTCCATCTGGAGCCCAAAAATAATTTTCTAAACATACTAGGGAACTTAGTCACAGAGTGTTTTTAACACTGTGTAGGTAACTGTGTTTTCTAAACTGTTTGGAAAACAGCCCAATTGCTGTTCTTTTTTACCTATTGCCTGAATTAACAGGCAACAATAGGACTTTTGAATAGTAGAATTTCATAGTAATTGTGCTTGAATGCTTGAATCTTGTATCCCTTTCCTTCTTCTGAATGTGAAGTTCTGATGTTCAATGGGAATTAAAGCAGCTGACATCTGAAGGCCAGAGGGGGGTGATCCCCCTCTCCCTGTGTCAGTGTAAGTTGTTCTAGTTGCTGGTTAGTGAGTGGTGTGGGTGCAGCTCAGGTGTGCCCTCGCACACTCACAACCTCTGACTTTTTTAATCAGGGCATCTGCCCACCAAATGAAATCCCTGGAGTCAGTGGTATTGATTGTGGTGAATTCCACTCATGAACTCTGTTCATGAGGCTTTTTACTTCTTTTAAAAAGGAAATACTGCCTCTGTACACTGAGTGTAGTGTTATTGGATGTGCTAGGGTAGGAAGCAGTCTTCTGACCAGCCACAGGTTGGAAAAGCTGCAGTGTGATGGGTTTCCTGCAAAGTTAAGCAATCACGGTTGTCCCTTTTATTTTCTGTTTTGCCTTTCATGGTAATCCTCTTTGGCCAAATAAGACTCTTATCCTTCTGCCTCCAAATCGTTTGCTCAGATTTTTATAATTAATTTGGGGTCAACATTCTTATAGTCTTACTTTGTTTCCTTCAACTGCATTGAAATATTGTTTAATATATCTTAAACTGAACCTGGTAATTACTGCTCACAGTGCCTAAAACTTGATCTGACAGTCCAGTTTGTGCTTTATTTTTTCTCCAAACACAACAAGCTCTTAAGAGGGCTGTTGCTTTTTCTCTTCATGCAAGTTTGGGGTCCTGAGACCCTGCTGTTGAGTCTTGTGGCAATTCTGTTTTGTGAAGAGGACTAGGACTTGGTGCTGAGTATCCTGGTGTGCCTTGCCTTCTGCTTTGGGATACTAATGTGTTTTGTTCCCATTTTTTGCAGGAGTATATGACATTTAGGATTTTGACATCTTGTCTCTACCCTGGAGCTGCTATTTCTGGATACTGAATTCTTCTCAAGTAGTGTAGCTGTGTTGCTTTAAATGCTTTGTTTTTCCATACAAATTCTTTCTGGAGTGTGAGGTGGGGGTTAAGGAGGGCTGTAGAATTGCTTCTGGAGCAATTTGCCATTATTTGCATTGAAATGCAGCAGTTGATAACATAGTTACACCTTCCAATATTTTCCATAAAAACAAAATGTCCTTTATATTTACCTTGTGCTTTTACTTGGCCTTGTGGACCAGCCTGGCCAAAATCTGATCCCCATTTTGCCTTGTAGTGTCATACTGTATTTCAGGAGGATGTATGTAGTATTGATACAGAAAAATATATCTAACAATGGAAAGTCATGCTTTTGGTTCTGCTGAAGCTGGAGATTACTTTCTACCAGTGAAGGATTGTGTAATGGGTCTTCCTTTGACAGCTGCATATCAGTGCAGAAAGTGTACTTACTGTGGGTGGTTGGCCACATCCTTTCTGATGGCAGACTGTTCAAGTAGATCTCATTATCAATATTCTCTTGATTAATCAAGTGGAAGTCCATGGGGTTTTTTCGTTACAGTCCACAGTTTTGTGGACTGTACATTTTTAATACATCTTAAATAAGTTTTTTGTAATTATAGTTGCTTAAAATCACTGACATGGGACTTCTAAGGTTTTTTGCCCTGCAACAGGGCTTGCACAGATTCATTGTCATCCTTTTTGTGCATCCAGCCTTCCAGGCAGGGTAATTATGGATATGGAGGGGCTGTGCTGGGAGCAGAGGGGCTGAAAAATAACCTAGGCTCTGCCTAGGAGGTGGTAGTTTGGTGTCGAGCCATTTGTTGCAAGGATTAAAGCAAAGAAAATCCACTACACATAAAAGTCTGCAACTGAATTACTGTCTCTGGGGGATGAGTTTCCAGGCAGTTGGACATGACATGGCTTAGCATGATGGGGCACGATGCTGGCTGGAGTCTCTGGATAATGTTACCATATAAATTGTTAGCACTTAGCAGTAAGGAGTACTTTTCATTCAACATAATTTTGTTTAATGAATTTAGCTTCACATCAGCTAAAGCAGCACTCAGCAGAGGCACAAGAATTTTGTTGTCATACCTCAGTCTCCCCAGAGTGCATCCTTTGGAGCTGTGATCCTGATTATTCACTGAAGAAGTGTGGTAATAAATCACTGATACAAGGCATTGCTGTTGGATCCAGTGTTTTATGCACTGTGAGTGTAAGTACCTACAACTGTTCTAAGTCCTTCCTCCTCTGCTTTGTGGTGTGTCCCTGCATTAACCATCTGTTAATGCACTTTTTTGTGGTAGATTAGCTGGTTAACAGGTTCATTTTAGAGGCAGCAGTTTGTTCTAATGACTGGTAACCAGCACAGACCAGTTTAAATATGTCATTTGCAGTCAGATGTTAAACTATGAAGAAGGTGAGGGATCAGCTTCAGTCCTTATTTTGGATCAAATCAACAGCCTGTTACTTAGGAGTAGTATGGGATCTGTCTTATAAACAACTGCTATCTGGGCTTCTTTCTTGGCAGTTGCTACTACTCACATGGGATCCCAGGCTACAGTCCTACAGTGAAGAAGGGCACCAGAACAGGATTAGCCACGTCTGATTCTCTTCCTTGTTGGTGTTAACAGCATTTTCCTTAGCAGTTTGTCAGGTAGAAAAGCTCTGGAGAAGTACATGGTGACTTTAAACCTTGTACTCCTGCAATGGATGTAAAAGGTTCTGTGGACACTGGCATTGCATGTGTTGGTGTGTAAACTACCTGTGTCAGGTAATGTTACAGTGGAGAGCCTGCAGGGCGTGTTGGGTCTGCCTGAACGACTTTCTGTCCCTCCTGGTTCCTATGTTAGCACAGTAATCAGCACAACATCCACCCCAACCAAATACTGCTGCTGTTAGGGAGAAGGGGAGGAAGAGTGTGCTGCTGTAAGAGCATCACAAACTGGAGTCACTCAGTTGCCGAGGACCTTACCTGCGTCCTGGAGGCATTGCATCTTCTGTCTTTTTGATGTCTGTCCTTGCCTCTGCCTGTCTTAGACCCTTCCTTTGGCCTGACTCTGCTTGTGCTGAATGAGGCAGCACAAGTCTGGGGCTCGCTCCAGCTGCTCCCTCATCTGCCCCCTGGCAGCACAGGGGTGCAGGAGCTCCGGTCGCAGCCCCTCAGGCAGGTGCCAGACCCTGTGCTTTGGAAAGCATCCTGCCCAAATGTCACATCCCACAGCTGGAGCCTGTGGGAGATAGAGCCCAAAGCAGGACCCACAGCTCTGATCTCGTGCCTGGCTCCCTGTGGCAGTGCAGCCCTGCCTGTTGGGGGGCACGGACCTCCCCCTCCTCTTCTCGAGCCGTTTTATTAAAGCCCTGATTACTGAAGTGGGTAACTCACCACCTCGCTTGTAATAATTACAGATTTCCGCTGTGATTTTTCACTCGTCGGTTGCCACAGCAACCGTGCAGTGGCTCGGCCGAGACGCTGTCACAGGGATTTAAATCTGAAGCAGCTCAACCTTTTTCTGCGCGCTCTGGCGCATCTTCCCTCTTGCCCCCCAGCACCATGGCAACCTGGCCATGGATCCAAACCTCGGCCATGGCACCCCGTGCTCGCTTTCCCTGCGTCCCTGGGCCTGAAGGGAGGCTGCTGGTATTCCCCGTGGGTGTCTGCGTCTCCCCATTCCCGTCTCCATCAGCGCGCAGCAGGAGGTGGCGTTGGGATGTGTGCTGGTTGTGCTGCCTGCTCACGACCTGAGGGGAATGAACCAAAGCGTGGTTATTTCATGTGTGCCCGCGTGTCACCCTCGGGATATTTACAAACTAGAGTAAAATCAAGGGGTTTAGGGACAAGACGTGTTCTTCAACTTCCACGATTGTTGAAAGCTAAGGAGCCGTTTCAGACGTTAATGCAGTCTGGCTCTGCGTCTCTGGAATATGTTTTCAGAAACCTGCCAAGGAGGCTTTCAGGTGAACTCGCACTCCCAGGGGTACGAGCTGATGGGCTACACCCACATGCCAGAGCCAGATGCTCTCGTTTTGAGGCGAGTCGGGTGCTCCCCTGCGCTGGCTGTGGCTGAGCAGGAGCTGGTTTCATTAACCTTCATTAAGTGGGGCATCCCCCGCAGCTCCGCTGCAGGGCTGCAGCTCCGGGCTCCCTCTGGGTGATGCCCGGCCTCGCTGCCGGCAGTCGCGCTCGGGAGCTGGCAGGAGCGGGCGGCGATGTCATTCCTCACGAGTGGAGCCGACAGCAGCTGAGCTGAGCTGAAGGAAAGGAGGGAGCAGCACTTCCAGCCAGGGCTGGCTGCGGGGAGTTTGCATCCAAGCGCTGTAAGTGCCTTAGCCGTGCGCGGTCGGGGTGGGCACAGACTCCGGCCGAGCTCTCTGTCCGGAGGGGAATGTGTGTCTGTATGTGCAGTTGTGTGCCGTGTTACAGTGTCCCTGTCATGGACAAACATGGGGAGCTATTCCCAGTTTGTTTGCTGGATCCCCTTAAAAGAAATCTGCATGCATCTGCTTCCTTCTGTCCTCAGCTGGAATGGGGGTCACCTTGAGAAACCAGAGCACACTCTCCAGCTTAAGACGTTTCCCTTGGTCTGGTGCAGGCTGCCTCCAAGTGAGCTATTTTACGCCTTAGGACACAGAAAAAGAAATGGTCCTTTTATTTGGTGCTATTTATCTGTTTTCCTGACCTCTGAGGAGGCAGTGGTAGGATGCTGAGGAATAAAATCTTACAAGAAATGAAACTGAATTTTCTTGGGAACTCCACTGGAGGGTATTTTGCAATACTTAAATTTTTTCGAAACTACAGAACGCTTGTGGAGCAACTAATCTGAAAAGCACGGCTGTGCCATAACCCACTGGGAGCTGGGATGTTTTGGTGTGGGGAAATGTGTGGAAATGAACAGAAATGGTTTGGATATGATTTTGCCACCTGCATTTAAAATAAGGGATTCAAAATGTGCAGGCTTGAAGTGAAGAGAGGTTCTTATGTGTAGCTCACTGGTAAAGTTCACTGAAATATCAAAGTACAGGTTTTTTTCAGGGGAAACTATTAAGAAATTACTTAGAAAAATTTAGAATTTTTCAGCTAACATAGGTTCAGTTGTACTTGGTTCTTTACCAGCATTTATGTACCATTATGCTATTTATGTAGGTATTTTTGGCTTCACATCTGGAACTTGCCCAGTTTCTAACAGATACTTTTTCAATCCAATTTTTTCTTTTCCTGAGACGGTGTATTTCTTTCACAGGGAAGGCGTAGGCATGTCTCATCCCACCTTAGCTGTTCCAATAGGTTTTGAATCATAAATAAGCTGCTCAAAAGTTTAGTGGGTCACCTGAATCCTAGTGTACCACAATCACAGCATTCCTACCTGTTTATATTCATTGGTTTATGGACCAAGAGTCTTTCCTTGGCCCAATATTTGTTGGAGAGAGGGAAAAGAGGGACAACAGCAGAAAGATTTTGGTTCTTTGGTTGGTTTGGGGTTTTTTTTTGTTTAGAAAAAAGAAAAACGTATATTCATATCCAACCATCAAACCCTGCCTAGGGGACACAGGAGGAGGAGAACCTGGACACATGAATGTTATGACACTTCTTACTGTAAATAAGTTTTAAAACTCGATGGAAGAACTGAAGGTTTGTGTTCTGGCTTTGCTGTTGGTTCAACACTGACCTGATTGCAGGTCCCATGAGGCAGGTAGGGATTGCTGTGTTGTGATGGATTCTAGACAGTACTAACAAGCTGTAGGTGTGAGGTTTCCTTTGCTAAACAAGTGCATGTTGTTTCAGGCTTGTGCTGCAGTGTTCAGAGCAGACTGACTGGAATGCCAGCTGCATGTGGAGTGAGAGAAGGGAGCTGTGCAAAAACCCACCAGTTTATTATGCTTTTGTGTGCAATAATTACTGTTTTGTCAAGACTTGAAGGACAAAACCAGTCTTCCTATTTCTGTTCTTCTGAAGACTAGTGGGAGTGTCCAATTCTGTTGGTGTCAATAAGTAAATAGCCAACTCTGAATAACCGACACTTGAGCTTTACTTGTAACTATGACAACTGTGTCCTTGACAACTTAAGTACAATCATGGAGTTTCCAATTACATCCTGTTCTACACAAAGCCATTAAGATTATTAGAGGCATAAGCAGGCTGTCAGCTTGTGAAGTGGGGTTTTTTTTTTGCAAAATCCATTTTGGTGATAGATCCATGTTTCCATTTGCGGGTCCCTGCCGTTGTTTTGTTGCTGGTGTTCCTTGGTGAGCTGTGCTCTGCAATCACAGGCTCGCCAGGCTGGGGCCTTTGGTTGACCAAGGTGGGAGAAGAGCAGCTTCTTTCTCTTTTCTGTGGCCTCTTATGAGGGTGGTGCCAGGTACTGCTCTTCTTGAAGTCTTCTTGAAGAGGGTTTCAGCTGTGGTTTGTGCTGGGTTGGTATAGATGGAAAATCTAACACCAGCCTTATATAAACACTATATGTGAATTTTCTTGCAACTCCCTCTTAACAGGACTTTTCTATTCCTGTGATGATTTGAGATATCTTTGGTCTAACTATGACTAGAAATTCTTGGTGTTACTCTTACAAACTTCTCCTACAAATGCTGTTATGAGCTAATTCAAATTTGTTTCAGAACTATACCTTGGAAAAAAGCCCTGTTGAAGTAAAAGGACCTGTTGTATTTCATTATGTGCACTCAGGCTTTCGTAACTGTATAGTCTATACTGAACTCTTAACTCTGCTCCTGAGACCAAGAGAATTGCAGTTAAACACATCAACATGCATGCAGGCCTCTTTATTTACATTGTTGTTTACTACATTTAATTGGCTAAAGCAGTAAGTCGGGATTTCAAATGTCACCCTGTTCTCTGTCAATAACAACTGGTGAACTCATTCAATTTTTTTCCTGCTTTGATCTGTTGAATGTGGACATTCCCCATCTCCCCAAAGAGGGTGGGGTGGTTTGTTTTCAAGCAGGCAGCGCTGAAAACGTTGGATCTTTTTGTGCAGGTACCACGATGACATTACATTGCCCCATTCTTCCTCAAATGCAGTCTAAGGAGGGACATGGTTATGTTTAATGCATGACAACCTAGACCATCTTCCACCTCACTCATATTTCTTTGTGAAATTATGGGGCTGTTTCAGACTTTGGGATCTCCTTGAGCTGGTTTTAGAAGTAAAATACTTGAACTGCATCACCTAAGTCGTTAAAGTTGCTTGCTAATGGACACTGCAAAGCAGGAGACTTGCCCCTCTTTAACAGTTCCAGCGCAGATATCTGAGTACTGCCAGACTTTTCAACATTGTCCTTTTGTTTTAGTCACAGGAACCGCAGCTGACTTGATCTCTCAATTTGCAGTTTCTTCCCCTGTTAAAAGACAGATGCAGAAAGCGCAGTGTCAAAGCACGCTGAGCTGTGAACTGAAGAGCCTTCTCACCTCTTCGAGAGACACCCTCCTTGCAAACTGTCTGTGCCAGCCCACCTCGGGGATGCCAGGGCAGGCTGGGTGTGGAAAGGGTGGGTTTGCACTCAGGCACAGTATTGGTGCTGCCGAGGACCCCCGAGAGAGGGGATGTGTCCTCCACCACCATGGGATAGCAGAGCTCCAGGACAGGGGCTGCTCCAGCCCCTGCACCCTCCTGCAGCCCTTGCACAGCTCACAACGCCAGCAAGCCTTGTGCTGGTTCACATCCAGATGGATCCAAGCAAACAGGACCAGGAGAGAGTTAGATATGTTTTAAATTTCACAACAATTAACGCATGGCATGAGGATACCCTCGCTGTGTATCCTAGAAAAGTCAAGCAAAGGAAAACGGTAGAAAAAGGAAGGAATTTGCCTTTAGCTCCCCGCTCCCCAAACCCGCTTTGTGAAGCCTTGTGCAGTAATTGCCCTGTGCAGCTCGTGCTGCTGTTTCCAAACGGCTTAATTGTTCCTGGTAAATGGGTTTGGAGCAGCTGAGGAACAGATGAACGTGCCCCCATGAATTTCAAACAGGCTTCTGTGTCTTTGGCATGAGTTTCAAGAAAGAGACACAAATCTGCAGAGCTGACTTCTCCCTGCCTTGCCCTGTCTCCTTCTACCTTTACCTTTGCATCTGTCCATGTCTCTGTTTGCCTTTACCTTTGCATCCATCCAAGAATCCTTTCCCAGGCAGGTCTCTACAAGCTGCAGCCTGGAACAGGGATGTCATGCTGCATTAGCTTCTCTTCTAGAGAGCGAGATTGCTGTGCAAACTCCTGGTTTGTGTATTTTCACTCTTGTATCTGGATCAAGCCCCTCTTTTTTTTTTAATTTTTCCAGAGTTTCCCCCCAAGAAACACAATCTTGTTCACCCATGGAAACAATGCATCTTTTATGTTCACAGTAGGCTGCTGCTGCTGCTGACTGTTGTTCCTAGAACTAGCTTTATCTGTCAGAAATAATCACTCGGCACAGAAATTTAACAGCTGCTGTTTAAAACAAATATATCCAATTCCACAGTGTGCATTTAAAAAATCCACATATCCTTATGTTTCATGTGCTTGATAAACTGGACTGAGCTTCCTCTCTGAAAATAATTCTTTTTGCTAGAAGACTGTGACTGTGACTTAAACCGTGTTTGCCAGTGAATGTGTTTATGTAATGCAAAATTACATACAAAATATATGCAAATACATTTGCAAAATTAAGGTACCGAGCATTCACTTCAGAATAGCTGCTCTGTACAGTCATCTGTACCAATGGCCTTCTCCAGCTCAGACAGCTGCCATTAGAGGAAAAATATTTAGAGGAGACTTAGGAATATTTTTTTTGAAGGGTCTCATTTCTTTGAGGTCCTTCACACCCCGTTTGGAGTCCGATATGTGGAGTTGGTGGCTGTATTTTGCCTGGATGTTACAGGATCTGGAGCTGCCTGCAGTGGCTCTGGAGCAGCAGTGGTGCTGGAGCGTGGCACTGCTGCAGTTTTGACACGTGCAGAGCTGATTTCTGCTGGCTTGCAAACTCTGCCTCTGCTGCTTGCAGCGCTGGAACAGGCTGGGCCGGTGGGAATTGATCAGGAGATGGGCTGTGGAGGCCAAATTCAATTGGTTATTGTGATAACCAAATAATGCATGCTTAGACAAAGATACCAATCACATCAGCTGATCCCCTGTGAGAGTTTGTGTGCTTAATGGAGATGGAAAAGATGCTGGGTTTAGTTATACTCACATGTGATATTACATGATTTATTCTGACTCTGGACTAGGAAACGGTAAAACTTTTTATATAACAACTGCCAAGGAAAATTAGGGCTAAGCTGCCTCTTGCAATAATTTTTTTTTTTCCTATAAGTGTTTCAAAAAACCAGTATCATTTCCAATTATATTTTTCAGCCTCTAACGAATACTGTAGTTTAACTATTAAAGAATTTAAGATAAACGGGAAGTATAAGTAAAAGATAAATAACATTCTGGGAGTAAAGACATGGGCATGGCTCACCTGGGGAAGGAGGAGGAGGTACTGCTGAAGGGAAACCTGGACACTGGTGAGCACAACCGTGTAGAGTGACTGGTAGATTTGTTTGTGAAGAGGCATCTCAGGAAGGTTGGGCAGTGGGCAGCAAAACCCCCGGGAGAGATGACTGAAGGGGATAAGAACAACGAAGTGGGTTGCTAACTACATTTGCACTGCTCCTTTTGTGAGCTGTGTTCACCTTAGATTTTAACAGGCTCCCAAAGACTCTTAAAAAGTCATACTTTGAAGAACAAACTGAAGGAGGGAATTGGAGATTGCAGTACAGACCAGATAAATAGCTCTGAACAGAGGACATCAATCAAGGTGGTTAATTGTTGTGAGAGGTGCTGGGCTGATTCACCCTTTAACAGCTTTTTCTCACTTAGACTGGCATTTGGGTTTTGCTAGAGGATGGTCATTAGATAAGAAATCTGTGGTGTTGGGGTGGTTTTTTACATGTTTATTTTGCAAAAGTTAGCACAACTAAAGAAAGAAGCCGAGACAAAAGATAATGAAATTAATTTTTTCTTACAAGTGAAGTTACTCTTTTCTGAAAAAAATTACCTAATTCCCTCCACACTTCTGATCCAAAGCCTTAGGAAGCTAATCCAGCTTTTCCAGCGTGTGCACAAGTGTTGTGCAAGTGTATGCTCACCTTGGCACGTTTCAAAATACCTTGAATTTTAACTTGAACTCAGAGGAAACTGAGTGAAACCAAGTGCTGTGTAAATTGTCTGGAAAGGCACGGGGAGTTGTTTTTGTACCTAAATATTAATAGGTCTCTAAATTTATGTAAGCAAAAAGTTTTTTGTTTTATTTGTTTTGAAAAAGCTCAAATGTGAAGGAGAACAAATAGTATCTTGCCTAAAGATAGTACAGAAATTAAATTTCTGGTATTTTAGTGCGGGGTAAGAGATACTTCCTATCACAGTAGCAGTTGATCAGCTGCTTCCCTATATCTAGTCATGAACATCTGCTGGCATGTTTTATTGATGGCCTAGAACTGATGTAAGCAGTAAGCTGTGAGCTCCAATACTCTCTGAGTGTATTTGTTAAATAGAGTTCTTTCCAGGAGGTTTGTGGATAATAGTGACATCTTGTTTGGACTGCAGGCCTCCGTCCATCCTGCAGCCACTGCTGCTGGATGGTGTGCACCCACTGGGGGCAGGGGCAGGGGGACACCCAGCAAGGTGAAAATGCTGGGCAGAGGGCTCTAGTGTCCTGCTTAGAACACAGGGGGCCATGCTGATAAGTGTGGAGTTTGAATTTAACCTGTATCCTGGATAATAATTCAGTGACCTGTTTATTTATGACTTCCAGCCAGACTTTCTGCAGAGGTGATCCAAAGTGAAAAAGGAGTTGTGTTGCCATTCATGCTACTTGATTTTCCAAGGTCATTTATATGTAACTAGCTGAGGTAGGATCACAGAACTGTTGAGGTTGAGGGGTCATCTGGTCCAGCCCTCTGCTCAAGCAGCAGCACCTCAAGCAGGCTGCTCTGGACCATATCCAGTTGGGCTGTGAATATCTCCAAGTGTGGTTATTCCACGCCCTCTCTGGGTGACCTGTCCAGGGTTTTCCTGTGTTTAGATGGAGCTCACAGTGTTTTAGTTCATGCCCATTACCTCTTATCCTGTCACTGGACACCACTGAGAAGAGTCTGGCTCCTTCTCTGCTCCCTCCCACCTGGAGTTTGTTACACATTGATGGGATGCAACCTGAGCCTTCCTCAGGCTGCACAATCCCAGCTCTCACAGTCTTTCTTTACAGAGATGTGATTAATTGGTACAAACTGGTTTTTCAGGGGATTGATTTTCTTTTATTTCCTAATGCTTGTCCTGCTGTCTTTTGTATTAGACGAGATTTTTCTCATAAACTTAAATCGAATGGAGAAACCAGCTTTGGCTTGAGAGACTGACTGGAAACAATTTCTTTATAAGTTCAGTGCAGTCTACATACAGAGAGAAAACAGAGAGGAAGAGCAAGGGAAAATAGGTACAGATCTTTACCCCCTGGCCCTGCTGAAGCTGGGAGATAGAGCTTTAGCCTAGAAGTCATTTGCCTCAGCAAGAGCAAGCCAAGCATCAGACTTGGGGCTCAATCCTGAGCCTGCTGTGAATGTCAGCATTAATCCGTCACAGCATGCTCTAAGTGTCTTAGGACTGAAGTTAGTGAAAGAGGGAATTGAAATGAATAGCATGGTAGTAATGGCTGCATCCATAAGCACATGAATAAGTGTTTTGGTTTTCTTTTTATTTTAGAACATCAACTGGAAAGAAATCTCCCAAAATTGAGTCTTTTTGAGTAAAGAAAAGATAAAATGGCATCGATGTTACTTAGTCGACAGCTGACCTGTTGCCTGCAGCAGAACTCCAGACTGCTTGTATTTGGTAAGTGTTTGTATTTTCCTGGTTTGTGTTTGGTTTACACTGGTGGACAAAATTCCAGTTTGAGTATTGCTGGGATTTGTCCCTTGGTGTTAAGTCTGTCAGAACTTGAATACGATGTTCTGCATCTCAGATAATGATGCAGTTGTAGTCCCAAGTGGATCACAAAGGTGCTGTGGATTTGTTTGATTATTTTTTTTTTCATTCTGCAAACAAGAATTTATTAAGTTAATAATTTGCACTGTAAACCTGCTAATCGAAGTAAAGCTCTTCAGCCTTTGGAACTCTGTTTTTACTTTGTGACTCTATGTGGTGAAACAATTATCCATCAAAATGAGCTGGTTTTTTCTTCGTGCTGTGTAGCATGACCCTGCCTGTCTTCCCTTGTGGAGAGGATTTTTGTGACTGGCATGAAGAGGTGGTCGTCACTGGGGTTGTGTGTGTCTGCCTGGAGTGAGCTCTAGTGTGAAATAAAATCCTGCCAACACAGCATCAAACTACTTTCTCTGAAGTGAACAGCAAGTTCTTGCTTGGTCCTCTTTGTATTTTAGTGTGGCTATGTGTATATTAAACCTGCAATCTCTGTAAAATAGATATAAAAACTAAATTTCTCTTGACTTTGTTGGACAAAGCAGTGTGGAGTCTTAAGATCTGGCAGACATTTCATGTGCTGTTACACTGAATACAGAATGGCTGAATGGCTTTTCCTGTGTCCAAGTAAATAGTAGTATTTCTCTTGTCCTCCCTCTCTACTTCTGCAGTGCTATTGTGCTCCTTCTGCCACTGCCAGGCAAGCACAGCCTTCCATTTGCTCAGAAACTTAAACATCATTGATTTCCTTTCAAATAACACACTTTGGGGAGCAACTGACCTTTGGCTAAAGAACACGAAGTCTGGTCCTGTCACTATTAGAAAATATTAGGTCAGTGTATCAGTGCAGGATGCGCTTCTATTCCTGGCGGTGACGCACTGATCACCCACCCTGGCCTGGAGCAGGGATGGTTTGGTCGATTGTGGGCAATGGAAAGTGCTTGCAGCAACCAGGCCTGTTAGTTGTCAGTCCTCTGAGCTAATCTGTCATCTCAGCATCATTAAAGCATCACTTAATGCTCCCTGTCCCTCCCAGTGTCTTGCACACTCTGTGCTGCTTCCCAAGCACAGATGAGAGGTCAGTGGAGGGCAGATGCACTAACTCACTCTTCCTTTCTCACTGTTGCAGTGAGGGGGTGTAAGATCTTCAAGAAGAAAGGAAAGCAGCTCCAGGCTTCTTTAATTTCTCCTTGCTTTCAGGAAACATCTAAGTGGGAAAGCCTGCTAAAATATTGAGCAAAGAGTAGGGGGCTTTGGCTGCAGACTGTGTAACAGACCTGTGTCCTTTGGGACTGAATGCTTTGTGTGTGTGACCAGAGATTAGGAAAGATGGAGCAAGAGAACCCCTCACCAAAGGAACTGTGTCCTGTGACATTCCTGGCTGACAGAATAGGCACGAGGCTGACTCCTGTAGCAAAAACTTGAGGCTGTTGTCCTGGTGGCCCCCAGCTAAGGTTGCAGTGCCCCTGGGCTCTGCTGGCTCTTAGGGAAGTGCAGAGGGTGTGACATCCAGGAGCTCTCTACTCCAGAGTGCTCGCCTCCAAGGTATTTTGAGCACTCAAGTTTAGTGCTTTACAGACTAAAAAAGAGATTTGTACATCACTCCCACAAAAATCCTGCGGTGCCATTTGGACTGATCTTTTTTGTGTGTGTGGGTACTGAAATGACAGGGTTTGCAAAGGGGCAATGGATATGGAGAGGAGGAGGGAATAGATTGCCTCTTGGTAGAAGTCTTTGTGTCTGCAGGCTGTCATGTTTTAGTTGTGTGTGCATTAAGCAAATAATCCTGTTCATCTTGAATCTACAGTAAATTTATTGACACAAAGAGGTTTTTTCATCCTTGACTGTTTCTCTGGTTGGAGAATCTTTTTTACTTAACCATTGCTTGTAGTGTTTTCATTACTCACATCTTTCTAACCCCTGCCAAGCAAACTGGAAAAGAGAAAATGGAAATCATTTAAATTTATCAAAAAGCAAAAGCTAAGCACAACATATGAAAGTAATATGCAGCTTAACTCTTACAAAAATATGAAGCCTATAAGTATTTTGGAGTCCTTATGCCTTCCTTAAAACTAAGCCTTAATCAGGTATGGCTTTGTTTTCCTTTCCTTATCTGTTTGATCTGCTTGATAGTTTGCCCTCCAAGATAAGGTTCACTACAATTTGAAGGGTGCAGGATGACAACAGAATGAGTAACCAGCCTAATCTTTTTTTTACAAAGACTCCTGCATTGTGCTGTCTGTGGGTATCAGCCAGTCAGATCTGGGAGAGGTGGTTGATGATGGAGAAGTGCTGATGTACCTTTGCATTACATCTTACCTGAATTGGGTTGTGTTGCTCCTGTCAGCCTGGTGTGCTGCAAGTTGATCAAAACTGGTAGTGTGAATTTAAATATTTATTCCCTTTGTGCCAGCTCAGGTTTTATCAGCTGGGCCCCTGTAGCAGGAAAGCTGTTCTGGTTCCATGCTTTGGAGGCAGATGAAGATGCAGTTGGTTGTGGGCAGGTAAGGCAGTACCAAAGCTATGAGGACAGGCTGGGACTCCAGAGATCTAGTTCAGTCTTCTGTGATTACCAAAGAGATTGAATTAATCTTGCACTGGAAAGCATGCCAAAAGGTCAGGCTGCTGCCTGAAGGTAGCATCAGTTTGCATTAGTGCACACCCATGCTCTTCTAGGATGCTGATCTGTTTGCAGCTTCTGCAGCCCCCCAGGCAATCTCCGTACTGCTGAGCTGACCTTACCTTTAAAACTTTTCTCTAATATTTAGTCTAAGTTTCAAAACATGAGGAAAAAAAATCAAATCTTTACTATTTGTCCTGCCCTCAAAGGACCTGGAGGGTGGAATGTTTATTTTTCTTGGCAGCAGCCTTTTATGTATTTGACAACTATTACCTCCCCTAAGATCTCATACTGTTCTCTCAGCTGGTCTAAATACTGTTTCAGTCCTTCCTTGTAGGTCCAGTTTTTCTCCTCCAGATTCTCTGCACTCTGCCTTAAGTGGGCTAGCACTTGTTGAGGCTGTACCTTGCCTATCTCAGCCTGTTTCCTGTCTCTCTGCAGAGGATAATAGTATTTATCACACAGGTGTGCTGCAGTAAAGTCTGACAAATGCTCATATTAGTTATTGACTTGTCCCCAGCACAGTTATCACAAAGAGGCAGGAAAGCCATGAGAAGGATTTATTCTCAGTCCCACTTTTGTCTCCAGTATTAATCCTTGCTAAGACTTTTTACCTTTTTTTGTTCAGTCTGTACATTAGGATCCTCCCTAGGAAATCAGAGGGAACAGCCTGGATTTGTGTGAGGGTGTGTGGGAGAAGCAGAGAACAGTTCCCTTCCCTGGATTGTAGAGGACAGTTTGAGGTGACTTTCAGCTTCTGCCCTGGGAACTGGCCCTTGATGACTCTGGAGTGCAACCTCCCCTGCTGGACTGAGGAACCTTTGCTTCTCTGTCTGACCAAATGCTTTCACAAAAAGCTGAGATATATAAAAATGTTCATATGAAAAACTGTTGTTGAAAGGAGGCTCTACTACAAGTGAGAGTCCAAGTTTGGACCTCAGTTCTGAGTTCTTTGAGTAAATGTGAGGCCTTTGATGTTCCTGTCTAGTTTTCTTGTTCCTTCTGTGCCACGAAGGGTGGCTGTGGAAGTGCTGGCTGTTTTTCCCCCTGGGTGTTCCTTGTGGTTGTTCATCTCCAGAGGTGTCCTGATGAGCTCTCATAGCTGTTACTCTGGTCTGTTGTGCTGTGAAAAAGGAAGGATATTATGACTGGTTCAAATCACAGAAACTGGAAGAAGACCAGCAGTTGGATGCTCCTGTAACTCTGCTGAGGAGCTGATTTGGGATTATGCTGTGATGGGGAGGGGGAACTGTTCTTGCTCTTTCTTACAGGAGCTTCCAATTCTTTACAGCCTGTGTAGTATTGCATTTTTTTCTTCATTTTTGGAGAACCCTGTTCCAATAAAATCTTCAGTGTGTATGTGGGAGTACTGAAACACAGACAATCTCCTGTGGAAGAGCTTCTGATCTTACAGCGTAAGCACTCTGTAAATAGCAATCTCAGTTTTCACAGTGTTATGCAATAGCAATGCTGGTTTCCCAAACATCTCTAGCTAGCCTGGCCTTTTGCCATTCCCTTTCAAGATCTGTTAGTAACAGATTCTACTTGTAACACCTAAAAGAGGACTCGGGGGAAATCACAGTCCTCCTACTTTTGGCTGTCAGGGCCTCCATGCTCTAAAAATTCTGTCTGGAAGGTGGTTTGACAGACACCGTGGAGGGGAAGTTAAAGGCACGCAAGGGAGAGTGCCTGTCTGCACTTGCACAGGGCAGCAGTGCTATGGCACGTGGAATGTGCCTCCTTGGGGAGCCTGCAGAGCCTCCCCTCTACCCCTTCACAGCAGGACACTCACATTTGAGAGATCTGGTGTGCCAGCCTGGATTTTCACCTCTCTTCTGTCTTTTCCCTTCTGTTAATTATACCAGTGTAATTCCTGTGCCTCCACTGGAGTTTCTCCCAGGTAATATCCAGTTGTTGTACGCTCAGGAACTGTGTTTATGTGAGTATTATTTGTGGTCAAACACATCAGAGGTTTAAGCTCTTTCTAGCCCTGCAGTGATTGTAAGTCTTGTCCTTGGCACAGAGCTGCCGAGAGTGGTGCTCTGTGACTACCAACACCACCAAATTAGCAGGGTGCACTTATATTAATTATGTTGCTATAGCAATGTGGTACTTTGTTAAAATTGCTGAGACACCTGGTGAGGGATGGGGGCAGCACGGGGAAGAGAAGCTGGGAAATGAGCTTTTCTGTCTGCTAGCAAATGAGGACATCCTGTTAGATGAGAAGGAAGGATGTGATAATTTTGCTGATGTTACTCAAATGTTCAGAAAGCGTTGCATAGAGCTTTGAGAAGTCTGCAAGAAGCAAGAAAATTAGAATTTAGCTTATTGTACCCAACCTCTTTAAATGGCATGGGCAGAAAATTCTCTGCCAATTGTTCAGCTGATGTTTCTCTGATAATTGGGTTATGAACAGCACCTAAGTGTTTTGACTTTTGCCATGATGAGAAGAGACAGCTTTGTTTACCAGGGAAAAAAGGGTGCTGTTCTCCATCATGTTAGCTAAATGTAATTTAAGAGCTTTCCTCATGCTTCTTCAGGGGACACCTGGTTGGAGCCCATTAGCTCCACACCCTTTTAAGATGAGAGCTGAGGTCACGTTGTTTGCTCCTGTTTTTAAAATAATGTAACACAAGAAACCTTTTTACTGTGGAAGTTTAATCAGATCTCAGCCGAAAGTCGGTGGATTACCTTTTATTACAAAGTTAATTGTGTTAGTTCACTGAAGGATCAGCCACCAGGGATTCTCAGTTCTTGAAAATACCTTGCTTGGACGTAGTAAGAATCTCAGTTTTTATCTGTCCCATCTCTGCTATCTTTTGGAGAGGTGAAGTGCAGTGATCATGTGCCCTAAATATCAAACTGGAGTAGCCTGAGTTACATACAAGGTATCTTCAGGGTTTCTGTTGCAGGGTAAGTTGTTATTAAAAAGTCAAACAGAAAAAATTTGGGCTGAGTTATAAAGTACATTAAGTACCTTCAAGACAGAAATGCCAGCTGAGCAGAGCCCACTGCAGTTTCCCCGGGGATGAAACACTACAGTGAGTGACCTGATTTATTTGCATTTACTTGCATCATTAGGAGGCTTTGAGACTGATGCTTGGGCTGGGGAGAAGCAAGAGAGACAGAGCATGGCCTGAAATCCTGCTCCAGGCAAAACAAAGCAGGTATTCATGCAGCCATCCATCACTGTGTCCAAGTGCTTGGAAAAGCCTTTGCAGGAGAGCAGGGCCATGTCCCTGAGCTGTGCTGTGTGCAGGGAAGCAAGAGGCAGCACCCGTGTCCTGCTGTTATTCAGGGCCTGGAGGACAAAGCATTGCAGGGGATCCAGAGCAAGGGATGCCAAAACCTGGAGAGCCCTCGTGCAGGGGGTGGCCAGGCTGTGTCACAGCAGAGTTCTGATGTTGGTGCCTTTTGAGAGCAGCCTGAGCTCCCAGTTTTACCTGTAGAATAAGGGCAGGCTGTGAGGCTGTGGTGAAATGGGCTGTCTGAAGGGGAGCAGTGCCGGGGCCATCCCTCTCTGCTGGGTAAACTGCAGTGTTCAGCTGAGTCCTTAGCTAGTCACAACTGCTGAGCTTCCTTTCCTTTTGTTCTTACGAGCCTTGGGGCAGGTCCCTGAGCACCAAGAAGCATTAGGCCACAACAGTCTTGGGCCACGTGGCAGTAAGAGAGCTTGTGTTGGGGCTGTTGAGGTGCCCTTAAGCTGAGGAAAGCTCTGTGAGTGCTGTCACTTGCACAGACTGAGCTCCATAGGAGCTGGCCAGTTACACATGATGGCTTCTGATCAGGGTCCCAGTTTACTTGAAGAAGAGTAGGACAAGAAAAAAAAGAGTTAAAATAGGGGGAAACAGGGTAACCATGTTCTTGTGTTCTTAAAATTTGAGTTGTTTTGTTTATTTTTAACCAACCCTGTGAACAAGTGTGTATATCTGATAAGTAGTGAAGTGGGCTGTTTCAGATACATCCACTGACCTTGCTAGAGAGTGTGTGAGTTTGTGCCAATTATACTTTCAAAGGGAAGAGAACTTCATTAAAAAATAAGAAGTTTGATAATTGACTCTACTTTTGTTTTAGCTTTCGCTATCAAAGACTTTGTTAGTATGCTGAGGTTTTGGTTTTTTGAGGGTTTTTTTCTAGCCTATATCCTTCATGCTGTACCTGAAGAAAATTAAAACACACCACTTTTCAGAATCCTTTGATGTGGTGACACAGGGCATTTTTGTTTTGTTTATGGCAAGCTGTTCCTTCAGATTCTGGCCACAGTGTTTGCCCGAGCCAGGAGGTGGAACGACGCTTTGGCGAGTGTGAGATCAATAAATCAGTACAGCTGCCATTATTCTGGAGCTAATAAAATGAGACACTCTGTGGACTCCTGAAAACAAGTATTGGAAATTAAATTTGTATCAGTGAATCAGCCTAGAAGTCACTTGCCTGTAGAGCCTGATGACATGTCATGTGCTTTAGGAGATAACAAGCAAGTACAACAAAACCTGCCACCTGTGTTGCTTGGTTTTTAGGTGGATCTGATTCACAGGCTTACTGAAAATGGTTGTGGTTTGGATAAGCTGCTCCTGAAGCCTTTGTTTAAAAAAATAATACCTCACAAATTGACCAACTTTAGTAATTCGATAAAAATTATAATAAATCAACTCTTCTTCTTGGAAGACCTGTACGTTTTAGTTTCACTTGACCAGTTTTTCTGTACAGGAAAACCTGTCTGTTGACAGACACAAACTCTGCCAGTGTGAACAACACTGCACTGCAAAGTGCTGTTCATTTTTGATCACTCATATGTGCCCTTAGCAGATACTTGGTTCAACCTAACCATGCAAAAGAGGCTGTGGCATAAAAGTAGCTAAAAGATAATTGATGATGATGATCTACAAAGCAGGCTGACTGGTTTGGGTCTTTGTTACACAGCCTGTCTGATGGAAGCAACCTCCTCTTGACTTGTGCTGTTAAACAAGTTAGGGCAAGAGTAAAATATACTCCAATTTACTTTGCTGTCATACAGCTCCTTGAATAGATTGTTTTTGTGGGGTAGATTGTGCCCTTTGCAATATCCACAACAAAACTTGCTTAGAGAAATAATCGAGTTTGTGTTTAATATAGAATCCTCATCTGTTATTCACAGATTGCCCTTCAGGGAAGAGGAAGAGGGGAAATGTCATCCACCCCTCCCAAGTGATGGCCAGGACTGTTGCCCTGGGCTGTAGAGCCTGGCAGACAGGACCTTGCATGCTTGCAGGAGTGGCTTGGGTGTTTGCAGAAGAGGAATTCTTTAATCGTTGTCCAAACAAGTGCATTTTTTGTGAAAAATCAGTTGAAAGAACTAAGGGAGGTGATGTGCTCTGGATGGGAGGACCCTGGGAGGTGAATGGGGGGAATGTGGTGCCACGGGGTTCTCTGGCAGCAGAGCACCAGGCAGGGCTGGGGAGAAGGAGGATGAAGAGGACTGTCTTACATTTGCTCACCTGTCTTACATTTGCAGCTGTGCCAAACGATTCCAAGTGTGCTGCTGGGTTTCCATATCTGTCCTGTCACTGCTGGCTCCCAAAATGTCCTGTATGTTCTGTGCCTCCTGGTGCTTTCCCCTTGGTCATATGAAATAGCACCCAGAGCTTGGGATAAGGGAGAGAAGAGGACGTAGGAGAAGCTGAAATGTGTGCAGCTGGTTTGCTGTGATCTCCATCAGGGAAGGACTGGGTGCACAAAAGAGTTAGTTTGGTCTCTTCTCCCCTTTTAGATTTCATAGTGTACCCACTAAACCTGCAGCTCTGTTGGCTATGAATTGTGGAGACCTTGATCTTCTATATGCAGTAGCTTTTTTCCCCCCTCAGTGGAGCAGTTGCCATGCAGCCTCCAATTTACATGAATGCTAAACAGAATGACACAAAAATGGTGTTGCTGTAACAAAACCTATTAATAGCTTTGCAGAGAGGCACTGACGCATCCCACATATAAGGACTCGGAATTAAAGCTGAGGAGAATAATCATCTGTGCAGACTAGGTTTTCCCAAGATGAGCAGTGGCTTTAAGTGCTCAGTTAGAGATGCTTTCAGAGGGCTGTGATTTTGCAGGTAGTTTCTCAAAATCAGGCTTGCTTGAGACGTCTCAGCTTGGGCTGACGCAGACTGAGGCAAACATCTCGACTCTCTGTGGGAGATTTTGGCTGAAGGGCTGCACTCAGAGCACTGCTGAGCAGTATCACAGGATACCTTCTGTTTTCCTTGATAAATATTGGGTTTATTTGACAACTGTTATTTCCAAACACAAAGCGATTTTAGCACATTTCTGAAGCAGAGCTCTGGCACTGAGAGGTGGTTGTGGATGGAAGTGCAGAGGAGCTGGTGCTGCCTGGGCTCCTGGTGGCAGTGCTGCACCCCAGGGCTTCCCATGTGCCTGGGTACTGGCCTGCCTTCCCCAGGCATCTCCCTGCCTGGGCCTCTGCCAAGCTGGGGTGCATTTTACTGGTTTAGCATCTGGCAGCACTGCCCTGGCACAGCTGGATGCTGGTGAGTGCTGACTGCAGACCCTGCTGCTCTGAGTGCCCCAGGCAAGAGCTGGTGACTTCCAGCAGTGAGCCAGGCTCTGAGCTGCAGCTGGGCTTCCCACTGGTGACAAAGATTGCAAAGGATCCTCATTTTGGGCCATCCAGATCACACCAGCTTAAAAATGCCTGTCACAGACTGAAATAAGTTACGCCCTCATCTTTTGGGTCCAAATGTGATACCCCGAGTTAAGTGTGTTAAGGTCAGTTTGTTGTTGATATTGTGCTGGGTAGAGGCTTGTAGGTGCTCCATGACAAAAATGTAATTGCCAAGAATGTTGGTTTAGTTCAACACATAGTGCAGAGCAAGGTTATAGTCTCTTGCTGGTCACCTTGGTAGAGCTTTGGAGTCTGTACTTCCTTTTTTGCAAATGTACAATCCCCATATTATCCTGTAATCCCCTTAATGGAATAAGTGCATATTTGAAATATGTGCCTGCCAGAGCTGTCTCTGTCATATGAATTTTGCCTAAACCCTGCATTTTGAAACAGTTACTTAAGAAGGGGAAGCAGAGCCTGGTTTTGATGAAGCACAGGAGATTTTTGCCTTTTGGTTTCATTAAGGTGTCAAATTTATTAAGGTTGCCCAGTTACACATGTGCATAAACAGCCAGGTCAGAGGCAGGATCAGTTGTCACTGATCTGGACTCAGATTTCAGAGCTGCACTGCAAGATGCAGGTTTCATGTGAGACACAAACATTTACCTTTGTGAGACAAATCTTTCCCAGTGTGCTTTGAGCTACTGCAGAACATCACACTGGATTTTTCCTGTGGACTCCATCAGGCTTTTTGGTTGTTACTGGTAGCCAACCAAACCATCTCTATGTGAGAGTGGGGCATTTACAGCAAAGGGTTGCACAAGGCATAATGGACAGACTCAACAACAGAGATGGAAACAGATGTGCTCTCAGTCCTCCAGTGCTTTACAGCAGGATTTGCCTCTGTTTCTCTAGGGTTGCCTTGTCATTTCCTTTGATATTTTTTTTTTAAGCCACCTCACTGGTATTAGTTTTGTTTTAACACTTGTCAAAAATGAGATATTTGGTTCACTTCAGACAGCACAACGTAATTGTCTCATCTCTCAAGTGTTCTCAGTCGGGTAAGGTGTGGATATATCTTCTGAGAGGAGAGCACAGAAAATATGGTCTGTTCTCAGGTTTCCATTATTTCTTACAGGACACAGGTATATCAGTCAAGCTGCAGCTAAAATTGATGTGGATTTTGATTATGATGGACCTCTTATGAAGACAGAAGTTCCTGGACCACGATCTAGAGTAAGTTCCCAAAGTATAGTAATTTGGTTTGCTGTTTTTTATTTCACTGTATCTGACTTCCTAGAAAACATATTTCATTTCAAACCTTTAATCGGATATGAATAAACATTATTTCATAAGTCTACACCCATTTTCATCAGGAGGCTGAGAATAAAAAGCTCATGAATGAAATGTCCCTCTCTGAGAGACAGATCTGAATCTCAACTGCTAACTTCCCATGCGGAGAAATTGAAAGCAAAAGAGCATCAGTTTGATAAAACATCCCATCAGGCTTGGTCACTTGTGCTCCTGCTGAAATAGAAACTTAATTGGCTTTTTATGATGTGAAATAAGGCTTTGGTTTTGAAATGAAGCAAGAGTCTCAGTGTGCTGGATGTTGTTTTACTTCTGGCAGAGTCAGTATTTGTGCGTGTGGTGGGGTTTTGGTTTTTGTGGGGTTTTTTATTGTTTTTAATAGAAAGGAGCTGTCTTTCTAGAACCAATGTGCCAGTATCACTTCTGTGTGGCTCTGGCTTCTCTTATTTTCTGATTTCTCTCTTGTTTTCTCAGTTCAGTTGATCAATATAGAAGAGGCAGCTTTCCCTCTTTGGAGATTTACAGTTAAACTGTGTTTGCAGCCCATTTAGCTCTGCATGCCACAGTTCATAGTGTTGACTGTAATATTTGCAAGATGCACCATGAAAGTTCCTGTGGCAAGTAGAGTTGCCTGGTAAGCACACAGGACTGCAAGGTTTGCATATGATTTATGGGATCACAAAAAAGAAACATATTCTCCTTCAGTGTTTGCTAATTACATACCTGAAACTCTTTGACATTTGCTTTTCTACAGGAATTAATGAAGAAGCTGAATGGCATTCAGGTAATTTGTCAAGTTTTCTGTGTTTTGGGGGGTGTTACTACTGTGATTTCAGACCATACTTTGTATATTTGTACCAAAAAAGAAGGGGAAACACTGACTCTGGGTTTTCACGCTGAGTACATTATGTGTCATATGTTTACACATTTGAATAAAATCTTTTTTAGTATGTTTTGAATACTGCAGAATCATTTTTAGGCATCAGTGATTTTTCTTTCAACATATGTATTTAAACTATATGTATTTAAAGAAAAGCTTTTGAGTTGTTACACGGTAGCCTGTGAAAACAAGGTATATTTGAGCCTGAGTTTAAAAATATTTCAGCCTAAGTACATATTGCCTTCCTAAGAAGAGCATTACCTCAAAATCTGTGCTTCATTTCTGTTAGAAGTACAGACTTGCCCTTTTAACAGTCCCTCTTTACAAAAACAGCTGTACAGTTAATTGCCATGCAATGACTATAATGTGTCTTTTTATTCTAGCATTAGGTACTTTTATCAGATTTTGCTCTATAACCATTAGCTGCACCTTCCTACACACTGCTGCTTTTTAAAGCACTAATTGTTTGTTTTCACCCTGAAGAATGCAGAAGCTGTGCACTTCTTTTGCAATTATGAAGAGAGCAGAGGGAACTACCTGGTAGATGTAGATGGCAATCGAATGCTGGATCTCTACTCTCAGATTTCATCCATCCCAATAGGTAGGAGACAGTAGTTGTACCAAAGTGTTTTGCTTTCTGAAGAAACTAAAAATTCAATGCTTAAAGCCCACCTGCAGTACACAGTGATACCTGGGAGAAACTCTAGTATTAATCTTAATTTAAATATGCAAGTTCCACAATTCAGGTTGTCTTTGTTAGCTTGGATTTGTGTACTTTGTGATTCTGTGAAGGTGTGTTACTGTTTTGAACATTTACAAGCGTAACTTAAACATTTTCAAACTAAATTTTATGCTCTAGTTAACGCTTCTGTCTCAAAATAAGTGATAAAAAGGAGTGGGCCATGTGGACTGCAATAGGATAAAACAAGCCCCAACACCGAGCTGTGGTGCTGAGGGAAAGCAAAGGTGTCAGCTCAGTTGGGCTGAGGAACCAGACACGAGGCTTGGCAAGTGCTTGGGAAAGTCAGCTGATGTCTCTGTGAAGCATTTCAAGCAGAAGCAAGGCAGAGATGTTAAGCCCCAACTGCAAGGAACAGAGGTTTCAGTAGGAGTTCAGTTCGGTTTGCTTGTTCCTCGTCCGTGGTTCCTCTCAGTTGCTTGAAAATACAGTTCTGCAGAGGCAAAAAGAGAAGTTCTGGGTAATTTAAAAGGTAGGTGTTGTGCTGTGTGTAGAAACTGTGGTGACTCAAAGTCATCTCTACAGTGCTCCTTTCCTGGAAAACAGAGTTTAGTGGTGTTCAGGTTGTTACCAAATTTTTGGCATCTAAGATCTCGTCACTGCAATGGGTGATCTCTTATCCCAGTCTCCTTTGCAGACAATGTTTTTGCTCTCACATACACTCAGTAAATGTTTAATCGTTCCAGAAAGCTTCAGTGTTTGTAGCTTATTTCCCTCAACACAAGTTCTGGCTATTTTGTATCTTTTAGAGGCTTCACTGAGGTAACTTTGTCACTTCTCACATGGAAATAGGGAAGAGAGAGAGGAGCGCAATGCGTGTATGCCAGTGGGATTGGACTTTAGTTTCTAGGAAGGGAGATGCATTTAGTGTTCATGATTTCCTATTCTTCACACAAGAAATGCTGATTTGGAGAAACCAGTGCTCAGTCACGTAGTCGAAGGACAGTGCTTACTCCAAAAGAAAGAAATTAATGTTGCATAGAGAGTGCACTGAGGCTTTCTGACCTTCTGGTGCTTGATGGTGTTAGCATACCTCTTTTAACATAGCTTTGTGTATGAAATATTAAAGTATTAGGGGGGAAATACTTTCTTAATGGGCAGAAATGGGCAGGGGCTTCTACAATTTACTTTCTCTGGTTGACTGAAACTGGTGGCATAGATACAAGACTCCAGAACCTGTAACTGACCCTCAGCTAAGCCATCTAGTTCCTCCTTCACAGTGACAGTGCCTTCTTGAGGACCAATTGGGTTTTGGTCCTAGGGGACACGTTCCTCAGTCCTGAAGTGCTTCACACATCTTCTCAGATAGTGGCACTATCATGTGTAGCAACAAGGAGAAAATGGAAATTTAATACTTACAGCCTGACCTAAATCTAATACACAGCCTTAATTTATATGTTTGAGTTGTACTGAATGACAACACTATCTGAAGCTGCCCTGGTTGCTAATAACATCCCTCTTGGTGACAGAGGTGGGACCTGGACCAGGAGACCAAACCAAGATCATGAAATGCTTGTTAGTCATCTGTGCTTATCTCTCTGCAAGTAAATCCAATAAAACCTTTTATGAATCTGTCAGGACTCCCCAAGATTTAATAATGATCTGCTGCACTAGAATATATTTATCAGCAGAGGTTGAGAGGTAATAAGTGTCTGTCTGGAGAGATAAGAATTAAAGTATAAAAAAGCCTCTAGGCAAAGATGCTCTGGGCTGTTTCTTGCTGAAAAACAAAAATTAAAACAGCTTTTTACCACACGTTTTTGGGCAGTTGTAGCACAGCATAGTCTTTTAAACCTGTGGCTAGTCTATCTAATAGTTAGAAACCCCATGGAGCCAAATGCAGGAGGGGATGCTATTGACATGTTTACCATCCTGGAATAGCAAATGAAACAATGTGTTTTTCAGTGCTGGGAGGGTCTATTTTGTTTGGGGAGATGCAGAGAGGTGCAGTTTGATATTATGGACAGCAGCCTTCTGCTCGGTTCAAATGGTTCTTTGGGCTTTCTCCATCTCATTATTTTAGCAGCCTCTAGTTTTTTTTTTCCTTTTGCAGACAGGCACATTCATGAGCCTGGAGGACGTGTACATTCCTGTCACACTGATCCAGACACGGCAAGAGTGATGGAACAGGTGCCCTTCTCTTAGAGACAGCTCAGTCACTTCTGAGAGTGGATTCATCAAGCTTAGAAGCCTTGTGCTGGTGATGGCAATGAAACAAGTTATTGCCTGTTTGCCATCCCAGCCCAGAGCTGTTTGACTTGTCTAGTTATATAATGGTTATTTAACCCTTTAGTTCTCCCTGGTGTTAGTTTATGGCTGTGAACCAGTTCAGTATCTTTCCACACTCCTACTCTTTCAGCAGCAGTTGGACCTTAAGGATTCTCCCTTCTTTCAGTGGGTTCTGTTTGAGGAGGCACAAGTGGAATAGGGAGTATTAGGAGGAATTCCAGGCCACTCAGCCTGAAGTGAACGGGAGAGAGATCCTGTGTGGGTGAGAAAGGGTAAGTCATGGGTAACAGAAGCCTTGAGTTTGTGTTACATACAAAGATCTTCACATATTGCAATGCCAGCAACAGGATTACATGTTCCTACATGCAATACCACAGTTGACAGTCAAGCTTCCTAAGCAGTGGCAGCTATTTACAGCAAACTTCTGTAAGGTTTGGGGATTTCTGAAACACTAGGTCTACTCTCAGAGGTGCTCCCAGTGGTAGCCACAGCTACAGCTCTCAGGGACACAGCTTTCAGCTGTGCCATCCCCTCTAGCCAAACAACAACTCTTCCCATGACAGCAGATGCCATGCAGATTTAGTTGTTGGTGTCCCAAATAACAGCTTTTATTATCTTCATAATAATTTTAACAGATTTAGCAGCATGACATGCAGCTAAAAACAATCTGGATATTTCCTTGTTTTCAGCTGAAATATTCAAAACTGAATTTATAATTGATTTGCTAGTGCAGTAGCCTAATGCTCCATTGCTCAGATGGGGTAATCAAGGCTGTTGCCATTCCACTGGAATGAGGATTCAGAGGCATGATAAGCTTTGGTATCAAAATTAGAGCAGTTTGACTTCTTGAGCAGTAGGGAAGATGAAGTTTCCAACTGTTTCTTCAAGAATATTTAAAATATAATGTGAATCTCTGGCATTGGCATTTCATACATTAGAAATCAGGCTTAAAATGAAATTTTCTGGGCTCCTTTGAAGGTTTGTTTTGGGTTTTTTTGCATCAGATAAATTGGTTTTAGTTGTAAGCAAGCGAGTTATCCCATAGAATGTCAGTGGTTATAAATTAAGCACCTTTGTTGTGTTAAAACTGAAGCAATCTTAGTATCTTAGTTTCTGAGTAAAAAGGACAAATTGTGACATCTTCTTCCTTTCTGTTTTCCTTACTTTGACAAACTTTTATTTGGACAAAAAAAGCTGGTCCCGAGAGAAAGTGAAAAGTGCAGAATCTCCTTCTTTAGCAGGGGAGAGCAATTTATCAAACAGGTTTTTTTTTGGTGATGCACAGCGGAGATATGTAAATCTGTGACTGAGAAGGAAAGATTTCCAGACAGGTGCCTTGGAATAACTAATGGGATGTGGCAGGTTAGGGATCCAGGTGCTTATTAGTCTGTGAGGTTTAAGTGTCTGTGCAGGCAGCCCTTTCCTCCTGGTAGGGTGGATATGATCATGCAAGATCATGGAAGAATGTGCACCTCCAAGCCTACAAGTAGATGTGAGTGGTTTTATCCATGGGGACCTGGATAATGGTGAGGCTGATGTGTGCACACCTCAAACCCAGGTGGGCAGTGCCTTGGACAGGGAGTGCTCAGAGAGTGTTGCAGAGGAGAACGGTGACAAGTGACATCCCAGAGCCACAGACATCAAAAAGTGCTGTCAAACCATGGTAAAAATCCTGCTGGAATTCCAGGTTTTCTGTGTGCTGGGTCTGCCACAACACGTGCTCACTGCACATCTGAGCAGTGAAAGCAGCCCTGGGAGCTGCCCTGCACCCTGGGGGACAAAGAGCCCGTGCTGGTGGTTTGTTAGAGCTTTAGAATGCACTGAAATGACCATTCCTGAGGGAGCTTTCTCTGGGAAATCAGTAAAGATGTGGATTTTTTTTTTTTTTTTGCTTGTTTATTTCTTATGGTCAGCTGTTAAAGGTGGGAACTGCATGGAAGAGAAGCATGAAGGGGGGAATATATGTTTCCAAGTTAATTTTACAGTGAGGAAAAGTCCAACCAGTTAAAAAGCATGGGGAGGGAGGCAAAGCTCTGTTGTGCCAGGAATAATCAGTGTGACACTGAAGGAGGGTGACAATTGCTGTGAGACCACAAGTGAATGGACACAGCCACTGTGAATGGACAGGGTGCACAAGGGGCTTCCCTCGTGGTCAGTGTCAGGAGCTCCTTCTGGCTTTGTGCAGTGGTCACTCCTCAGCAAGAGCCCCCAGCAGGTCAGGGGGACAGGGATCAAGAGTTGTAGCAGCTGCTTTGAGGTGGAGAAACTGGGAATGCTTCCACAACACAGGTAAATGGTGACTGTCAGAACAGTGACTGGTGGGCTGCACAGGCAGAAAGTGATCTCAGCTCCTCATTGAGAAAAAGAAGTTCAGACACTGCACTGTAGAGTAACCAAAAACACGTGGGAAACCTCAAAAGCAGAGTGAGCAAGCAGTTAGTAAAATCAGTCCTGCAGTACTTGGTAAAAACTATGATGCTTCCACCAGGCTTTATCAGGGAAAAGATCATTGTTTCCTTTATTTTTGCATTGATTTTTAACATTCAGTACTAAAATATGTTTTGATTTTGCCTGACACAAAATTTGTACCAAAGTTCCACATAATAAAAGAGGCTTGTTCTACTTCAAAAGAAATGCTATTATTAGTAGTTAAAAAAATAAGCAAGTTGCACAGAAACAGTCAAGCATTAAGTTAAGGTTATTTCTCTAGGTTAAGCTTTGCATTAGTTTATTGAAACCAGGTAGAAATAACTATTTGCTTTCTTTGTTCTTTTTAATTAGGTTACAGCCATCCCTCTCTGATAAAGCTTTTACAGCAGCCACAGAACCTGGTAAGTGAATTAAAAGATTAAGTACTTGCAGGAGTCCTCTCCCTCCTTGTTGTGGGCTTTCTCATTTTTTCTTAAACTGATAGTGAATGCTAATGATTCAATTTAATATATGGTAGGATCTGCTTGCTGTATTGCTCACTAGATGAAAAGGGCTTGGCTGTGTTTAAGGAAACACCAAAACCTCTGGGAAGCTTTACAAGAAGTAAACATTTGGGTGATGCAAGCACCTGATATGTTTGCAGCCAGTTTTAAACCACAGTTCAAACATAGTGTTTCCAATTAACAATTTTAGGAATGTTCCAAGTGAAGATTTTTGAGCCTGAAACAAGCACAAGACTTTGAGAGGAAATATAACATTTTGAATGGGGTGCCCTCCATCTGGAATGCTGTGGGAAGTTTAGTTTCTTTTTGAAGGGTGGGGATAATGACTGGTCCCCATCTCTTCAGTACACTCCAGCAGATTGTGAATACTGAGCCAGCACGACAAAGAAGTACATTTGAGTTCCCTGAGCTGATTTGCTTTCTGGTTTGCTCATTTCTTAAGGATGAGAAATTGTGCCTCCCCCAGAACTAAAATACTTCAAGTTTAAAAAAAAAAAACCAAAAAAAAAAACCAAAAAAACCCAAACCAACCAACCAAACAAACAAACAAACAAACAAAAAAAAACAAAAAAAAAAACAAACCAACAAAAAAAAAACAAACCCAAAACACACCAAACCACCAGGCCTAGAAACGCTGGAGTTATCAAAGGCAGATCTGGATATTTCAGAAGGACTAATATTTCTAAATACTCAGTGTTAACTCATAAAAATTATTTCTGAGAATAATATCTTCATTATAATGCAGCAGTCAGTGAAGTCAGATCTAAAAAACAAACAAAACAAAAAAGAATAAACAAATTAAAAAAAAATCTCAGAACCAACAAAAACTCCAAACCCAAGAAGTCCTGTTGTCTGGTGGCAGTTGGTGATTTGCCCACTGGGGAAGGGCAGGTAAGAAGCTGCCAGCTCTAAGCCTGTGGTAAAAGGAACTCCTCTGAAGTGGCACAACCAGGACCCCTCTCTCCCATGTACAATCCCCAGAGCTGCCCTTGGTACCCATTCTGATTCCTGAGACCCGGCTGGCTCAGTGGAGAGGGTGGCAGGGAGCCAGGGAGCCTGTGCCTGGCTGCACTCGGCATCTCTGGCAGGCTCTGCCTGGGCTGGGTGTGGGCAGGATGTCAGGTTTGCAGTGCCAAGAGCACTGTGAAGAGCAGAGCTTGTGCCAATGTCACTGCAGGCAGTGTGTGCTGGGGCTGACTGCAGGTAACACTCCAGCTTTGTGGGGAAAGGGCTGCTCTGAGTGATCCACACCGAGGGAGGGCTGTGGCTAATGCTGGTGATGGGATCGGTGTTTTCCTGGAGGGACTTTGTTTGGTTTGTCTGCAATGCTCCATGTACCCTCTTTACAGCCATCTATAAAGAACAGAATATGCATCTGTTTGTTCGAGCCCACAGCAGCTTGATGTCAATGTTCTGTTTTTCTCCGTTTTGAGTATCTCATTAACTACAAAAAAAGAAAAATGCACTTTTCTGTTTAATGGCGAATGTTGTCAATTGACTGTGACAGCCCATAATCAAATTCACAACAAACTCATGGTCTTGTATCTCTAACTTCATTTGAAAATGTACTTCTAAACTGAGACAAAAATCAAGTAAAATTTCTCACAGGTACTAAACAGAAATTTTGTGTTATTCTGTCAGTAACATCCTTGCTTAGGTTTTCTTTTAAGATGCAGTCTATTGAAACAATGTTTTGGAAGTAACAAATGAACAAATTACAAAGTGGTAGCTCATACACTGTTATATCTTGTGTGATACTTGGTTCTCCCTAAGAATCATGATGAAATGTCCTTACAGGTACAGTGTGACCACTTCCACCTCTTGCTGTGGTTCACACATCTGAACAAACAAGTTCTTATATTGAAGGATGCCAATAAATGTGCAAGTTTGAGCTGCACTGAAAATATGAGTGTTGTGGAGGAATCAGTCTGTCCCCTCTGGAGACCCATTAAGAATTAAGCCATCAAAACTGAGCCTTTAGTGTCAACAATTCCTTCTTCAATAAGAAAAACAACAAATAAAAAGAAGAGCAAATAATGTTGCTTTGCAGTTGGCAAAATTATTGAGCTTGTCCTTTTCTCAGCAAATTTAATTTAAAATAAAAAGTAGCACAGTGTGAATCAAATAAGATTACCTACAAAGACAAAGAGCAGCGATGAATCGATTTTAATCCATGACACTTAATTGAAATTAATTGCATAAATGTGACTTTCATCTCCATTAGTGAACTGGGGAGACTGAGGGGATTTTTCCAGAGCTGCTCCTTAGAAACCCCCGTGTGGGCAGCAGGCTCAGCTTTCCCACCAGCTGCTGTTCACTGACACCAAAATTACCTTTCCCGAAGGTCTGAATCCTGATCTGGCCAGTTCACAGGACACTGAAGTTGGAAGGAACTCGGGTGGTCTCTTGCCCCCAAATCCCACTGCAGTAGTATCTGGAGGATGTTTTATAACCACAGTGTTCCAAAATGGTCTGTCTTGTAGCTCAGTAAGGATGAAAATGCTGCTATCCTAATTGAATTTAGCTACTTGAACTGAAGGCAAGTAATAAAGGTTTTAAAGCATATTTCCTGTGTGTAGCGAAAAATTGAGATTGAGCAACTGAAGTGGCAATATTGAAGAGGAAATGTCAGTATGAGTTAGCATGCACCTTTCCCAAGGTGTCCTGCAAGAACAGAGTAGTAAGGATTAGACAGAAAAACATAGTCTAAGGTGTAAGTATTAGTCCCTGGTTTAAAACTCCATGAGCCGTGATACAAATTTCTGCCAGGTATTTGTAATTACAATGAACTGTCACTGCTTTGATATCAACATATTTTTCATGTGATAGAAGAACCTAACAATTCCTCCTCCTTTGTCTTTTTAGAGCACTTTCATCAACAGACCTGCCCTAGGGATTTTACCTCCAGAGAACTTTACAGAAAAACTGAAGGAGTCTTTGCTATCAGTAAGTTTGAGACAGCAGTGATCAGTTACCGTGTTCTGTGTTCAGGGATGTGAGCACATTCAAGGGATGTTATGGATTTTAACAGGGAACATTACAGATTAGCTGTTCATTCATCTGCCTTCCCACTGTGAGGAATGAGGTCAAACCTTTTTCCCTGACTTGACAACTGAGTGTGAGAACGTGGCATGTCAGCCCTGTGTAGATGCAGCCTCTTATTTCTGAGTTCAAGAACTGATGAGAAGACATGTTTTCACTTACCTCCATTCCCTGTGCTTTCATAAGAGAGAGTGGGATAAGTGGCTTCTGTGTCTTGATTTCAATTTGAAGATCCTTGGCACTGAAGCTGAATCAATCCCTCTCATCTGCAGTTAAAATTGTCTTTCCTCACCCTGGGCATGGTTGGTCTCCCACTACACTGAAGTTCATGATGTTAAGGGCTAATCACTATTATTATCACTTGGCACTATATCTGTGCTCAATTTTTTGGAGTAATTTTCTCTCTTGCTTGACAGGTGGCTCCCAAGGGCCTGTCACAGGTAATGACCATGTCTTGTGGATCCTGCTCCAATGAAAATGCCTTTAAAGCAATATTCATGTGGTACAGGGTGAGTAAAATATTAAGATGTTTTTGTAGGTTTAGTTGTAAAAATGAGTATTTATTTATCATCAGAACTGCTACTGTAAAACTAAGTAAGGCTTGGAGGTTGTCTTGCTCATGATGTTCCTTATATTCAAGCTAGTATAAAATCTTTGTTAAAAAGTGTTCATCTAAGCTGTCACTTTGTATTGACACAACTTTAGAAATTAAAAGGAAAATGCAGATTGCAGTCAGTATGTAAAAGCCACAGCCAGTGTCTTCATTGGCTCCAATCTGGAATACCAGGATTACTGACTTGTGGTTTAGCCATAAATGCATTGGTTACAACTAACTACAGGAAAACTCTTGTTGGGTTGTTTGGGGTTTTTTTTGCAGAACAAGGAGAGGGGCCATAATAATGTCACAAAAGAAGAACTGGAATCTTGCATGATTAACCAGGTAACATTTGTTCTTTACCACACCTACAGATGTACCGTTGGCTCGGGCTTGCAAGGGAAGATTGGGAGGAAAAATTGGCTTTGCTGTATGTGAGGTGGAATTAGGGTTTTGTAAATTTAGGAAACTGTGAAATACAAACTGCTCCCAACAAATATCAGTGAGCCATCAGGAATACGGAGTGGGGGGGGGCCAGCATGGGGCAGCCCCAGCCTCTCCTCACTGAGCTCCCACAGCCCCGATGCCACCCCCAGGCACATCCACGTGCTCCTGGTTCGTGCAAAAAGGGGCTGAGTGTGCTGGATGCTCAGCCTCGTGTGAGCTCACATGTGCAGGGATAAAATTCAAAGGACTCATCAGTATTAATGAGGGGGTTTGGGAGCTCGGGCAACTTTCAGGGGGTGAGCAATGTATTTGTAACAGTTTGTGGTGCCCGACGGCTGAGGAGGAGCTGGGTCAGGGTGCACTGAGGGGCTGCAGCTCAGGCTTGGCCATCCCGTGGTGCTGTGGCCTGGGGGTGTGTTGGGGGGGGTGTGAGCCCCTCTGTGACCCTCTTGTGTGCTCTCCTTGCAGCCCCCCGGCTGCCCTGACTACGCCATGCTCTCCTTCATGGGCGGCTTCCACGGCAGGACCATGGGTAAGCTGTGCCTTGTCCCTCCTCAGCCCCTGCACTGACCCTCAGCTCACTGTGCCTGTGGAAAAGGGGGGTTCCCTCAGACACATAGTACTGGAGGAAAAGCTGTAGGTTCGTTAAGCTTTGCCCTGGAAGCCCCACCAATACTGAAACAGAATATTTGAGTGACAGTAGGAATCTATTTTATATTTCTTTTTAATTATTTTCAAAAGGTCTCTTATTGTCATTTGGAATCCAGAGTTTCCTGTCTGTACTCATGAAAATCTAACTCCTGGGGAAAAATCACCACAATATACAAACATGATGTTACTCACTTTTACCATTTTATATCAGCTCAATCCCTCTTCAGAGCATGTTACCCGAGAGTGCTGTGCCTGTGAGCTTTGTGAGCAGTTGTCTTTGGACAGGTGAAACCCAGCTTATCTGAGCAACCTGTTCAGACTGACAGAGGTTCTCCTGTTCTTCTGGAACAGTGCATGGGAAACTGATGCTTACAAGCTAGAGCAATCCACTTAGACCTGACTAAACCCAATTGCCCAGTATTTCAGAATATAAAGCAAAAAGAGCAATTAAGGTAATTCTACTGTCATGCTGTCAGGCAATTTTTCACCTCTTGGTAGCTTTTTTCCTTTATTGTTCTTAGACAAGTATTATTTTAATTTTTGCTTCTCTGGATTTAGGTTGCTTAGCTACAACTCACTCTAAAGCAATTCACAAACTGGACATTCCCTCACTGGACTGGCCTATTGCTCCATTTCCAAGGCTAAAGTATCCCCTGGAAGATTTTGTGAAAGAGAATCAACAGGAAGAAGCCCGTTGTTTAGAGGAGGTAAAAAATTCACTGGCAGCTTTCTGTTGGTTTTGATTTGAAATAATGAATAGTGTTGGTAGGATTAGTGCCTTTCACTAAAAGAATGTTTTCAGGGGTTGGAACAGCCCGTGATTAAAGCAGCATTCAGTGTTGTTTACAGTCCATTTGTCCTGCCTGGCAGAAGAGAAGCCAGCTGGGGCTGCACGAGTGACACCCCGGTGAAATCCCACACGCAGGACAAGTTCCTTGTATCCCAGTGAACTTGTCTGCCAGGCCTTGCCAAGGGGCCATGGACTAAGGGATAACACAGCATGGATAACCCTCTCTGCAAAGAGAACCTCTAACAGGATTTCAGGCTTCTCAGCTTTTCCCTGGCAGGTTCTGGTGTGAAGTTCTGATCCTCCCTGTGGCTGCAGGGAGTGGGCGGGCAGGGACACAGTGCCTTCCCCAGCCTGGGAGAAGGGAAAACTGGGCAGAACAGAGTTTAAGGGAGGAGAACCATCTCCAGATACCAGAGATTCCCTGTTGAGATCCAGAATCTCTGGCTTCCAAGGGCTCAGTCTTGAGAGATGGCAGAGGGGAGCAAGGAACTGAACTGGTGCAGAGTGTGGAGAGTCACAGCCAGTGGCAGGGAGGGCTGTGCAGGGATCCAAGAGACCACTTATCCACTTATCCAAACCTGCCTCAGTCCAGAAAAACAGAAAGCATAGCAGATGGCTTCCCTGGGGTTGCTCCATGACAGCTTTAAAAAAAAAAAACAAACAAAAACCAAACCAAACAAAACCCGAACCAAAACAAAAACCAAACAAAAGAAACAACAAACCCCAAACAAACAAAGAAAAAAGCACAACAAAAAAATAACCAAAGGCTGAATGCTCTCCTACCAAGTCTGTGGCTTGGCCCCCTTTGGAAACCATTGCTTTTCACAGCCTGCACGGGCTGTGGGCCCTGAAAGCTGTGAGGGGTATTTCAAGTACAAATACATCACTAAATGCAGCAACTGGCACCACAAGGTTAATGAGAATTCTCTCTAATTCCCTTATCAGCAACAGGATTTCTGCACTATTTCATCCCATTAATTCTAATGTATCTGAAGTGGGTGACTGGAAGAAGTAAATTTTCCAGATGACCTTCTGTAATACATCAGCAGAGTTTTGGGTTCTGACAGAAAATCTGTCTCCTTCCCTGTTGCTCAGGTGCAACAACAGCAGTGGCACAGCTGCCCACCACACTGCCAGCTGAACCTGGCTACTGCTTCCACACCACTGTAGATAAATGTGCAACTAGTTACAGTGTGTTTAGGACGTGATTTAAACTTAAGTGTTATTCAGGAACAAGAGGGCCGTGTTAAATCCTGGAGGAACTACTTGTTAATTGCTTGTGCCTCCTGACACCTTCAGAGCCAGGAATGTCTTGGAAGAGTTGAAGCTTTGTTGCTGAGATTGAATTCCTGCTGGGAGGAAATGTGTGAATGTCCTGGAAGGAGAATGTATCATAAATGTTTGATTTACAGGTGGAAGACCTGATTGTAAAGTACAGGAAAAAGAAGAAGATTGTGGCTGGAATCATTGTAGAACCAATACAGTCGGAGGGTGGGGACAATCATGCTTCAGATGACTTCTTCAGAAAGCTACGAGATATTGCCAGAAAGGTAATAAAACATTTCATTGGTCATTCAATAGTAGCTGAACATGCAAATACTTTTGGGTGTCTCCAGAGGCATTCCCTCTGCCCCAGGGACTTTGGGAGCTTCACAGGCCTCCCTAGGAGCAATCAGGGTAGTTATGTACTTGTAGTCAGATACAAGCAACCCCTGGTCTCTTCCATTTGATACACATCTAATGGTTTCCTTAGCCCAATAAATTACCTTCTAATTTTGAGGTGAGAGAGAAATTACTTTGATTAATTAACTATGAACTTTGCAGTAGTGTTGAGATTGTTGAGAAGGTTCAATTTCTGAAGAGGAGAGTTTGGAAAAGGGTAAATTTTTAATTACAAGCTTGTTTTTAACTGCAAAAAAAGCTGAAACTTGAGTCCAACCGTAGTGCTGATGTTCCAAAAAAACAATGAAAAGGACAGATGTCTTGATACTTGGAATGTGAATTTACCTGTTTAGAATTGATGGCCCTCAGGAAGACCTGCTCCATGCTTTTTTTTTTACCCTCAAAACATCTGGGTGCTTATAGAGAAGAGCAGAGGTGACATTTGGAAAATTCTGTTCTGCCATGAGAAAAAGCAGCTTTTCCCATTATCATAGAATCATTTAGGTTGGAAAAGACCTCTGAGGTCAGTGAGTCCAACCATTAACCGAGCACTGCCAAATTCACCACTAAACCATGAACAGTGAAGGGAGGGGAAGGAGGGATGTTGCGTGTCATTGGCTTGTATTTCTCTGTTCACTAAGGGAGGTATTTCTGTTTTGTAACATTCCCTGCTCCTCCCCTCTCTCCCCACAGCATGGCTGTGCCTTCCTGGTGGATGAGGTGCAGACGGGAGGTGGCTGCACAGGGAAATTCTGGGCACACGAACACTGGGGCCTGGATGACCCAGCTGATGTGGTAACGTTCAGTAAGAAGATGATGACAGGAGGATTTTTCCACAAAGAGGAGTTCAGGCCAAATGCTGTAAGATTTTCAATGAAACAAACTCTGTGCTGGTTGGTGACCCACTGAGGAGTGACTGTAACCTCCATGGAAGGGACAAGGTTTCCTTCTGCAATGCAGGTTCAGCTGGATGGAGTTGCTGTTTCACAAATATTTGCTGTGTGCTCACACAACAGCTGTCATCATCAGTTCTTCACTTGTATTCCAGTTGTTGTCAGTCACCAAGGTCATAAAGCTGGTGGGGGGAGTAGAAAACAGGGTTTAGCCACCACAAGCCTCATGGAACTAAACTTCAGTACAAAATCCAACCTCAAACTGACACCTTTTCCTGCAGGGCAACTTGAGACCTTCAGAACTTGTATGTCAGCATTGCAGATTCTGTCAGCAAGATTTCCTCTTCACATTAATGACATTATAGATGCAATAAATGAAGAAAAAAAAAAAAAGTAAAATTAAGGAGGACAACATAAAGCTTGATGTAAAACCCATATACATAATGCTGAATTCCGTGTCCTCTATAGCTGTGTTTCAATGAGATGTCAGAGCAGCAAGACAGAGTGCACTAAATGTGAAGCATGAAGTAGTCACCCTGTGTTTCAGCTCAGCAGAGCAGTGGGATTTTGCTCTTACAACAAAAAAGGGGAGGCTTGGTGAGATTAGTGCATGCCTTTTCATACACCAGATGTCTGCACTGCCAGTGTGACCCCTTGCTTTTCTTTACTATAGTGATTTGCCTGTTAACATGTTCCACAACTCTCTTCCCACCCTTTCCCAAGCCCTACCGGATCTTCAATACCTGGCTTGGAGATCCATCCAAGAACCTTATGCTTGCTGAAGTCATCAAGGTTATTAAAACAGAAGACCTTCTAAACAATGCAACCCACGCCGGGAAAGCACTGCTGACTGGGCTGCTGGATTTGCAGGTAAACATCTGGAAGGATTGTAAATAAGAAAAATAAATTTGCTGATGGGGCAGGATCTGACCTCATCCAGTTTAAACACTTGGACTGAGGAACCCCAGCTGGGGACTAAACCATAATCACAGCTTGCTGGTTTAGGTACTTAAATGCAAGTTGAATAACTGTGTGCATCTTGGGCTGAAGTAAACTTTCTTTTACTGACTTAAGAATGTTGGGTTTATACAGCTTAATCCAAATAGAGGGTGATCCCCAAAATATCTGAGTGTATGAACTGCAGTTAGTTAAATTACTTTGTTAGAAGGTTTTGTTACCACAAGCACCTGTATTTCATCATCCCAAAGTTCTTTTTAAAGGAGAGTGGTTTCATATTTTTTTCCAGTTCTGCTGGGCTGTTTAACAAGAAAATTGCAGCTTTCCCTCCCTTGATTAAGGGAAATTCCTCACAGCTTCTACTATGGAGCCCCATAGGAGATGGAAGGTCAGACAGGCATTTAAGGGTAGGCTTGGAGGTGTTCTCCTCCCCAAAGGCATTTTGCACAGCATAGTCCCAAACACAGTCTCTGCTGTGTGAGCAATCCAGCCCCTGCACTCACTCCACTCCAGCAGAACCAGGAGGCAGCAGGGTTTCCACCTGGCAGAGCTGAGCTTGCCACCAGGTGCCCTCTGTTCCAGCACCTGCCATGGGCACGTCTCGCCTCTCTTTGCAGGCTCGTTACCCCCATCTCATCAGCAGAGTGAGAGGAAGAGGAACATTCTGTTCGTTTGACACTCCAAATGATGCAACTAGGAACAAGTTAATTACAATAGCCAGAAACAAAGGTAAGAGAGTTTGTGTGTGTGGATGAGCTTCATGTGACAAACAGTAGCATAGGTAATGCTCCTGAATTTTCCTTTTTTGGATGGTGTATGTGTACTACAGCATCAGAGGAGAGAAGGGAAATGACAAACAAAACCATATTTAGAGTTTTCTGGAAATACTTGTGTTTTCAGAGACTTCAGACCAGTACATTGCATGGTGTGTATATTTACCAGGCTCTATAGGTCTGGTGTTACTGGAAGAGATCTGTGTAGGGCAGGAGTTTTTGTGACATCAGTCATATAGTCCTCTGCAGTGACCTCAGGTGTCCCTGGGCATGGCTTCCAGCTGCAGACAGGCCCTGGAGGGGATCCTCAGGATCCACACCCAACTTTCTCTGAATTTAACTGTGTGTGGGCCCTGGATTTGCTGCTGTCCATTTTTTCTGTTACTCCTATCTCTTGAAATGCATGATGCATCTAAACTGTGGTGAAACCAACATTTTAGAGCGAAAAATACACCATTTTCTGTTCTTTGAAACTAAGGCAGCAGGGAGAGAAGGCAAGCAGTTTGCTTCATGGTAGAACAAGGCTCTGCTTCGAGGCAGGGTAAGCCCAGCTCAGTGGCTGAGTTCTCATCTCAGATAGCTGATTCGGGGTTAAAAAAATTGCCATGTATTTAAAGTACTGAAGGAAGAGGTTTGCTGGCATGAGATATTTTAATTTTTTTGTAATTAAAAATGAAGTAGTTTAAAAACAAAATTGCAGGGAAACCTCCTGTGTCTTATTGTGGGACCAAGATACTTAACCAGTGGAGCTGAGCTCTGCACTGGGTGAAGTCTTTCCACTGCTGTTGGAATTAGTCCCCCTACTCCCAAGTGTACAATATATATTTTATACAATATCTACAGACACCCACAGCATTC
The DNA here is from genome assembly GCF_036250125.1 of Pseudopipra pipra. Classification (NCBI taxonomy): domain Eukaryota; kingdom Metazoa; phylum Chordata; class Aves; order Passeriformes; family Pipridae; genus Pseudopipra; species Pseudopipra pipra. Next base: position 5,267,399 of record NC_087564.1, read on the forward strand.
TTTTAAGTTTCTGTGAATTTTGATGTCCTTCACACCACTGGCCACGTGCTGTATCATGGTGTGGTTAGCAGGGATTGGGGGAGCTTCTGTTGGCCCCCCACAGTGAGGTGACCCTCAGTCAAGAGACCTGCATTTTTGTGGATACTTGGCAAAAGTGGAAATGACTATAGAGGACTTATTCTGTTCCTGTTTCAGGTGTTGTTCTGGGAGGCTGTGGAGACAGATCCATTCGCTTCCGTCCCACACTCATCTTCAAGGACCACCACGCGCACCTCTTCCTGAACATTTTCAGTGACATCTTAGCAAACTTCAAGTAAAAAGCAGTTCCCTCACACTGAACAGCTGATTATGAAATTAGTTTGCATTAATTCATGTCTTCTCTACTTACAAGATAAGTGTAAAGTCATAAACCGAGGTTTGTGTTCTGTGTGTGATCCTGCCCAAGGCAAGCTGCTCCATGCACACGCGCCCCGGGCAGAGCGTTGGCACTGGTCACCAGCAGGTACACGCAGCTGCCCCTCACTGTGCATCCCCTACAACCTGTGGGCCTCCCTCTTCTGGCCTGGGCCATGCCAACTGCAGACTCCTCTCTCCAGCCGTGGCCCTGACTATCCATTCTCTGAACAGGACCCGTTTTCACAGGTGACCCCAATAGATTTCCGTCCAGTAACAGCAACAAGGGTGGCCCCACTTGGGAGCCACGTGCCTGCCATGTGGGAAGTGCCATTCTCTGATGGCAGCTGGAATAAAATCAGAGTTTCAAGGAAAGCTCTGCTTTCCAACCACTGCCAAGCACAGCGTTTTACAGAACGATTTCCAGCCTTTTTCCCTCGAGTACAGACATCTGCCCCACGAGGTGGGTCAGGGCACTCCCTGTGCCCAGCCTGCACATGCTGCTTCAGAGGCACCGGTGCCCTCAGCCACACCTGCAGCGCTGCAAGTGGCACTGAAGCACTTGTCCTGTTCTCCTCATCATGGGTGAGTTTTAAAACTTGTGACTTCTCTTACAACTTGTACAGAGAAGGCTCTACCCTGAAGTATGAAATTTGACAAAGCTTAGAGAACCATGCAAAGCACATTACTTCCACTTCTGCCAGCAATTCAGAATGATTCCAGATTATTTTACCATTTGCCCAGAACACACAATAGCCATTAATTTATCTATTACAAGTTCTACATGAATACTTGAGGTATTTTATAAAATTACAGCAGAAATGCTTAATCTTAGCCATTATCTGGTATCAGAGCCACTACAGTGAAGGCCTAGTCCTAACTGCACATTTATAATGCAAAGTAATTCTATTTTTGTTCTAATAGTATATTCTAAATCATTGGTACTTCAGAGATCTTCTAGAAAGCCACAGGATCAAAAAAAAAATAGTGTCAACAGTTCATTAATTTGTTTCTCTTCAGAGAATTGTTTTGGATGTCTCTTTACTGTTTGCTTAGGGCTGACTTGAACTAGATCTGGTGCCTTTCTTTTCTTTTTCTTGGAGGAAGCATCTGGATTTTGTTTACTAAGTTTAACTTTCTGTTGTGCACCAAAAAACAGGGACCACAATGGACTTTACAGTTGCCCTATTTAGGACCTGACCACAATTTTTAAGTACATAATAAGAGACAGAGCAGTTAAAAGATTTACATGTTTAATACAGCTACCAAAATGTGAAGGGTTTCTTACCTGCTTTGAGAAGTGTTCATCATGGTTTTCCCACTTTAGAGTATGGTGTTGGGAAATCCAAGTACACTCACTTCTGCCAGCTGAAACCCAGTGGGATTTCTGTAAACCTCTGCAGAAACCAGAATTCTGGTACCACTGGGCAAAACCCGAGCAGGTTTTTGAACAGAGGTTGTAGAAATCTGGGGTAAGGACCGGTAAAAATTGGTGTTCAACAAAACCTCATTGCCATCGCTGTCCTCGTAAGCGTATTATCAGCAAAAGGAAAGTCAAACCAAGAACTGTATTTGACAGCATTTTGGGAATTAGTTTGTTCAACATATCAGTGCAGTAGTTTTAGTGAATGTCTCTAGCAAGTCTTGTACTTTTACAGAAGCAAAGGTCCAGTAATTTGAAGTCTTACCACATCTTCACTTTTATTATGACTACTCTAGGTGTTTTTATAATTTTTACTGACACTCAGTAACTGTATAATTGTGTACAACATGTTGATGAAATCGTTAGAGAATACATAGAAAGCACTGCAGCTGAAGCATATAAAGTTAATATTGTTTACAGCATACTGTGGACAGTGCCAAATAAATGTTTAAACAAATACTTAACTACACTTCATGGTGTAACTAGTAACTGTACACAGATTCATAACAAATGACATCTCATGTGTAATCAATATTCTTAAATAAAATATTTATAATTGAACTTCTACAGGGCTTTTAATTTTACACCTAGTACATGCCTGAGCTGAACCACTAGTGCATATTGAATACATTCTGATGAAGATAAGCCTCCAAAAAACAGTGTATGTGTACAGCCCACTGTATTTTGCTGCCATGGTGTTTACACCAAGAACATTTCTCTTTTCCTTTTGATATTGATGTGCCACAGAGTATCAGCCAAAATTTAAAATCACAGAACCCCAAGAGGAAAAGTTCAACATGAATAAATGTTGATAGGAAGAGACAGGGAAAAGAACACTCCAGATTATTGGTGAGGGTCAGTTTATTTGCCACTTTCAAATGAAGTAACAGCTAGAAGAGTGGTGTAAGGGGTTAACTTGCTTCTGACAATTCAAAAGATGTGTTATGTGTTACAGGTAATAGGTTTGGTTCTTTCTCAGGTTTAAATTCCTCCCTTCTACTGAGGTTTTGGAAAAGGAGGAGTCATACTAACACCATGGAGTAAGACCATTGTCCTTCATGGATACACGTGCTGCTTTTACCATTCCAGTGGGAAGAAATATTTTACTGTGAGGGTGGTGAGACACTGGAACAGGGAGGTTGTGGATGGATGCCCCAACCTTGGCAGTGTCCAAGGCCAGGTTGGATATAACCCTGAGGAATGTGCTCTAGTGAGAGGTGTCCCTGACCATGGCAGGGGGCATTGGGGAAAGATGAGCCTTAAGCTTCATTTCAACCCCTTAATATTCTACGATTAAATGGGGCAGCAATTTCTGTAGAGGCTCCTGAAATGCTGCCCCAGCCTGTAACTTACCCTTACAGCTGAGCTGCCAGTGCCTCTTGCTGCACACCCCCTTCTTTTGTCCAGCTACATTCACATCCTGGAGGATCTTGCCAGGAGGCCACATCCACCCTCCACAGCATTACACACCTCCTTCCCAGCTTCATTAACACATAACTCACATTTCATTAACACATAAGCGTGTCTGTGTCTGACATTCACCACCACTCATCATATGTACATACAAGACCAGTTTCAATTTCCAGAGGCTTCCCAACCAACCTGGAATTGGCTAAAAGAAGCACTGATTTGGAGTGAGGGTGCTCTGGCAGCTCCTGTATTTCACTTTAAGAGTCTTTCCTGTTTCACAACAACTGAAGGGGCCAGCTGAGACAGTTGGGGTCAGCACCACTAATGCAGCCCCCTAGTGCATGTTCCAAGGAGGACAGTTCAGACTGGGAACTGCTCTCACAGCACAACACAGACATCACTGAATCCAACGTGGAACAGACACTCCTCACACCATAAACAAGCTGCAAAGACATTTAATCCAGTGGATTATTCTTTACCACTGTGACTTTCCCCGCTGGGTGCACTTACAGCAGGCTTTGCATAGGAAAAGGACAGGGGTGTCAGTTGGGTAAGCTAATTAAACCTCATGGAACAATAAGCACAATGAATGTGCAACACGGAAAATCACTGGAAACGAGCTGCTGTATCACACACGTTCTCCAAATATTTGAGTAAACTTCTCTTTGTCTACAATCTGTCCATACTTAACTGTAAAATATAAAGTATCTGTGCTGTTATACCGTTTGAACTGGAGAAGCAGCTCTCCCTTGCTGTCTCCAACTTCATCCAAAGTCACCACTGTCTCTATGGGACAGTAAATGTCATTCCGTCTTCCCCAGAATGTCAAGTGGGCCACTCTGACAGTTTGGCCAGTTTCACTCAAGTAGATGAATCCAATAATTCTTCTGAAAAAGTAGCTCATACCGTACAACATTGCACCAGCAAAGACTGCAAGGCCAGTTGTGTATAAAAGGATATTCTGAGACACCTGGTTCTGCAGGTAGAGGTACCAGATGGGAGGCAGCGTGACGACGGTGATGGCAGTCTGCAACAGCTTCAGTCTGGACAGGACCCTGCAGTACTTTATCCCTGGAAACCTGTAGACCAGTTTGAACTCTTCTGTCCTCCCATCCACAGCCTTCTGCTGGACCACAGCAGCAGTGGCCAAATGGGACAGACACACAGACTCTCGCTGTCTCCTGAGATAACTGTTAACACCTCTGAGTTGCTGTTTTTGTGTCTGCAAACACTCCCATGTGCCAAAAGTCCAGGGTGGGCGAGCATCTCCCCTTCTCCATGACCTTGTCCAGAGCACCTTCTGCAGACATCTCCCAGAAGCTGGTGCCATGCAGACTTTAGTCCTGACTGTGCAGAGCCAAGCCTGTAAGGAAAGGTTCCCACAAGTCATCATTTGAGCCCTCGTTAGAACTAAATCACAGTGAGCTTAGTCGGTCCCTCAGGCACCCACAGACAGCAAAGCACAAGCCCCTGCTCAGAGTAACCTCAAACCAGTGTTCAGTCAGGAAACGGGTGTTCGTGCTCACATCCCCCCGTGCAAAGCAAGAGGGAAAACACTTTGGATAACACAGTTAACTGAGATAACCAGTCAGCTCGGTGAACGGACCCCATGGCGTCCCCTGCCTCTCTCGCTGTTTGGTTTTGATGTTCGAGCCACATCAAGGCACTACGGGCCGCTTCAAGGCAAAGAGGGCAGGAGAACGCGGGCTGCCGGCCGGCGGCATCGGCGATTTGCTAAATAACCACTTAAATAGCAATTTTAGGGAAAGAGGAGAGAAAAAAAAAAAGCGGTCTAGGCACGGTAAAGGGGAGAGGGGAGAGCGCTCTACACCGAGAGAGGGCCCGGAGAAAGAGGGACCAGACAGTGGGGACGTGTAGGATAAAAGGAAGGAAGGGAACCTGGCGCTGTCCCCGCCGCGGTGTAACACACACGCGAGCGCCAGCGCCCGTGCAGGGACGCGTCGGGAGGGGAAAGGGAAGGGGAACGGGAAGGAAAGGGAAAAGGGAAGAGGGACCGGCCCGTCCCTGGCAGCCCCCCGTCCCGTCCCATCGCATCCCACCCCATCCCCTCCCGTCCCTCACCGCCGCCATGTCCGCACCGCCCCCTCAGCGCGCGCGGGGCCCGCCGGGAGGGAGGGGCGGCCCCGCCGGCCCGGCCCCGCCATGGCCCCGCCGCCCGCAGCGCTCTGTCTGTTCGACGTGGACGGGACCCTCACGGCCCCGCGCCAGGCGAGTGCGGGACGGGGCTGTGGGACGGGGCTAAGGGCTGTCACCCAGGGGCTGCGGGCGCTGGGGGAGCGGGGGGTGTCCCACAGCGTGCGAGCCCTCGGGCAGCGGGGCACCGCACACCGCGGGCTGGGTGGGCGAACTTGCCGCGCCCCTTACGGGGGAAACAGAAGAATCCTCCTTATTTCTTAAAGCCAGTGCCGCTGTTTTGAGGCGGCTGTTGCGGAGCAGCGCTGCGGGGCTCATGCCGCAGGCAGGGAGGGCTGACGGGTGTGTTTGGGCGCAGGGGATCTCCCCGGAGATGGCGGCGTTCCTGCAGCGGCTGCGGCAGAAGGTGAAGGTTGGGGTGGTGGGAGGCTCCGACTTGGCCAAGATCCGCGAGCAGCTGGGCGAGGACGGTAAGGACCGCGCTGATGCAATCCCGAGCTACCCGCAAGGAAGTCAGGAAGGTTAAATGTAGGTTAAACCCTGTTCGTTCCCCTCCTCCCTTGCTTTGGACTGTTCCTGGTGATGTCGCGTTGCACTCAGTCTGTGAAGAGCTGTTTCCCGGCACTTAGAAACTGCAGCGTGTTTGAGTTTTACAGGTATCTCGGTATCATATTAAGGGATTGTTACTAATGGTGAACTCCTGGCAGAACTTTGGGAGGGCTTTATCCCGTTGCTGCTTTACAGTGGGGTTGTGTGTGTGACACACACGAGTGGCTGCTCAGCTGTGAGCACATCCCTGGAGGGTCTGACTTTGTTCACTGCACCATAACCCGCATAACAAACCCCTTTTGTAATGAGGTGCAGCGATGGACTCTCACCCTATCCCTACAAGAGGCACTTCCTTTTCTGTGTCTTTAATGGTCTTAATTGATGCCCCTGACAGCCTTCTGTCATGCTCAGATAACTAGAATTTGTTTGGCTTCCAAGTGGTCTCCACTAAGCCATATCATTTTGTGTTGTAGTAAGAGTCTCACAACTGCCAGACATCTACTGAAGATTAGTAACACTGAGGAAACAAACGTAAAAGAGCAGTATTTGACTTGCTCTCTCGCCAGGCTGTGCGCCAGGTTTTTGCAATATTTGAGGTGTTCAGTCACTTCCTTACACTCAATGCAAAGAGACAGATTTTCAGGAGAGGAAGAGCCTTTGAGCAAAAACACGGGTAACTCAATTGAATGACTTCTTGTGATTTGAGGTGTGCATTAATCTTGGTGAGAAATGGGAGTGGCTTTGATCCTGTGCTTAATGTTATGCTGCTGAATCTTTCATGCTTTGGGATCTAATGTTTGCTGTTACCTGTTTAACATGTAAGACAAACTGCATTAAACACACATGGGGAAAAAGTATATGTTACTGTCTTTCTGTTTGCTTGCAGTGGTTGAAAAATTTGACTATGTGTTTCCAGAAAACGGTCTTGTAGCATACAAGGATGGGAAATTCCTAAGCAAGCAGGTAAGTCTGAAATTTCCAGTAGTGGGAAAGAGAAATTTTCTAAAGATTTTCTAAAGACTTTTCTTTGTTGCTACAGTGTAGTCCTCTGTAATCACCCTTCTAACAAAGGCCAAAACTGCTGCTGTTTTCATGTTACCCCTGTTAATGGATCATTCATTTGGCCTGTAATATCAACATAAGTAATGGAGAGCAAACATTTAAAAAGAGATCCTGGCTGAAATTGCTGCCTTGAGCAGTGGTTCCAATTTACTGCAGGAACAAGCTCCATTTCTTCATACTTGGCTACAGCAGATATTAACTGCAGTTTTTGTTTAAGGCTGCTGCCTCTGGCCCACAGCTTCCTGCTAAACTAGGTGCAAGTAGGGAGCATATTAAAGGATGCTAACCTTTATATGCTGTGGTAATATGCTAAGCATGTTAACCATGGTGTTATGGTTAAAAAATAAAAAAGTAAACAAAAATAAAAATGAGAGCCTTCGGTTAATACCGTGTGTGCCTCAGCTGAGAGTTACTGATTGAAGGCATGTTTGTTCCTCTGTGGTATTAACCATGCCTGATTATCCAATGTCTGTGTTTTCCATGTGACTTGCTTTTAGAATCTCAAATTCTGGACCCTTGGTTGAATGGTGTTTATTTTGTTAGAGCATTCAGGGTCACCTGGGCGAGGACATCCTTCAGGATCTAATCAACTACTGCCTGAGTTACATTGCAAAGATTAAACTGCCAAAGAAGAGGTATGTGCACACACACATCTCATGTGGCCATGTTCTCCTTGTTACAGCGTTGGACATCAGGATGTAAAGCTCAGCTCAGGCTGCTGAGCAGAAAAAAAATGAGTAATTTGTGGTTCTGGAACACTGTGTATGTGAAACAGCTCAATCCATGCATACAAAGACAAGCTCCCAGCTAGAGCACAGGATTTGAAATATTGATTCAGCATTTTTAAGAGGGAAGGAGACTCAGTTTTGAAGTAGGAGTGTTTCCTTGATGTGTTTGGAATTCAGCAGCATAATGTTTTCCAGAGATGAGAGGTGTGCAGCAAGACCAGCTCTGTGTGATACATGAGGTGCAGCTGCTCCAGGCACTAAAATGCACCGTGTGAGGCAGGGCAGGACACTGCCCAGATTGATGTGAATTTGGCAGCTTCACCCCAAAACTGACAGCCTGGTCCATCAGGCTCTGAGGATTGGGTTGATGGGATGCTCCAGTCACACTTTTAAAACCAAGCTGTACTTTTAACAGTCAGAAAGGATGACGTTGAGATTGCCAGATTAAAATAACAGTCCAAAATACTCCTTGGTGCCAGAGGTATTGGTTCCTATGCATGCAATGAGTTTTATGCATACAGTGAGAGGCTGAAGGATGCAGCTGATTCCCACTGTCTTCGGAATTAAATGGAAGTTCATTATGATACTTAGTGTTCTGATCAATTTTTTGATCTCTTTTCTGTCTTGTTAATCCTTTTCCAGAGGCACTTTCATTGAGTTCCGGAACGGGATGTTAAATGTGTCCCCCATTGGAAGGAGCTGCAGCCAGGAAGAACGACTTGAGTTCTATGAACTCGATAAAGTGAGTTACAGCTCTTGAAAAATACCCAGCTCTCCTGGAGGAGGCAGTTACAGCCAGGTTATGATTTTTAAAAAACTTCTATACTTTCTGCAGTTTTTTTTCATTGTAATCCATGTAGTTTAATGAACTTCTTCATTCAGACCTCAGCAAATAGACAATAGTTTTTTTGTTGCATTGGTTAACAGTGATTACTTGCAGAAGGGGTGGGTTTGGCTCATGTTTCTTTTAATCCAGAACACCCAACCTCTACACACAGGGTAAAAATGCTGTCCTAGATAAAACCATTCCTTGGTGAGCTCTTTAGTGTACCAATCTGTATCCATTCAACTCAATAAAACTATTCCTTTACTTGTCCTCTGCAAAGCCTTTTAAGGCAGAATTTTAACAATTGAGGTCAAACTGTTCACCATTTATCCTCCTTTGTACACAGCTAAATGTGCAAGGCTGAAATGAATCTGAGCCACGAGAGTTCTGTTTCCTGCTACACCACAACAACTGTTTCTGACCCAATAAAAAACCTGAAACCTAATTCCTCAAAAGCAGACTTTATCTGTGACTCAGTTAATGGATGCTGAAGGATATCTAAGATATCTAAGCATTCTGAAAAAACCCTTCTCGGAGTATATGACCTCAGAAGAGTAGTATCAGTTTTTTAGACTCTTCCTATGCCTCAGTCTTCCCATTTGTAAAACTGAATTTTTCTGGGAGTTGAAGCACACTTTTGTAGTGTTCTAAGATTTTCAGGTGGAAGAGCAAATATCACAGCATGTATGTGAAGTTTTGCTCTTTTATTTTTTTACAAGTTGGTAACAGATTAAAGTGAGAAGATTCTCAACTTGCTGCCAGTAATAATGTGGCTGTATCACAATCCTGGTACTCAGACCTCTGGGTATTTTTGAGATGTTTTTTGGGGGTTATCTTTTCATTGATGAATTAACACAGCTTGTAACTGATATGTGGTTTTGTTTTGTTTTTTTCTTAACAGAAGGAGCATATAAGAGAGAAATTTGTGGCTGATTTACGAAGAGAATTTGCAGGCAAAGGCCTCACGTTTTCTATAGGTAATACATTAAAAGAATGTAATTTAAAACATCAATTAATTTGAATTTAATTTAAGTCATATTGTCTCGTGGCTGTGACATATCCCATCTCATTTGTGTGATAGTTCTCACTGGGGGTGGTTGCAGGCAAGACTGAGCCTCTTTTTTGTCTTAGGCTTTCACTTGGACATTTTAATTGAGATCCATCAACAAAGAGAACTTCATTGCTTGTCATCAGTTCATTGTCCTTTAATGTCAGTTGTATGACTGATTCTGCTCATTTTGAAACATATTATATGCTTCTATTTAGTCAAAAGTTGTTTCTGTGAATCAGTTTTGATCAGAACTATTCCATCAGTGCTGTTCAGTTGCCCTTGGTTTTCAGCTCTAACTGCATTGTGTGGGAGGAAGGAAAGAATCCAAAAGCAAGTGCAAGCTTAAAGAGAAAAATTATAATAGAGAGGGAATTAATATTCCATGCATTTCTTCTTTTTCCCCTTCTCCTCTAATATATTACCACATTCCTGCCCTTTGTTATTTTTCAGAAAGTATGGTTGCCATTAGTGCTGTGGCATTGAAGCACTAAGGCAGAAATGAACTGAAATGCAGCTCTCTTGAAGCATGTTGTAAATACCTTTAAGGCACCTGCTTCAACTGGGGATCATGCTTTTAGGTATTGGGGAAGTCCAAGGATTCAGAACTGGAACAGTTGTTGTCCTCTTAGGGTGTGTTAAAAAGGCTGATTTCCTCCTTTGTCTATTCTGAAAGCCTTAGAAAGTCTTTTGCCTTAAGACTTTATGGCTGTAGATAGACTTATGACTGCTTCCATTTGTGTCCTTTCTTTCCAAAATTAAAGAGATTAAATGTAATTCTTTTTAAAAGGTTCACTTTTTGGGAACATGCTAAGACTTTCATATTTGTTTAATGGATAAATAATCATCTCTAAATCACAACTGTAATAACTGATACCCTATAAAACACTTTCTGTACTTACAAGACCTAACTCATAGTATTTCTGTGGCTTCTGCAGAGCTCCCTCTGCCTAAAATCTTACCCAGTTTAGGATTTCTTCACTTCCTCTCCCCTGAGAAATGTGTTCTTACAATCAAACCAGCCTGCTTGGTTCATGTCTATCCTAGGAGGGCAGATAAGCATCGATGTGTTCCCTGATGGCTGGGACAAGAGGTACTGCTTAGGAATTGTTGCCAATGATGGATACAAGACTATTTATTTCTTTGGAGACAAGACTATGCCAGTGAGTACATTAGTTTGTTATATTAATTTCTGAGCTGTTTTAAAGCACAGGGACTGTAGGTTCTAACATTCTAACCTAATTCCTGATGAATTCCTGAAGTCAGGGTACAAACACACGTCCATGTTTAACTGGCTGTGCTGCTGGGGGAGAGCTGGGAGGTTTTCCTCCTGTTTCCTGATGTGAACACAAGGTTCTTGACAGACTTAATAGAAACTGTTTGTAAATGGAGCTTCTGTAATTCTGTTAAAAACCTAGGTGACATGACTATGTGATAAACTGATTATCCTCTGTGGATAGTGTAGATTGATGCTTCCTGTTGGCTGGTGTTTATTAAACATATTTATTTCCCATTTAATTTAATTTAATGCCGTTCCTTTGCTCACCACTGTCTCCACATTGGGGAACTGAACATAGTCCCTGTCCCCCATCATTGGGCTCAGCAGAGCAATTCAGAAGCTTTTAAAACTCCTGAGCAGAGACCTGACAAGAGCCTGTGAGAGCAATGGCAAGCACAAGGACTGGGATGAAATTAAAGCTGTCTGAATATGGCCAAGGGACAGGGGTCAGGCTAAGTTTTACAAGAAAAGGCTTAGTTTTATAAGAACTTGGAGTTATAAAACTCTGAAGTTACAAAGAACTTTATAGATTTATAAACTTGAAAAGGTGAAATTTTATAAGGAAAAGACAATTAAATTAAAGGGGTTTTCTGCCTTGACAGCAGCTGCAAAAGTAATCACCTGTCCCTCTGGCACAGAGTTCATGGACAGTTCATTTTAAACCCTGTAAGTGGCAGTGCAGCATTTTCAGAGTGTTGAAGTACCAAGAGCTGCTGCTGACCCCGTGAAAGCAGAGTGGCAAACAGCAAACAGAAACTTGGGAACTGCTTCCTGCAGTGCTCCCGGTGGTTTTCAGGGATCTCTGCTCATGCAGGTGGCACTGCTGTTGTTCCCTGAGCCTTGTCAGGTGTCCTGTCACTGCAGGCCCTTGGAAAAAGGCCCTTCTTTCCATGTTTTCCTTTATGTGTCCTTTTTGTGGGATTATATGTTAAATACAATTAAATCCTCTTCTGCTTCCAGGGAGGGAATGACTATGAAATTTTCACAGACTCCAGAACAGAAGGCTACAGTGTCACATCCCCCCAGGATACCAGAAGAATCTGTGAAGAGCTATTTTTTAAATAAAAGACTTTCAGAATTCACCCTTCCAGGACGGTTAAAACAGCTTAATAACTTGAGACATCATCTTCATTCTGTATTGTGTTTTGTAACTGTTTAATGAATAGCAGGTGCTTTGCAGGTCAGTCATTACTGAAGGGAAATGTTTTAATTGAAGACCCCTTGCTGCCCAGGGGAACACAGCAGAGCACATTTCACACCATCCTTTCAAGTACTGTTTTCTTTTTGTTTGGTTGTGGGGTTTGGGTTGGTTTATATTTTTTGTTGGTTTTTAAGTCATCAGATAGTTGATTTATGGTCTTGAAACTGGCCTGCAAGGCTTTATCCCTAGTTTTTTTTATTTTGAGGCTGCTTTTTAAAAGATGAGCATTTTATAAGAGATTTTTTTTAAATACTGCCTTGTGCTATAAAATCATGAATTATAAGACAGTTGGGACTTTTTTGTCTGAAACTGGAAGATGAGTAGAAGAGACAGGATTTATTTCTTCCTGGAGGTGGGAAGATTGAACTGAGCCATAAGTTCCTGACCCCACCTGTGTTCCAGTGTGTGGTCAGAAGGTGCTTCAGGTCTCCCACCCCTGGGAAGGCTGGACCAGCTGGGGCCAAAGTTACCTCCTCAGAATGGCACAGTCAGATCATGGTACCTACACTCTGCAGACTACTAAAATCTAAAAAAATAAAAAAATTGTAAAGATAATCAAAGTAACGTCATCACAGTAACAAAATATATTCCTGTCACTTTCTGATAGTTTTCTGATTTTCTTTGTAAGAAGGAAATTAAGGGTAAATGAGATTTTAATACTAAGAAAATTATCTGAATTATGTTTCTCTTTAAATTCAAGTCAACACCTGACAATCCATGTAACTGTTAATATTACTTTTCTCATCTGGCATTACAAAAGTAATCTTGTGTGTGAACAATTTGATTTAGTAACAGAGAAATAAATCTCATCATAAAAAATTACTGTTTCAATTTGTCATTTTGGCAAATAAAATACTTTAAGCAGAACCTTTTGCATGCTGCCTGTCTGTACAAAGAAATGAGGGACCTGAGTCTTTCCAATTCCATGTTTATGTGATACCTGCGCAGTAAAAAAAAAAGGGAGAGTACAATCTTTGTGTACCAACCCAAATCCCCAGAAGAGCTTGCGAAAAAGGAGAGGGAGCTGTAATGCACCTCATGCACCAAAACTACCTTGTCTGCTAATGTTTTCTTATATAAGTCTTTAAATATCAAACACCTGCATTCTCCTCTCTTGGATCATCTTCACCACCACCTACCCAGGGAGGAGACTGAAGACATGTTAAAGCATTATAATGGTCGCATTTATTGTAAAGAAAGCAGTGTGTGATACTCCAACAAGCTGGACAGTGATAAATCCACTACTACCGAGTCTTATGGGTCATAAAAAACAAAGCCAAACTCCAAACCCCACTACAGACTGGTTGTCACCATACACCACAGTGTGATACTGGTACAGCTCAGGTAAAACGAGCCAGCACAGCAGTTACTGACCTCCACACCTCAGAACAGATCCTGTGCCCTGAGTCCTGGGACATGTCCTGACAGCAAGCACCTGCTGGGAAAACTGCAAATAGGCAACTGGAGTTACACTGTTTCACACAACTAACAAGAGCTGTGCCATCTTTTTTTTTTTTTTAATTTTTTTTTATTATTATTATTATTATTATTTGCAAAGTCAATAAAAATCCACTGTTAGGAACATAATAGAGAAAAATGCTGCATTTGAAAAACAAAAATATATGGAAGGCAAATAGGAACAAAACTAAGTTAGTTGCACTACAACTACATGAAGGGAAGAGTGACTCTATCACATCTTACCAAGCAAGTTTTCCTGGGAAACAGATGCAGAATGTACTTCACCAAGACAGCTGAGCCTGTTAAGTAACTCACACAATATTTTACACAGGGTCATCTGAGCAGCACAGCCTGCTGCTGTTGGGAAGGGCAGTTATCCTGCCTGCCTGGTGGCACACCATGGCAGAGAGGCAACTGTCTGCCACCCAGAAGGTCATCTTCAGCCTTGTCTAAATTCAGACACAGTCAGAGGCTATGCAGTATCCACTATTCTACAGCTTTCTACCTCTTACCTTGAAGCAAATTTTTTTAATTTGGGTTGGAACTTTTTGTTTGTTTGTTTTTTTTTTTAATACTGGCCTATAAAATTTGTTGCTAATCAACCACCAAGGCACCTAAGTAAATTCACAAACAATCCTGACTTTACAACCACAATACAGTTTCCACACCGGTGCAGCCACACCACGTGCAAATGGTGCACTGGAGAGTAACCACTAGATGGAGAATTTCCACCTCGTGGCTGCTGCTGTTTGTGAACTTCCTTCCACGAGGACAACAAATTGCAGCAATGAACACCTCTCTCTCTCAAGGCAAGGCATTCAGGCACTGTTATCAGCAATAAATGTACTGTAACCCTACAGAAGAGCAGCCCAAGGGAGCAGAGGGCTCACACAATGCCAGGGTCTCAGAGTTATGGCCATCTGCACTAGAAGAGCTCTCCTTAAACCTCTCCCCACTCCCCCCTGGGCATTTCCTGGAATCAGTTCACAAGATAAAAGAAAAAAACCAAACCTCCCCTCCTCCACCAAGCACACGAACTAGGTCTCTTTAAATACATTTTTTGTAAACACATTACGCTAGATTTTTTTTTTTCATTAGCATTTGAATTGCCTTTTTTTTTTCTTTTTTTTTCTTTTTTTAAATCAGGCCAGCTATAAAAACGGTAATCCTGGCCTGCTTCTTGCTTTATCGACAACTGCAGTGTTTCCTCCTGCAACAACACGTGGGATATTCTCAGGACAGGTCCCCTGCAGGCAGCTGTTGAGCAGTGACCACACGGGTCAAACCCTGGGACACCCCTCAGGGGCTGACGACGTGCCCCGACCAGGTCTCGTGCTTGGTGCCAGGGGCGAGGTGGGTGATCACCACCTCCACTGCCTGCAGCTTCTCGTTCTTCGGGGGGATGGTGCACATCTTGTAGGTGACCTCGTCGCCCGCCACAGGAACGTACTCGCCCTCGATGCTGCAGAGGGGGGAAGCTCCAGTTAGTCATAAATCACATCAAAGCTCCTTTGCAGCTTATTTAAATTTTTATCATAATAATTATCTTGGATGCTTAATACACTTCAGGTTTTTGGGGTTTTTTTTTTTACAGAGCCTGTTGTCCACCAAAGTCTGGTTGGTCGATTTTGGTTGTCTTGCAGAGAAATCCCTATGGAAATACTATAAACGCCACCACCACCCTAAAAAAACAACCAACCAAAAAAATTCAAAATGAAAACAGAAAAACATGAAAATTCCCACTCTAATATACCCTAAAGAATACTCCAGCTTGGGCAGCATCACTGTGCACTGTGCACCAGCACCTCACCCGCTGGCAGCACTAGAGGGCAGGGCTGATGCTGTTTGGCACTTTGGGGATATGGTTTTTAAACTACAGAAAGTTGATCCTTTTCTTTTTTCCCCTCCTTTTCACTAAAGCTTTTGAAGTTTGAGTTTAGGTTTTTTCCCCTTTTTTCTTTTTTAAAAAAGGGTTGTGCTGTGTAATGGAGAGATTTTACCTTCAGATTACTCCACTGTAACAGTTTGTGGTATGAAAAAAAAACAACCCAAACAAAAAAAAGCCCAAGTGAGCTGTGGTGTCAAATATTTCAAAATTACTTGCTGTGAGAAAAGTGAGTTGTGCCACCCTGATGTGCTGCACTGCAGAAAAACTCATCCAGCACTCAGGAAGATTTCCAGGAGTCGCTCACTCCTACCTATCCCCCACCAGTGTGATGCCATGGGATGCTGGAGGACTTTCACTGTGCATTTGTAACTGCATGTGAGTCCTTATCCTGAATCAGTGGGAGATGGCCAAAGGGCTGTCACCTTCTGCTCAGAACAATGTGCTGCTGACACAGAGAACTGCAAAGTGCAACAGCTTTCCTCACCCTGTGCTCAACATCAGCTTTGTAATAAAAATCCCAGCATGTGCCAGTGAAGACCAGCAGAGATTTCTCCAACCTGCATTGCCACGAGGCTCTAACAGTACAACAATGCTCCTTCACCTTTCTTCAAATACACCTACACAAGTCCATGCCCACCTTCCCCTTCTCTGGCAGCCCTAGATTTCTTGTTGTTTGAGGGTTTTCAGTGTCTCTCAGCAGCATCTGTATTTGGGAACAGATAAACACTAATAAATTCTACCTCATTGGTGTGACTTGTTTGTGAACTCCTATTAACTGGAAGTAAGATTTGGGTTCAGGAAAGAAAAAAAAAAGTCATCTAGGTCAGAAGTTTGTCACACACCGCTGAGTTTGTTATTTGCCTTCACTGGGAGCATGGTCACACCACCCAAGAATTGTACCCCACGTGTTTCTGTTAATAGCAGAGATCTCAGATTTTAGCAGAGCCCTTCATATCTACTCTCATCTCGTGAGCCATTACTGTTTGGGCTTTTCTATTGCAGGAAAGACTGGCAGGACTGATAGGAGGTAAATTCACTGGCCCTTACTGCCAGCTGTGACTTCACATCAGAGTTTGCTTCTCCCCACAGCTCTGCAAAACTTCTTCAGCTTCATCTCCTGCACTGCCTCTCCCCAGCCCTTCCCCCTTTGAGGGCTGCCTCAGCTTCTGCTCCTCTCTGATGCCCTGTGAGTGCTGCTCAAGGAGCTGGTGACAAACTGTGCTGGAGCAAAGGCAGCCAGGGACAGAATGGGTAACCAGGCATGTACAAGGGAAGCTAAAACTGACCCACAAATCAGAATTTCTCGCATGGGAAATTCAAAAGAAAAGTCATTGTTTGCTTACTGATTGTATCAACATGATACTGAAAATGCTCCTGTATCTGAATATGGATCTAAAACCTGCTGTGAGGAGTTAAAGGCAGTCCCAAGGCCTGTGGCTTGAAATGCATGTCCTTCAGACTTTATTTCCCTCTATGCCAGAGCTGCCTGTGACTACAGGAACAAGACCCAAGAGGGCATGCCCTAAGCTGAACTCTTCCAGCAAGTGCCGGGGAAAACAGGAGTAAACTGAAGGCAGAAAAAATATTTACAGAATAATCAAGATAAAGCCTCCTTCATCAGACCTGACAGCCCTTTCCAGCCCATGCAGGCTGATCCAGCTGACCTTTATTAATGACCAGAGTCTCCAGGCCAACCTGTCAGCCCAGTCCTGTATCACACCACATTCAAGCTCCCACATCTGACTCCTCCTGTGCTGTCCTCTTCAATTACTGCCTTCATTTATACCCCACTTTCTCCATTTCCAACAGGTTTAAGACTCTTTCAGGTGCGAAGGGATTGCACATCTAATCCTTACTTTCCTTTCAGAAGCAAAGATTAACTTACCCTTTCTACTGCCAAGGGAATTTGCCACAAAATACCCTGCAGTTTACCCTGACTTCAAAACAGAGGATTTCAAGCAAGGATGTATTTGCTGGTGCTGCATCAGAGCCTGACAAGGGGATGTGAAGTTCCGAGAAGAGATACAGATGAGGGTCAAACCACGAGTGAAAATGGGAATGGCACATAAATCACATCACCTTTCCTACTTGAACCTCTTGAACCCCTGTAGCCAAAAATATTGTTGCTATAGAGCTAAAACCATTATTGCCATGAGCAGTAACTCTCAACACAGCCCATGCAGGACGTCAGTCCCAGCTGAGCAAGGCAGCACCTTTCCATGGAAGACAACGCAGCACAGGCATTTTATCTGCACAAGGGAACATGGGATGAGCAAAACACAGCAAGCAGAAACATTCCCAGATGGGTGTAACGAACGCAGACAATGAGAGCTGAAGCAGAAAGGCTGCACTGACTCAGGTACAGCTGAGCCACTGCAATGAGCCACAACGACACAACGTGGGGCCTCAAGCACCAGGACCAGCTGCAGACAGTGTTCCAGGGAGCACAGGCACAGCAGATACGTGGGGCAGGAACTAAAGCAGCATCTCCTCTTGGCATTACAGCCACTCCAGAGCCATGGCACTGCCTTTGAGTGCTGCACAGGGCAGGAACACACACCGCGAGCAGTGAGATCACCACTGTGCAGGCATCAAATGAAACGGATGCCCTGCCCAGGAAGGGATCACAGGTTTGGCTGAAAGGGTTTGTTTTTAAGAAACAGGAACCTTACGTGTTCTTTAAAAGCTGCTGTGAAACAGGACGAGCCACAGTTGGCAAAATAAACATTTGAAATCTGCAAAAGTAGGTAGGTATGGTTATTGGAAAAGGAAAGTGGATTCACAGTCTCCTGAAGCAGCAATATACAAAATTAAAGCTCCTGAAAAATGGAGATAAATTAGGTATTACTTGAATCTTTAAAATCAAGTGACAAAGTACAGCTTGAGCACTAAAAAGGATGGGTGTTTTGTTGGGGTATGTTTGGTTTAAAACTGAAACATGACTATGTACCTGGATGGATTCTGGTAAGAAAGCTGTTGCAGATGTACTGGTAACCAAAGTGATCCTGTTTTTCCAAGAAATTAAGACCAAGTGAATCAAAACACACATAGGACTGCTGTGCCCGAAACACAACTGCCCTGCAGCCAGGGAGATGAGAGGCAAAGGGCCCAGCCCAGACTGCAGGACACACTCAACCATCACTGAAAGCCACTGCATCCCTCAGCACTTGTTAGGTGACTGTTTGGGGCACTCCCTATGTAGTCCCTGGTCTGCAAGTGAAAAAACCAAAATATTTGTTGACCCACATTTCTTATGCTGATTCATGAGGTTAAACACTCCTGTTCCTTCTACTAAACAGATCAGATTAGCCCCATAATCTGCACAGCCCTAAGCATTACCCAGAAAGGTGCACTTTCCTCCACTAGAAAGCACTTCTTGCAGGGCTGAGCACTATGCTGACAGCATCATACCTTTTCTTGGTTTCTTTCCTTATCCAAGCTGACACTAGAAGAGACTGAAGCTTGTGATGAAACCTCATTTGACCCCAACATGTCTTCCTCTAATCCTCTAATTTGTAGTCTCTCCTTGCTTGTTGAGGTGACTCTAATCCATCAAGGCCATCCTGTCCTTTGCACAGCTGTGTGAAAAGGTTGTGGCTACACAAACATCTCCAATTTCATTTTTTGCCTTAGGCCTTTAAACTTTTCTCCCACAGATCAGATATTCTTTTCTTTCCTGCAGCGTTCTGGTCACCAGCCATTCTTGGTGCCTAACAAATAGGGGATTATTAATTCATTGCCCCCAGTGCCCATGAAAAGCAAGAGGACAAAGGTTCCAGTCTGCAGCCAGAATAAATGTTAGTGAACAGTGCTCCCTGCACACTGTTTGCCCACCAAATGCTGCTCCTGGGATAGACACAGACTTATTCCAGCACTGCTATTGCTACACGATGCTGAGAGGCAGAAACAAGCAACGTGCAGACTGTGCAGCACTTCTGGTGCTGTCAGGAAAGAACAGCATGATGGCACTTGAGAGGTGATGAGATGGTGGCACTGGAGGCAGAGCCCTACACAAAGCTGGGGGAAGATCCTCCATCAGGAAGCAACTGCCTTAAGGGCTGAGTGGGAAGTGAACGGGAAAAGACCAGAGAAAGTAAACAGAGTTCTTGGAACAGATTCAGCCCACAACAGGCACTCTATAAACAATGTAAGTTACCTGGATAGTTTGGTAAAGGAAGTTAAACATAGACTTTTTTGATGCTATATATTGATTAAATATTTTCAGATCTGTATTTTTTACTTTTACCCTAACTATGTATCAAATGTTGATCTAGAGGAAGGTGGAGATATTCACAGCTATTTGAGATATAAGTGTGCGTGTTTGATTCAAAATAATGGATATCTATTTATCCAGGAATTTTAAAACACTGGAACAACTTCAAGCTAAAAATAGGAAATGCTTTCCTGATGTTAGTGTCAGAATGAGACACAATAGAGCGAGTCTTAGATTATCCAGCAACTCCCATTTCCCAGCTCAGCGCCAGTCTGGTATGGTGGAGCATTTTATCCTGCACTATTTTTAGGAAACTGGGAGGTTATTAGGAAATTACCTAAATATGGAATGTTCTAGTTCTTCCTTCTCACAGCTGCTATTCATATTCCAGGGCTCCAGCTAAACCTCTTGGGACAAAGACTAAGTCACGTGGAAACATTTTTGAAGAAGAGTTTTCAGTGAATTCCAAGCCTTGCTGATCACCAAGCCTGCCATGGATCACACCAGGCAGCACTTCCCACGGATCAATGGGCTCTATTATCTGGTGGGCTTCTTAAAGTTCATTTAACACCTCAACATGCCTCCCAGGAAACCTGTATTTTCATTTAAGAGCAGGACCTGACAGAGTAATGAACTACACTGAGTTACTAATTCTGAACGCCCTCCCGTGCAGTCCCAGTGCAAGCCAACAGCTCCAGCATCCATCAGCAAGGCCAGGGATGACCTTATCGAGCTGTCCAGCAGGCAAAGCAGAAGCAGGGCTGTCTCTCCCCACCAGTCACACTTGTAACTGGGACAGACAAGAGTAAAGAGGCTCAAACACTGAAGAATCTCAGCTGTTAATATCCAAGGTCTCTGCTAATGGATTTCCCTGTTCTCTGTGCTGAGAGAACTACCCAAGAGCTGTCTGGGACAGAAGCTGCACTTCCCCCCGAGTACAGTGGATGCTCAGTTTTCTACCAAGATCTCTAGTCATGGTGTTGGAATCCATGCTCAGGGATGGTTATGGCTCTGTATCTGCTTTCAGCAGCTGGTTCAACACCAGGCAGCACAGCACACACTCCATAAGGAAGAAACTGGCAACCACAAGAGAAATATTTCCAAGGATGCTTATGTGAGCTCAGTCAGGGGTACAGAAGATGCCTGTTCCTGCAAGCACCCAGCTTGGATCCTGTCACAATCACACCTACTGTTTGCATATGGAAACCAAAGCCCAGGGCAGTTATGTTCTGTGCTCACCAACCACAAAGAACCTCCATCCTCAGGTGGCCACAGCCTGCTGTGCCCACTGCCTGGCAGGCAGAGTGCAAGTCTTGGCTTTGACCCATTAAACTTTGTATCATGTAGGTAGAGATTCTGGGAGGATTTAGCCACAATAACAACTACAGTAAGCTGGCTCTCCTGCACGCACCAGTGCAACGTGAGTTCTCAGCCAACTGGGGAAGGTGGGGAACCCTTAGGAAAAAGATTATCTGTGTTGTATTAATTTCCAAACCCCTCTCAAGAAGGATCTGGAATTCTGCTGCCTCTCCTTCCTACCCCAGATAATCTACTTATTTCAGACTTCAGCAGATGCAGCAAGGCACCAGAAAGGGAGCACGTCAGGAAGGAAGTGTGCAGTCCAAAGCAGGTAAGTCATCAAGTGCGTTCAGTATTTTGAAGGAAATCAGACAGCTCAGATTTGGCCTCCCAGCAGCCCCAGAGCAGTTAGTTCCAGTCAGCAGAAACTGTTTTGCTGCTAATTCACAGAAAAGGCAGAGATGTCAGAAGAGTTTTTTCTCTCAGCTCAGACTCAGCTCGCAGATCATTTTAAGTTATCAGTTAATTTCCAACACGTATTGTTACACTCCTCAGAGAAGAGATGTGGCATTAATGCTTTGCATTAAACAGTGATCTGGCGGAAAATCAGAGGAAAGAAAGGAGCATGAAAAGATGATCTCTCCATGGATATGAATAGCTCAAAGCCAGCTCCTCGGTGCAGCAGGAAAGCAGCAGGGACAAAGCTGGGTTCTCCCTGCAGGAAGATGCAGCTGAAAGTACATCTCCAGCCCAGCCAGGAACTGAGAGGGAACAGCAGAACGGGACTGTACCCCCACCTGGCAGAGACCATGTCTGTTCAGCACTCCTGAGTTACAGGCACTGCAGCCATACTCTCCTGAGCTCACACCACAGTGCACAAGCAAAGCACAGCAAACTCAGGATCTCTCCAGGGATGCTGTGTGTCAGCATCCCCGGGGAAGCACAGCATCAATTCTCCAAAGCCATCATTACACATGGGGTCAGCCCGAAGGACAGCCTGAAGGCCTCCCTGCAATGCAGCATTTTCCCCTCCAGAGCCAAGTACTGGCAAACTGCAGAAAACCCACAAACACTGCATGTTTTTTTTCTGTTTCATTATATCTGCTGCTTTGGCAAAATAAAATATTAAAAAAAAAAAAAACAAGAGTGTGGTCATTCATCTGTCACTGCTCTTTGGTGAGCCACCTCCTTGCCTTGCCCTTGCAGGTACGCAGGCTTCAGGCCAAATCCCACTCAAATGCAAAAGCCTGGAGAGCAAAGGAGTATCCATCATGTGCCTGCTCCCAAATTCACTGGGGAAGCAGAAGGGTGGGAGTGCTCTGTGCAGTGCTCTAATGCACAACATTTGATCTGCTGCTACAGGCACCCCCACCCCACTTCCCCATCCCCTCTGTCCATGCCCTCAGCACCCCTGTTTGGAAGGGAAGCTCATGTGAACCTGTCTGCACAGGCAGCCACTGCCAGCACAAGGAAAGGGAGCTCAACAGCCAACACTGCAGGGATTCCCTGTCTGCTCTCTGGAAATATCCCACATCTACAGGTCGAATGGCAAGAGAGTGAAACTGGGGCCACCAGAGCCACTACATGTCACTAACAACCAAACCCGTGTGCATCTGACTCACTCCTGCCACGTAACAGGAGCCGAGGAGGTGAGATAGATACAGCATCAGTGTTGAGAACTGTATCCTCCTCTAACTCCACCATCAATTTGGTGACAGTGGATCACCTTACAGGCTGGTGGAAATGAAAGCATTAACCGTACATGTCACTACTAACAATGTAATTAGGGCTTTTAAAAAATTTCACTCCAGGCAAGTGAATTTGCCTTAGCTTCCTGCTTTCCAATAACTGGAACATATAGCTGGAAATATCTGGAATTACTATCTCAGCAACTCCTCCATCTCCACGCTTGCCAGCTAGGGTTTTACATTCACTATAGCAAGCACATTCTGTATTTGTTCTGGAGAGGAGTGAAGTGTGAAACTGAAAAAAAAAAACCACAGCCTCATCACACTCAAAGAGCCCTGATATTTTCCTGGTACAACCCTCTATACCAACTTGAGAACTGTCCCCAGTGAGCACAGGGAAGCAGGCCTGGCTGTGCACACGATGCAGAAGGTGGCAGTGAGGTTGTGGCTGGCACCTCTGGCTGGGTGGCAGGGGTGTGACAAGCTCCTCAGAGCCAGGTAGGAACCATCGCTCCGGTGGGTGTGTGTGAGTTGGCTCTGTCTGTCCATCTCGAGTGCTGATGGTGTTGCAGTTGGGGAACAGGGTTTCAGCCACAGATGCTTTACCCACAGACCAACACAAGAAGGTGCCACAGGTGCTGCCAGGAAGCTGTGGTGACTGTCACCAGAGCTGTCACCATGCCTCTACCAGCCACAGGAGGATGGCTCGGAAGGAAATGCTACCACCTACCCATGTTGGCATTTCCAGAGAACTCCAGGCTGCCCTGGACAGTTTGTACACTTGTACCTAATCAGTCAAAACAGAGAACTGGCTCCACACAAGTGTTATCAAAACCCCAAACAAATCTCTGTAACCTTATTAAAACAAAGCTACACAGACAAAAAACACTTTTCAGACCTGCACTTCAAACCAGTGTTTCTTACAGTGATAATACAAGACTGGGGGGAGTGGCTGATACACCTGAAGGCTGTGCTGCCATTCACTGGGACCTTGAGAGGCTGGAGAGCTGGGCACAGAGACACCTCTAATGAGGTTCTGTAAGTGTAGGGTCCTGCACCTGGGGAGGAATAACCCCTAGTACCAGTACAGGTTGGGGGTGACCTCCTAGAGAGCAGTTCTGCAACAAAAACTCCACATCTGGAGTACTGTGCCCAGTTCTGGGCTCCTCACTACAAGAAAGACTGGGGAGGGTCCAGCAAAGGGCATAAAGATGATTAAGGGCTTGAAGCATCTCGGGGAAGACTGAGAAGGGATCTCATCAACACACACAAATATCTCAAAATGCCAAGAGGATGCTGCCAGGCTCTTTTCGGTGGTGCCCAGTGAGAGGACAAGGAGCAATGGCCACAAACTAAACACAAGAAATTCCACTTCAACATGGGGAAGAACTTCCTTATGTTGAGGAGGCCAGAGCACTGTAACAGTTGCCCAGTGAGGTTGTGGAGTCTCCCTCTTGAAATAGAGAATGAAATAAAATATTAGATATTTAGCTATGAAGGTGTGACTTTGCAAAATGTAAAACTGCTTAAAAGTTTCTGACCGAACTGTGGACAATTGAGATAAAAGGCTTAGAGAATGGGGAAGGCTTTTTAGCACGTAGAGAGGGGTGGGGAACCTGAAACTGCTTGAAGTGATAAAACTTTACGTAACTACTCTATAATGGTAAGAATAGGAGGTAAAACTAAGTGTCTATTTAGATAAGAAAGACTGCAAAAGGAGTGTGTGTAAAGATAATTTTGAGCTTGCTACTTTCAAACTGTATAAAAGGCTATGTTATTTCTTGGCTCGGCGGAGTGCACTGGGGAGAACACCTGCCCCTTTGCATTCCCCGGCCGTAATAAAAGTGCTTTTCAGATTGGCAGAAGTTTCTTTGAATCAATATGGCACCCCAGATGGGACTAATCTCTGCTCGCCGGTGAGGACCCTCCGGAACCGGGGACCCTCTGCGCGCCCCGGGACATTACTCCGGTGAGGCTCCCCGGGCTCCGCTGGATCACCACGGGAGTAGAGGAAGACCCTGTGCACAGGTATACAAATTCTAAAACACAAGTATACAAATTTTAAAGCACTCTTTTATTTTTCCCTAGGGTTTTGGGAAGGAAACCGTAAGTCGTACGCTGGTTTTTAGGGCTCTGGGCTTGCTAGCAGCTAACAAGAGCAACACCCTTTTAATAGTAGGTTCGAGTCCTACCAGGAGGATGCATATGGCTTTGATTGTGAGTTAGAGTCTCACCGAAGCTATACCAAAAAGAGGAATTTTGGGCAGAGGGCTGCATCCTTCTGAATATGGGTTAACAGTCCCATTAGAGGGTGGTATAGGTTTTTTTGTGACAGATGTTTTTGGGTTTACCACTGTGGCTAGATTTGGGACTTGGTTTTGGAATTGCGATTATAAGTTTGGTAATATATCTGGGTTTGTTTTAAACCATCTGTCTGTGTTCCATGTGTTTGCTGAATTGTATTGGTTTTGTCTGTGAGTATTGTCTCTTATGTCATGAAATTAGTGTTGTATGTTAAGTAAGCAAATATTGGGTAATTATATTTGTTTTCATATATGTTACTGTTTTTCTCCTAATCATGGCAAAAGGACTACCTTCGTGTGTTTACGGGAGATAGTGGTTTTGTGGCTTTATGGTTTTAGGCGGAACCTTAACACTCATTGTTTGCAGGAATTAAGCCAGGAAGTTTGCTGGCCGCTTGCAGATGCCACAAACTCCAGGGCTGACAACCTCTGAAAGTGCAAACCCATATCTTTGCTCAATTTGTAAAACTGTTCACCTCATACTTGTAATCTGTGTTAAATGTTGGCAATTTTGGCGTGTTAGGGGCAAGAGTGGCATTAGGAGATCTTAACATTGGAATGGTTAAGTTTAGATACGGTTTTATACAGTATCTAAGAGAGAGTAACAAAATATGCAGGTAAAATAAGAAAAAAAAAAGGGTGGTTCTTTTCTCATTAATACTTAGATTGTGAGATTGTTACCTTGTATCAGTAAGTGTGGAGTGTGGCTATTTTGTGAACACCTAAGAAAGGAGTTTTTTTATTGCCAGACTGAGGATTGCTACCAGATAGGAGATACTTGAACAAGCTAACAGGGCTGACTCAGAACTTTCCTGCCTCAAAGCTGGTGTGGTGTGTGTGTGGTGTGTGTTGAAAGTATATAACTGAAATTTGCAGATAACCACGAGTTTACATCTGTGCAAAGGGCACGACTAGAAACAGGCCAAAGTAAAAGCTAAAAATGGGAAACTGGCAAGGAAAACAAAAGGTTGATAAAAGTCCATTAGGATGTGTTTTAACACACTGGAAAGAAATTGGGGAATCTCAGGGTGAGATTACTAACAAGAAAACTCTAATCAAATATTGTTCAGAATGGTGGCCCCTCTATAAACTAGAGGAAGGAGCAAAGTGGCCAAAGCACGGATCATTAGACTATAATATTTTACTGCAGTTAATGTTGTTTTTGCGAAGGCATGGAAGATGGAATGAAGTGGTCTATGCTAATATGTTCTTTTGCTTAAGAGAACACCCAGAATGGCAGAGGGAGTGTGGCATTAATTTAGCCCTATGAGACCTGTTTGTTCTAACATTAGAGAAAGAGAATGTAAAACAAGGTATAAGAGAACTCAAAAGATGTTGTTCAGCCTGTTCAATAGGACAGAGATGTTTGAAATATACCAACAAGGAGTTAGAAAGTAGAATTAAGGATTATGTAAGTCCCTTTGGAGAAAGGGCAAATGAAATAGCCGAAGGAGGGGCTCCTGCCCCCCCCTCAGGACCAAACAGTAAATTGTCCACATCTTCAAGACAGCAGGGGAGGGAAAGAAACGGAGAAAGGGGAAGAAGGGAAATTCCTTACTTATCTCCCCTGAGCAGGTGGACACGCAGTAAAACGAGAGCAAAATCTGTCTCCCCACACACAGAGGCCAGGCGGACTACACAAGCCCCTTTAAGAGAGGCTGCAGGACCGCAGGGGCCTATAAAACTTAAAGTTAATTTCTATATGGGAGATTTAGAAAATTGGAAAGATATTGCTCGTAAATATAAAGATGACCCAGTTGGGGTAGAAAGACAGAAATTAGGTAAAGCTATCACAAAGGCAACCATCGCCGCCCTGGGTAAAAGAGAACATCGCTCTAAGAGACCTGGATGGTACCCTGGAAGTGGTAACCAGCAGAAATTGAGACCAAACCAATGTGCAATTTGTAAAGAAGAAGGACATTAGAAAAGAGAATGCCCTCAAAGGGAGCAAAAACCTATTTTAATGGCAGAATTGGACCAGGATTAAAGGGGACCGAAGGGTTTTGCCCCCAGGGATCCCTTGGTTATAATGGAACTGGGGAAAAATAAACATAAAATAGAATTTTTAGTAGACACCGGAGCAACATTTTCTGTGTTAAATCAGGAATTAAACCTCATGGACAATGTATCTTTGAATGTGATAGGAGCCACTGGTCAAGTTGAAAAAGTATCTTTTATGAAACCACTAAGTTTTAAATTAGGTAAGACTTTAGGTATACATAAATTCCTATATATGCCTCATGCACCTAAATCACTTTTGGGAAGGGATCTATTAGAAAAACTAAATGCAGAAATTAGGTTCAACAATGGAGATATGCAACTTAAAGTAAAAGAGAATGAATTAATCGAAATTTTAAGTCTTGCTCTAATCCAGCCACAGATATCGGGAGAAGTACCACCAGCAATCTATGACCAGATCTACCCGGGGGTCTGGGCTGACAGGACCCCAGGAAGGGCCAGACACGCTCAACCTGTAACAGTAAGAGTAAAACCTGGGACACGGCCGGTAAGAATTAATTGAATGTAAATCAGAATTCAACACACCTATTTTTAAGAGCTCCACCCAGTGGTAGCTAACCCATATACACTTCTAACTAAACAAAAAATGAATATGTCTGGTTTTCTGTTTTAGATTTAAAAGATGCCTTTTTCTGCTTGCCTTTGGACCCTAAAAATCAAAAATTTTTTGCCTTTGAATGAGAAAGCCTGGATACAGGAAGACGAGCACAGCTTACATAAGACTGTTCTCCCACAAGGATATAAAATAGTCCAACAATTTTTGGAGATCAGTTTGCCAAAGATCTTGAAGAATAGACTGCACCTTCAGACAGCGGAGTCCTCTTGCAATATGTAGAAATCTCAGGAAGACAACATCGACATGGGCCAGAAAGAAAAGAAGCCATCTGTAAAATACCTTTGCCCCAGACTCCAAAAAGAACTTTGCACATTTTTGGAATGACTGGCTGGTGCAGGCTTTGGATCTACAAATATGGACTAATAGTCAAACCTCTATACCAAATTCTACAAGATGGAGATCAACAATTAACATGGACTGGAGAAGCTAAACAAACCTTCCATTGGCTTAAGAAAGAACTGATGCAGGCACCTGCACTGGGCCTCCCAGATGTAACTAAGCCTTTTTTGCTCTTTTCGCATGAAAGGCAGGGAATTGCACTGGGGGTCCTGGCCCAGCAGGTCAGACAATATTGCCGAGCAGTGGCATACTTCTCTAAACAGTTAGATGAAGTGAGCAAAGGATGGCCAGGATGCCTGAGGGCCGTAGCTGCAGTAGTACTGAACATACAAGAAGCCTGAGAGCTCACAATGGGACAGAAAATGACTGTTCTAGTGTCACACGTGGTTTCAGCAGTGCTCGAACAGAAAGGCAGTCACTGGCTCTCGCCCTCCAGGTTTCTCAAATACCAGGCCACTCTAGTAGAACAAGATGATGTTGAAATCATCACCACTAACATCATAAATCAACAACCACAGAGAGACCGGTGTATCATGATTGCATTGAAACTATTGAAGCAACATATTTCAGCTGACCGGACTTGAAAGATACACCACTGCCTGAGGCAGAAATGTAGTTCACGGACGGAAGCAGCTATATGAAAGATGGAATCCACAAAGCTGGTTATGCATTGAAAGAAAAAAGAAAGGACATTAATATTTGGATGGACTCAAAGTATGCCTTCGGAGTAGTTCATGCTCATGGAGCAGTGTGGAAAGAAAGAGAGTTACTCACATCACAAGGAAAACAGATAAAGCACGCAGAAGAAATCTTAAAATTACTTGAAGCTGTCCAGTTACCGAAAAGGCTTGCTATTATGCATTGTAGAGGACATCAAAAAGGCTTGACCAAGAAAAAGGCAATCGATTGGCAGATCGAGAGGCGAAAAAGGCAGCAGAAAACGGCCAGGTAGAACTTGCCTCCCTAATTCCTGATGGCAAAATTATAGAGGTAAGCTCTAATGTATCATATTCAAAGGAGGATTTGAAATTAATAAAAGATCAGCAAGCTCAACGCAAAGGTAACATGTACTACTTAGAAACAGGACAAATAGTGGTACCTGAAAGAGTACTATGGAAAGTTGTACAGGCAGAACATAACAAAACTCATTGGGGGGCAGATGCATTACACAAATATTTAAGGAAACAAATTATAGGACGAAATTTATACACTACAATAATCCAGGTTACTAAACAATGCAAGACCTGCCTTCAAAATAATCCTCACACAACCAATAAAATCGAGATAGGGACAATTGGCAAAGGTAATCTCCCAGGGCAACACTTGCAGATAGATTTCTCTGAGTTGCCTAGGAAAGGAGGCTACAGATACCTGTTGGTTTTGACAGATACTTTCTCAAATTGGCCAGAGGCTTTCCCGACTCGAAGCAATAAGGCTCGAGAAGTTGTCAAGGTACTACTTAATGAAATTATCCCCAGGTTTGGAGTACCTGACATCATCTCCTCGGACAGAGGACCACATTTTGTAGCTAAAGTAATACAAAGAATTAGCAGCATCCTGCAAATCAATTGGCAATTACACACTCCATATCGACCACAAGCAAGTGGTCAGGTGGAGAAAATGAATCATTTGATAAAACAACAATTGGCAAAAATCTGTCAAGAAGTAAACCTACATTGGTACCAAGCATTACCTCTGGCCTTATTGCGAATAAGGGTCAAACCTAAAACTAAAGAAGGGCTGAGCCCTTTTGAAATGTTATATGGAAGTACCACTCAGATCATCATTAATGACTATAGCTGAAACAGAATCTTTTACTACAGATTTGATGATCTTGTTAACTGAACACACATCTAAAGACTTTCAGGTTGTGACTAATGTCTTTGGAAAATTACAAAAAGATGTCTCAGTAGCAATACAGTGTATCCAAACTCAGCAATGGATACAATCTGTATCGGCAAGAATTATAAGAGAAGGAACCTCAGGAATTTTACCTCAAGAGATAAGAGAGATCATATCCAGACAAGACACCACAAGTAAATTTGAAAAAGAACATCAGGCATGGTGGCAGTTAGTGAACTTCACATATAACACAGAGCAGGAACAAATAGAGGCATATGTTCTTACCATCCGTGAGGCAAAAGAACAGACCATATTTCCTGTCTTAGCATTAGGAGCAATACACCGGGACATTGTAGTTAGACCTATAGGGCATAATGTCTGGGCAAGCTATGACAAGGACACGGGGAGGTGGCAAACTGTCAACACGAAGGCCTGTATACCTAGGGAACAACTAGGATATGTGTGTGAAAATGCTGTAATAGAGAAGGAGGATTTATGTTTAGATACAGAAGACAGTGTATGTACGTTTGAAATGTTCCCAAATACACAGGCACAGTCCCAAGTGTATTATGTAGGTAAAGGATGTGCCTGCATCAGGACACCTTGCACAAGTATAACAATTGATAATTGTAAAGAACTAACTAATGCTACTAACTTCTGTGTTTGCAATTTTACCAAAATAATAGGATGTGACTTTAAATACACTGCTCCTGTGACCACCATGCAATTGATCTCAGATAGATATATGTCATATCATGAAGTGCCTAAACTACAAATAGGCATGGACATTAATATCCTCCAGAAAATGCTCTATCATCCGGATATTGAACAAATGATGGAAAAGGTAAATGCTACTTCACGTCGCATGCTGTGGCAAGTGAAACACGACACAACAGAGATAAAAAACATCATTACAGAAGTGACAAAAACTGGAGAACATCATTGGTGGAGCATGTTTTTGAGATTAACCAATAGACATTCACCCACGGCAGCTCAGCTATTTAACTTCCTGATTCACCCGATCTTGGTTTTGATGCTGGCAGCTCTCCTCCTTACAATCGTCAATCTATGGATGTGGTGGAAAATAAGAACTATAGTACAACAAGTACATGTGCTCTGGACTGTACAAAAAGTGATGCAAAAGAATTTGCATTAGTTAAAAGAAAAGGGGGGAATTGAAATAGAGAATGAAATAAAATATTAGATATTTAGCTATGAAGGTGTGACTTTGCAAAATGTAAAACTGCTTAAAAGTTTCTGACCGAACTGTGGACAATTGAGATAAAAGGCTTAGAGAATGGGGAAGGCTTTTTAGCACGTAGAGAGGGGTGGGGAACCTGAAACTGCTTGAAGTGATAAAACTTTACGTAACTACTCTATAATGGTAAGAATAGGAGGTAAAACTAAGTGTCTATTTAGATAAGAAAGACTGCAAAAGGAGTGTGTGTAAAGATAATTTTGAGCTTGCTACTTTCAAACTGTATAAAAGGCTATGTTATTTCTTGGCTCGGCGGAGTGCACTGGGGAGAACACCTGCCCCTTTGCATTCCCCGGCCGTAATAAAAGTGCTTTTCAGATTGGCAGAAGTTTCTTTGAATCACTCTCTGGAGACATTCCAAACCCACCTGGACATGTTCTTGTGTCACCTGCTCCAGGTGACCCTGCCTTGGCAGGGGGGTTGGACTGGATGATCTCCGGAGGTCCCTTCCAACCTTAACAATTCTGTGATTCTGTATTCCTACCCACACCTCAAGTCCAACACAGTAAAGCAGCTTTGCTGCAAGTTCAACTCATAGAACATGTCCACATTCACCTTAATCTCTTGCACAGATACTGAAATTGGAAATTTTGCAGACACCAAGTGAAGCTTCTGAATGTCACATATATTTGACCTTATTTTTGGGCTAATGCTCACTTATGGAAATGCCATGCTAAGTGTTATTATCTTGTAAAAATAAAGGGAAACTTACAGGAAACAGACATCCCATCTTATAGAAGACACTTTCACTGAAGTATAACCTTACAGCTCCCCAGAGCTTAGGAAAGAAAATAATTCCTCAAATTAAGTGTTTATGTTTATAATCATATTAATCTGCAAGATAGGCAGCTGGTTCCAGTGCTCAAAACCTTCACTAATCATCACAGCTTAGTGATGAACACAAAGGAACAGTCTATCTTCCCAAATCCAAACTGGCATAACCGTTTTATCCCCATTCCTGAAATCCCACCTTTTGGGAAGAACTGATTCCAGAGAAACAATCTGCTTTCATTTCACAACTAGATGCCTATACTGCACTGAGACAGTGAACAGACATCTCTCACATTCAGGTATAACTGAGTACAACAGGTAAAAGAGAATCAGTTGATTAACAGAGGGAGGATCTCAAAACTCACACTACGCAAACCAGAGTCCTTGGAGTCCCCTGAGCCACGGTGCTGGTGACAAAAATACTGCTGCAAAAAGCAATTCCCATTAATAAAGAGCAATCTTTCTAATTCACTGTGAAATAAACTAAAATGAAAGGCATTACTAATTTGTCCTTCCAGTGCTGCCTTGCATCAGAATCAAGACAGTGATACCATCACCCTCCAGCACTAAAAGCTGTTTCCAACAACTCAAATATACTCAGAGTAATTAAAGAACACAATGTGCTGAAACCTTCAGTACTTCAATAATAGCACTTTTCACTAACAGGTTGAGGCAGAAACATCAGCTATTTTTGAACTGAAGCTCTGAAACAGAACCTACTCATGATACATTTAAAACAGTGGCCCAGTGCTGGTTCAATAGAAAAAATCCTGTTGACTTCAAAGGAGAAGCACTGACCTATAGAAGTTGCAAAAAACACAAAACATTTTAGTCCTACAAAATCCATATGAATTGACCTTGCTAAAACATTTCTGAAAGAGCAAGGAAAACACTCTTTGAGCACAAAAATAAGCTTGAAGAAGAAAGGCACCATCTACCTGCTGGGGAGAAGGAAGAAGTGAAGGGCCATACTGAAAGCCAAGGTATCAGTTAAACACAGAAACGACGAAGAGCCAGGTCTGTTAATGACAGGAGACTGCCCAGGGAGGCAGTGGAGCCCCAGCACTGGAATTGTTAAGGGTGGGTTGGGTAAAGCACCGGCCAGAAAGGCACAGGTGCCTCCCAGCAGCAAACAGGTCAGAGAGGATCCTCTCCAACCTTCTCTACAGTGAACTTGAAGAGAGCTGCCCTGCAGGAAGACCACAGCAGATGCAGCACAGCACTGGGAGACTGTTCCCCTCCCATGTGAGCATTGGATTGAAACGACACAACTGAAAGAGAAGAGGGGCAACCTGGTCCAGCGGGGAGGGCACTGGGGTGTGAGCTGGGGAGCCAGAGCTGAGGCTGAAGGCTGTACCTGAGGGGTCAGGGCCCATCACCCACACAGCAGCTCTCCCCCTCTCAGCCTTTATCTGTTCCAGCTTTCCCACAGAGGGTTGCTCTGAGGGCACAGGCGGGGTGAGGGTGACAGTGAGCACAGAACCTCTGTGCGTCAGCAAAACAAACCCGCTGAAAATACATCAAGAACTGTGGTTGCCCGTAAACTTTTACAGCCTTGGAGACCCGTTCGATCGCGCTTTAGGGCAGATGGAGTGGGTGGAAGGAAGGGGAGGGTGGCACACCACATTTGGGGCACAGTTACTCAAATCTAGCTTATTGATGGCTCACAGTCAAAGCATTTTGAAAGCATATGGGATCAATACTCCAACCAGCACAGCCCACGAGAGGGGACTCCTGTCAGAGGGGGCCTCTCGCACAGATCACCAAAAAATCACAGCAGACAAAATTATTCTCATAATGTCACACAGGATTGCAGCACAGGAGACATATGGGAGTGTTAATCAGCCAAACAGAAAAACCACCAGTGGAGTTTCTAAGAATTAAAGCTGACTGGGGGGGACTGTGTACCCAGAATTAAGTTCTGGGTTTGGGCCCAGAGAGAAAGATGTGTTGGGCCACAGGATGGAAACACTTGAAAGATCAGTTCACATTTTGTACAGACAAACAAAAGGGCAACCCCAATCAAAAAGCCATCTCCAGGGTTTTAAAAGGGTTAATTTCACATAACTGAAGAAAATTTTACTGAACTAATTGGAAGAGAAAATGTACAGAGAAAAAAAACACAGGACTGAAAATAGACAGTTCTTTAAAAGGAATTCATTAGAAGGCTGAAAATTCATGTTTCTGTGAGAGGGCTGTTTTAACTAAACCCCTGCTGATCAGTAACTGTATAGGTCAGACTAGATGTTCACAGTTAAATTTTTTAATTGTGACATAGGAAATGCTATTTTTAAGTCATTCAGGAAATGAGGAGAAATTGTGCATTTGCATCAGACAAAAGAAAGAGAAGATATTACATGACATTTCCATGAGTTGAACACGCAACTCAGGCCACTCAGCCCATTTACAACCACAAGCCCTACAAAGTTTTGGCTCCCCAACGTGCAGTAACATTCCAGAAACCTGGAGGGAGGCCAGTGTGCTCCTCCAAAGACACGTGCTGCACACACAGGCAGGAAAGACAGCTGGGGCAATGTAAGTTTGGTAAGACTTTTGTTGACTGGATAACCACTCTGAACAACAAATAAGGATTTCACAGCTTCAATACTGTGAACAACAGGTAGAATAAAACTGTTGATAGGTCTAAAAGAGGTTATTGGAGAATAAAGACTGAGTAATGTTATTATACACCCTCAGAGACCAGTTTTAGCCCCAACACTGGTCAACATCTCAATCTAGAAACAAATATAAAAATGATCCATTAAACCTGGCAGATTGGCCAAGCAACAAATGACAAGGACAGTGCAGTCAGGGAGTGTGCTCTGGCTCCCTGGGCAGGCTGGGCCTGTCCAGGTGAGATGTGCTGCACTGCAACCACACCAGAATTTGTGCATCTGAGAACCAGGAATGCAAGCACTGCTGTCAGGAATGCACCAAACTTTGACACTGCGAGGGATGATGAGGTCAGAGCAGGTAAGCAACTCTGCAAAGAGCAGGGATAAGAGGGATAATGCGATTATGGGATGTGCAGAAGGAGAAACAGAGCAGGACTCTGCAGGAGATTTTACCTCCATATACTGAAAGCATGTGTACAGTGTATGGTCTTAAAATTATACTTAAATTCTATAGCATACTTAGAAAACAGCTGAAAAGACTGGTTTACACTGGGGAAAAAGTCTAAGTGAGGAACTTTAAAGCTTTATCTACTTAGTTTATCAAAAGGTAAATTTAGGTGATGGTTCTCAGTGTGAACTGAACTTTTGTCTCAAGACAAAAAAGCAGAGGTACCAATGAAACCTTTAAGAGAGCAAGCTTTAGCTATAAACTTCTCACAACCAAAGCTAGATAAATTCAAGGAAGTAATAAAGTGTGACTTTTCCCAACAATAGAGGCAATTAACCTTTAGTTTAATAATGGTACAAGCAGTGCAAAGTAAAAGTAATGAGTTTTCAGTGCTATATGTCTTTACATTAAAACTGGATAACACATAGATTATTTGCTTCAGGTAAATGGAAGTTTCTGGGTCTGGGCAAAACTGCACAGCTTATTACAAGAGATTTGCCAGGATCATCTTCCAGTTTTTAACTCAACATATTTATAATAATACAGGAAAAGAGCAGCACAACCTATTGCTGTCAGTAACACCTGCATAACCCCTCTTTGCTGGGGTAAGGGTGACAGGTTATAACTCAATCTTGTATCTCAAGTGTCAAATGCATTCCACAACTAAGGCAAATCAAAGCTCCAGCCTCCCCTGGCCCCCCAGACAACTTACTCCGAGATGTGTACGAAGATGTCTGGCCCTCCATCTGCAGGGGTGATGAAACCATGGCCTTTGGAGCGACAGAAGCACTTACAGACACCTTTGTAGATGGGACCCTCCGATGCCCTCACGGTTCTGCAGGAGGAAGCACAGAAGAGCAGGTTATGGCTGAGCACAGACACAGCTCCAGGCGTGTCAGCCAGAGCAAACGGGCAAGAGGGCACAACGGGCAAATGCTCCCAGTGAGCAAACTCCTCTGCAGGAACTGCTCAGTACTCATTTTCATGCACTGCACATGCTTTGCCTGTGGCCTTTTTAAGGGAGATAAAGATGAGGAAGGTGTTTCCTTGCACTGTAATCCATCAGTTGCCATCTTGAATTCATCTGCTCAGTCGCTGTGCCACGTTTTCTTTCAGACACCACACTAAGTGTGCACCTCTCCCACCTTTCCTGAGTTGGGGAGTACCAGCGTGCCCCAGAGCGTTGTGCTTTCACATATTTCACAGTGAGTGTGTGCATGTAGGATGGAGAGAGTGCAGTGCACAGAGACATGTACACTGTGTACACACACTCCACTCAGATCCTGCCAGACTAGGATGCTCTGAAGCCAGTATTTCACCTCCCAATGACTCCAGCAGGCTGTGAAGCCAAACTGGTGTGCATTAACACCAAGACTCCAGGCTGAACTCCTCCTCCACTGGCACAGGACCTGTATTTTAAAATGAGATTTGCAGACCGAGCTTTAGGATGACTCACTGCCATCAAGAAAAGGGACTTGCGTGAACAATGACCCACCCTGAAAAGTGTGTGATTAAATTCTTTTCCCCATCAAATACACCGAGTGGAACCTCCAGGGATCCAAACTCACTCAAACACTTTCCTTAATGAAGCCAACTGTTTTAGACATCCTACAGAGTCTACACTGAGGAGTTACTAGATCAGGACTTTCTCATGCCACGAGTATCAGTAGGTTGCTCCCATGTGAGAGGAGGACTTTGGTACAATTCAGTAAGTGACTGTGTTGCCATTTGGTTACGTGCATCACGGCAACTTTGACATCGCTTTCCCAAATGTTCTAATTTGTTTAAATAAAGTTTCAATAAAATTGTTAACAAAAAAAAGTGGTAAGCTCTGTTCCTTAAGTCAAACTAATGCTAAAAAAATACAGTTAAAAGTGCTAAAGAGAAATCTCCATTAAATCACTTCATTTCCAGCTCTATAAAGCTGTCAGAGCACCTGACCTCACAAGTGCTTGTTACACTGAAAAGCACTCGATGTCCTAAACAAGCCATTAAAGTTCAATTGCATCTTTCAAGGAGATAAAGCACTGTGGGGGATGAAGCCCCACACTTCCAATGAACCAAAATTAAATAATCCCACTGAATAATAAGCTACTGTCTGTCACATTCATCTTCTCTATACAACTGTGGGGCCAGAGCTCACCTAGAGCTCCCCTTGTTTAAAGAGGACACACACAAAAAAATTCAGAGCTATTTTGATTTTTCAGGGCAAACAAATACAGCAAGAATCCTACACTAATTAATGATTAAAGAACTGCGGAAGCCAAATAATAAATTCTTTCATTTTGTAAGAACCAGACTAAGATTAACAGCTGAGAAGACTTACAAAGAGTTCATTATTAACACAGCACTGAGACAAGCTAGCTTGGACTTGCTTTTCAAGGGCAACCCCAATTATTAAGTCAATTATGTTCCTTTTAGCAATCTACTTCCATTAGAAATTTCAGGGCATTTGAAGGCTTTTGGAACTGACAACATATAAACTTTTCTTGTGCTGCTGCTGATACTTTCTGCCTCATTTTAAATACAGAAGTAATAATATGAAGCATCACTGAGATTATTATTTAAATCCACATGGATCACTCTGGAAGAAAAGAGCTGGGTAAAACTGCAAAAGCAAAAAGGAAAAAGCTACCAGAAAAAACTCCATCCAGATAAAGTGGCACAAAGCAGGCTGGCTGTGGGGCTGAGCTCTTACTGCCACAGTGCTTCACTCAGCACTGCCAGACCTCCCTTACACAGACTGCCTGAACTGCAAGGATTGACCACAGCTCCACATAATGCCCTCAGACCCCGATTCAAAGGCTCAGAGATTAACAAAGAAGCCTGCATTACGTTCTGCAGGTCAGCCCCTCACTGGGAGGACCATCACAGGCACTGGGAATTCTTTGCAATGGCCAAACCTTGCCACACCATCCTCTGCTGCTGTTGGAGGAGTCCCCTTCAGACAGGACTTCCAGGAGCCTGTACAGCACCACGGGGCCACAGGAAAGCTCAGGGGGAGGCAGCTCAGCTGGATCACTACCTCAAATAACTACAAATGCAACAAACCTCATCTCATTTTATGGAAAATCTCATTGAAGAAACCCTCAGAGACAGAGATCAGGGTTCATACCTTGAAAACTGACATATTCTTTTACGGGTCTGTTTGAACAATCTGAAGATGGATCTATGAAAGACGGACAGGAAAAGGAAACAAGGAAGCACTTTCCTCTGGAAAGTGATGGAGCATCCCTAAAATGTAACCTGCATGAGGTGTCAGGAGTAAAAGAACGAAAACTTCCAGTGAGGTCTGATCCAGTGCTTCAGGGTCAGTGAGGAGAGAGATCATGACAAAAAAAGGACTTGATCTAATGAAGAAACACCAATAGGAACTTGTCCCTAGAGCCATAACCCAGTGTTTGAAGTGACCCAAAGCTTCAGATAAGAACTATCTTTGGAGAATTCTCAGTGTACTTTCCCCTCCCTGTAAAACTCCGGTCTTAAAGAGTGCAAGAGACTTTGAACATCCTTTACCAAAGCAGAGCACTGAAAAACTACAGGAGATTTGGACTGAAAGTCTAGTGGCATCAGAATTTTTTTGGAGAAGAGACAACAGTAAAATACCAGAGCATCTTCTAGGTGCAAACAACCACCTCCCCCATCCCCCCGACTGCCTTCCCTGATCGTTCTGCCCGAGGGCAATGGTTTGTTTGTGTCTGTGAAAGGCAGGTTTCCCCGTACTCACGCAGAAAACGTCCTGGTCCGTCGGGTGGGCAGCGGGCTGGGGATGAGGTACCTCATGGGCGACGGGGAGCGGTCCCTCGCCCTGCGGCTCTCGGGCAGATGGAGAGAACCGGGAGAGGGTGGAGAGGCAGGGGACTGCTGGGAGGCGGATGAAGAGGGCTCAGAAGACATTCCTGATGCCTGGGAAAAGCCTGGGGAGAGTAAGAGATCTAACTGAGCCCAAAATGGGAATTGTCATAAAAGTCACAAATTCTTCAGATGATGCTTTTTGTAAGAACATGACTCACTTCCTGCCGACGTACACACGGACACAGTTGCACCAAAAGCTCCTGCTCTGTATCAGCGAGTTCATGGGTTTTAAAATTTATTTGTTTTTAAATGTCACAGCTTTTGTCAGCTGTACTAGGAAGCTCCACTGAAAACAGATTACTCCACAATTAACGTATTTGCTTACTCCTGCCTCACCCACGGGCTCCTGATGTAGTGCTCAGCCCCAGCACGAGGTACTGGTGTGCCCCACACAGCTCCCAGACGGGGGGGGGGGGGGGGGTTTGACCACCAACAGCACAGAGGAGCCTCCCGCATCTGCACACATTACAGGCACGAATCACTTGAAGAGGAAATGCTGAGATAAAGGCTGCACCTCCACTGCTGGAGGTTGGTTTCCCGGTGCCATCACCTATTAACACAGCTCTGCCAGCTCGTAACACCTTCAGCCTGACTGCAAGTGCTCCTTAATTCAGTTCAGACTGAGTCAGACAGGTAATTTACTCTGCCAAGGACAGGAACACAGACAAAGCTGGGAGGCAGTGGCTGACCATGAAGAGGTGACCCCTCCCACCCGGAGGGATCTGGCACACCCAGCAATCTCCCTTGGTAGGTCTGAGTCTGCTACAATCTCCCAGGAACTGGGAAGCCAATAGTCCAGATCTCCTGCAGCCTCAGGTTTGCTCTTATTCAGGTCCTACCGCAGAGGAGGGAGAAGATCCCCTTCTCAGCACATCACCAGCAATATGTGTCTCATCACACAACAAGCAGAACTCCCAGAATCTATGGAAAGGGAAAGATGAGGAACAGCAGCACTTCTATGCAGATAAATGCATGACTTACAGGTGCAGCAGTGACAAAAATAAGAGGAATCAATCAGCACTGCTCTGTTTTTACTATACAAGTCCCCATCCACACTGGAAGGAGAATAAGATGTACAAAAATAACCAATAACCCACTACACTCTTACTTAAGAAGACTAAAAATATCTGGTTATCTGGATGAGTTAGCAAAAAAAATGTGGCGATCTGG
Organism: Pseudopipra pipra; assembly: GCF_036250125.1. Classification (NCBI taxonomy): domain Eukaryota; kingdom Metazoa; phylum Chordata; class Aves; order Passeriformes; family Pipridae; genus Pseudopipra; species Pseudopipra pipra. The sequence goes on from NC_087564.1 coordinate 5,307,254, forward strand.
GTCAAGAAAATATCATGAAGGCAAGAAAAGTTACTTTTAAGACCAATGGTTTAATTGAACTTTAAATCTCTCACATCCATTATGCACCCTCCTTTTGACACCCACACAACCCAGCCCATGAATTATGGAGAGGATCCTTCACATGCCATTTGAGAGATGCAGCCTTCTTGTCAATGACAAATTCATATTATTTCTTCCTGAAACTAAGGACTAAAATTAAAAAGGCCTCTTAAGAATGAAGTCACCAGGGAACAAAGGCTTTTGTCTTTAATTGCTCCGGGTGCTGAGAAGATAGAAGTGGATAGTCATGTTCCCTCCTGTACCAGCTTGAGCTTTCCACACTGTTCTCAAGAGCAACAACTCAGCTGAGAACAAAACCCCAGCTTTAAGGAACTCATTTCAAATACGGATGGCATTTGTCACCCATGAGCTAATGCCCTGCTCAGTGTCACAGCACAGTGTTCAGCTGAGACCGAGATGATAACACCAGTGGGTTGGAATTTTCCGAATTTCCTCTTCCTCCAAAGAGGCCTCCTGTGCTGGCTGGTACTGAGGAAGTCTCCTGGGCTTTCTAAAGACCTCTCCTTTGGGTGCTTTGCTTTCAAGGAATGCACGTTTGACATACAAGGACTATAGCCCTAATAAGCCACAGGAAAACTAAGAGCAAACAATTAAAACCTCATTCTGATAACTCAGCACACATGGTCTGGCCTCTGCACAAGTGAAAATGCAGCTTTCAGAATCACACGCTTTCTCTCCTCATCTAAATATAAACCAGCTTGTCAGGTGACAAGCAAAATGCAAAGCATTCACCCATCCACTGCAATACAACCACAAAGTACTGCCCATCCCCTTCCTCAAACAAGGGTAGAGAGGCAGAATTTTCCCTCCTTTCTTTAAAACACAGATGAACCACAAAAATATTTACAAGTAAAGAAGTCTAAATGGAGTTAGAAGAGTGCTAACGTATGTTATTGTTCCCATTTGTATTATTTTTGTGCCCTTTGCCCTGTAAACATAAAATAACACAGTGATGCAGAACATTCGGTACCATTTCATTGTACAAACACCCTTTTTGTTCTCTGCCCACAGCCAAGGTAGATGAATATCCTCGACTCTCATAATTTCTATTACACGAGTCCTAAACCGTGATCAGAGCTGGGGGAGAGCTGACACAAATGCTCACAGCTGGAGGCAGCCACAGCAGCCACGCTTCACTTCACACCCACCACAGCCAGCGAGGGCAGCAAGGAGAGGAGGGCAGGCAGAGCAGCAGCCAGAGGAAGCCTGTGGCTCCACTGCAGCTCAGCTGCACTCTGTATTGGCACATGTGTTGTATCACTGCAGGGGTGAGGGCACTGGCACATCTCTTTGCTCCTCGGGCTTCTCTGAGGACTGCAAAAATCAGACACAGTGAAAAGGACTGGAGACTGAATGGCCAAGTTTTGTGGTGTGTGTGGAGCAGGATGTCAGCAGCTCCCAGCTCCTGCAACACTCAGTGAGAAGAGCACTTCATCCGAGCCTTTTCAAAGGCAAAGGTGGAGTTTGGCTATTTTGGTTTTTGCTGGTATGGCCACTTCTTGATGTTGTTCACATCCCTTCTGAAGGAGCAGAGCTCTCCCCAGCTTGCAGGCACAGCCAGAGGCACTAGGAGGCTGGGCAGTGTTGATGTGGGAACCCCACAGCAAACAGTCACACCAAACCAAAACCCAGGCCCCAACTCTCCCAGCCTTCCTCTTCATGAATGCTTTGCCTTCCAAATGCGGTTACGGGCAGTTACCAAAGATGCTTCCCAGATGCTCTCCTGGGTCCTGAACTGACCCTGGGACTCAGACAGCTGCCTACCTATCCCTTCTCAGCACCCGTGAATTCCTTCCCCTCCTTGTGACCAGCTGAACAAACCCACTTTCTTACATCTCTCACAAGCCCACCACCTCCCAAGCCTGCTTCCATGAGTTACCCCCATCCCTCCAGTCCAGCCACCACTCTCCACTTTGCCATGGCAAGGAAGGCATCCCATGAACCCCAGAGGTGCTCCCTGCCCTGAGCTCCCCAGGAGCCTCCTGCTGTCCTTGTGAAGGCAGCCAGCACTTCACAGCAGCAAACCAGAGCTCCTGAAAGCCCAGCAGTGTGAGATTCCAGCTATGCCAAACATGAGGGACAGTACAGACAGTATCTCTCTTCTGCTTGAGCCAGCAAAACATTTGCCTGCGGGCATTTACAGAATGAATGTAACATGACGTAAGGGGGTGATGTTTTGAGGCTCTTTAGGAAACTCCAACCATGTGCCACATCACCCTTCAACTTACTGAACTTCCCATATTTCAACATCCGTAATTATCTTCCTCCAACATGATTTTTTTTTCATTTTTATGTTTAGGAATGCACCGAATTAAAACATAAATAAAATAAACCACACTGGCATCATGGAAACAATAGACTAATTTAACATTTCAAGGCAAAAATATCTTTACCATGCTTTTTTGAGAATGATTGGCCAATGTGTACAGAAAGAGACCCCAAAATGTCATCTGTAACAGGTGACCTAAAAAGCACCTGTAACAAGTGAACTACAAAGAGCACAATACATGCAGGAGGAATTTCTGAAATTCTCCATGACATATAGCAAAAAAACCCTGCTGAAGTTATTAAGGTTGGGGGTATATAAATGCCATCATAATTTCTCTATATATGTATACATCCTATTCATCTTTAAGTCTACTCTGTACCTCTAAAAATACCCTAAAAATAGCAGCTTTGGGGAAGTTATCCATTCTGACCAGCACAACGCTATCACATGAATCCTGTCTCATTTTTAATTAATGCAAATTCCTGGAAAAAGAAGTCCAAGAAATCTATTTATCAACAGTTTCCTTTTCACACAACAAACTGCGACACCTCCAGTGAGCGGGCACAGAGCTCGTCCCCAGGGAACACTGCTCTGAAGGAAATGCTCCTTCTGGCCCCCTTAGTCTGGAGGAGCTGCTTTCAGAAGGTACCACCATGGTCCATGAACAGGACAGCACTGGTTACACTTGCCTGGAAAAGGAGGTCTTTCCTCAAGAGAGAGCAAGGTTCCTGTACCCCAAGAGCAGCCACTTTCAGATGGGTTTTGCTGCCAGTTCGCGCTTTCATTTCAACCTCTAAAAGGAATGTGGACATATGAAATTTTGATTGTTTTCTGGGATTTTCCTGGATTCAGAAACACCACCAGAAACTCTTTTTAAATGGCTCACTTTCGAATGTCCTGGTTTCCAAATTTATTCTGCGCAGCTGCATTTCTTTCCTTCTCCTAAGGAAGCCGTGCAAATAAACTCCTCAGCTTCACCTGCCCTTCTGCTGACACCTACAAACTCTTCTCAGCAGGAGCAGAAACATGGCCCCTTGCTCTCATTTACTGAGAGAGTGAAGGCACTGGGACTCTCTGCTCCCTGCACTACCTTGCCCTGTTCAAGGTGAGGATCTGAGGGTGCTTGGCTCCCAAGGGTGCCCCCAGTTCTACCAGCAGCTCCCTGGCACCTCTCTGAGACTCATGAGCACCAGGCACAGCACTTTCTGGCACTTGGACCCCAGTGCTCACAGGGCTCCAGCCCCGCAGAGCATCCCAGCACTCCTCCTGCGTCACGGAGTTCAGCTCTTACAAAACACATGCAGTTACGAAACAGTGGGTTCCAAGAGCTTCCCCTTCCAGCTTAGTTTGCATGACTAACTTTCCACAATTAATACTGGTATTTCAATTAACACAAACTCAGAGGAGTTGCAACATGCATGTGACATGTCAACACGGGGGATTATGGTACAAACATTACGCCCTTGGAGGCTGCAGAGGAGTGCCCACATACTGGAGTGATCTGGTGGTTAATGGAGACCAGGACATTGCCCAACCATGTCCAGTAAAAGCCTAATTATAAGGCAGAAAAAATGCAAGGAAAATTCCCATTGCTTGTCAGTGCATACAAATTACTTTGGATTAAAACAGGATTGAGTTTAAATAGCAGCAGTTACTTCCAAGCAGTCTCAGCAGTGAACACCTTGTCCCCAAATGCTGTGGGTGCCCTTCTGCTCCTATAGTGAGCAGCGTGATGTGTCTGAAGGAAATGCTGCCCAAGCAGCAGAGACCCCAGAAAGGGGTGGGAGGGAAACTAAGTCATCAGCAGCCTATATAGTACACTGAGAAAGATGAGGACTTTCTACAGTCCTGTGTTTTCCACGATTCATGCAAGCTGACAGGTACACTTACAACAACAACAAAAGGTTTAGGTTAAGGAACTGAGTGGATAGGTTAGGTACGTGTTTCAACTGGTTTACAGTTATACTGAAGGGTATATGGCAATACCCTGTGGCTCATTTTATTAAAAATACAGAGGAATCAAGATCCTCTGTCAGTGGAAATCCAGTATTTTCCATGCTTGATGCTGCATAAACTTATTCTCCCAACTGCCTGGAATGGAGCTAGCCAGGGTCCTCCCCTTTTAAGCAAACACAGGAGGCTCTGATTGCCTGTAGTGAGTTGGCTGCTATGGGGACAGTGCTCACCAGGCTCTGCCTGAAGGCAGAGCATGCACAGTGACATGAGAAGAACCATGTTTCATCCCACCTCCTGGAAAAAAGTACTTCAGTGAGAGCAGCACACACCAGCACCCAGTGGTCAGGTAACTTCCTTGGGACAATGCTGGGAAAGGCACAGAGCTGTCCCAAGACCAGCACACCTCCCCTCACACTCTCTCACAGGAGAAGTCCAAGACTTCCTCAACTCTTTTTTTTTTTTTTTTTTTTTTTAAAGAACAGATTGCAAGGGATGGAAAACTCTCCCCAGCTCATGGCGAGCCTGGACAAGCAATGACATGTTCCAGTCACGTCCCCTCCTCTGGAAGCTCTTCCCAGACAAGGGTGAAGATGGTGGTTGAAGATGATGGTGATAATTAGTGCATGCTAATCAGGTGCACGTGTTGCCCAGTGACTTAAGTTCCTGTGCACATACAGTACTGGCTAATGCCATCAAGTATTTAAATGACTGTTATTGCTTTGGTTATCTCCAGCACAAACCAAGAAGCCCATGAGGCAGGGATAGCAGGAAAAGGGGGATTCTCACAAACACCTGCCATGGCCAAGCTATCATACAAGAAGGGCATGGAAAAGTGCTGTCACATTGGCTCTGGAAAACCCTCCTGGACAGTGGGGGAAAAGTCTGCAGCACTGGGAAGAGTGGGCTCATGGCATCAGCAAGGATAAGGGCTGGAAGGGTCTGAGCTGTGCTCTGCATCAGCCTGTCCTTAGCACTGAATCCCACTCCTGGAGGGAGTGTAGGCATCTCCAGCACCAGGACACACTGTACAGTGGAGGTGTAACTTCTCCTGAAATGTAAGCCCACAGTAAGTCTGAAGATTGTGCACCCAGCTTCATTTCCTCACTCACGCAAATCCACAGGTTACACAGAACTATGCCCAAAATAAGTCTGGGAGACAGACCTGCACAGCAGCCCCTGCACTAGCCTGTCCCTGGGAGGTCACCACAGCCTCTCACCAACCAAACACGGTGGGATGATGAGCTCTTACACCCCTCCACGTGCAGCTGAAGGCCCAGACCTGACCCAGCCAGGGCACAGCCGCAGGCAGCGAGCCAGCACCAGCCTGGGGGGACACCCAGCATCCTGTCCTTCTTCTGGTCTGCCAACTGCTTCCTCTGTGAACTGCCAGCTTACAAACCCTGGTTGCTTCTGTAGCAGCAGTGACACTGGGTCACAGCCCTGCCCAGCTGCCTGCAAAGTCACTGCCAGCAACCCCCACACTGCCAGGACCAGGAGCAGGAGCTCACACACCAACCCCCAAAGCCCTGCTCCAATCCAAGTGCTCCTTCCCTGCAGACAAGTACACAACACATCACCTCCAGGAGCAAGCCTTGGCTTCCCCAGATATGTCTGTCTTCACATGTCTCACATGGGCTGGAATAAAGGGACAGGGAAGTGCGAAGGGAGATCACAAAGGACTCTTGCAGTGAAATAGGGGAATATCAGGATGACTTTACTCAGTCCAACACTGGTAGCCAGGTGTGGCTGCCTAGGTCTGAGTTAAGTATAAGGTGAGTACACAGTGGTGCTTACCATCAACATCTTTCCAGCATCCTGGTTTAAATAAATAACCTCCTATGAGTTTTTCCAGGCCCTTCCTGAGTTCATATAATCTTTTAGCCCCCACAGCATTCTCTGGCAAGGAGTCCTAGAGCTTAACTGTCTATAAAAAACTCCCCACTCCTCTTAGTGGACTGGCCCTTTTTACAGGAAAAATTAAGAAAGGACAGTGAGATCAAAAGGCAAATTAGTGAGAGCATAGCAAAAAAAGGTAAGAAAAGGAAATAGAAGGGCATAACATGCAAAGGAAAAAAATGGGGAAAAGCATTAGCTCAGAAGAGCACATAAGAAAGGGTGCAGTCTTATTCATAAATCAAACCTTAAATTTTCTAACAGAAGTGACATAAATAGGATAGAGAGCAAGAGGAGAAGCTCCTTCTGGTGTTCTTCACCCCCACTCTAAATTTTCAAGTACAAACAAAAAAACCTCACACCTTTTTAAAACACATCTTAGTATTTCTAAACCGCTCCCCGATTCTTCACTTGAATGGCTGCCCTTATTCTTTCTTAGACAATAAACCCTACTAGTTTCAAATCTTTCTATAGATTTAGCTTGTCAACAAGCTAGCTGGTTTGATCCAGAAACCAGATATAACCTATTCAAATGTTTTGTGATCCCCAGCACAGAACCCTTGTACTGACCACTCCAGGCTCCTGCTGCCTTCATCACCCCTCCATCAGCCAAGGCTGGGAGCTCTTTTCTTGGGCAGCAGGGGCAACACTTAATACATCTCATCCTATTCTTGCTAAAAATGCCCAGTCACAGTAGGTGATGTACTTCCCAGATGAAGGACAATATCTGGTTGAACAGGGAACTTTCTGTCCCTTCCAGCTCTTGCTCTCGAGCTCTGCAACTCAGCTCCTCCTTCGGTGCTTTTCCAAGTCTGAAGCTCTCCCTCTGCCATTACTTCCATGCTGGCACATTCCCTGTGAATTTATTCCAGGATTTATTTCATACTGGCAGAAAATATTTATACCAAAACACGAGAAGTCTCTCATGTGTCTTGTGTCTAAGCATCTTAGGGCTCATCTACAAGGCAAATGGGCTTATACAGTGTCATACTATTACAAAGGAGTTATACATATGTAAATCCCCAGGCACTTTTCAAAAGTTCTCCCTTTTTCAGCCTCCTCTCACATCACAAAACTTCAGGCACAATTATGGGTAAGTTTGTTCATGTGCAACTTTGAGCCTTTTAAGGCTACAGAAATCCTCTGAAATATTTATGTGGCTCAAGTGTTACTCAGAACAATTAGTTCACTGTGTTTACTCCCTAATCAACATTTTCAATAGGGAAAAACATTTCACATTACAGAGATCTATAACCATGGAAATTTATGAGGCATACATGTATTGGCAAAGAAAAAAACCCAGTCCTCTGAGGATATTTCATCTGCCAGCACTACAGCAAGATGCAGATGGCAGGGTGCAGAATCAGAAATCACTCAAAAATAACTTGATCCTCACACCAGTACTGTGAGGTACCCACAGACCCCAGATGCCTTTTTATCAGGCCAGATTTATTGTCTGGCTATCCCAGAGCACAGTCTCACTGCCTGTCACTTCCTATGCATATTTTTAAACATCCTAGTCTAATAACTCGAGTATATTTCAATTAGATCTCTCAGAAATCAATTAAACAAAAGGTTTGTGATTGAGACATCACTAGGAACCTGCACCAATATCAATTAATGATCAGAAGATATACAATTTACTGAAATAATTTAAGAAACAGAAAATGCTCTGTTATCTGACTCAAGAGTGAAGAAAATTCTTGCTTTCTGCTAAGCAACAAAGAAATGCTCTTGAATTCCATTAAGGCCTCCTCCTGTTCTATCCTGTCCCACAGTTTCCTACCTGCATCCTACTTCCCAGGCTCCAACAGCTCAAATTCTCCCTACACAAACATCTGCACCCACAATACAACCCACAATAAACCCCTTCTACCACAGAAAAGTTTTAAAACTACATTCCACCTGCATGAAAGGTTAGCAATGGGCATCATCACTCCAACAAAGATGGCTTGACAAATTGCATATTCAGCATGTGCTAACTGACAGGCATAGAAATGCACATTCCATTAAAATGAAACAAAAGGGAGCATTTTTATACACACACACACACAGAGATGGGATGACAGACCAACATTTTAATGGAGAAAATTCATATGTTTATATGCTTAAAGATCAGTGCCCTATTTAACAATTGCATTTCTGTTTTCTTCTTCTCTCCCCAGTCTCCCTCTACACAATTTACAGTATATCCCACCATGCATTACACAAGGTCATGCTTGTGACTCTAAGACCCCCCCCTCAGTGTCCTCATTTCCTCAGCTGTAAAGCAAAGACAACCTCCTCTGCAGCAGCAGGGTGAGGACCAGCTGTGTCCACAGCTCTGGGTACAAACCCTGAGTGAGCTGCAGAGGTTCATCAGGCTGACAACCAGCCCGGGTTCCCTGCTCAAATCCAGCAGCAAGCAGGAGGCAGCACACCCACTGGCAACGTGCCTGGCCCCAAACCAAAACACCTCCCTGCAAGCAGTTCATTGTGCTTTTAGTGAAAAGGAGACTGAGGCAAAGGGATCTTCACACTCAGTCATCAACGCTGCTCTCAAGCAAAAGCCACACTCAGTCTCCACCAGAAGGCAAGTGCTCCATCAGCACTAAAACTAAGGGTTAGTTTGTGACTCTCAAACTGAAATTGCCTTTATTTGTTTAACTAAAGTCCATAGGATACGAACTATATAAACATACACATTGCACAGATCTGGTTTTTCTTACGTAACCCAACTACCTGCAGAACAGAGAATACATAAGCAAACATACACAGCCAAACTGCTTGGCACAGCAGAAAATGTTGCCATTTTACCTTACAGACCTCTCCTCAGCTCAGTCCTGGCAGCACAACTATCCCCACTGCAAGCTGCTGTTTTAGGGATCTTGTGGGTCTCCTGCACTGATGAGCAGGTAGTTCCTATATGTGTAACCAAACCTGTGATACACCCACAGCACACCCCACAGCCTCCAGAGCTGCTTCGGGAACAGGAGCCACTTTGATAAACAGCCCAAACCCTCTGGAAACTACACCTTACACAAATCCTCTGTCATGTCCTCTCAGATGGCAGTTTGGAAAATATCACCAATGACACGCTTTAGATTTTCAGGAAAAAAATTCTTAGTCTCAAAAATGCTCACAATACCCACAGTCCAGCAGATCCACTGCAGGCAACGCATCGTTCGCAGCCCACTAATGGGAAAATGGACCTACAGGGAGTTTAACTGCTTTCCCTGATTACCATGTGTGCACAGACTAGTCTTTCTTGCTCAGCACATCCACTCTGCCGTTCACAGCCAGTCAAATGGCAAAAGGAGTCATATTGTGTTTCGATGCCTGCAAAAACCGCAGCGCCAGCACAGGCACGTGTGCGGGGCTTGATTCCGTGCCTGCTTACACGTCAACAAAACTATTTACTGCGCTGTGATTTCCAGAGCCACGGCTCCAGTGATGTGCTGGGAGGGCACGGAACAGGACAGAGCTGTCCAGAATCACAGACGCTGCTGCTGTTATTTATGTCTGCTGTGTTAATGCTCAAAAGCCAACACAGACCAAAGCAAGGGAACAGGCAGCTCAAGCTTTTCAGGGAAGGCAGAAATCAGCTGTTATAGTCAAAAGAAAAGAAGGTGAGACTTGAGGCATGTATGTTCCTCAGGCTTAAAAATAAAAATCCATATAGAAGCACATGTTTAATGGAAAATTGTACTAAGCATTGTGTTAGAGCAGTCACAGCTCCAAAGAGCTGTATCTACTTCAACTGCAAACACGGAGGGAATGGGACACACAAGCAGAGCAACCACCACGCACAGGAATGGCAGTGAGTGCCTTTATGAAAGATTATTTTGATTCAATTTACCTCTCTGGCCACATGACCTTATGAAGCTGGAAAAGACTCACTAACAAGAGAGATTTGAGATCAGTAAGAAAACAAAGGCAAGGAAATGTGTACCCGTGTTTTGTGTGAATCTTGGTGTTACACTGCTAAGAATCCTCAGGTAAGCCTGCACGTTTGCCTGCCTCAGGAACAAGCCCTAAGTCCAGAACAAGTCATGCTATGGCACTGGGAAACCAGAGGCATGCACGCCTGGTGGGTTCACCCTGGTCTGGGTGGCCAGGAGATCTGAGGCTACACAGCTCCACATCAGTGGGGTACCAGAGAGAGAGCTCCTCCTCAGGAGCTGTGCCAGGGAACAGGCAAGCCAGCCACACTAAAATGTTTAAGAACAAATTTGATTAGGATCCCAGACCCCAACTCTACCAGTTTAGCGAGTGTCCAGCAAAACTCCCTTCCCCCTACAGGGCTGTGATAAATGCCAAGACAGCTCTGCACTACCTTATTTTCTTCTTTTATTCCTCTGGGAGGATTTTCAGATGCGGTTTGCCTACCAGAAAAGCCTGAGGGATGGAAGAGTGGGAAAGGTGAGCATGTGAAAAACTGACTGTGCAGGCAGCAGTATGATGACACCACGACCATGGGACGCTGCTGGCAGAGCCTGGGCAGCAGCTCTGCCAGGTTCAGCCTGGCCTGGGTCCAGCAGTGAGTTTCTGTCCTGAAGTCCCTGCTACTGTGGGTAAAAGACACTGCAGTGCATCACACATCCTCAGGGAGAGAGAGCTTTTTTGTCTAAGTCTGGTATTGAGGAAAAGAAAAAGTAAATTTTTAAAAATAATGTATCAGAAGACAGTGGAGCTGCACAAATATATAGGTATATAAAGGTATGCTCTCTACTCTGGAACTTGTATTCTAAACAATGGTGAGAATAATTCTTAGGACACAGTTCCTGGGATAGGGAAAAACTGCCCTTCTGCATAGAAAAAAGAACACATTTATTCAGAAACTGAGACCTGTGTAAGACCACTTTTCAAACATTTTCTGTAACACCATAAAGCAGAAAGTCAATACAAATATTCACTCTATTTCATCTCTTCCCTACCAGTAAAACGAAAAACCCACCACTTGAATTAGCTCAAAATAACTTTAAGAACTCCTCCTACCAGTCTCCATCGCTAAGAGGCTCCGTGAAAAGGCTATCACCACATTTCATAATTCCCATTGCTCGATTTTCCCCAAATATTGGAGATCCAAATCTTTACAGCTGAGCATATTTTGCCTTTCCTGGCTGCTGTCAGCAGAGCTCCTGGTCTAGACAAGCCACTGCCCAGACAGGCATTGCCTTGCTAAGCTGGGTGAAAGGATCCAAATGATGTATTTACACCCCAGTAACAGGTATATATTTTGTAAACAGGAAATTCTTTTACGTTTCTCTTTGGCAGTTTCATTTACCCTTTAAAGTCATTGTCGAGAAGCTGCAATTGTGGCCGTGATTTATTTTAATCAAGTAACTTATGTAACTGAAAACAAGCAAATGTCTTTGAGCCGCCTTCTGAAATCATATCATGATGGGAAAGCCACCAAACAGTAACCACTGAGGAGGCAGGAGCTCATAAAACAATATATCCATATCGCCAGAGGGCCTCGATCAGCGTGACTGGCACTGCAATGTAAACAAACCAAACATGAACCGTGTACTGACACAGAAAGAAAATTCCTCCCCAACTGGACAGGCAAGATTAAATGTTTATTTCCTGGACAGAGGTCACTCTCTGTCTGGACACTCTCTTAAATAGCAAGTGGCAAAACATTTGAAACCTTGGGAAAAGCAGTGGTCCTGGAAATGTTTTAAGATGCAGAGCTGTGCCTGAAGGAATACAACATGACTCCCATGGCAGAGCTGCCACAACAGAATACACCATCCATCCCACCCTGCCCAAAACCAACACTGGGAAGGCAAAGTGAACATCAGATGCTGAATTGTCTACAAACCTCCTCATTGGAAGCAAAGGTTCACGCTCTAATTCTCAGAAATTTTATCTGTTGTTTTTACTGTTAGCCATCAAAATCTGCAGTTGCAGCAGGCAGCTGTGTCTCCACACCAACTGGCAGTCTGTCCTCCACCATGGGACAAACACACCACCACTGGTGGCTGAGCAGGACAGAGACCCACTGCTACAGGCTCCTCAGAGGAGCACCAACATGTTCTTTGCTTTCCTTCTTGGGATCAGCCTTAGCTGTTAATGCCCCACCACTTCCCAAGTCATATGCTGCTCATGAGGCGTGGCAAAGGACCAGCTGGTTTAATATTAAAGAGAAACTATCAGGTCAGAGTTCTCCATTTTCCTTTGTCCCACACAAAGCAGTCTGTGATCAGATCAGGCACAGAGCCATCAGGGTGAGGAACACGGCCCTGCAACAGGGCTGCACAGGCTTACTTGCTTCTTCCAGAAAACGGTAACAGAGCCCTTCACTGCAGCTGAAACCCCCCAGGGATTCAACTGCAGGTTGATTTGTTTTCTCTGCGCCTTCATCCCTCCACTATCTGATCACCTTTCAAAGGGAAGCTGCAGCTCAACCCCAGGTTTACCCTCCCAGACCTCAATGCCAGGTCAGAAGTGGCCACCAAGGGATTATTGCCCAAACAACCTGGCAAGAGCCCAAAGGCCAAATACATAATTGCTGTCCTTGAAACATCCTCATATTTAAACATCTGTTGAGACCTTCACCCTGTCTCCAGCTCCTCCCTGCAGAAATACAGAATTCCAGGGAAGTGGAGCCCAACGCTCGGACCATGGATGACGGGTCAAAAACTTAATGTTCGTTTCCTTTAGACTACTATTCAGTTTCCAAACTGCATAAATAATGCAAGAACCTCTTAATGCAAGTCATTACCCCCAGGATAATAATTATTTAAAAAGCATTTCCTAGGTTACTTCGTTATATACCTACATTTGAAATCGACCCAATGAAAAAAGCTGCTGTGCAAACCAACGGCGAATAAAAAACCAGCAAACCTCTGAAATCAATCAGTAGGATTGTAGCATCGGAGGAACCACACAAATGACGCTGCTTTAACTGGAGTGGGAGGGGTTTTCCAGGCTGCTGAAGCCCTGTCCATTAGCGGGAGGTCAGGCTCCGGGGCAGCACCCACCCGGAGGCCCCACAGCCAAGCCTGAGTAGATGCGACTTGACTTGCGTGGTATTTTACAGCTTCCCTCAGAGACGGCAAACAACAGAAACACCACTTTATTGTACTCCACATGCCCCCAAAATGACAGAAACGACAGCTAAGAGAGTGTCGTTCTGCACAGTGAAGGGACAAAGGAAGCCTCAGTTCAGATCCTCTCCCGCCTGCCACCAAGGCAGGGATGCTGCTCCGAGTGCCACTTCATGACGGGGGGGTCCCATCTCTGCACCTTCTGTTCCTGTCTTTTTTTCTTAGCAACTAGCTGAGGGGAGGGAAAAAGCAAAATCTTCCCACAGAATCTCGCTTCTGCTTGTTTACAAAATCCAAGAGGCAGCTGTTTATTCTCAGAAAGGGGAGACTGCAAGAAGCGATGCTCCAACAAGAGAGAGCTCAACGCCGCGTGTGCAGCCCTGTGTGTGCTCCCTGCTCTGACACCACTCTCTGCCTCCCTCGGTGCCCTTCCCGGTACCATGGGCTGCATCACGCACGCTACAGACACACACGTCACGAAAAAGGAGAACAGGCACAAAGGCAAATCCTGAAAGCGCCCCCCGGCCAGCTGAGGTCTGCCCAGAGGAACTCAATTGCAGAACCGAGAGCAGAGAGCAGCGCACGGCAGGCGCTGCCTCACCCGGGCTGAGTGACCCCCGCAGACCCCCGAGACCACCCGGGCAGGCGGCGGGGAAAGGAAACGAGCGATCAGTGAGGGAGGAGGAGGAAATGAAGGTCACTGATCTGTCCAAGGGACTGCCTGGGACGTGAGGAAAAGACAGTATTAGAATGAGAGAAGGAAGCAGAACAACTGCCTCTACCCTGCCCTGAGAGAAAAGGCAGAGCAGTTAGTCAGATGAACGCTGTTTTTCATTTTATCTGAACTATACTGGGGAGTGACACATCATGCTAAACACCTCCTTTCTCTACAGTGTTTCAGCTGTTTCTTTTTGTTTAGCTCTCCGTATCAACCTGTTGCAAAAAAAAAAAAGCAGGATTTGAGTTTCTAAAACTGTTGTGCAGAAAGAAAAACGAACACTTCAATCTTTTCTTTCCTCTTCAAAGGCTGCCACCCCTCTGATGTGCAGAGTGCTGTTCCCAGCCCACTGACCCCCGAAGGAAGTTCCCAGCCCCAGGAAGGGATGTGATCCCCACTCATCACTCCCCTTGATGGGGTGTTGATGGGGTTTGCACTTTTCAAGCCCAATTCTTCTTCTTACTCTCTGTCAGAAACCTTTCAGATGAGGGACAGATTAACCACCAACACCCAAATATTTATCAATATATACTTGAACAGTTACAATCTCATTAAATGTTACTAATCAAGTCTCTTTCCAAGTTTCAAGCAGTTACTATCACTCTCCGCTGAGAGTACTCCACATTCAGTGATCAAAAAAAAAAAAACTTGAGATAAAAAGTCAAAAAGGTGCAACCAGAAACAGCTTTCACCCTGAAGACACCCCAGCCACAACCAGCAGGCCCCAACTGCTTCTGCACCCCACATCCTGCTTGGGATGAAATATAAGCAGGGGAAGGATTTCTTTCCTTCTGCCACAGCCTGCTGGTCCTATCACCAAGAAAGAACCCCCCTCACCACATTTCATCCCAAGACCCATATTTTGTGTAGTGCACAAACACGGTCTGGCAGTTTGCTGTAAGGCAGCTCTACCTGCAGTAAATACATCCATGTTCATGCTGTGTTTCATGCTCAGGTATATATAAAGCCTGGATTTATATTTATTTAGACAGCACTACCCAAAAGGCAACAGCCATAAGAGAAGACAGAACCCAGCATTACCTGGCCTTATCTGGCTACTTTCACGTGACTTGTATGTAAATATTTCTGTGCTTACAAACATGTAAGTGAAGGAGGGGACGATGCCAGTCAAAATATTTACAACCACGGGCAAACCGCAGTGACAGAAGCTCAGAGCAGTGCAGAGGCTAGTTGTAGCCAGAAGCAGCTGCCCAGAACATGGGAGGACAGGGAAGCAGCACAACCAAACACTTGGTTCTGTGTCACATGTGTGTCACGACATGCACAGGGCCCTGGGATGAGCTCCACCCTCAGCTCTGCCCCTGCAAAGGGCCACTTTAAGAAGCATGTTTTCTCTCCTTTTATCCTCATATAGCACGTAAAAATATACCCATTGCCAGAGAACAGGCTCATCTTTCCTACAGTTTCTTTGGCACATGTAACTTTTTTTCTGTAAACACACAAAGTCTTTATACATGCTTTTTTTTTTTAAACACCCTTACATGTTAGTTAAGCCTTCTTAGACTTAATGGAGATACTAAGATGTACTTGTGAAAGTCCAAGCCCTCTGCAGCTACATACACAGGCCTTTCTATCTTCCATTAATAATCAACAGAAGGAAAGAAATTATGTTTGCCGAACATATGATAATAATCAGAAGGTAAACATTAAGAACAGCAATCAAAAACCTCACTCAACCTCACAAAAAAATAATGATCAGGAGGGTCACGTCAAAGCAGCCTTTAAGTTTTTTCAGACTCTCCCTGAGATCAAATTTAGCACCACAGAAGGTTTTGCAAACATTTCTTAGGAGTAGCTCAGCAGTTCCAGCAAAAACAGAGTCATAAAAGAACTTCAAATGCACTCCCTAAAAGCCAAATCCAGAGGCACAGATCCAAAAATCATCCTCAGAGGCTTCTCTACAAGGGCAAGAAGTGACATGCACACACATCTGACATGCAGAGAGAACACGAAACAAGGGTTCCTTTCCCCAGTTTTACTGCTCGGAGGCGCTGACTGTAAGAGCGAACAGCTCACGCCACAGCAACAGACTCTGTGAGTTCTGAAGGGTCCCCTCTAAGCAACCAGTGCTTAGACCTTTTTCCTCCTAGCGCGAGAAAGCTTCTTATTTAGCGTGCTTTGTCTTGCTCGTCATTTACGAAATAGGCGATTCCGAGAGTAGCAGCGGCACATCCGCAGTTCCGAAGCGCAACAAAACAAAAACCCGCAAAAGTGTTAAGGGGGGGAAAAAAAGGGAAGGAGAGGAAAGGAAAGGGAAGGGAAAGGGAAAGAAACTAGCCTTAATGTCTAAAGCGAAATAAATCCACCGCACCGCAGCCGAAAGCAGCGCCGGGCGCTCCCCAAGCGAGGCGCTCCAGCGGCGCGGAGCCCAAGGACCCTCCGCCGCTTCTCGCCCCCCGGGGAAGAGCAGCTCGCCCCCGGCCCCGCTCACCTGGTCCGTCCGGGCTGGCGCTGGCCCCGCGCAGGGCCGGGCTGTGGCTGCGCTGGCCCCGCCGCTCCCCGCCCCGGCTGTAACGCGGGTGGGCAGGGCGGCTCCGCCCCGACCGGACCGGGCTCACCTGGCCCGGCCGACAGCGCCCCGGCCTGGGGCGTTTGGCGAGCCCGGGGGATGCTCGCAGGCTCGGCCCCGAGACGGTTCTGTCCAAAAATAAAATCACGATAGCGAAGTGGAGATGGTGTTAAAAGAAAGGGGTGACGCGGCCAGAGGGCTCAGTGAAACGGAGAGTTATAGAAGAATAATCCTGGTGAACTTTCCCCGAATTTTGCAATGGGGATGAGGGACAGAGCTGTGGTGAGCGCCGCTGAGAAAGCCCACACGTGTGCTCTGTAGTAGCATGACCTGGGTGTTGTTCATGCGTGTTCATGCATCTCCTGCATGAACCAGAGCTGTCACACAGGGCCTGAAGTGGCAGCTGCAGCAGCACCACTGATGAGACAGTCCAGGACACTGATGAGACAGTCCGGGACAGTGATGAGGGCAGGCTCTCAGTAAATGCTCACAGACTACAGGAACACAAGAATCACTGATAGATCTTAGGGCAGAGAGAAGGGAAAGCACTACATAAGCACTACATCCAGCCACCAGAGTTTTAGCAATGCTTTCATCTGCGCACAGTCTTCCTAGCTGATAATAAACCACAGCATTCTGGAAGGTGGTTTTACAAAGAGAGCTTAGGCACTGAATTGTTTCCGGTACTTTTCCACTTAAAGGTACCAGAAAAGCATGTCCTGATATCTCTACAAAGGTAAGGTTTATAGCAGACAGACGTATACGCTCTTTTAGCCAGCCATTATCATACAAGAAGCAGCAGTGTGCAATTTGTGGCAAAACTGCCACACACAGATTTTAGCAGGGCTTTTTTTTCCATGAGGAAAATTAAACAGAAGTCCTTTAACATAGTGTGTTTGATCTGAGAACAGAGCATTTAGAAGAGGTCTCAGAATATGCAGCAACCAGCTATCTGTGTCAATCACATGGTTGTCTTCCAAAGTATCTTACCTCTCCATCCAGTTCTGTTCCACACAAGATCTTACCCCTTGGTAAGATACAGTTACAGGACTGACGACTTCTCTTGCTTAAAATATTAATTAGAGCTAAAATTAAACATTTATTCCTGGAAATCTTTTCTCTTTTGCTTTGTGTGGCAAAACTGCTTTTTTTGAGGTGGAGGAGGATGAAGGGAAAGCACTACATAAGCAAGCACTGTTCAGAGCAGTCTCCCCAGTCACACAGCCTGGGATTACAGCTGTGCTTTCCTCAAAGGTTCAGCACTTGTGAGTCATCCCTCTTCTTTTCCCCTCTCCCTCTTCTTCTCAAGCAGAAAAGCACAGCCCATGGGAAATACATGACAATGGATGTCCACAGCCATGAGGCTGCTTTTCAATACTGGATGGTGAGCTTGAGGGACCCTCCATGTGAGTGTGTGTGTGTGTGTGTTCCCCCAGCCACCACAGCTAAGAAGCATGATTTTGCCTGTTGCTTTTTTCACCAGCTGCCAGAGACAGGAGAGGCTCCAGCTTCCCCCTGAACTCCCAAGTTGTCTCCCTCCCCTATTCCTCTCTCTCAGTACAATTACTAACGATCAGTTAATAATTTCCAGCCCATGTGCCTACCTTGCTCTCTCTGTCCCTGGTGTGGGGTGGCCGTCAGCGGTGCAGCTCCTTCCCGGGATGCAGGCAGGGCTGGGAACCTCCCAGAGGACAATGCTGTTGGGTTGGACCAGCAAGGGACACCTCACAGGTAGGAGGAGGGCAGGAGGTGGTCCAGAGCTGCAGGGCTCACCTGCTTCTCTCCTTTCCTGCTGGATGGTCCCCCGCTTACTCAGACACAGCTCTGGGCTGTTGCTGGGACTGAACACTCCCCTCAGCAGTCCTGAAAGGGGAAAAAAACCAGAAGGATTTCTCGATAGCATCATTATACCACTTTTCATTCATTTAAAGTATTCAAAGTGCAATTACTTACACAATTTGAGTGAAGGAAATGAATGTGTAGGGGGAAAATGTATCAGTTAATGTGATTCATTAGTAATGGTGGGTGATATTCGTCCCTGCACAGCAGCAAGGATGAGGTGGCTTGAACAGATCTCAGATAATTAGTGGGTGCTGATAGTAGATATAGGGCAAATACTGCCCACCTCTATTAGAAAGGCATGATTTAGTCTAGGATAGCTCCACACATCCAGAAAGGCAATTCAGTTCTGGATTCTGGACTGTTTTTAGGACCTAGTTAATCTAAAAGATGTGGTTGGCACAATCACAAAGAGTGTAGGCTGGACATGAATGAATTGTGCCTGGAAATCAGAAGCAGGTTCTTGAAGATTAGAGCAATCAGGTTGTAGCAGAGAATAATAGGAGGAAAAATACCCTTAACTCCTGAATATGTTGCATACTAAGTATGCTTCAGTCCAGAGTGCTCTATTGTACTTCATGTTCTCCTGTCCAGTGGCACTGCTGACTGGAAATAGAGCAATGCAACACCAGTGTGCCAAACCAAAAGAGTGTGATCTGCCTTTCACTTAAAGCTGTTTACTATATAATGGGATACACTCACTCTGTTTTACAAGATCCATTTTTTTTCATACCAGGCTTCTGACAAGTTGTTGTGTGCTCTCACTATCTTAATCATCAGCAATTTTGAATCATGCTTCAGATGAGATCTGTTCAGTTTGCAAGGCGTAGGAACTGAGGACATCTCTGCTGTTCTCAGATAAATCTTAGCAGCAAGACCCAGAGAAAAAATGGTCATAAAGGAATGAATTTCACTCTGTGGTTAGGGCTTAGAATTCAGTTAATGCTACCTAAAGGTACAAATAACCTCGCAAACACTTTACAGAGATTTGAAATAATAAAAACAAAGCCCCAAATTGCCGTATATCAATAACACAGAGTGCTAAAAGTAGCACTAACACAACCTTCTCAACAACAACTTAGTCAAACATCTTTCCACCTTTCTCTTGGGGGAGGATTTAGCCCCCAGACTTAGTTATCAAATCCAGAGCACTCTTAACAGCAGGGTGAGAAATTAGTTCCTGAGCCTCACAGCCGGACTTGGGACACTGTGTCATGGACAACAAGTAGGTCAGCTCCAGGTTGTAATCAACTCCCATTTTGTACTCCCAGAAGGTGTAGCAAAATCCTACCAAACAGGTATTGCTTAACTCCTAATTTGGCTAGTTGGCTATTTCATTTGGCTACTGAAGCAGTGAGAGCTTTCACGAGCTTGCCTTTGCCAGGTATATCTTCTTATTTTCCTTTTTCTTTTTCTTACACTAAAACAGTTCCAGGTTCTTTATCAGGAAGCAAAGGACTTTGTGCCAGCGCAGAAGTCATCAGTGAACAGTTTGGCAGGAGGAACACTCCATCTAGTCACTGCAGATTGTTTTTCCCTCTTGGCTAGAATGTTTTCAGGTTCCACTCCTTCTGAAGGAAGATTTATGTTTGTCATGAGCAGAGGAATCTTCTGATGCATGAAATCAGACAGAAGCTACACAGCTACCACAGGTTTTGAGGTCAGTCAGGTTGTCTCTCCGTTGGTCCCGATGCAGTCTCCTAATACTCAGCTCTCAAAGCTGATTTTTCAGATCACTTGTCTTCACAGTCAAAAGGATAAGTTTTTTTTACTTCAGGAAAAATAACATATATAGATTGTGCTCAAGTAGAAACATAGAAAAGTTGAGCTTTTCAGCAAGGTAAGCTCCAGGGAAATTAGGCTTCCTTATAACCCAAACCCATTCTACAGGAAAACAAGGCCTTAGAGAAGAACTGTTTCTCTGCCATTTGTATCTATTATTTTGTAAGTACTGACTACCTGTCAGAAATAAAATACTGTGCCCTGTTCCCTCTTCAGTTGGAATCTTCTATCCCTTACTCCTGTTGTTTGTATTTACTCTCGATCATTATCTCCAATTGCCTCACTGGCCACTCTGCTTGCCCAGCTGCTCCAGACACTCACATCCTGACACCACCTCAGCCTCTGCCCTCCCTGAAAGCTTCACCTTTCCTTCCAGTTGATCCCTGGCAGACTCAGCATTGCATTCACAATCAGGCCTGTTTGCTGTCAAGAAGCTTCATTTCCTTTAGTGGGACCCACAGGTGAGCTCCTGCCAAGTTCTGCATTATTCATGCTGGAGGGTCAGGCCAGGAACTGATAGGCAAAGGGCATTAACATTTGAAGACAAGATGCAGCACTGCAGCTGAAGTTTCCTTTTTAAGTGCTGTGTGTTACCAAGAGGTTAATCTACAAGTGCAATGCATAAAGCAGTCACAAGCACTGCAGAGTGGTGATCCTCCCAAGTGTACAAACCACAGACACTAACACACTGTGCCTCACCAGCACTGAACTAGGAAAACTACTTTTTGGAATACCAAATATAAAAGCAGCTGCTCAACAAACATGTTACTATGGCCTTTATACAGGTTTCCAACTTTAAACTGGAACAAAGATCAAACTGACTCGTATTTTAGTAGTTCTGACAGATGTCATGATCAAAAGATGGCAATAGGTTAACCAGTCAGACTGGTGAGCCACTCTTTGACAAAAGTGCATGTATATCATGTGTTACCTGTAGTCATTTAAATACATTTGTTTTACCACACACTGGATGATAATGTTCATAATTCACAGCGATGAATAATGATGATAATGATCACATAATTCATAATGATGACATGCTGATAGCTAATTATAGCAAAAAAAAAAAATAAAAAGAAAGAAAGAAAATGGAAGTGATGCTCAAATGAACACACAGGAAAATCTTTATTGTGAAAAAGAGCCTGCAAAACAATCCTCACACACACGTGGGCTGGGTTGTTGTTGTGACCTGCCTTGATAGATGGCAATTGCCTGGAGGAAAACCACCAACACCAACTGTGTAGCATCCCTTGAATGCTACAGCTGCAGCTGTCAGGAGCTGAATACAAAGGCAGGCAATTTTAATGGACAGTTTATGGTAAGATGTTTCTTCTTCCCTCACTGCCCATCTTCAGATTGTGCACCATTCTCCTCTTTTCCCAGTTTGTCTATTCTGTTTAGGTCCCAAACTGCACACAGAGGTCATGTCTGAGCTTAAACTTTACATCTTGCAAAGAGCTCCGTTCATTATCAGTTGATTCTTTGTCATAGCTCTGATTAAACTGGTACAAATGTCTTTTCATCCCTTTTGGTAAAAGACTGGCTCATACCAGCAGTGTGAATTGACTGGACAGCTAGATTCTCCCAAAACACTTGTAAATGCAGCATCCTCCACAGGAAGAAAAAAATCAACAATTGGATTATTTTTTTTTCTTGAAAAAAGGATAAATTAAAAACTCCCACAGTGCTAGAACTATTAAATGAATGAAAACAGAGATGGAAAAGATTATGATGGAGGGAGATCAGTACAAGGCTCCAGTGTCCTGGCATCTAGAGGATTCTGTGCACTCCTTTATCCAGAAGTTTGGAGCAGAAACTGCACTCACAGTCCGTTTAACAAGATGCTATTTCCTGTGTTTGTGATCAGTGTGATATATGGGTTAGAATATTTGTGTTTGTTTCATTTTGGGCAATGATCCCATGAGCATATTCACTCCCACACCAGGGAGAGAGAAATGCATTCTCCCAGCTACATTTCTTGACGTATGATTACTTGTTTCAATCTACAAGACACAATTAAAGGCACACTCTCTGTCCTCTTTTTCTCTTAAAAAACACTGGATATTAAATCTTATGTAGACATTACTTCAAGTCTTCTGAAAACTGACAATGGCAAGTTAAATATGGCAAAACAAGGGTGTTTTCACAGGCTGGCAAGCCTGCCACTCTTGAAAGCTTACCAGGTTTAAATATTTAATGATCAGACATGGCATTCATCCTCCTAATCAATTCTTTTTTTTAGATACAAGTCTGAAGAGTCTCAGAAAGTGCAATCAGGCAGTGCTGGAAACCTGTAGAGGCTTCTCACACCAAGCAGTCAATAGCTACACTTGCTAGGAAATGAATAGGGAAGGCAAAATTCTCTGCCCTGTTCCTTTAGAGCCATAAAAAGGGCAGATTGCCTTGAAATAAATTGGCTTTTATAAAGCCTTTTCTTTATATTCTTCATGTTGTGGAATTTTTTTGCTTAGAATTAAATGAAATGGAAACTTTTACAAAGTTGAAATAAGGAAAATTCATTCTGGGAAGGCAGTGGGCAACGTAAGTCCCACACATGCAGAAGAACATCTAAGAGATGTTTGCTCACAGACCTGGCACAAACCATGAAAGTCAGCCTGGAATTGGGCTGGGCCAGGCAGTGGGTTACATTTGTTTCAGAAACACATGGAATATGTATGGGCTGATGGAACTGAAGAAATAAAAGTGACAGGAAATCAGAGAAGAGTGTCTGAAGTCATCTTTTGAAAAGAACTTAGGTACTTTCAGCCAAATGCTGCTCCTTCTCTCACTGGGGGTTCCTAGCCCTCCCTCCCTTCAGGAGCCAAATATTTATCCCATTCCTTTCTGCAAAACAATAGTCAGAGAAGGATTGGTGCTTTCCCCCTTATTTAGTAGCTGAAGGGTCAGGACACTCAAGCTGAATGTGGGAACTTCCAGCTAAGGCAATTCCCAGGGGAGACTTCTTCAGTGTCTCTCAGCTGGTCTCTGTTGGCCCAAATGTACAAGTCGTCTGAGGAGGGTCTTGAGTACTGGACTCTCCTCATCCAGAAGATTCCCCTCATCAGTAGATGATAGTGTCATTCCTTCACAACTGGTTTAAGAAAATTTGGACTATTCTTAGCAAAAAGAATTGCATTGACTAAGAGCTTCAAGACTGAAGACCACATCGATCCACGAGAGACAGACATTCCAGATGTGGACTCAGATCAGTTCTGATGGAAGAAAGGACTAAACTCAAATCAGTTCAGATGGAAGAAAGGACTAAACCCTATTCCCCCAGATCTTTGTTGAAGTATTGAGTTTTATGACATCTTTCACTGCAGGGAATAATTTCTAGGAAATTATTTTCCTCTAACTGAAGCCCATAATAAAATGTCTGTTATTTCCCAAGGAGGCCCAAGCAAGGTGCATAATGCATTCAGTACCTAGAGGAAAAAAATGTGTGAGGCTGGCAAAGTTAACAGATAATAGTTCTCTCTATCCTGACATTTCTCTTACAGCCTCATGGATAAAAGTTAACTGTGAGAGTTCATTAGCACAGTTTTCCTTTGGGCCCAGGGTTTTATACTCTGCATTTGATGCTTAGATGATGGTGCATCATGAATACTCATGTCTAAACAGCAGAAATCAAAATTGATTTGAAAGAGATTTACTGATAATTCTAGTTTGCAGGAAGAGGGGAATGTTGTATACAAAGATAAAAATCTCTCCTTGCAGAGCAACAGGACTGATCTGGCTTATTAAACCCACCCAATAAAGAGTGGTGCTGTTGGTTTTTTTTAAGTGCAACTTGTCCTTATGAAAGAAGCTTGTTTATGCTTTCCACAATGTTCACAGGTTCTTTTTATGGCACTTCATATTTCTCCACTGCACAACTGAATAGAGACTAGGAAAAAATGTAGCTGTGCTTTATTTTGAAGTGCTGTACAATAATGACTATGGTACAGTCCTTTGGGTTAAGTCCAGGAGAGTGACAATGGATGGCATCTTGCCAAGAGGTGAATAGGATGAGCTGATAAAGGCAAACATGTTTAAATAACGTTGTACTCAGAGAGTACTTTTTTAGAAAGGAGGTATTAGTGTATTGGGATGGAAAAGGCAAGGGGACATTAACAGTCATTTTCTCCACTTAAACTGCTACTGCCCCCACCTCGGAGGAAATCCTTCCAAACATAGAAAGGGGTCCCAGTACAACAAACCAGGTAAGCCTGTAAGTCAATATTTAGTTGAATGCACTGTGTGGGTACAGATGTGCTCATTCTCCGTTTTATATCAACAGAAACATTCACATAAGGCACAAGAAAACATAAACAATCCTCGATGCAAAGAATTCAATGTACTTTCTGCAAGTCTGTGTGCAAGATAAGACCAAACGCTGACAAAGAACCTGATAATTAGAGAAATGAATAAAAAGTGTTCATCTAATTTTGAATCTTCATTAGGAGCTCAAATATCAGAAAAAACGCTCAAAAATGTGTGTGGGGAGGGAGCCAAGTCAAAATCTCTGTGCAAATTTGAAGGGTAAAGGGAGTAAATGTTGCATTAAGTAAAAAAGCAAACAAGATTTAAAATTTTCAGGCAGTGCCATGTCCATTAGATGATGTGTATTGAGGCTGCCCATATCATTCTGGGGGAAGGACCTACAACAATTCTGAGGGTTCTGTAGCTCCTGCAGGAAGTTAATCAGTGACTTGAACTGGTGTCTTCAAATTTACTAAACTTCACTGTGGTAGCATGACTTTGTTTGTGCAGAAGCAGCACCAACGATCTACTGGAACATTTTGCAGCAGAGTGGGCTGGTTACATTTATTCTGGGCTCTGATTTTAGCCAGGAAGGCCCTGTGATGATGTCAGACACACCACATTTCCCAACAATGACCCTGGTCTCAGCACCAAGAGGAAACGCTTTCCAGCCCTTTTGTTTCAAACAGACAAAGCAAACAGGAAATAAATACTCAGCTGGGCTCACTCCCAGCCCTTTGCCATCCATTTCACTACTTCCTGCCTCTGTCTATTTTGGGAGAGAAGTGTTTAGGGAAATTGCTTCTTCAAAAGTTCAGGTTTGGCTTGTGCAGGAGGCTCCAGCCTCCAGTGCCTCGCTGGGTTCTGCCTCCCCCTGCCCTCATGGTGGGGAAAGGGCAGGAGCAAAAGGAGGGTTAAAACAGGAGTGCTCACAACATCTGCTTCTTTTAGTTTTGGCCTTTCCTTCCTTTTAACTAAGGGCTATTTCTCACAGGATAGAGAGGTTCGTGAATATTCTCTCTGCAGTGACAGCCTGGGATCCTTTGGCAGTGGGAACTGGGCATGTGGGAGCAGGCACCACAGCATTTTTTTTACTCTTGAAACTGGCAATTCCAGGTGTTTGATTCCATAAGTTGTTTGAGGAGAGTTAATCCTTGGCTCTGTGTTTTTGAAAAAACAAAAACAAACAAACAAAAAAACCAAACAAAAAACCAAAAAAAACCCCAACCAACCAAACAGAAAAACCCAAACCAACAAACAAAGAATTTAATGCAGCCCAACAATTTCTTGTTATTTTCAGAAAATTTGAAGGCATTAATGCAACCTTAAAAAATTAATTCCTGTTTGTATGATGAACGTAAGGATAGAAGGATTTTGTATTTGCACAACACCAGTGTATGAAACAGGGAAAGAATGGAATCACAGGAAAGATCTTTGCACAGAGATGGTTGGCTAAAAGTAGTTGAGGTTCCTGCCTGTGATGAGCTTCAGAGAGCTGAAAACTGTGGTGCAGAAATGTCACATCTTCACTGTTTTTTTTAGGGAATATTGAAAATTGGTTTATGCCAACATCATGGCAGCTCACAAGGAAAAGGACAAATAAGGGTGCTCTGATCAGAGAATTTTCTATACTTACTCTCCTTCCACCAGCCATATTTCCTCAAGATAAAAAAAAAGCAGTGAGAAAGTATAAGAAATTAGCTGATACATGGTTTGAATTAAATTATATTTTTAAAAGGAAATCAATTGAGCACTTCCTACCAGTTCATCAGGTCGGTTTCCACCCCATCCACCTCTCTCCATTTGCAGCCACGTAGTAGCTGTCTTTGTGTGTTTAATTCCTTTCTGCCACTCTCTAATTATCTTTTGACTCTGGAATAGATTTCACAGTATGTCTATAGAAAGGCACTCCAGGACCATAATGTTCAAGAACAATAACCCCAATACATACTCAGTTTTTTGTGTATTAATGACAGACAGCTTTGAGGTGTGTTTCACTTCCCTAAGCCTATGGAAAACAGAAAGTAGACATGAAGCAGGAGCACTTACCAGCTCTGATTTCTTTCAGAATGACTCTGTATTCGGTTCAATTACAGATTAAGATGATCCCATGACTGACTCCAGTTTCTGCTGAAGTAAATAGGAATGTTCTCACCAGGAGAATCAGCATCACACATCATAAGCACCAAGAGAGCTCCTGTTCTTTGGGGTTTCTCTAGGTATCAGAGGTGCATCCAGGTGACAACAGCAATGCAGTACTGCTCTTTCTTTCTTTTTAAAATTTTCTTCTTTTAAGCACAGTAGCCTTGTGTTTTCCCATTAATCCTCCACCTGCAGCCTCAAATTCCAGACCGACAGACTAGAATTTGCTGTATGAAGGATACTTTTATTAATGATATAATTCTTTCTATGTGGTGCAATACTTAGCCCAGACACATAATATTTCAGTGGATATGAGAGAAGTAAAATCTTCGGGCTGACTCAGAAAGAAGTGCTCACTGAACTCATTCAGTGAGCAACGAGGTGATTCCCCACTCTGATGTTAAATCTGCTGCAATTCCACCAATGCTATCATTCCACAGCCTCTGGCAATGCCACCTCAGTAGCAGGCTTAGACAGCTTAATTAATATTATTAGTTTATGAATGTCTTAAATGCTGCATCATGGCAAAGCTGCTTTATGCCAAGTACAATGTTCCATTTAGTGCCATCTATATTTTTCAATCCATGTTTTGTTTTGGGCTGATTCAGAGCAAAATTGCTTTCAATTTTTCATTTTGGACATGCAATCAAAAAAGCAGCCCTTCAGCCTTACCACTCTGCTGCCACCAGGTACCAAAATGTTCAGTGAAAACTTACAGACTAGTTATTTGTTTGAAGAAATTGGTCACTCTCAGATCTCACTCTTGTTTGAAGATCTATTAATGTTTAAAAAACAAACAAACAAACAAAAAACCCACCAAAACCCCAAAACCCAAACCAGATATTAATTACATTTTCAAGTTCATAATGATTTACCCAGGTGCTTTCATTGCAAAGGAAATGTACTGACAAAACAGACTTGCAAATAAAGATATTTAAACTTGACAGAGTTTAGATGCCCCAGCGACACCTGATCTTTAAAACCAGGAATCAACAGAAACATTGCATGGTCATGGGTTGCAGCATTCACTCTCCTAATTTTCCTTAATTTGGTAAAGATGTGCAGTCTGTATCCCAGCTTTTCAGACCATCATGAGGGAGAACTCAGTTTTGCTAAGCAGCAGAAGGTTTGAATCGTCCAGCTCACAGCTCATTATCTGAGCAACAGCCATGCTCAACACACAACAAGACTCCTTTTCCTCATGTCCCAGGCCACAGACTGATGCAATTTTTTCCATGTTCTCAAGCTACACACATTTCTCTGCTCTTCAAATACTGTCCTGTCCCCTGAGCACAAAATCTGGGGACAGCCAGTTGTTTGACACAGAGAGTAAAATAGTCGGTGTGTTTTCTGTGGAGTGAAAAGACAGAGAGCACAGGAGCAATGTCCCTTCGACAAGGCAGCTTCACAGCCTTGATGTTTCCTCTCTCTCCTTTTCTCTTTCAAATTAACTACATGGCTACTCTTTCCACAGAGCCCCCCAAATGCTCTTGCATTGGAGCAATCTGTATTAATTTTGGGCTTCTCATCTTGCTGTATGTCTCCAGTCTATACCAGTGTGCTTCAGTCTGTGGTCTGCAGACATACTATGGACTGTTTCTGAATTTGGGGTATTAGAATATGGAATATTTGACATACTATGGACTGTTTCTTAAGGTAGCACAGAAAAGTAAGATGTTATCAGCTAGTGCAAATTCACTGTCCCTGGGCCAAAAGCTCAGCGATTTCCCAGTCACAAGAACCAGGAAGCTGCCAGGCCAGGATGTCTCCTTTTCTCCCAATGCTGACACTATTGCCAGGACTTTTGCAGTCAGAATCATCACAACAGGTAAACATTTACTCTGCAACTATCACACACCATATTCCCACCTTCTAAAAGATTTAAAACTCAGTAGCAGGCAGCGAATTTTATTTAAAGAACACGCCTGTCCTCCCAGCTCCATTCTTGACTGAGAAACTGCTTATATTGGTTTTCCCTCAAGGGCAGTAAACCCTCCACTTACAGTAAACACAATTAAGGATAAACACATTATCCACCATATATCATCATTAGAAACTGCCTTTTGCTTTTAGCTTTGACTTTGGCTGTAGTCTGTTCTAGACACAAGCCATCCCTCAATGATTAGGATGCTGCAGCTCCACGCCTTAAAACCCTTCTAAACTTTAAGGGGTGGACAGGATTAGATGCTGCAGGCACTAAATCACAGTACAATGACATTTCTCAAAAAAATGCTCTGAAAGATTTTGTCTAGTTTCAAATTTTTGTTGGGAAGGCGGTTCTACTACTGGCTGGCACACCAAGGTGGCTCAGAAGTGGGACAGGAGGGTGATACAGGATTCCCAACAGTGTTGAAACCCATCTTTGCATTTTCCTTCTGCATCAGCCTTTGTTTCATGGTCCTGATGGGTGACTTTGCCAGGAGTACGTGTTGAGTCTTAAATCCTGACTTTGTCCTGACAGTGACTTTTGCTCTCAGAGGATGCCAGCTGGACAGGGCACTGAGAAACTATCCTTCCAGATCAACTGGGAAGGATATAATTGCTTTACCACACTTCTGTGTGTGTTTGAGTATGTGCTACTTTAATTCAGCTACTTCCTCTGCAAAAGGCACGTCACAGAGACACAAGTGCCACGAACATACCTCCTTCTGACAGATCCCATCACAGTCCCTCCTTAGGAGACAGTGAGAGGGAGGATCCAAATCTGAACTCAAACTCTGAATTGCTTGGGTGTCTCCTCCCTCACAGGGCTGTTCAAATACCCAGAAGTATTTCAGAGCAGACCCAGAAGTATTTCAGAGCAGAGCAGCAGCCTGATGGGCTCAGGCAGAACGTGACTGCTCAGCCCCTACAAAAGCATTGATGAGGCAACTCTGGGTCTTTCTCTGCTGTCAGTCATGTAATTTGGGTTTTGTCAATTCTGCTGATTAATGCCATTACAACAATCCAGAGACAGATTGCAAGGGCAGATGGGAAAGTGTCATAGCTGACAGACAAAAAAAAAAAAAAATAAAATTAGTATTTCTGAGCTTCTCAATGCACTGGACTGTCTGACTGCTCCAGGAAACTGTTGGCTTTTTTTCCATAAGGAACTAAGAGCAGCACTCAACCAACAGCAGAGCAAGATAAATACTTTCATTTGCTCTGCTCTGTATTTCACAGCAATGCCACTGGCTGATCTAGTAATCACCCATTTGGCCATTGCCTGAGAAATAAAATGAATTGCATGCCAGGGACAAGTGGGTCAGGGAAAAAGACTAGGTTCAGCCATGAAAGGCTTTATCATCTTTTAATTTCTTGCATAAAGTCTTTGTTACCTTCCTAATTGATAGAGGCACCAAGAAACAGATGTTAATATATTTGTCTGACCAGTAATTTTGCAAGAGTTAATGAGAGACAGAGCAGTGCAAAACGTTTCCAGAGGTACATAATCTAACTTACTCTTGTTTAATTATTATGTTTTGAGAAGAAACACTTCCCCTCCAAGCAGGGCTGCTTGAGAGAAGCATGCTGTGTTCAAATTAATCCACTCTCTGACCTGTCACTTGCATCAGTTCCTTATGCTCTGAAAGTGAAATCATTTGGTTTGAAGCACCAGTGTGTCTCTTGATCCTTCAGTACATAATCACCAGGCATCTTGTCTGCCCAAATATCTGAGAAGCAAATAGAGCACCTTATGTACAGCAATGAAATCCTCCTAAAAACAGTGCCTGGTAAAATACAGCTGACTCATGTCAGAGTTTCATGCTGAAGGAGTTCTCTGTATCTTCTTTTTCAGACTAACATACTCAAAACCACTTAAAAATGGCATTACAGAGCTTCAGAGGCTTAAAAGCTAAGCTAAACTGCAGTACTGAAATACTCAGCTTGTGTTCAAGACACCCTGTGCTGGCACAAAGTCACCATCTTCTCTCCCATAGTGCCTCCTGACAACACTCATGCAAACCAATAATTCTGGGTGTGCTCTGCTGGCATTATCTCCATCTGCTGGACTCAACATTTTAAGGACCTTCCACAAAAAAAAAAAACCAAGGAGTTTAGGGCACAGTAACTCTTTCTTTGACTTATTCTTTTGTATTCTCTTTTTCTTTCTACACAAATGCACAGGCTCACACAGACAGCCAGGATGGTTCCTGCACTTATTGGAGAAACCAGCCTGGTCAGTTCTTCACTCTGCCTAATTTCTGGTATCTGGGGTGGTTGGTTTTCAATTATTTTACTATCACCAAATAAAGGGATGCTTCATTGCTCACTCAGTAAGCCAGAACAGTTTGCCATCCAAGTGAAGGACCAACCTAAGGATGTGTTTTCACAGCCTGACAGGAGAGCATTAAACAAGTTCTACAGTATAGTACCTTAACATCTCACAGCTGATTTCAGGATAATTCCCTTCTTGATCTCCTGTACTGCTTTTGCACACCTTTAACTCTCTACAAGTCCCTCTTGACATAGTTTCAGACACAAACTGATAAACATTTGAACATTGTTGGACACGTTTCAGAGAATTGTTTCAGGGAGAGGACAAACTTCCTCTGCAGTGACCTGTCATATCTTTTGTTTCCATCAAGAAAAGCATTGCATATAAAGTAGAAAGGGACTATTTTAATTAGTCCAGTTTAATTTAATTCAATTTAATCATTTTAATTGATACCTCAGCTGCTGCTCAAGGCTCAACAACAGGGTCATTCAGATATGAGAGGGCACTGGAAGAAAGTCCAAAAATACCTTTAAAGGTGCCTAAATTGTAAGAAACAGGACTACAGAGTGCTGTAGTTTAGGCCCTGACTTCAGCTACAGAAGAAAACCCCCTCATCCTGTCCCCACACAGATATTTGAACTCAGTGATGGAAAGGATTCATGTCTTTTAAACTGCAATCTTCATATAAAAGATTAAACACTGGATTAAAGACCTTGTAAGTGACCATTAATAAGCAATACTGTTTCTCCTTATGTTGTTGATAGAATGGATGGTAGAAGATCTAAGTAGATGGCTCTGTGTTTTTGTGGGGGGGTTATTACTTTTGTTTGGGTTTTTAATCCTGTAATTTTATTAATTATTCTGCGATTTTATTAATTATTCCGTAGAATTACTTAGAAGCAAATATTTTGGGATATCAAATATGAACATATTTAAACCTGAGGCTCCTAGAAGTGAGAAACAGAGGAGACAGATCCGTTGTGTCAGTCCTGAGCCCGGGAGCTCTGGAGCAGAGCAGGCTGCAGGTGGCAGCAGCCTGTAACCCAGGCCAGAGCCAATGTGGGGTTTGTTGGCTTTGCATCCATGTCCTACACCCCAAGTGCTTTGGTATCTGCACAGTTTCAGTGTGTTTTTTCCATTTTAATACACTTTTTGTTCTACTGATTAATGCAACGCTAATCTGCGTTTTAGCTTTTGACTCTGTGGCTTTGCTTCCTGCACATTACAGTCACAGTCTCATACAACTGTACTGTCACACTTTGCAACTAAGTGCATAAATTGCTCTTTGACCATCACCATCTTCATCAACACACTGGCCAAACAGAGAAGCTGTTTTGTCCTTCATGCCAAGTAGAGAGGTACAGGGAATGCTGCTCTGGAAGCTCAGTCAAGGGAAAGGACTAAAAAAAGACATGATCAACTGTAAAAAAGGAATATACGTTCTCTTACACAATGTCATTCTCTACTTACCCAGCAGTTGAAGTAATCTTCCATGAAAATCTCAGCATAAACATTTGGAGAATGCTTAATTTCCATGAGTTAACTGGTTGGGATTTGTATCTTTGATTATGTTCAGCCAAAACCCTACCACAACTAATAGCAGCTGTGCTGAGCTCTCTCCATCTTTTTTCTTGTAGATCTGATGCTCTAACATACCACTTCTTTCAAGTGAAGAAATTGAAGGAAGATCCAGGAGTTCAAGACTTAAAGTTAATTCTCTTGGAAAGAAAAAGAAGAAAAAAAAAAAAACATTTTCAGATCATTCTGTTTGCTTCCAGAAGCTGAAACCACTAGAATTATAAAATATCTCAGATTGGAAGGGACCTATAAGGATCATCAAATCCAACTCCCTGCTTCTCACAGGAACATCTAAAACTAAACTTATGAAACACAGTGCTAAAAAATAAAAAAAAAACCACAACCAAACCCCCCCCCCCCATAAGCTACTCTCATAAGCTATAAATGATCAAAATTACCAAAAGGGTACATTTTCCAAGTGCAGGACCCCACGCTGGGACTAAGGTTAATTACTGCCACTGTAATTAGGGGACTCAAGGGCCTCTGGGAACCTCCCCCAGGCAGGCACCTCCCTTACCTCTGGAATTTTCGTGGCTGCAGAGACCTGAAGCCCCTCTCCTGAGAGGGATCAGGCAGTGGGAGTCTGTGTTTGTCCTTTTCCCTCGTGGTACCAGACAGGTGTGCACTGACTGCTCTGTGTGTGACAGGGTTCCCTGGGGGCAAGCAACCTCTAAAATATTTTGATTGCACCTGCAACTAGTCCTTGCAAAGTCAGCACAGTCTTTGCAAAGGAACAGATGTTTTGGCCTCTTTAAACTATGTTCAATCTCCTTTCCACGTTGTCCACTTTAAAATAAAATAGTTCTAGGTGCAACTGAAATACTGAGATACTTATTCTGCCTGCCCCAAAGTGTGTAATTAGACAATAATTCAGGCATCTGACCACATACTCTTTCTTACATCAGAAACATCTCTGGCTTGCAAGCCAGCTCCAGTGGTCAGCTCTTTCCAGCATCTCAACCCTCACCTCTGAAGTTAATTACTTTGCTGTGGATAATGAACTTCCCAAATGACCCTCAGGGCTGGTGGTCCACTCCTCTTCCTTCCAAGATCAGTGTGATGATCTATAAGGTGGCGTTGCTGTGCATCCTGTAGATAGCAATCCTGCTGATTCCCATTGTCTAGAAAAGTCAGAAAGCCCTTTAAATCCAGCAGAAAACGTTACAAGCCTCGGACATGCCAAGCCCAGCCCGAGTGTGCAACCACCGGTGTCGGCGCCGCAGTCACGTCAGCAGAGCGGGCTGTGGCCTCCCCGAGTGAAATCTCACAATTCTCTATTTTTTCCCAAGTCTGTGAGTCTAATCCCTCAAGGTTCTGGCAGTGGCTGAGGTGTGATAATGACCAGCAGACGCAGTTTCACTCCTGTAGCAGGATTTCTCTGTGCAGTGTTTCCCGCTGTGGTCCGTCACTGCCAGGCATGGAGAGCTCAGCCGGGACCTCGGGACTCCAGCTGACTCCCTGGAGTCCTGCCTGGTCCAAGCCAAACTGGCCCAGGTTGGAAACACAAGTGTTTCTGTTGGTAGCAGGGACAGATTTGCAGGAAAGTGGAATCTGTTGTGAATGTTGAGAATTTCTCAGGCAACAGGACTGGGTTTCCCACTGGAAAACATTAACAGCCAAGGTGGTCAGAACCAGCAGAAATTTAACAACATACCTTGAATATCAAATATGCATCAGTTTTGAAATGTTCTCATTGACCTTTTCTATGTGTTGTTTTTAAAATATGAGTATCAAACAGCAAGTTAGGATTGTGGACCTTTTCCAACATCCAAAATAAAAAAAGCAAACAATAAAATATCTTTAATTCCTTGAAAACCAGGGCAAACATTCACTCATTTTCCTTTGATTCAGTGATTAACTTTGATTTAAACTGTTCAACTTTTTCTGCCTTATATCATCAATGAATGAATACTACAACCACATTCCTGACATCAGGCTCAGAGCTTTCAGAACTGTGATATTAAAAGGAAAAAAAGGAAACTAAAAACCACGACTTTTTTTCTACTAACAAAGCTAAGGAATGGTCCCCACTGTGGCTTGGCACACAATCCAGCTATAGCAGGCTGGGGGCTCAGATTAGATTAGTTACAATCATTTTTCATATTCCTGCATGATATGCTGCTACATCTCATTTCAATAAGGAAATTAGTAGGGAAAGGTTGTGTATAATTTGTCATATTGAAGGTAATTTTTCATGTGGAAACCATTGCGTAGAAGTGGTTTCTGCTCTGAGCCGTGTGCCACGTGTCACTCAAATATTTACTTTGCACATTAAAGCAACTCATCTCTAGATCTTATCTGAAAAGAATGATGTTTCATGTTTGAGTCACTCTTATCCCCCTTGTGTAATCAGTGCTCTAAGAAATATGTTGCATTCAGAGACCAAACAGGAGAGGCAGGTTCCCAGTCAATAGGAGCTGTGTTCAGCTATACTAAACTGGCATTTTAATTGGGAAAAGAATTCTTTCTACCTGCACTGTATTTATGATAGACAGTGTTTATGTCAGACAATAGCAGGGATATTCACAGACACTGACATTTCTTGCATTACAAAACATTTCCAGCTCCAGATACCACTGACTGCAAACAAATACCTGCTGGGGATTTGTTTAGGGAATAAATAGGGCAATTGTGTGCACAAGGTCTCTGCTTTTTATAACTGGAGAATGGTTCAGATTTTTCTCCAAGCTTTATTAAGAAAGGACCTTTATTCAACGTTAGTTTTCAAGTAGGAGAGAAGCTATATCAAAATATGAGTTATCTGTACTAAGATCTCAATTCAGCTTTATTTTTGTCATGCTTTAGCGGAGGTTTCAGTCAGCTGGGCTAGAGCTGAACACAAAACAGCAAGAAAGAGACAATCACGCTTCAAAGAACACGTGAACTATTTAAAAAGGAGCAAAGGGAAAACCACATCCAATTTCAGTAAGGAGCACAGCATGAGCCAGTTGGATGAGGCCCCCCCTAAAGTCAATGGAGAGACACAAAAATGTCCTCTGTGCTCCATCCCACCCTCACATGGGGGTGAACAAGGCTGGTCAGGGAGAAACCTGCCCTGCCCTAGCAGGGGCTCTCTGGGTGCTCTGTCCTGTCCTGGGCCAGGCTCCAAACCTCCAGGCTACTGCCTTACATAGGGGTCCAGGTAGGGCTCAACATCCAGCAGTGCTCTGGCTCCACCAACAGCTATGCAGAAATCCCCAGGGGAGAATTTACACAATGACCCTTCTGATCTTAACTCCGTGGTTACAACATCCACAGTCAGAACTAGGGCTGTCAACTACGTGCAGGAAAAAAACATGAGTAAAAATCCTGAGTCCAGTTTTCCCATCATATGAGGGACTGTAAGCAAAAATAGGAGAGAAGCCACCAATAACTGCGAACGGCTCCTACATGGAACAAGAGGATATTTTTTGTGATGATAGGAAAAGCAAACAGCTTGATCTACTAATACCTAATGATTATTGCACCCTTGTTTGCCTCTGATAGCACAGATGATGTTCAGGGGATTGATATAATGATTCAGGGGGACTGATAAAATCTTTCTCTTTGCTAAGGATCACACTGTTTGTCCTGGAACAGTGTAATTAAGATTGCAAAAGAAAGCCAGTGATACGCATGTAAACCCGAGTTTAGAACCACTCACTTCCCCCACAGGCTGAGGAGTCACAGGGAGGTTGGCAGGTGACCACAGCAGGGTATGGCAGGAGACAAGGGGATCTTTGCATCCCCTCATCTCACCTGCAATAAAGGCTGAAGATGCCAGAACATGTGCATGCCCAGTGCCACCTGGAGCAGGTGAAACAGAGCTCCTGGAAAGAACCCTCAGAGCTTCGACAACGTCGGGTTCTTTCATAAGTGTCAACTTGGCAGCACGTTAAGTATATTCAATCTGTTCTAAATATTTAAGCACTTAAGCCACTCTACATCACAGGAAGAATTTCTTGTGCATGACTGCTTTTGTATGCACTCACTTCTTTTCCTCTGCTCTTCAAGGAAAAAAAACAAACTCCCATCCCCTTAGAAATGGACCCATTCTCCCACAGATTGATTTCCTGCTTAAGGGTTGTGTCTTTGATTGCAGTGTTACAGTGACTGAAAAGCAAGGAGTGAAAGATTTCAGGGCTAGTGATTACCACCTCCATAACAAAAACAATACATAATTACTAAATTAACATTTTATGTGTCAACATCAAAGAGGGGAACTGTGGGTGAGTCTAAACTCTGTGCCCTCGTTCAGAAAAAATATTTCAGGAGAAAAATATAGCCTTGTAAGAAAGAAATATGAATTTGATACACAACCACAGCCATCATAAAATCTATCTTTAACTTACCTTATCAAATTTTTTCAGTGGATGAAAGGAAATCCAGCCTGTGCCAGGTATCCACGTGGCTCCCCACAGAGCAGGGACGGAGCAGGAAGGGCAGGCAGGCAATCCCACACAGACACCCCCTGTGGCACATGACTTGGGAGCCATTCCTCTTCCCCAGTCTCACACACTATGGGCAGTTCACTTGAAAACTGGGAGAAGCTCATCCTTGTCTTGGTATCCATGGCTTCTCTCCTCACAGACACACACATGTTCACAAACCCGTTGCTGAGGTTCAGATCAGGGGGACTGTCTCACAAGCACCATTTAACAGATATTAGGTACCATATATAAAAGCAAGTACTAGAAATCCAAAAGGACTATCCTTGACTCCATTTTTTTTCCTACAGATATTACTGTTTTGACACTTCCCTCTTTTCTTTCTTCAATAGAGTATTTTCACTAGACATTAAAGCATCTCCTCAAGGAATGGTATGTTACCATATGAACATGCTGTGACTTTCCTGAGAAAATGTTGTCAAAATAATGTCTCTCCACAAATCCTTTCAGTTTCAATAAAGCAGCATTTTATCATCTCTATTAAGATTATTATGACCAGCCTATTATTTTTCTTTACATGGAGAGAACACAGAGGAGTGAATAACTTACCCAATATCACACAGGAAACCTGTGAAAGAGCAATGATTTGAAAGGCAAAAATGGGATCAGCCACAGTTGTGTCAGCCATCCTTCCATACTTTTAGTTTAGCCTGGAGATGTGACTCTTGTCAGGGGAGTTCACAACTACTTTGATGATGCATGTGTGTAGTGTACAAAGTGCTGAGCCTCCACTCCTGGCAGTGAGGAAAATCTGAGCAAGTGCTCTGTGCCTGGTCCTTCAGGTCTGGATGAGAGGCAGGTGATTTGCTGTCACCATTAACAGCATCCACTAACAACAAAATTGATGATAAACTCACCCACTAACAACAAAAATCTCTATTTCAAGAGTTTCCAAGTTGTGGTGACGAAAGGGGCACGAAAACTTGGAGTGCACAGCTGTTCCCTCTCGCCTTCCTTTCCCCACTGGCAGTTTCTCAGCTGTACAATACTACTTTGCTAATTGTTGTGCAATCCTGACCTCCCAAGGTCAGGGGCTTCCTGTGCTGCTGCAGCCCTTTCTTGACTAAGACTTTGTTTGCCCAGGAGCAAACAGCATATTTTGGACTGGTGATGAGTCTCCCAGGCAAACCCAATGCATCATGCTCTGTCCTGTGGATGGGCTCCTGTTGTAGAGGAAGGTCTTTGTGTGAAACACTTTTGCAGTAGATTCAGATGAAGCAAGAACAATCCTTACTAAGAGGATCACGTGCCCATCATTATACTTGGAGGTGCTGAATATATGACTTCTGGGGGAGGTGTTTTTCTCTTTGTGTCTCACCATCCAAATATATTTTAATTGTCAATAAATTCAATTAATTTTCCCCAAGTCTGGTTTGCCTGGGATGGTAACTGGTAAGAAATCTCCCTGTATTTATTTCATCCAAAGAAAATTCCTGTATTATTTTCACCCTCCATCCTGTTGAGGAGGAGAGTAAGAGTGTCTGGGTGGGTGTCTGGCAGCTGGCCAAGGGCAACCCACCACAGAGACAAAGCATCTATTTAACAAGGAGTCCAATTCAGCCACAAAGCAACAAGATCCCAGCTAAAATATCAATGGTTACCACCCTGCACAGATAATCTTTGCTGACCTAAGCACACTTAATTTATCAGAGAGTTAATGTGATTACTGATCTCAATAATAAAATAACAGAGCCCCAAATACAACTGTACCCATGGCTTTTCATCATTCTCTGTGATGGCTGGCAGAGAAGCACAATGGGTGAGCACATACACTCTTCTCTCATTGCCCTCAAGTTAGTCCTGTGCCACTTCTAATTGTCTTCATCAGCTTCCAGGTTAACACAAAGGAAAATTTCTGGGATATCACGGGAAAAAAAAGAAAAAAAACACCAACAAAAACAACCTCTGGTGCAAGCCTGTTGCACAGCATTCCTTTGGTGGCAGAGCAGGTGTGAGCAGTAGGCTGGGACTGAGGCAGAACTGGGGTAATTATACAGTGCCTACCAACTGACTCCCATCTGCAGCTGGATACGCCACTGGGGCATGACAGCAGGTCATGTCACTGGTCAGGTGTGTGTTCCTTCCCCAGGCACAGCCACAGTGCAAAGACATGGAGGAAGGGATCAACTTTTGAAGCTTTTTTCCTCCCCAGACTCACCAGAGCTACATAAAGGTAAGAGCTTTCAAATCACCTGGGATCAATACTGTGTTTAC
The DNA here is from genome assembly GCF_036250125.1 of Pseudopipra pipra. NCBI lineage: Eukaryota > Metazoa > Chordata > Aves > Passeriformes > Pipridae > Pseudopipra > Pseudopipra pipra. The sequence goes on from NC_087564.1 coordinate 5,346,157, forward strand.
TCCTTAGGAAGTAAAGAAAGGGAGATGGCAAGGGCTAGAACAGGCAGTGGGCTCGAGGAGTGTGACAGCTGTGGCTCCCTGTTGTAAATGTTAACTTATTATGATTAAATTGTCAGGCTCTCAAAATCTGCAAGCCTCTCTCACGTTCCTAAAATCTGGAGGCAAAGATTTTTCTCAGGGTATTTTATCTTTCTCCTAGAACAGTTCAGAGGTGGAAAAGAGGAAAAGGAGCTTTCTGATAAGGTGGAAATGAGAACAGTAATAAGAATGGAAAGTCAAACTAATGAAACTGTTTTCACTATAGGAAAGGGCTTAGCTCACACATAAAAGCAGGGCAGACACCTGCTCTCTTCAAATGGATATTTATTCATAATAACTTTGTAAGAGTTGCTAAACCAGCTCCAGATGCTGTATGAGATGTTACTTGAGCTGTTCCATCAGTTTTCAATTGAAGGACAAGTTATGGACATTACTTTTTAAAGGGTATGAATGAAATGCTGGCTACCTGTGATTCAATGCTGTTTGTACAGGAATGTTTATCTATACAGGAATCATATGAAAAGATATCAAACATCAAATTTTAAGGTAATAGTGAAGTGCTGGAAACAATTGTGTAAGGCTGCCCTCAATTCTGACAGCTAAGAGGGAATGTGAAAGACAAAATTGTGTCAATAGAGGAAAAAAGGCTGAATCCAAACTGGGCATTTCCCACCTTCTGTGCTCAGGTTTTAAGGCACAACCAAATGTGACAATGTCAGTGCAGAATGGACACGGTGCCTCCCTGACACAGGATTTCCATGCACAACAAAGCTGAGCAAAACCAAGACTAATTAATTTGCTCATCATCACTGTTGCAGAACAGGAACTGAGCCCACCTTTTTTTCCCCCCCAGTCCAGGTTAATGCACAAACCACCGGACAATACTTCCCTTTAGTGGTTAGTACTCTATTTTTGGAATGGCAATTAGGGAGGGACAAGTTCTAATGCAATCCCAGGGCTCAGCTGTGCTCACCCTTCAGAGTAAGTGCCCTTTAAATGCAAGTGAAGTTGGTCATCTGAAGGGAACAAGAGATTGTACCTCAAACAGTAAATTAAGGAACAAGATTTAAGCAATACACCTGGTTTGCATCAAAGGTCAGCACAGAAATCAGTGGTGGATCTTATTTGGTATTTTAACTAATAACCTTGACAGAAATATAGGAGTGGCTAATAAAATGTATGACTGAAAAAACAAATTATGGAAGTGGAAAATCTATTATTCAGAATGAGAAAAGTTAGAGACCTGCTGTGAGGGTATTTATATGTGTTATAAAGTTACAAAGCAGTGAACTTAGAAAAGCATATCAGGAATTTCAGCTCCAAGCTGGGAGTTCATTAGTTCAGAATGACATTGGAGGAGAAAGACCCACTGCTGGTTAACGACAGCATAATACAAACCTCAGCACGATGTGCCTGTGGAAAAGGAAGCAGTGCTACTGGATTATTCTACAGACAGCATTTCCACTAAACACAAGATGACATTCATACCACTCTATAGGCTGAGGACAGAGCTCCTTGGCCATTCAGAGAAAAGGAGGATGAAGTCACTGCACAGAAATGAGAAGGACTCAGAGTCTTGCTTAGCCCTGTGAAAGAAAGGCTGCAGAGGGACAGGAATGCTCTCTGGGCTCTCTCGAGGGGAGAAGGTTGTTCTGTAAAAGCTTGATGCTGGCACAATAACACACAGGAATAAACTACCATCAATAATTTTAGACCAGGAGGTTTGTGAGAGTTTACAGTACTTTGAATTGCTTTCAGGTGAGAGCAACAGGAGCAGTAAATGTACTGAATTATAGACCGGAGCTCCCTTCACGAAGGATTAACCCAACACAAGCATCTGATGTGGGACAGGACTGGAAAATCCAGGGAGTCCCTGCCTGTCCAGCAGCCTTGTGAGCCCAGGGAGGCAGGGCCAGGCTGCTGATGTGCATGCATGAAGGAGAGAAGGTTGTCTCCAAGGAGGAGAAAGCAAAGAGCTCTTTCTTTCTCAGTAGAGCTTAGTTCACTAATATTTCACTCTTCAGTATATGCTTCCTCGTGATTTTGTGAACAGTGGTTGAACTCATTTTACTCTAAATTTCCATGTAAGCCATAAAGACTTGGATTATACATAAATTATACATAATTATCTCCCTTTCTACATGAAAGCAGGAGAAGCAGTGGCTACCCAGTGACTTTAAGTGTTCTGCCCTGCTCCCTGGCTCAATGACAAAAGCATTCTGATGACTTCAACAGATCAACAACCCCCTTCTTTCACTGACCACTTCCAGAATTGACCTTACCTGTTGGGTAGTGAGCCCGTGCAGTCAACAGACAAGCCAAGGGAACCAGGTGAAGAGTTTGCAATGAGAAATATGGTGCCTATTCCACTGAATCCCAGACAGCTACATCCTCTCCACTTGAAGAGGCTGATCCAGACTTAAAATCCAGAATAACTGTAGCATTGAAAATTAAATTCAGGAGTAAGGAATGGGGAATTGGCAGAGCATCCTTCATCTCCTTGAACAAGCTGTCTGCTTCAGGCACACTGAAAAGTTTTTAATGTCCAATTTCTAATTTGCTGCCAGCAGTCATCTCTTTTAGCTTCTATTTTAAAAATAAGAATAGACAAATACCTGAATGCTGCTCCCCAACTATGCTTGTCAGTATTAGAGCTGGAGCTATTCCTTCCTGAACATCTAAAAAGCCTTGGCACATTGTCAATTTTACTTTAAATGACCAACTCAGGACTAAAGGGAAAAGATCTCTCCTCTGAGGAATTCAGTGTTTCATTGCTAGCCAAAAACTAGAATTAACTGCTTCAACCAAGTAAAACAGGCATTTGATATTATTCAAGCCACAGACACAATTGTATGCCACCAATGGCATTTTATGGCCACTGTTTAAAACATCAGAAACTTAAATTGTCTCATAAACCCAGCTGGAAGGGCTAAATGCCCAGGAAAACATTAAACTAGTGATGGCAGGAGAACAAGAACACGTTACAGCAAACTGAAAGCCTTTGGACCAGCATCCTACAAGCCAAGAGGTCACTGGTGAAAACTGCTATACCTCCATAAAATGTAAAGATCCCTTACTATAATGTTTTAATGTTAATCTTCCAAACTACAAAACTTTCGAACGTATGACGCTACTTTCTTCAAATACCTGAATCAATTAATGTTTCCTCCCAAATGCCATGTTCCCTTTTTCCTGTCTCTGAACCCACTCTTACTGAATGGCAAATCCCAGACGGATCTCAGCTGGAGCTGGAATGGAGACTAAATGCTTTTCTTACAAAGTCACTGCTTGCTGTCCTGCCTAAGATCCTGGATGCCATCCTTGACAGCCAGATATGAATCTGAAAGGAGAAGAATTAGCACTGCCCAGAATTTTGATTTTTCAGCTGAACCCCCTTTACAGGCAGAGATGACAGTGCCTGTGCCTCTCTGCAGGCACTTGGAGCTAATCCCATCGGTGGGATCATTCAGCCATCAGGGACATTGAGGAGGGGAATGCAGAGGTGAGAGCTGGAGAGCAGGCTCTGCCGTGGAATTTCGCAGCTCATCAGCTTTGCTTGCCTGCATGAGGCTGCTCTTCACACCAGAACACAAGACTCTGGAGCAAACCCAGAGAAAGGTGATGGAAACTGCTTGTCCATTCTTCCCTAGGATTTGTCCTTCCTGGAACATAAAGGCTTTGTCATTTCCACCTTACTTTCCCCGAATTGGCTCTTTGTGTACATGCCTCGGGGTGTGATTTGCTTCTTTTTTGTAAAATACTAATTTCCACAGGACTTAAAGTGAGTTTTATTTTCCAGTGCAAACCAGTTATATCCATGTGTAGAAGAGACTAAAACTTCAGAGGAGAGAAGGCAGGCACTGAATTGTTTTGGTGTTCTTGGCACTATACATTTATGCCTGCAAATTGAGCAGTTTGCAGTAGTTTGACTCAATCAGCTTCAGATAAACCAAGGCCCCACTTCAGGAGAACACAAGGTCTGCCCTGCCCTTGCAGAGAGCTCTGTTTGCTCAGTGTGACTGCAAAGACAACTCACATCACTTCTCAAGCTATTAACATCCTTCTGGATGTTACTGGATTCTGTAGGGAAGTTTATAGGACATTTTCCTACTCTTCAGGAACTGCTGCCTGGTATTTCTCCTTATGATTTTTTCCTACAGAGCTACCAACAGTGCAAGATATGGGTTGTCTTCCATATCTTCCTCTCCAGAAGATGATCACATCTAAAAGAGAGGAATGTCTCTAATCTGTGGCAACAACACTTACAGGTTTGGAGGTCACAGCCCCAAAGAGCTCTTGGGCATCATAGACACGGTTGCAACCAAGAACTGAGAGTAACCACTTATGTGCCAAATTTAAGGGTCTACTGAGTTGTATAACACACCCTAGAAAATGCTTTTTCTGGACCTCTGGACTTCCAGCAATCAGCCCCAGAGGGTGTCCAACCCCCTGGTACTTTCCCCCAAGCAGGTTGAAGATGCTCCTGCAGAAGCCGAGGTCCAGCTGCCCATCCAGCTCTCCCAGCTCACGTGGTCTGGGGCAGGTCCTCCATCCCAACACACAGAGCTACTGGCAGCACTATAAGAAGCACTTAACAAGACACTGAAAGTGAGCAAATTCAGGGCACCAACTCTGTCCACAGCCCATGGCCCAGAGCTTCTGTGCTGGTGGCTCAAATAGATCAAACACAAACCTGGCACCCAGTGGGACTCCCACACTATTCCCGGCTCTGCTGCTGATTCACTTCTGCATCTCTTGTCCTACACATTTAGCTGGTGATATTATCCTCATACCTCACTGGGTGGAGCCAGGATTACTCAGTGTTTGCTTGCACTCAGCAGTTAACTTGACATGCTCTCACTGCATTGTTCCCTCCTACTCTATGCCTCATGCAGCCCTTCTGCCTGGGCCTGGATGGAATTCAAAAGCCCTTTCCTCTTCTTCCTGTTTCACAGTGAGGGAGATGAATTCTGCAGAAGTGTCACCCAAACTGACACCACCCAGTATTTAGTGTGTGGTGCTTCAGTACCAAGACAGCAATAAGACAAAAACTTGGAGACTCCCTGTAATTTTATCCTCTAATCCTTGTCCCAGGGGAACAGCTCTTGGTCAACACTGGCTAATGCAACATTGTCTATCATCACACTCCTGAACCCGGTTACTACTGACACACTGTCTTTCTCCTCTGTATGTGATTACTCTCCCTTGGATCTCACAGCTTCATCCTACCCAAGTTCTCTTGACTCTTTTTTCTTCTCAGTGGGATCCTCATGAACCTTCTACAAAGGCCTGTTAATACTTCTGACATTCCCAATCACCTGTTTCACCTCTTTTATAATAAGCATAGTGAGATGCACCTTTCTCCATCCCTCCTCTCCAATCCATATATTAGCGATTTTTCCAGTATTTTTGGCCTTAATGTGGCCAATGCTGTATTTCTCTTTTTTTTTCTCCACACCATCCTACCTATTCCCTTTATTATCCATTCTGCTGCCATTTTCCATGTCACTTCCCATTCATCCAGATTTGTGAAAATTACAGCACTTCTTCCCTAGTAATATTTTCAAATTCCTCATTTTCTACCTCCCTCAAGGACTGATGTTTTATTTCAGCACTACTGATCTCTGGTCTTTTGTCCTTCCCATACATATTTCCCCCTGAAACTGCCCTTCCTTGCTGACCTGTGCAAGAGGCTGAAACTTTCTTCTGCAAAGGGCTCTTGCAGTTAATGTTAGTAGGAAATCAGCTAGGAATAATTAACACCTTTCCATTTACAGTGACACAGTAATACAAACACACGTCTGGGTCCTCTTCTTCCCACTCTTCTTTCCTGTGAGGAACAGCTCCTGCCAACACCTGCAAAACACACATTTTGTGGCCTGATCTTGTTCAGAGCCTCAGGCAGTGCAGTCATAGGTAACAATGACATTTCCCAACAAAAGCCTGTCACCTACCGATGAGACAACAGTTTCACAGAACAAAACTGGGCATGATAACGATGGTGATAAGGTTGCACAATAACCCAAAGAAGGACTGATTCGAATTGCCACTGATTGCACTGACTTAGTGACACGTGAAGGTTTTTCACAAGTGCTCCTAAGTGTGCTCTTCCTCTCCTTGATTATTTTGATAATGCACAGGAGAAAAAAAAAAAAAAAGAGGTTCACTTTTCTGCAAAGGTAACACTTTCAGTCACAAGTTTACACACTGTGAATAGTGTGTTTTCTGGGGGAATATTTCTAGCTTTCCAACACAAAGAAATATGTAAAGATGCTATTTTCTGCTCTTCCTTTACATCCTCCTCATCGTGAAGTGTAACAGGAACTGACTGCACTTCAGCCTACAAAAAAAGCCAGAATATGAGAACTGCTAATTTGCCTCCAAGTAAAACCTGAGTGTGAGAACTAGGAACTACAGAGGCACTGAGAGACAAACACAGGGCACTGAGAGTCACATACTGTAGATTTTATTTTGTTTTGCCCTACTTTTGGCAGGTGAACTGCAGACATGCCCAGTGAGAAGGGACGTGTGGAAATTCCTATGATTATGTATGAACCTCACCAGGATTCCTACAGGCAAGAACCCTCTGCACCAGAGTTCTGCAGCCAGGAGGGTAAGGAGGCTTCACCAGGGGGTTGGAAAGAGCATCTGATGGGGGTTGTGTGGCAAACTGATGGTTGGATCCTGAGCTGGATCATACAGGACCCAGCCTTGCCAGGACATGATGGGTTTAGAAAGCTTCTGTGCCAGAATATAAACCCCAGGGTTGGGGTAGGCAAGCTGGTGGGATCTCCTAATAAAAGCATCATTTAAAATGGCAATAAATATTTTTGTCCGTCTAGTTAATAATTTTTTCAAACTGCACATTCTTTACTGGAAAAGAAATTGCAGTTGTATCTCTACAGTAATTTCATCTTATGAACAAGCAGATGTTCAGCCAGCAAACTTTGTACATGGATGGGCTGTGTCTTGCTTAAACTGTCACCTAGTTTTCCAGAGGACTGGCCTTTTCCCAACACTCCTGCTGACCAGAGCTGCCCTCCCTGGTTGAGTCAGTTCTGCCCCAGGCTCTGTAGGGGGGAACAACCCCTCCCCACGACTGAAGTGCTGACAATTCAGCTCAAAGACTGAGAGTGGGTGCCGACAGCTGCTGCTCTGCTGGGTTGGCTTTTCTCTCTGAAACCAGGCAGCGCTTTCACACCTACACAAGTATCTCACAACGCTCCTTTGTCTTCTGCCTCACTGAAAGACACACACATATATTGTGATTGTTACCTTCCTGCTCTTGAGGGAATTGCCCTTTACCGGGCAGGACTGGAGAAAAAAAACAGAGTGGGAGGTCAGGTGGTGACTAATAAGGCTGGATGTGTCAGTACTGGGCCTCTAGAGGGGACTAATTTTCAGAGAATTTTACTCTGACCAGCTCTCTCTGTAAATATTTTTTGACTAGCCTCTTTCTAAACTCAGAAGAGATTAGAAGTTGGGGAGAAAAAGTCTCACTTGTGAGCTACTCAAGCAAGGGACAGGCACCCCACACATCTAATGGTGAGCTGCAGTGTCCTGTCCTTGTGCAGGAAGCAGGTCCTTCACAAAAACACACTGAGTGGTAACTCACTTGTACTAAGCACATTCCTTTCCTAGATCAGAAGGAAATTATTTAGTTCTTAGTTTTTTACAATTTTTTTTCTCCACAAATAACACCCCGTTTAAAAAAAAAAAAAACCCAAACAAAAAACTCCCTCAAAACCAAAAACTGAACACCCCCCCACCACCATGAAACCCAAATGCCACTGTAAATCTCTACCACTCCTGGAAAGGCATTCAAGGAAACATTGCTAACTTTTTTTCAAGTTTGCCATTGCATTTTTGTCTCAGTCTGGAAAATTCCAGTTTTGTATCTCACTTTGTGTCCCTGTGGGCTTGACCAAACAGGACTTCTCATCAGACTGCCCTCCTGCTCCAGCCCAGTTTAGTTTGATACCAGATAGTTTGATACCACCTCCACACTATCTGGCTGCAAACCTTTTCACGTGAATTTATTTTGAATTTCATTTATTCCGCCTCAGGTAGGCTGACTGCATTCTTAATTTGTAAGATTAGTAAAAGACCTAAAAAAACTTGCGGTCTCTTAGTCACCAGCTTCCCTCTTCCTAAAAAACAAAAGGACTTTTTCCTAGAAAAAAGAGTACAGTGCAATTACTTGGCTGGAAGCTGAGGGCAGATAAAGCTCAAACCAGAAAAAGGTTCTAAATACTAATAGCAAGGGTAGTTATCCCTGAAGTTAAAGGTAGGAGACAACACCAATTGCCTGATGGCATTTGTCTGTTAGAAGCTGCTTTGATGAATTTCTTGTAATTACTGAAAAGGTGATCCAGAAAGTTCCTCTATATCCTTCAAATCTCTTCTCCAGAGAAAACATGATCGTTTATCAGCCTTAAATTAAGACCAAGTATCATTCCAGTGTTACCCTGGAGCAGGTGCAGTAGGAGCTGTTTGCACTCACATATTGCCCTGCTTTTCTTTGCACAGGGGGTTATGAGTTCCCTTCTCCCCCTCCTTACTCCTACCGAGAAACCACCACCATCGAGCAGCCAGGTAAGTGCCAGGGGACTGGGTTTCTGACAGTGCCTGTGGTTCTCCGTGCTAACAGAAGGGAAACAGTTCCAGTTTTAAAGTCAACAGAGAAGATGGGAGTTTTCTGAGCCAATCACAATCTAAGAAGCTTGAAAATTTCCCTAGAAATGTTGGCAGATAAACTGAGAGACTCGGACTTGGTTTTCCAGCATTAGCCCATCTATAGAAGTACCCATTTTTTTAAAAACCAGCTGGAAGCCAGGACTTTCAGAACAAATCATTTTAAGTCCAGTGTTTCTGCTCTACTCACCTTTATGGAAGTGGAGAAGCTCAAAGGAGGTGCTTAGGAAAGGCTTCAAAGAATAGTCAATAACATCTCATACAGGAGGAAAGAAGACGTAATACATTTTTAAAAACCCCTAAGATCAGAAGGCAATTAAACTCAGACATGCTATATCCTGTCTATCCAACAGATGATACCTTCCCACTCCTCAAGTTTTGCCTCAGGCTACAGTGTGAAGTTGTACCCTAAACTTGTTTAGGATCATTAAACCAGTATTTTTTTACTGAAAACATTTCTGAAAAAATATCCTTCGTGTACCTACAAGTGCCATGTCCTTCAGGGAGTCCAACAGTCAGGTTCAAACTGAGGAAACATGACTTTATTAACTGGGGACAGCACCAAGGCCAGATGGCATTTGTATGTTAGAAGCTGCTTTGATGAATTTCTTGTAATTACTGAAAAGTTGATCCAGAAAGTTCCTCTATATCCTTCAAATCTCTTCTTCAGAGAAAACATGCATTTTCCTATTATTTTAAATATCAGAAGATAAACTCTCAGTGTCAGAGTACATCCATCAGTGGGTGGGGGTGGAGGCTGCCTGACTGTGGGGATTATCCCATAGGCCATTCCCTGGACATGTCCTTATCCAAGTAAACACTGGCTGTGTATCTTTGGGATACACAGAACAAGCAGTACAGTGATTCTTATGAATATACCTGCAATTAATGGTAACACAGGTGCTGCATTAAACCTACATTCTCCAACTGATATTCTGTATCTTGGAAAGTATTTCTTGTGCTTCTAATTTTGCTGCTTCCCCTTTCCTCTTGAACTCAAGTTTACTTGGTGTCTCAGCCCCCGATCATCGTAGCAGGGATCTTCTCAAGCAAACCAACATCCACAATATGTCCTTCCTGCCGCCAGCACATCACCACCCAGGTCACCTACAGACTGGGCAAGCTGTCCTTCCTCCTGTGCACCAGCCTGTGCATGGTTGGGTAAGCTTTCATGTACATTTTGCAGAGTAGCAGAGGGCTAAAAAAAGAGTAATTAAAAATAAAAGTTCTAGCTAGTGCTTATATAGACAGTTTGCCCTTCTCTACTTGATAAGAAGACATTCTGTCCATTCTAGATACAATCATCATGGCTACAGAGGATGCAAACCTGCTAAATTTAACCCAGTATGTTATTACTTTTCAAAAGACAAGCAAAAATTATTACAGCATTGCCTACTTCCCTACTGCAATTTAGGATCGGGCTCAGAATCAGATTAATGCATAAGATGTCAGCGCCGAAGAAGATTAATTTTTGGAAGATACTTTAAACATTAATAGACTTGGGAGAGAAGTGGATTTGTGCAGTGAAAAGACAGACAGAATAAGGCAGAGAAAAAGCACAGCTGTGGGCAGCAGAAAGAAAAGCCAGTGAATCATCTCTGTCCATCTCCCCTTTGGCTGCAGGTGCTGTTTTGGATGCTGCTTCGTACCTTTGTTTGTGAAGATCTTCAAGGACGCAGACCATTACTGCCCTTACTGCCAGTTTCACATTTATAGATACAAAAGACTGTAGAGACAAAGTTTATGCAACTAGATGACGTAAAGTGTCCGTTTCCCAATGGCATAAGATTCTACTCATAAAACTCCTGCTAGAAACAGCTCCCCTGCTGGTGAATCCACCTGGTAAACTCCAGTTTACCATCACATGGTGGGACTGACTTAAAACAAAAAGCCTTGAAGATTAATTTACAGTGTCACTTGAACTTATGCTCTATTTGATTCGCTGCCCTGAGCTGTGAAGTTACCAGCTCTTGAGTACTTCAGTACTACTGCTCCTTCTCTCAGATCTCCAACCCAGCTGGACACAGACTCCTCTGGACCTGCCAACCCACCAGGACCCGAGAGGTTTGGACATGCACCTTTTAGAGAAGCACTCACCTTCTGTGCACTGGAACTGACTGGTCGGGATTTCATTTCTCTCTGCTCTTCTTCCTACGGGACCCACCCCTGCAGGGCTGTGGGTGGGACACTGTAGCTGATTATTTATTAACAAAATGCTAAGTTATGAGACTGTCTTTGCTCTGTTATAGACGAGGTAAGAAAATAAACCTGTTATTGTTAACAATGCTGGCAAAACATCTCCTGTCTGCATTGCTGCCATGACCCACTGCACCCAGAGCAGGTCACACTGGGACACCCCTTTTACATTAACAAATCAAGATACAAAAGGCAAACACATAAAGAAGAAAAATCAGCAAGCACAGCTTGAAAAGAATCATCACAACCACAACACAAGGCCCTCATTCTACCTCTCTGCGTTCCCACTGCAATGCATCATCTCCCAAACCAGGACTTAATAGAGACTTTAGATTTTAAAGAGAACTTTTACAGTTCTCATCTAACTGACAGCAGCAGCTGCTGCTTATTGCTTGCTGGAAAAACAAACAGAAGAAGAGAAGAAATGCCCACATATTTCAATGGTAAATGCTTTTATGTTGGCAGGATGAGCGGCAGCGTCCCTGAGCTGCTCCCCTGCCCTGCTCTGGGCACAGGGCCTGCAATATTGGGCACTTTTTAGTGTCCAAACTTCCTCAGCCAAAACTTAACAGGAACCAGGCACGTCCCTCAGCAGCTGTTCAGGAGGTCAGTCCTTCAGTGGCCCCTCTGTGCAGGGGGCTGGGGGCACCCCCGACACCAACCCCTGGCCAGCAAGGACAGGGGGGACAGGGGACACCCAGCAGGGTCAGGGACACTGGAGAGGGTCAGGGGCACCGGGAAAGGTCAGGGACTGGGGCAGAGAAAGGGGATACCGGGTAGGGTCAGGGAACACTGGGCAGAGATAGGAAAGCCAGTCAGGGTCAGGGGCACTGGACAGGGTCAGGGAACATCAGGCAGCGACAGGGGACAATGGGGAGGGTCAGGGACATCAGGCAGGGACAGGGACACTGGGGCAAGGTCAGGGGACAGTAGGTAGAATCAGGGATACCAGGGCAGGGACAGGGACAGTGGGGAGGGACAGGGGACACTGGGCAGGGGTACCACTGTCTCCTCTCCTCCACCTGGCACTTCCACACAGAGGGCAGGTCTGAACGGGGGTGTTGGATGCTGTGGGTGTGAAGGTGGCCATAGAAATGAGCTCCTGGAATGGCACTGCCCACCAGCCCCGTCATCCTAAACCACCCAGCACTGTCTGCACTGCAAACCACCTGTACTGAGCTGGTCCCACATCTCAGAATGGACAAACCCATCTCAGAATCCCACATCTCAGAATGGACAAACCGCTCCTACTGAGCTGGTCCCACATTTTAGCTAAACTAGGGGGGGTATGTGCACTGCTTTTTGCTTCAACAAGCACAGAACTCCAGCAAGTACAGAACTCCAGTCTGCAGACTGTGAGACATGAAAAAAGCACACTTGTATCAATATAAGTAAAAACTGTTAACTGCTTTCCCTGTCCTACACCACACCCAGACCCTGCACCCCCCAGCCTCCTCAACCCAGGCCTTCACTCAGTACCAAGGGTCAGTAACTCTCCCTCCTCTGGTCACCCAGCCTCCTCTGACCTGATGGAAAATAATTCCACAACCATCACCCCCACAGGCAGCCATGCAGATGTCAGCCCAACAGGTTTTGTACCACTTCACACATTTTTTTAAGATGTTAAGATTCTTCTCCATTTTAAAATCTGGCTGTGAACAGAAAGCTTTGCCGTTAAGTAGTGGTAAATAACACATCAAGTTGGTAACATTTGCCAGGAAGGGTGCAAACCCCAAACCTACATGAATATACAAAGAAATTATGTATATATATGATTTAAGATGTGCAGGAGGTATTTAACAGTAGTTAGGACATTTTTACAGCACTATTTACAGGTACAATAGTTTACACAAATATTTAATAAAAAAATAAAGGCTTCCAGGCACAGCCTGGAGGTTAGTAAATTTAATTTGCTGCTGTGCTTGGTACACAGCAAACTTCAACATTACCTGGGACAGAAATTAAGTTGAACACAGATTTGAAGCCAGATTTGGACATATCACATGTGAACACTTTCCCTTTTTCTGACCCTAAAGACCAGGTGGGTTTAAAAGCCCACAGTAAATGACACCTCACTGCTCACACACCAAACATCAACACTCTCCACCTCAAAATCCAAATGTTTTCGTTCCTTTGAGAAAAAAGGAGGGTTCAAAACTTGGAAATTGCTGTGCAAGTCAGCATTTACCTTCTGGCCAGCTCTTCCTACACTATGAATGTCATTCCTGACACACAAGTTGTCTGAATTTTGCAAAACTTATCTATTTGATCTAGCCAAAATCACCTTGACTTCTGAGCGAGCCATCCACTGCCACTCCCAACCCTTTTCCAAAATGAAGGGACGAGACACCAGTGCAGTGTTTTACCCTGGGCTATTTTATTTACAATATATACAAGTTCCTACAGAAAACGATTTCTCACAGAGGATATTAAATAGCAAAACCACGGTGCAGTTTAGCTCTGGGCACGGCCGCCTGCAGCCAGCACGGCGCCTCGGGCTGCTCCGAGCTCCGGTGGGATGCCGGGCGGGATGCTGGGGCGGGATGGGCGGGATGCCGGCACGGCAGCTCCGGAGGGGCAGCGGCTGAGGTAGATCCAGTATGCGGGAGGCACTCGCGCTCTGCTCATCGGCCGGGCCCTCCGACGCCTCCTGCGGCAGCACTGACTTGTCCCTTGTGGTACAAAGGGTGCTCGAGCTGGCTGTCACTCTCTAGTCAGCAACTATGTCACTGGTGTGATTTGCTCAGATTTCACAGAATGCTTTGGACTCCTTTAGGATAAAAGGCACTATGTAAATCTACAGGAACAACGCTCGCTATTGGCGGAGGGAGGATTCGGATGGGCCGTTAACATCGTGTTGCTCTGATGCTTTGTACCATGAAATTACATCCTTATTGCTTAACACTTATATTACCATTAGCTGAATTTAATGCATTCACTGTCTATTATCCAGATAGTTCCAAAATCTGCATAAGGAAATGGAAAGCATGGCAATTTTGAAGGCTGTGTTCTTGTAAATTTTTTAGAATGAACTAAACAAAACATACTGCACCTGAGAAAACCTCCTGTCTTCCTCTTCTCTTCATAGGTGTGTTTCCACATTTGAATAACAAGTTTACTTGTGCTCCAAAAAAAATTATTATTTTTTTTTCAGAAAATCCTTCAGTTATTGAAAACTGCATATGGAATGCCTCCAAGTATGGACTTCTTCAAACTAGTGTGGGAGTAGCACAAATACTGCAGCACATAAAATCTAGTCATCTAAAAACCAAAAGGCACCCAAAATCTACTTTGTTAGCGGCATTTTCTTCTGAAATAGGAAGGATTGTGGTTTCTTAAGATATTCCCTAAAAGCTGCCAACGTCCCATAAATTAATGTGAAAACGTAGTGACATTCATATACAAGCTCAATTTTATATCAGTCTACCATAACACTAAATTCACAAAATATAATTAGGGCTTACTACTGCTGACCAGAGCCTCTGATTTCACAGAAATAGTCTGAAAACAAATCCTGACATATAGTGAAAGTCTGTAGAGACAATCCAAGTACCAGTAAAACCACCACTTGGACGGTGTAATTCTCACCAGCTTGATGGAAATACAAACCAAAGGAAAACTTCCTCCACTTAAGGCATGCCAGTCAAGCACTTCCCTCTATCGCTAACCTACACACTTCAGCGACAAAAAAAGTAAACAACTAGTTTGCTTTGACTGGAAATAAGAAACAGTTAAAAGCACTGCAAGATACAAACTAAAAAGAAAACCAAACGTAGCTAAAACTTGCACTTTCTGTTTTGGTTATGAATACAGGGAACACATTACGGAGGGAACCTATTATTCTATGAAGAGACCTTACCTTTAGAGACTCCAGATTTCACTTTACACCATTTATAATATTAGACTTGAGAATCTGGACCACAAAATTTTGTACAGGCAGGCAGAGTCCAGTCTACCACGAAGACTCTACTACAAGCTTTACAAATGAACTAGTAAAATAATTTTTCCATTTGTCATTTGTACATGGCTCCTTCCTGGAAAACCTTTTATTTGTTAAGCTCAAATGTGACTAGTTAGGAGGTAAAAAAACCAAACCACAAAAAAAACCTCCAAAACCCAAAACTATCAGACAGAAAACCCCACAAAGTTTCCCCAAAACAACCAATGAGGATTATACAATTGTCAACACTTAAGGAAAAAACCACACCTTTAGCAAAATCTCACGAACGAAAACGTTTCCCAAAACTCTATTTCCAAGGAGAGGAGAAATCTTCTTCAATGTCCATGTCATCACTCATCGAAAAAAATTTTATAGAAAATTTTATTCAACATACAACATTTTCCAGCAAAAAAAGGCAATATACAGGAAGAGGAGTTGTACACTGCGGCTACAGAAACAAAATAAAATACTGGAAAAGAATGTAAAATTAAGTGTGAATTGCTGATTCTATCTTTACTGCACTCAAAACTAGACACGCGGCTGGCATTAGCTCCAAAAGAAAAGGAAGCAGTCTGGGGACTGAAATAAAACTACACACAATGAATATCAACATCAGTGAAATTCACTTGCAGACTCACCCAATAAAATTAACCTCCAAGTGTTAAATTGTACATGTTCATTCATTAAATATACAATTTCTTTTTTCTTTTTTTTTTCTTCTTTTTTCTGTTTTTTTTTCCTCCTTTTTTATACAAAGTCAACAGCTTACTAAACACTAGTGAGCATGCCCTCTGTGCTAAAAGGCTAGTTCTTGTGTTTTCCCCATCTCTTCCCATGGTAACTAAATTAATGATATTTATAATCTTTTCACTTGCTTTTGCCAACTTTTGAGTGTCATTCTATTTGCCAGAAGATGGCATAATAAATTGCAACAGTATTTATCAATGGTTTGAAAATTTCATCAAAAGACCCAAATATCTCTTTTTTTTTAGGACTCAGGGCATCCACTTGGCAAAACGGGATGCAAAGTATTGACTAAATTAAATGAAAACTAGTTTATTAAAAAAGATTCTATGAAGCTGGAGGAGACAAAAATCCCGAATAAGTGCCAACAATGTACACAATGAAGTAGAGATTGCTATTTATTGATGATGTGAGTTTGTTTTTTTTTTTGCATTTACAAATGCACAAAAATGTCATTTAAAGTATAACTGAAGGAAATAAATCTGATGTGAGTCTAAACATAAGACTTACTAGCTGCAGTGATGGTGAACACCACACTGGGAAGGGCAGCCAGTCAGCTTATGCCATCTATAAACGTACTACAGACAAATAATTTTGCCAATGTCAACTGTTCTACTAAACTCTTCCCTCATTATGCTGACAATTGCCTTGCATTACGTTTACCATAAAATAACTCTCATTGGCATCCAAGCTTTTATAAAAACACCTTCATTTTGCTCAAAAAGGGCAGTCAATAGATACAGAGAAGCCAAACTGAACAGCCTCAACAAAATAAAATTAACATCAGCAGCAAATCCTCTTGCTGAAGACTTCAGATATAGTGCACGTGTACCAAAGTTCTACAGTTGTTAAAAAGGTGCACACACACACTTATTTTTGTCCCTTGCCTTGACAATCTGGTTAAGTAAGTCAGTTATGGATTTTAATAGCTTTTTCAAGGTAAGTGTAGCGACTTCTCTTTGGGGCTTTATTGAAATGGTCAAGCCCTAGCCATGGCCTTGGATGAGACATGTTGCCTAGAAAAGAAAAGAGAAAAACATTATTGAAGTTTTAAGACTGCATTGGAACATTTCTGTTACACAAACTACTTCTGTGTGCCCTGTTCACAGTTTGCTGGGAATCACAGGGGAGGGAAGGAGGCTGCAGAACAGCCCTGCAGTCCACAGCCAACAGGGCACTTTCCTGACCAACAATACATTTTACAGCTGTTTCTGAATCAGGCAGCTGTTTTGTCCCTTCTTCAGTCACTTACAGGAGTTTACAGCAGTGAACTGTGTGCTAAGCAAGAAAACTACTGTTAAAACCTATGGCCACAGGCATATCAAGTACCAGCTTTCACCCAAGTGCTGAGCCTGTTTCAAACAGGGAGGTTTCCATCATCAAAATGTGGCAACCTACAGCATTCACTCTATTGTAAGTTATCTCTGCTATTTTAAGCTAATCCGATCACCTGGTTAAAGTGGGAATATTTGTTAAATTCATGTAAAAAGCAAATAATGTTAATGAACAAAACATGTAACTGACCCTCCTCTTTACAGTTTTTTCTCAGAAAATAGTCAAATTTAGATTGCAAAGAAAACATACAGATTGTTTCACTTGTTCAACCTAATATGATTTTTTCTACTGCTAATTTTCATGAAAAGCCACAGTCCACACCCTTCTTGCAAATGGAAGAAATACTTTTCTAAGATGTCCTCAATTCAGAGCATCACATGGTCTTTGAAGTGAAATGATAAAGGCAGAAACTAAAGAGTCCCCCAGCAAGAAAAGCACACTCTTACATTAAAAGCCATCAACTGCAACCACTAAAGCATAAACCCCTTGACCTTGTTCATTGCCTGCATCTGCATTTTGGGATCGATTTTCCTCAATCAAAATTATTTGGTTTTTTGCTTAACATAACAGTCAATGTCAAATAAAAAGAGAATTGCCAATCTTACTCGAATGTTTTTAGAGAAAAAAATTCAGTCCTACATGGCTAGTGCCAGCACAATCATTTCTATAGTGTACCTTGGCAAAAGCAGAGGGACACCATTGACATCAGCTATGTCAGATTGAGAAATGCCAGAACTGTGGTTCCATCAGTCCACCATATGTTAGAATTTGGTATTTGTACAAATTAATTCTATCAAAGTGTATTATATCAAAGGGGCAACTTCCCATGAACTCTAAAACCTTTTATTCTTACATTCCCTACAATTCCTACAAATGGTTCAAGTTTTCCCTTTTCCCCTTTCTGACATGTTCTGTACTTTTGCCCTGGTTAGTTTTTCGTGTTGTTTTGGCAAGAGTGGCTCTTCTTGCTCACAAAGTCTGACAGTTTGTTTCAGACTATTGCCTTTCCCTCCCAGATCCAAAAGAGATGACTCCCAGAAAACAACCAGGACTCTGCTTGCTCTGGGCACACCAGAGAGAGTTTATGTGTCCATGGAGAAATGTCCACCTCTAAGTTCATCTTCCAGAGACTCCTCACAAGTAGTGCAGAGAGAGAGGCCCCTCCAGTGACACACTCCTGGGCTCACACAACTTGTGCAGTTGTGAGTGGAGGCACTCACAGTTTTGGCAAATCCCCTCACAGCCATAAACCCAGCTGTGCAACACAGACAACAAGAGGACTTTATGCTGGGTTCCTGCAAAGTACTCAGGAATACTACAGGTCTAACCCTCTGCAGGTTTTGACATAAATGGACAGTTACAGGATTTCTTTACAAGTGTCACATAAATCCAGAGCACAGCTGGAAAAAACAGGAGGAAGCCTGACCCTAGCAAAACCTACCAACAAAAACCAGAGTTCCTAATTGTCAGAAAAATAGAACTGCAGAGAGCAAGTTGTCCTCAAACTTGTTCCTACTAGACAGAGCAGTTCACAAAGAGGAACACTCAGCTAAGCTAGGACAAAAAACCCCCATGAATTAAAGGCTTTCAATGGATCCCCAACTGTGGATTCAAAGGGGCCATTCCCAACTGTAACACTCAAAAGAGGAAAAGAAGAGATTTAGATTAGATGTTAGGAAGAAATTCTGTACTCAGAGAGTGGTGAGACACTGGCACAGGATGCCAGAGAAGCTGTGGATGCCCCACCCTTGGAAGTTTTCAAGGTCAGGCTGGACGGGGCTTGGAGCAACCTGGTCTAGTGGGTGGCATCCCTGCCCATGGAGGGAGTTGGAATGAGATTGTCTTTTAAGGTGCCTTCCAGCCCAAACCATTCTATGATTCTATGAAAAGACTATTGTGGTGGAACTCCTGAAGGATTAATCTGGTTTCTCCCATGTGTAAATTCCTCAGAGAACGGATCTTTAAATATCAGTCAAGCAAACAAGATGGCAGACCATCCAGAGACAAATGTAGAACAGAGCTGCATTTGTAGCTTGGGGAATCATCTCTTAGGAAAAGAAAATCAAAACAGCATCTTATTCACATATGTAATGTTCTTGTTAAGATTCTTCAGATTCATTGCAGATATCAAGAATGAACAAGTATCATTCCATAAGGATCAAACGTTCAAGGGAGCAGATGGACAACAACAATAAGGTGCAAGTGACACTGTAATTCACTTCTGTAAAGTGTGATATACTGATATTTGACCCATTTGGTCACTCAAATGCAATCTTTTAACTCTCAAGGAAACAGATTATTTAGTTACTTATATGCCTATAAAGTACATATCCTCAGACTAACATATACAATTAACACTGCTCCCTGTGCATGCAAGTGTATATAAATACTTGATTGGTTACTAAATATAATGTAGGCCATGAACAGTTTCTGCATCCTGAGTTAAGGATAATCACATTTTAACAACTGGCAGAGCAACTTCAGCAAGTCAAAAGAATAGTGAGGTTGTCTAAAAACTTACCAGGTTGGGACTCAAAATCTTTCAAGTTCACTTCATACTCATCTTCATTGAGATACTGGTGTCGGCCCATCATTACAATGGCAAATTTAAACTGTGAAAAGAAAAGGGAAAAAAACAACTGGTAGGACACCACATTAAAATAAAGCTTCAAATCTAAGTTTATAGTATAACTCACAGCTGGTTATAAGTCATATTCTTTAGGGGTTGTAAAAGGCCAAAGTATAAGAAAAGAAAAAAGTCTTCACAATGCTGGTGGTGCTGCTATAAAATACAGTGTCAGGACGTGGCAGAATTCCCATCCTTGGGAGTTTACAAAGTGCAGTGAGGTAAAACCCTGCACACAACCTGATTTTGAGCCAAGTTCTGCTCTGAGCAGGGATGTGAAGTGGGGGTGGCCTCTAGAGGTCCCACACCAGCTACACTTTTCTGGGTTGCTTCAATGTCTTGCTGAGTATCTCTCTTGATGCAGTACAGAAACACTACCCCTACCCATCCTACCTAATTATTCTTAGAAAAAGCATAATTTCAGTCAAGCAATTGTTCCATCAATCAAAACCTACACTTATCCCAAGTCTGTGGTTTGCATACTTATTAAAATAAACTCATTTAGGGTCTACAGTCAGCAGTAAAAACTCTCCTAACTTGAAATTACCTTTTCAAATTCTTTTTCTTGTATGTCCAGCATTGTCTGAATCCGCTTCATAACCTCTCTGAAGTGTTCACCCTAATAATTACAACAAGATTTTTAATGTCAAAAAAATCTAGGAAAAACAAGGGAAGCTGCTAATATTTCCTGCTTTGAGCTTCATTGAAATATTTTGCCTTAATCTCTCTGTTAATTCACAAAATTACACAAATGTCAACATCATTCATTACCATATGGAACAACAGCAGGCAACCTGCTATAAATTCAGCAACTTTAAGTTAAAAACTTAACTTTTAACTTAAGTTAAAAGTCTTATTGATTCATCATAATGCAAATTGCCCCATAAAGTGACCAGGCATTGCCAGTGATATGTGCAAGTCAGGTTAAAGTTAAAAATCAAAGATAGAAAATAAGCAGCAAAACAGAAATTTGGGGGGGAAAAAAACAAACCCACAACATATTCTTGCTAAGCATATTGCTACTTTTTGTAGTATGTTTCTGCTCACTGTCTGTGTAAACTGCCCAAAAAAGTGATGAATGGATACCATCAACTTAAAGATGAATAATATGTATCAACTGTCATACACAAAGAACTGCAGTGCAAATGGTTTCCACCAGAAATCACTATAAAAGGTTTACTCTACAGTGATCAAAAATATGGAAATTAGTAAAATTCTATGAGGTAGAGAGACATGGATGCATTCATTATTGGCAAATCTTTAAAGGTAGGTTATTTTCATACAAACTAATATACATGAACCAGAAAAGTTTAGAAGCAAATGGTCGAGTGCCCCCAGAAATACACTTTGATATTAAAAGGATCAGTGTGACATTCAACTGGAGCAGCACCACAGAAAAACCTGAGAATTTAAATTAAGCTTTCCAAATTAGCTTTCACTCTTGTATTAACTTCCAGCCCTAGAAGATAAAGCACATCAAATTACAGAAGTTATGAAATGCAAAGTCATCTGAGAAAGAGCTGAAGAAAATAACCTCATTTACCTGACTCAGTAAGAAGCTGAACAACCACGGCCTGGCCAACTTTTGCCAGCAAGTTCACACTGCAGTTACTAAAGTGGTATTGGAAATAGGGTTCTGTGTTTGTTTGGGGGTTCTGCAGGGGGCTGGGGAATGAGGTAGTACTGATTTAACAGCATTAAAAGTCCTTGTCTGAGGCCAAATACCTGCTTTTTGGATATTGCACGGGCTCACTGAAACACTGAACAACCTGTACATGCAAAAGGGAACTGAGATGGTGAATGATTTAACCATAAAAAGGCAGAGGGCAGGGCAGAACCTCCTATACAGGTATTTTCCTATACACTTGTTACACTAATCCATTTCTTTGACAGTACTTTAACAAAACATCATCAGTACAATCCCACAGGGAGAAAAAGGAAGGCACACTGTACCTGGTGTATCCTCAGCAAGAATGGAATTCCAAATGTCCCAAAAACCTCTTTGTGGAAATGTGCCACTGTGATTAGCATCTCATTTTCTTTATCTATATCTACCTGGTCCAGAGGAATTTCCTAGATCCAGACACAGAATTAGGACTGCAATCAGCTAAATTTCCCCCAAAAGTACCTTATTAAGTAACTAAAAACATTTTTGATGTCTTGTAACTGATGTAAAACAATTCTATTTAAAAACAATTAAAGGAACCATGTTGTTTGACCGTCTTTTTACAAGAGTCTTTATTACAATTTACATTGGAAACCTTTTTTTTTTTAAAATTTCTGATCTTTCAGGCAGGTCAATAGATCTGAATGATGAAAGAAAAAAATCACACTAAGTAACAAAATCTGCCTCAGGAAGCTCAAACTTCACAGATAAGGACACAAAGTCTTTTAGAATATTTAAGTTTATAGTATAGAAGTGGGTTCTAAGAATAAACATTTATATCATGAGCCCTCAAACAAACCTTGGAATTATTGCCAAGATACTAAATGTCCTATGGACAGGCCATTGCCAGGCCCTCACATATTGTTATAATAAGAATGTATAAAAAATTAAAGAATGAAATAATTATAGGGAAGCAGATGGAACAAACAAGGATCCTTTTAGAAGGACTACCTTTAAAAATACTTATATATTATCATGTAATCTAACTTGATGCAGGCATCACAGTACTTGAAAATCAAAATCCAGAAAAAGAGAATTCCCACTTGAGAGGGTTTCCTCTCTCAAAGTCAAGTTGCAAAGTTTCTTTAGGAGAATTTATTTACCTCTATTCGAAACGTTCGACTTGTGGCAGGTGACAAACACTCTAACAGCTCATCTTCCTGATGGACACCAATTATTTTGTAACTTACAATTTCTAGCAGCCTTAAAATAAACAAACAGGAAAAGCATTTTTAAAAAGTAAATTAAAAACCCAAAACAATGCAACATTTCTTCCTCAAACCTTGAGAATGATTAGTGCAGTCAGGATGCAAAGTGATGCTACTTCTTTCTTTGTAAAACTTTAAATTCAGTCTTTAGTAAAAATTAAGCAGTAAAGCTACAAGAGCTTAAATTACTTCTGGCTCATGGCAAAAAAGCCAGTACATGCCATTACAAAACAAGGCTTTTTAATACAGATTTCTTTAAAAATTCTCTTTACGTGACCTCACTTTTAACTCCTGTAACTCCCAAGAAATGAATAGCATGAAATGCTTGAATTGGAAACAATTATTAAATTGTGAGCTAACAAATGCAATTGATGAAACTTATGCATCTCAAGGACATAACTTTATGAAATACAAAATAAATAATTGTATACAATTTATATTCATAGTTAATAAGAACTCTTTTTAACAGGGGGAATCTGGAAGCTTTTTATTTTTAACACAGTATCAGACTTAATTTGTTAATAATACTTTCTACAGTATTTTAAATTCTATGGATATTTTTCTGCATAAAATCCACATGATCACATAAAAAGAAATCAAAATTCTCCAGCTTTACCTTAATTTCCCTGAACCTTTTTCAGAGAGTTCTACAACTTTTTTACATTCTTCTAACAGGTCCCGCACACACCCATGCTTATCTGGATATACTGTTATTTCCTGGGGAATTTGAAACACAAAAATCATTAGAAAATCTGAAAATAGAAAAAACCCCACATTAAAACACAGAACACGCTGGATTCGTCACTTCATCCAAAATTCACCTGTAAAAGACAACAATTACTAAAAATAACACCTATGTTATCTTCAAAAATTTTTGTTAACAGACACAATTTTTTTTCTTTGTGGTTTTTTTCTTGTTGCTTGGTTGGAGTTTTTTTACATAAGGTACAACTTTGTTCTAATTTTGTGTTATTCAGGGACAGTGTGTGACCCATAACCACAGCCATACCAGTTTTGACACAGTAACAACAGCAAGTGCCTCACTCACCTCTTCCCTAAACTGGCTATTTAGCCATATGCATTTAAAACTTCTTCTGTTTTCAAAATCAGTTATTTTCATTTTGAGCTAAAGAAAGAAAAGAAAAACACTTTAGGCATACTTTGAAAAGGGCAGAATGATTTTTTTTTAACTCACACCAGTAAAAATAAAAGACTCTTACCTGTTGATAGTAGAGTTTTTTCGGTTGCCTAGGCTTGAAGAACTGCAGAAGATCTCTTAAAGTACCTTCATAATTATGTCTAAGAGGATTACCAGGGCCATCCCTATAACTACAGAAGGAAAGAGGAAGAACATGAGTATGTTTTCCCAATCCATCTCTCCAAAATCCATCACTGCTCAGTAAATGGAAGCACCAAGAACACTTTTATTGCTGGCTTCCAGTTTCACAGAATTGCTACCACAGCCTAAGCAGCACAACATACAGAGCTTTAGTGATTTTTAAACACAGCTGTGGGAACAGAAAAACCATTCACTGTGTGTGTCAACTCTCTTGGATGTTTACAGGCTCACCCTCAGTGCTGCAGGGTGGCAGACCTGCATTCCTCTGGAATTACTGGTATGGTAGCACATGCTTTAGATTGTGGAAGGCTAATTTGCAGAGCCACATGACACAGCAAATTCCACAGTGACCACAGCACTGTAAACTACAAAGAGCTACTCAAATGCCAAGTCTCCTTGATGAGGAAGAGAGATACCCTCAGGTAACTAAAGAGCAACCTACACTTACATGAATACAAAAATATGTAAGCTTTGTGGGTGCATTATTCCTGCAGCACATACAGATAGCTACCAATACACTGTTTTCTGCTAGTTTTACACAGACTCAAATCTAGTGCCTAGATTTTAACCAGAAATATCCCTCTGAGCACCTGTGCACTTGCTAAATTGTTGTCATCTTCATAAAACCTCATTTGCAGGGAGGGAAGAGGGGGGAAATCAGTGAAGTACCTCCTGCATTTCAACTTGTAAGATCAGCAAAACTACTGCTTTTATGTGTACTTGTTTCTGCTCTCCTCCATTCTAGAAGTCTGGATTCACTGAAACAGCACTTGCATTAGCTCAGTAATTTATCTCATGACATAAGGCTTTGAATTAATGATTTTTTTCAGTGATACTTACTGGAACTCTTCTAAAACATGCAACTCTTTGAGGCTCTAGAGCCAGACACTGCAATATTCAAACTGCCTCTGCAACCTGCTGCGCATTCCAGAATGATGACATCTTACTGGCAAAGAATTAGTTAACAATCTGGAAAAGCCTACAAAGTAACTGCTACCTACCTATATTTGGGGCTAAATCTTTTAAGGAATAGTTTAGACACAGAACACTAAGGAATTCATCTTACCCTTGGGACTTGAAAAACTGTAATAGCATTGGATCCGTGTTAAGTCTTTGCGCGACTGTCTTTGCAACCTGAAAACAAATTTGGGGTAAGTTCTGAATTATTTCAGACAGTTATGACATTGCTCTACAATCATACACTCAATTCAATCCAAGACAAGAACATTATGCTACTGACATTCTGAGAGAAACCCACTGTCTACCCCTCCAAGGCTAAATAAACTAGTGCTGTCAGCTTCTGAACGGTTGACACAGAATAAGATATACTACGAAAAAAATGAGGAAACTGTTTTATTACAATAAATCACTGTCACCCAAATGCCACAAAATCCACAACAATAACTCTATTCCTCTTTTGCTTGTTTGGTTGAATTTGTTGTTTGGTTGCTTTTTGCTGTTGGTTTGTTTTGGTTTTCATTTTTTTAATTATAGTATTATTAGAGGAATAAGTAAGACTTGCTCTTTGAAGATTCCCACTCCTTTAATTCAATCCAAGGAAGTTAGCTTGCTTGGAGTGAATTAAAGTAATAACACCACATTATTCCCATATTTCACAGCACTGCCTCACAGAAGGCATGGGCATTCTCTGTCCATTTTTGCCTTACCAAACTATAAAGACCTTACACTTCAAGTGGAAAGAAAATAAGAGAGGACAACTGGCCAAAAGGCAGACAGTGAGAACAGGATAGCAGAAGTCATCTCTGACTTTCCCTGTGTATGCAGGTGCTCAAAGTTTCTGCCTCTGGTGACAGAAAATAAACTGTCTGGTTTTAAGTGATGATTCTGACACTGAGAAAAGCAGCTGAAGGAGAATTGTAGGGAGCCAAATCTACTCAGGCTCTTAATAGATCAGACCAACTTTATAAAGTTTCAATGTCCAGTTTTCCTCATCTCAACACCCCATGTCACTCTTCATGAACACAACAGGTTTGATCTGTTAGTGTCACTGAGCATTAAACTGCATTGTGTGAAGAAAGCAATACAGTTTGGTCTACAAAATGAATATTGTTGGTGATACTACAAGCACAACATAGGTATCAGTAGATTCCCAAGGTACTTTCCTTCTAATAGCTAAATTTTACATGTCACTTTGAAAGCAAATGCATAAATTCATTAGAATATGATTTCCCTGACAGAGCAGAATGCCCTACCAAGAAAGAATCCTATTATCAAATAACTCATTATTAATAAAACTGGGGAGTTTAGAGTATTTTCTTCTCACAAGCCTTAATGGCTTCCTTAAATTTTTCATGACCACAATGCAAATGGTGCACAAGAACAGACCTACTCTTTTCTAAAGGTAATATAATACCTTTAGAATATATAGGTATATATATATAGGTGTGTATATATATATATGTATAGAATATAAAGGTAATATAATACCTTTATAATGCACTTGTGAAGGATTGCAAAAGAACAAGGAAACGAAAGCAGAGAAACAGGGCACGTGCCTGAAAGTAATTCATCCTATTGGATAAAGTAACAACAAAGCCTGGGTCGTTGGGGATGGTTTTATCACAGAAAATGACATCCACACGATGGTAGAGGTCTCGGAAGTATTCCTTGGCTGTTGGTAGTTCGCTGTTATCATTTTCTGGGTCATCCCTACAAGAGCAAACAGATGATAACACCATTACATATCACACTGTTACACACACAAGCAGTTTGGGCTTTTAGAAACATGTTCTACAGTAAGTCAGCAACAGCTGAGAGATACAGAACTAAAGTTTAGAAACCTTTTTAGAGAGCCACCACTCGTACACAGTAGGACTAATGCAGTCAGCAGTGACCCAGAGCCCTGTGCAGTGCAAGGCCCATCGCCCTCACCTGCTGCACTCCCTCTTGGCAGCCTGGCCATACCCTGCATCCTGTGGTTCCACAGCACCATTCCAGCAGGAGCCATCCCTCCCTCCCACCCTGGCACATCACTACGTGTCTGTATTGATGCTGCACAGCTTTCCACATACCCCTGTATCAATTGCTTTGCACAGAGGCCGGAGGTACAACAGCATTCCTTGGCCCACAGAAGCAGAGCAGTGGGCACAGAGGCTGGTTTGGGTCACTCCTGACTGGTACCCCAACTTCTCAGCAGAGAAATAGCACCAGGGTACAAGCTGTGCACTTACCCAGGAGTCAGCAGCCAGCCAAGGGTGCATAACACCAACTGGGTCAACTGGGAATGCGAGTTCCATGGCATGACATGAGAAATACATTCATCTCACATAATCTGGGATAAGAGTGCTGAAGATAGACTAGCTGGCTTCCACCCACTGTCAGCCCATGGAGAGAAACACAGCAACACAGTTGGGTGTGACCATCAGCAGTGAGAGCATAGAAATGCTGATTTATAGCCCTGACAAGATTATGAAAGATTCCTTTAATGGGTACAAGATGCAGGAGTTCCCCTTTTGCCTCAGACAAAACTCCAGCTGAAACACCAGTACACCTACAAGTTGGATATGCTCAGGCAAACTGGGAGCATCTCCTCACCGCAGACCAGGACACCAGTAAGGAACTAACTGTGAGTGTCAGTAAAAAGGGAGAAAGGGAAAGTAGTTGAGTTCAGTTCTAGGCTGAAAGGAGCTCCAAGCCAAGAGCCTTGTACAGTGGGCATGGTACTGAGCCCGAGGTCTGAAATGCTGGAAGGCTCTTTGGTATCCGAGTTGCAGTGGCTCCACTAAAAAGCTGCACAAATCAAATGCATTCCTGACCCATTCTCTGTCATATTAGGACCTATTTCAGGTTGTTAGTTTCCTAAACTAGGATGAAACCTTCTTTTCCTTAATAATATGGCATGTGATAATTAAAGTACTACCAATATTTTTTCACTTCCCTTTTGAATAAACAAATGAGAACTGCTGAGAGCATATCTACTGTTGGAACATAATACTTTGCTCTTGTTAAAAATGCTTAGTTAAAGGAAATTCTGCTTTCAAAATGAACCAGGTGATTTAATTGCAATGATAAGCTGCCCCCTTAAAATACATACTTCTGAAACACTATGATGTCGCCATCCATGAGTTCATCCAGAGCTTTATCAAGAGATACATCATAGTCTTGAATCCTTTCTGTTAAATTGGGTTTAACTTCCTGCAATAAAGAACAAAAATTATTGATCACAGAACAAACAAAAGACAAAAATAAAGGTCACAATAGTGCAGAAATCTTCATGTAAGGTAACTTGTATCTCCTTTTAACTGAAAAAAATGTGTGTGTATATGTATCTGTCTGTATATATATATATATATACACACACACACACACAAATTAAATGTAATCTTAGCTAGAGTACAGATGGATCTAATTGCTATTGATAAAACTGGCTGCTCATTTATACCTTCGGAATCTCACTCAAATTGTCCTAATTTTCAAAACTATTTTATCATTATGCTGATAATGTTTTTTAATTAATTTTTCCAAAATTAATTTTCTACTGATTCAGCTTCCAGGAAGCTTGGAGAGCAGTGATTATGCTCAGTTACTTTAATAGTGCAGGACTTATGTGCACCAATTCACTTGTCTTTAAAATAAGTATAAAAAAAAAAAAAAAAGAGAATCCCAACAAAGCCATAATGAAAATGCATGTATTATAAAGTATCTATATGCATATTACATAATTATACTCGTAAGGTGGGATAAAAGCACCTGTCTAAGCAAACTGGAATCAAAGTGTTACCCTGCCCTGCCCAGAGCAGGAGCACCTGACAGTTTGCTCTTTAGGATGGCAGCGTGTGTGCTGCCCTGGAACCACCAGAGAGAGCAGCAGGACTGCTAAAAAAATTCCCAATAAAAACCCAGTGCCTTGTTCTCACTCTAGCCAGGACTTTGCCTTGGCAAGATCTGCATCTTCAGCACTAAATAAATGCAGCAGTTCTGAAGATTTACTATTTGGGCAGAAACATGCTAGTGGAGTAAGGATTTTGTTTGCAGACTTCTGACTTAGGGAAGGAAGGAGAAGATGCAGCATTTTTTCTCAGCTTCACTGCCTAAGGGGGGCACTGAAAATACAATGGTCAATAACATCAGCAACATTAGCTGCTCTTACATGGCAACAGAGATTTAGCACAACTAAGCTACTCGTGTAGGTCTTCATGGAGAGATTTTTTTTGGTTTTTAAAGCCTCACACTTCCAGCTGTTTAATATTAAATCTGTTTTGAAGTTAACTATGCTACTCTCTTGCAGCACTATAGACTTCAAAGCTACAGGTCACAGTGCTGATGGTTTATAAATCATCACAAGCAACTTTTTTAATGAATAAAGTTTCTTTTTCTTTAGTCATAGCATGTAAAAGACAAAGAAGTAGAGAAAGTCTGTCAATGCAAACCTCATAGAGGATAAGGTTAGTTTCTTGTGGAAATCCTGCTCTCTCACACATAACTGGAAGCAAGTCACCTATTGGAAAAAAAAAGAAGGAATGTGAAACACGTTGCAGTAACTGCTAATGAGAGCAACCACAGAAAGGAGAGAACCTATTTTGCTACCCTGGAGAGATAGTTTTACAATGCCTAAGAAAGAGCCTTCCAGGTTAAAGCTTCCCTTGTTGACATCCAACCCAGAAACATATTTTAAGGTTTCCTTCTACTTCATTTGGACAACAACAATATATGTGAAAGACCATTGGAAATTCAAGAGATGAAATAACACCACTCCTTCCCCAGAGAAAAATTTAATATCTTAAAAAAAAAATAATTATGGCAGCTAAAATAAAAAATTAGAAAGTAGGTACAAGTCAAAATGAAAAACTGAAGTATTTTTACTCAGTGGACATTTGTTGAATTCCTTAAGTGGACCCATATGAAAATCAAGGCTGACACCCAATCCAGTCTCAGCAGCTGCTCAAGCTGCCATAGTGAAAGACTGCAGAGGAATTATTTTAAAAGCTATTGCAGGAGTATATTTCCCCAAATTCTTGAAACAGAAGGGAAAACCCCCGAACTGGAGAGCCATATCAAATCACAAAGCAAGAGCTGTTTATGTTCAGCAACATCTGGTGAGTACAGCAAAACTGTAACCAACAATTAACTGACCACCAGCAGTGACATGCTCAGTCCTGCAGAAAGTGTCACTGGCACAGCATGGGGAAGAAAACTGTCAGGTTCTGGGTTAAATATCAATCTGTTTCTGTGATAGAAACATTATTAAAAGAAAAAATACGTGCAACCTACTGTCTTTCAAAGCCTTTGGTTATTTCAAAGAATCTGAATTTCAGAACTCACGTATTTTACAGGATATAGGGGTGTAGATATGTCCACAATAATTCAAACTCCGAGTCTTTGGATCATACATCTTCAGAAACAACATCACATCATCTACAAAGTAAGGAACAAGACTTAATTTTAAGTAAGGGTTGGGGCAGGGAGGGGGGAAGGAGATCACCTAGATATTTTTCTTCACACACTAATAAGTATGTGTCTTTGATTTAATTATTTGATGCCCTTAATATATATATATATAAATTTATTTAGTGAGAGTGTAAAAACATGCAAAGTCTGTCTTACACTTCAAGAGAAATGAAGGAAAAACTGCATGAGAAAAACTAATTTCAGCACTGTAGTAGTTTGATGGTTACATCAACAACATCCTTGAAGAAAGGAGTGTACAATGTTTTTGGAGATATACCCAAAATGGAAGTATTTTGTATTTAGGGAAGGTTTAGCCCATCTGCTTACGATCTTTATCAAACTTGGGTAATGTTGCTCCAGTAGCAGCCATCTCTGGATCTACTGTTTCCAAAAATATTGTCCAAGGATTCTCATTGTCACTGAGTTCAATCATCTATGTAGAAAGATGTGAAAGAAGAAAAAAAAAAAGGTCTCTGGAGAACATAATACAAACTGATATCTGCATTTTAATCAGATACAAGAAGTTTATGACATTCTATGAGTGGGAGAGTTTTGGGGTTTTTAAAGTTGTGTTAAAGGCAGTTTATGAAGAGAAACAAATACAGATATAAAATCACCAAAAGTTAAACAAAGCACTAATGAGTGGTTTTATTTAAAATAAAACCTCTTTTTCATTTAAAAATGTACCTACAGCTACCTTTATTATGGCAAGAACATTATTTCATGTTAGAAGTAACACAACAGTGACAGTACAGAAACCAATCACTGTTTTCTGTGGTATTTAGACACAGTGTTTCATATTTTAAGCAACACATTTCATTAAATCCAGACTTTTTGCTCAAATAACGGAGGACTCAAAAAGATATTTCTGGTTTAAATCTAACATTTAAAATCATCATCATCATACTTTTTTTCATGGAAGAAAAATCACGCACCACATTCCTGCTTCCTATCCAAATTAATCCACTAAATCTCAAATCTGTTTAAGTACCAAACTTTACCAGATACAGTGAAATTAATTTTAAAGTTCATACCCTGAAAAAACTGATGTCCCAAACTTAGATCTTTTTAATGAGAACTAAAAATCATGAATGATGGACAGAAAAAAAATGTCCTCTATCAGTGACTATTTACCGTTTTATTGCCATCTGCTTCATTATCCAACATTGCAGGTCTTTTTGTTCCATTACTTCTTGCTTGCATTGGCCATAATCTGATTTGATCCTGGGGAAATCCCTAAAATAAATAAAAAAACGTGTCAGGAAACTAAAACAAAGCAAGGAAAAAAGGCTAAGATACTTCTATTAAACCCAAACAGATCTTTTGTGTTAAGGTCTAAATTATGACTGCTGGAGAAGATAAGGGCTATGAAGCAACCATAATGTCATAAAATAAGTACATACAGGTGTTCAGCTACAGAAAACTTACCATCGTTTGAGAGAGGTTTTGAACAAATTCTGTGAGTGTGGAGTTTTTTAATACTTTGAAAACAGTGTATTTCACTTTTTCTTCATCATACATATCATTGCCTTGGTGACCACAGAACTGATCCTCTGCCACTATCTGAAAAATGACATTTAAAGGTTACTACTCGTATTAGCTCAGCTGCACCATGTAATACCTTCTCCTGATGCTTTGCTATGCAACCTCACTGGCTGCCTGGGTGGTGGCCCAGTGCTAACACTATCTGTGTTTGCATGAAGACAATTTGCAAGCACGCAGATTATAATTAAATTAAAAAACTGTGATTGATAGTCACATCAGCGCGAGTAATTAAAATATACTAATTCTTACAAATCCCGGACAATTAAAAACCAGTTGTGCTTAGATCCCAGTCTTGGAAACATGTGCTCTAACAATCCTGGCACTTAAAGGGAAAAAAAAAAAAGCTACATAATTATTTTATAGTGTAAGGCAAGGAGGCTGCCTAAACCTTCTCCTGTATTTCCCAGAGCCCTCCTGCACTCTTTGTTAACAGAAACACAAACGCTGCCAGTCTCCCCACAGGAAACAGCTCCAGTGCAAATGCAGTGCAGAACGAGCCAAACTTCACCAGTGTCTCTACTTATGAACACCAGAAAGAAGATGCAAAGAAACATGGAGGCAAATGGCAAATAGGTTCTATTCTCCTGTGCCAGATGGGCTCTGGAAAGAGCCATAAACGGGGTTCCTTAAGGCAATTCATAATGATCTAGTCCATCTGGCTTTTCCAAAAAGATAATTGCAAATATAAGCACTCTCTCCTTCTGCTTCTACTTGATGAGCTCAGTTTGGCAGAAGTCCAGGCTTGCAGCCTATGGCTAGATACATTCTAATTTTAGAAAATAATTCCTGAAGGAGATAAAAGTGCAGTGGCAGGGCAGCCATTTGAAATAACCTGGTCCTTTTCCTTTCACCTGAACTTCCTATTTTTACTGACAAGCACATATATCCTACAGAAAACAAAAATGTCTATAACAGACAGTACCTTGTGATTCATTAGGATTCTTTGCATATGTAAATATACTTACAAGCACTAAAATAACAATTTCACTTCAAACACTACTTCAGAGCACAAATTAAAAAAAAAAAAGTTAAAAGAAAAGGAAAGAAAAATCAAGGTTTGTCTCAGGTGGCTCAACATTCTGAATTTTCATGGTAAGGCAGTTGCAACTTAATCTGTTTCAAAAGCTGACCTGCACTTGCATATAGAGGTGAGCTTCCTGCCTCTCCTTCCTCTTCTGAGCTTCTATCCTTTTCTCCTCTTGTAGCCTTTCTACAAGTTGTTGAGGAATATCATGGTCGGTGACAGGCTGCAAAACTTCACCTACAAAGCAGATTTTATTATGTCATTTCAAGATTTACATCAAACAGCACTTTTTTTCATGCACATTCAACTTTTCTCTGACTTGAAGTCAAAACCAGCTTTCTTCATCGTGTAATTAAAAACATGGCTTGAAATCATCATACTTTGGCAAAAGCAGCTTTTTCTATCCCAAGCCAAAACGTAGTACTTCCATGAAATATGTATCACAGACTTCTGAATTAAACATTCAGAATTAAAAAAATATTTACTACTGCTCCACTTTTTAGCATACATATATCTACATATTTATAATCAATTACTGAAGTTAGGTCAGTAAGTTTTCCAACCTCTAAAAAAACCAAGGTCTGAAGCACTTTGCAGACGCCCAAGTCCTGCTTTACTGCGCTAAGAGGCAGCTCTAGATTAGAACACACTTTCCAAATGTGAGAGGAAGGCTGGCTGATCCCATGGGAATTTTCAGAGGTAAATTATAGCCCTAAATCCCTGGTTTTAAATGCACAGACAAGAGGACACCTACTGAGTTTGGACTCCCTGATGTAGACCAGCATGTAGGCGTTGGTGCAGTGCCGCACTGACAGGTCGTCGTCGTGACCCCCGTAGTTGTGTTCAATCGCCTCCTCCTTCGTGCATCTTGATACAACATCATCGTCAAATTTACACCACTGGAGAGAAAATTTGATATAAATATAATTTTACACATAAAATCGTGTTCTTGAATGATAAATTAATCCTATTTCTGGCACGGCTTCCAGCTCTTTGAAGTAACTGAAATTACTCTTCAAGCAGCGTGACTTGTAAAAAAAGATCTAGTTCAGTGTAATTTGTGCTACCTGCTACTTGTGCTCAGCAAAAGGAATTCCAAAAATACCAAACCTTTGCTGAAGTATTTGAACATTTTACACTGAATATCAGAAGCTTTTCTTCAGACTGTTATTCAAATATCAAGTATTTCTGTATGAAACAGAAAATTGACCTTATTTCTGTTAGAATAAAATAAAAAGCAGAGATGCACAAGACATCTGATAATTATTTGTATATTTAGAGAAATTTACATCAAATTTTAAATTCAAACAATAAAGTCAATGACAAATAGCAACGAATTAGTAAAATCTGACTTCTACTTTTACTGTGAATAGTCAGGTATACACAAAATCAGTCAACTCAAGGGAAGAGGCACTTGACCTATAAATGTCTGATCCAATCAAGTCACCTAAACCTGTAACAGTGGGACATGCAAACATGCTGAACTTCTGAGTCACAGAAACACTTGAAATGTTCATATTTGCTTCAGCAAAGTCAGCCTAAAAAAAAAATTGCTGGATAAAATCAGTTTGAAGTAGAATTTTAACACATACACACATCGATGAAGGGATTCCCTTAGTCAGATGTCTTTTGCTAGAACTGAAGTGTGTCAGCAGGCTTTTCTTTTAGGGTGCAAAAATTCCAGAAGCTTTGCCCGTTATGAAAACTCCATGTACACATTTGCAACACACACACACACTTGTGTTTAAGGTGCTTTTCAGTACTCACTTTGCCATCGCCCTTTGGATTTAAGTAAACAACATAATGTCCACCATGGTTATCTCCACTGTGGACCAGGACTGCGTGGAGGATGTAATTTGCAGGATCTTTAGGATCTGTTTTTTGCAAAAATTCATCTAGTGGCAACTGTTCAGGAAATTCAAACCTAGTTTTGAAAAGAATTAAGGGAATTGTATTTGTAGTTAAGACAGACACAGATTATTAAGCACTACTATGGAGCATTGTATGTACTCCTAAAGCAAGTTGCAAAAATTGAACACATTACTGTTACAATGCTATTTCTCTCCAGGACATACTGCATACGGTGGCAGAATTTATACTGTTTTAATATGGAATAAAAATAATCTTTGCAAGCACCTCTGGAAAAGTATGCCCTCAGTAACAAGGGTAAGAGCATTTTAACTGAAATAAGGCTGGTTTGGATTCCCTGTGTCAAGATAAAAGCTTTAAAATATGCTATTTTCTGACAAATACAGCTTTCCTAGCACAGCTACCACTGGACTGGAGTATTATTTTGAAATGCCTTACAGCTGCTGCAGTCTCACCTTGGTGAGGCTGAAACCACTGCAATACAGATTTAGTTTACAACCAGCAATGTATGTCCTTTAGAAATTATCAGCCTCTATTTACAGTGAGGAGGCAAATGGCTCTCCCTCCATCTATGGGAACAGATGGAGGGAGAGCAGATAACTCCTGTTTCATCCTACTTACTCTTGTGGTAGCCTATCCACACACAAACAGGATTCTGGCAAATTATTTCTGGTAAAATACATTCACAGGTCCAAATTCTACAATTAAAAAAATTACCAACCAACCCAAAAAACCCACAAACTAAACCAACCAACCAACTTACCTATCATTTATCTTGATGTTTTGGTCAGTCTGAGGATCATACATAAACCTCATGAGCTGTAGGTGTAATACTGGGGGCAATGTTAGGAACTTCACACCTTTCTCTGCCTCCTAGACATTTTAAAGGAAATAGAGGGTTGAAATTGGAAGATTTTTAGCAACTCAAAATACTTGTTTGCTGTAGACACTCTTCCTATGGATTTTCATAGCCTTGATGACACAATGGGCACCAGCACCAAAGAATGGTTCAAAACTTGGGTGCAAGTAAACTACCCCAATGCTACACCAGCCTTCTCATGAGCTACTACAAGAACACAAGAACTCAGTTAATTTAAATTTAGGCCATTCATACAAGCACACTTGGACACCTCACAGCATTAAGAGCAAGTCACGCGTATAAATACAATTAAAAAGAGAATATGGAGGAAAACTCTCATTTTTGATCAATTAAGAATTTCATGTTCATTGTATCCTGCCAACAAGTATTGGCTATTGTGCTGTACTTTCCCAAGAACAGCAAAAGAATATATAAAACATTACTGACAAAATCTGGTGTATCAAAGCTGCAGAAATAAGCTTTAGTAAAACAACATTAATTATAAAGAAACTTCAGCTTCCTCCAGTGGGTGCAGCAAAGTGCAACTGAAAAGCTCAGAAACATGTGCATACACATAAATGTTTAACATTCCAGGGTTCATTTGGTGTTCTTCCTGATGATACAAATATCAAGTCTCTAAAGTTACTTCTGGAGCTATGATGCTTTTTTACTTGACACATGAAGAACAGGCTACTCAGAGGAAGAACTTTTCAGTCTTGAGATTGGTAGAAAAGTGAAACATTCCAGTAACAGAAAGACTTGGACCTATAAAACTCACTGCTAATTAGATTGCTATAAAATCTGTGCTCCATTTTCAGAAACATAACAAAAACTAAGAAGAGCTATGCAAAGCTTGTCTAAGAAGAAACATTACCAAAATCAGTTGATACAATCTAGAATGGGTTTTGCAACATTGTTTTGCTAGTTATTTTCCTTCCCTATTTTATCAAGGATAAAGAAATAACATTTAAAAGCAGATTAAAAAAAATACCTGCAAGCCATGTTCTCCTGCATCATATTTGTTATCACCATCCAACTGTTCCACTGCAACGTAGTCAATGAAGGACTCAAAAACTAAATGAAAAAAGATCAGGGAATTGCACAGAAGGAGGAGGAAAAAGTAAGTTTACTCCAGCCTGCAATGTATTATCAAAAAACATATTAGGACATGAGAGTTTGTGTTTGAATATTTCTGTCTTTTAAAAGTTTTATATTGCTTAAGAGTGTCCAGAAATGCACCAAATTGTAGGAGCATACATAAGGGTATCAATAGATTTTAAATTAGAGTCACAACTGTCTGCCAAAACTCCTCACTTTGCAGCTGCTGAGCAGCAAGCAAGATGACTCTGTTTGCTGGACTCTTACACATCCTTTTTCATGCCTTGTACTCCAAGCACCCAGTAAAGAGATGATAAGGGACCACTGTCATGCTGTTCTGATGAGTTCATTCTTTTTATTTGCTTATTGCTATGGTCAGGTCTAAACAAGAATCTATTTCCTTCGAGTTCCTCTTTATATATAAATTATTACCCACTGTGACAACACCACTGTTGTCACCATGGCACAGTATGCAGTTTTATGACATTAGGAAAACTCCTGAAGTTCGTGGACTTTTTTGAAAAGATACCAGTGAGAGAATTAGGGAGGAAGGAGCAGGGAAGGGAAGTGGGATAAAGTAAAAAAAAAAAAAAAAAAAGGTAACGCAGGTAAAATAATTTTCTGCAGAAAATATTTTCAATGAGATGTCTTAAAGCAAAGATTTTCAAATTGCTGTGCACCAACAAAACCATTTGAAATCATAAGGCACTGAAGTCCAACATGTTAAAGTATTTAATTGGTGCATATCACAGTGTATCACTTACTATTTTTCTTTCCCTTTATACTTAGCTGGATGTCATAATAATCTTCTATTCGTTCAGATCGATAGTCTACGTGCTTGCATTGGATATAAGACTGTAAACAAAACCAAAACACCAAAGAATTTCAATGTATACAAGTAACAGAGTAAATGTAATTATCTTTTTAATAAGTATTAAATACATACCACCATCTTCCCTCTGAACAATTTAGGAATAGTGCCTTCTACACACGTGCCTTTCATTTTATTTTCCACATTATCGAGCAGCTGAAGGAAAAATTAGTTTTTACATAAGATGATCTTGCAGTTTTTTTATTTATTCATCACATACAGATGACTACTTCACTGAATAGACTCTACCTCACTTATATAAAAATGAAATGTTAGTCTGTACTGGCATCTCCTTTCTAGTCTTTTAAATCCTCCTTTTCCCCCTAAAAACTCCACTGAGGACTACCCCAGCTACATTCCTTTGAGTCTGGAAAACCCCACAGATGTAACAATGTATTTGTGGCTTCAAAACTGCACTTCTCTCCATGGCTATAAAAGCACCACTAGCACATGTTCCAGTTACTTTCAAGCTTTCCTATTCTTTATAAATTCCTCACCCAGAAAAGGCCATAAGTAATCCCATTCTTAAAGAGAAATAAACCAAGGCAAAATCTCTGCCTTTGAAACCTAATTTAAATTAATCAAGGCCACCATTACTCAGATTGTTAGTAAATTTTATTATACATGCACAGTATCAAGACAGAACATTATGCATCACAGATCAGCAAGAAATAGTATCAACATACCACTCGACATAATTCCTGGACATCATGTTGCATGAAGCTGTCTAAAGTTTCCCACCTTTGTAAGGCAAATAAATACAACATTACTAATTGGGAAGAAAACCATACAGCTCAAAAGACGTTTTTGTGATTTCTCTGCAGATCAAGAATGTAACACACAGCAGGATGTAAAGACTGAGACTTGGTACAGGCTGAAGCACAGATCTTTGGTTCTGTGGGATTTCCTCAGCAGGAGGAAGGGGCAGTGAAGTTGTGAGACGTTCTGGCAGCTGTTCTGTGCCCACCTGCCTTCTCCTCTGTGGCACTGGGCACAGGGAGGGCAGACAGAGCCAGCTGGAGAGGCAGGGGAATTCACCCAGTCTACAACCTGGCCTCAGTTCATGCCAAAAAAAACTCTCGAAGAAAAAACCTGGGAGCAAATTCAATGCTGTCAGAATAGCTTGCAGAGCGTGTTTCTAGCTGCCTCTCTTCTGAGGGCCCTTCAGGTGCAGTCAAGTAGCGTTCTGGGATTATTTCAGCACATGAAAGGAAGCAAATGGATTTACAGGAAAGACTGGGTCCTTTGTGCTCATCTAAACAGTTAATCCTGGGCACACAGGAACTCCAAGGAGGCCTTCAGCTTTCTGAACTACCCATGTGCAAACACACCCGTGTGAAAGCAGGGGTGAGAGCAGCAGTCTCTAAATGCCTCAGAGCCAAGGGGCACAGTGCAACAAAGGGACTCAGCACTACTGCCTTCAATGAAACAAGAAACATGAAATGTTTCTAGTTCCAGCATGAAATACTTTCTCCTGTGAGCTCTTCAACTCAAGAATGCTTTCTAAGTCTCTGACAACTCTTCTTGCAGCAGTCCCCACTCCCAACCATATGAAATAAGCCTTGCTGACTGAAGGCTCCAGCTTCACCCTGATGTTCTACCTCAGCCCTGGAAGTCACCAGCACAGGGGTGATCAGGAGCACCACTGACTTTATCTTCCCTCCCACTCTCCTCTCTGTGACTCACCCCCACTGTCACACGGCAGCACACTCATCTCAAAATTGTGCCAACAACTGTGTGGGGGTCCACACTTTAAAAAGCTGAATGAAGTGACCTGTTAGATAATTAAAAATGAAAAATAATGTCCTGACTC
The DNA here is from genome assembly GCF_036250125.1 of Pseudopipra pipra. Taxonomy (NCBI): domain Eukaryota; kingdom Metazoa; phylum Chordata; class Aves; order Passeriformes; family Pipridae; genus Pseudopipra; species Pseudopipra pipra. The sequence continues at coordinate 5,385,431 of NC_087564.1, forward strand.
CCTACGCTTGAAACACTAACCAGTTTAAAGGACAAAACAAAAAGAAGGTCACATACTAAAATTAGGATTAAAAGGGCTCCTTCATACATGCCATCAGTTTCTACTGAAAGAAGCCAAAATCAGTTAGAAACTCACAACACCCACTAAAAAGTAATACTCTAAACAGCACCTAGGTAGGGCTCACAAGGTCAGACACCCCTCCCTGATTCCACGGTGAGGGAAGGGGGAAACCCAGATCTTGAAACACATTCAAAAATTCCTTCCCAAAAATGAAAGCAGGCATGAACACATTTTTAAAACCTTGTTCTCAGATACAAAATTAAGCATCTGAAACACCCTTGGGAAAGGTGTCTCTTCATGCTACTAAAGATAACAAAGCTGGGATCTTAATTCAAGATGAAATATTTACACTTTCACCAAGTCCTTTCCATGTAACAGGACAGGAGGAGCACTGATAAACTAAATATACAGTGTGCTAGCAGGAAGAGAGTATAAACACAAAACACTGAGGTTACTGATTTCATTTTAAACTTCCTCCAAAAGGTAAAAAGTAGAGGCTGCAAAGACACAGGTTTTATTAGGACAGAGCACCACTACAAGGGTTAGCAGCAGATGCAGGATGAACACTCGGGCAGCTGTGTGGATACAAACTTCCTCATGTGCTTTTAAATAAAAAAGTGCTTGTCAATATTACTACAGGACTAGTCTACTGATACAGTGAAATAAAGTAATGTACAATACAGTATTTTAGAACAGATTTTAATCAAATCCTACTCCACGCTTACAGAACATGCAAAGAGAAGGCTTGTAAAGGTTATGCTAATCATAATCTTTCTGTCCTAACTTGTGCTCAACTAAAACATCACACTTGTAAAACATACAAAAAACCCACCCTTAATGTAGCTGTATTGTATAATCCTATGTCTAGATACTCCAGATTTACAATTACACCCTCTAACAACATCTCACAAGAAATACAACCAGACTGGAAAAAAATACCAGGCAGTCAAGTGCATACTGGACAAAAAAGAAAATAAGAAGCAAACCCTTTTGTGGATGTTCTCTGGGGGAAAAGAGGGTGCTAGAATGAGGAAATGCAAAGAATTACTCTCTGTGTGCTCCAACACCTTTACTTCATGCAGCTGATACTCCTGTTAAGCTTTGAATCACCAAACAGAACACAGCATTACATGGTTCTAAATCATGTTACAGCAGCCCTCAGTGCAGAACTCACATGGAAATGAAAATTACTGCTATTCCCTACATTTAAAACAGAATTAATTTTTTAAAAGACATTAAGAATACATCAACTGCAATATTTCAATAACTATTTTGCTCTGAATTTTACTTAAGCCAAATGCATCACATAATTTTCAGGTAACAGGTAAATGATAACCCTGCTACTAACAGCTGTGTTTGTGTACCATTCCCCTTTCCAAAAAATCTGACTTTTGGATCAGTTGTCTTTAGTACTGACTATAAATAAAAACCTATGCAAGTAAACTACGAAAAGTTAAAGATTAACACTGTTATATTAAGACCTCTCAGTGCCTCTCTAAAAATAACCCAATTTAAGTAGAGCCTTTTTAAAGAAAAGCTTTATAAAGCCTGTAAAAATCCAATAAATAGCCACAATTTCTGAAACTTACCCAAACGATTTTGTTAACTTTTTAGTTCCAACTGGTTTGTCACTATGTTGCAGCTCATAAAACACTCTTTGCAATGCTAAAGGAACACTTTTGGATGAATCATCTCCTTCTGTGGGCATCATGTACACAGCCTGAAAAAGCATTTAGTTCAATTAGTATCTAAGGAAAAGTTTATTGCTCATATTGTTTAATGCATTCTTTCCTCTTCAGTGACTTCCTTCACAGAACTCAATTTAATCATCACTTCAAAACAGTCTGAAAAAAATCTTGTGCTGTAGTGTAAAAAAGTTAATTGTCTGGAATGACTTTAGAGCACAGTGGTTAGAAAGATGTGAACAACAGATTCCATTCATGGTTATTTTATCTAAATAGTTCCCTTATTCCACCCTAGAACAGTAAATGCACTAAAGCATTTAACACCTTCAAACAAGTTATCACGCCTGGTTTATCCATGCAATTGTCACAGTAGGAACAGGTATACTGGTCAATACTACAGGCTTTTGAAAATAACTTGTTTTGTGAAAAAGCAACCACATGAAACCATAAAGGGCAACAAGTGAATGGAAACAGAAATGGTCCACATGGGGAAAGATGTTAGAGGAAGCTTTGAGATTCCCTGATACGTTCATTCATTCCTACTTATGTCATCACTGTCCAGCAAATAAACATCTTAACAATTCAATTCACTGATTATAATGATCTGGGAAGGATTGAGAACAAAGAAATTACACAAACAGACCAAACAAGGATTAGGAGAGTTCAGTAGACACTGAAATGAGATTTACTTTTTTAAAAGTGTACATCAATATATGTAGGGAAAATGAAGGGCAAACAAAAGGTATTTACAGGAAGATGTTCATTTAAGAAGCATAGACATAAAAAGAAAACAGACAACCGTGGAAGGAGATTAGGTAACAACAAATGAAACTAAAAGGACTCCAATATTAAGTTAGCATATGAGAAAATAACCTGTTAAAACACAGAAAAACTGCCACCTGAACTTTTCCTTGTGTTTCTCCACACTAAAGCCACTTTTCAAATATGATCCTCTACAAACCCTTATTTTTATGCCTTATCCTCCCAAATTCTGAAAGCTTGACCTCAAGATCAAGAAGTGAGGCATTCTGATCCACTTAAAAAAGCAGAATCTCCTATTTAACATCTGAGAAGCTCCCTCAGGAAACGAACACAAAAGAGGAATAGGGACATGCATAGGCAGGGGCTATAAGCAACAGACAGATATGAGAAAAATTTTAGATATTTACATAGTGAAAGGATGCTACAGATAACCTTGAACACATTGCTTAAAGCCAAGAATTCCTTGAGGAAGGGAAGAAAATACTGTGCATGAAATTCCAAGGTTAGGTGAAATATACTGGAGAACCTGAGGAGAGCCAGATCAGGGAGAAATGCACTGGACCAAGATTTATGATTTTAGTGTAGTTATAGGAACATCCTGCAATGTTCTCATGAATTGTAGGGAATTTTTCAGGGGAACCAGCAAAAAGTTTCAAAATGGACTGGAAGCAGCCACAAGTACTGATGGGCTGGAGGCACTGATGACAGTTCTGGGACAACTCAAGATCAAACCTGCACCCATCTGGGAAGTTACTACTGCTCCTTGCCTACCTGGACTACAGTTAAGCACATATTTATCGGTCACAGACAAAGATATGCTCAGAAGAGAGAGTTCCTTGGCTTTATTCTCTACCTCTGAAGCTGCTTGGTAGCTTAAAAGGGAGGTCTCACTTCAAATACCCAAGAACCTCCCATCTGTTGTCTGGAGGCAGAGCAAAGAAGAAAGGACCTCTCCATCAATCCTCCCCCACACTTCCCCAGGGTCTGCCTTTCCATAGGTACCTGTTTGCCTTTGCTATTGTTCTTTGCTTCCCCAGCTCTGCTCCTGACAGCAGCTTCCCTGGGAACAAAGCTCTAAATAACAGCAATAGAAATCCTTATCTCTTCTGAGTAAGAAGGATTCACAGAAATTATGGATATGGTGAGAAGCAAACTGAGGATGCTACATGTTTTATTTTACTCGGTTTTTAGAGGAAAGAGTTTGCTCAAAGTGAAAACAAAAGTGTTGTGAAAAGTACTTTTTTCAGACAAGACAACTACTGATTCTTCCTGACCTGTACCAGTGGCATTCCAGCTGATGTTCAGGACCATTTCCATAAAGGAAGCTGCAGCTACCAGCTAGTAAATCAAGTTTTCTCATATGGCTACTATCCAGATATTAACACTTCCTAAAAGCTGCTATTTATTTTGGGGCTGGGGGAGAAGTGCAGGGCAACGCTTGAAAAGGTTAGTTAGTTGAAACAAATCTCTATCACAAAAAGCATTTCTTCTTCACAGAACAAGATCACTTCATATTGATTTACTGACTACAAGAGAGTCTTGAAACAAACTGCTCAATTGGATTAGATGGAGTCATTACAAAAATACTTTTTTCTCCGAATAGCAAAGTGAAGTTGTCCAAAAACATAAAATGCACAAACATTATGAGTTATGAGCTGAGCAAAAAGAACAGGAATTATAATGAATGAAAAGCTGAACGAGTGAATTACACCTCCTGAAAAAAAAGAAACAGGTGCATCATGTAAAACAAGTCAGGTGTTTATTTCTTGTCCATGGCATTGGTAAGATCTCAGCTACAGTCTAATGGAGTTTGATGTGCTTTTTCAAAGTAAAGAGCACATTGCAAAAGAGAAAAAAAGAAATGCCAACTGGGACACTTACAGGACACAGTGATATAAGTAATGAGATGGTGGGAAACTGAAGACAATGGAAAACAAGTACACTAAAAAGGGAAAAGAAAGTTTAATTGAAAGGTAACAACTACTCTACACAAGAGAAAGCCTAAGCAGAACAGTTCATTTTCACTAAGAGACATACAGTAAATGCAGAAATGGGCAGACAATGAATTAGGATCAATAGGACATTCCACTAAACTAAATAGTGCTGAGTTACTTTTTTTACCAAGTATATCCCCTCGTCTAGATAACCATCTCCAATATCAAGTCATCACTTCTGTTTTTAATCCCATTAAGGGTATTGCCCTGTTTTAAAGTGACATATTATCTGGCATATTTTATCCTCGGTTTGGATATTTATTACAACAATATTTAAAGAAGTTCTTTCTTGCAAAGAAATGATATCTACAGTAAATAAAAAATATCAATACAGCAAACATAAAATTAAGTTGTTTAAACTACTGAAACTACAATGCTTCCCATCACTACAAAGAGCTAACCATGATAAGAGAAAATTCAGCTGCATAATATAAATTACAAGACAGAACAAATGTCATGCATGTGCATCTTTTTACTTTGTTTATGGGCTCAGAAGCCATAACTGACTTCCCTATTTTAACTCTTTCAAAAAATGGAAATTACTTCCAACTTTCATCTGCAAGATGTAGTCATACCCTTTGCCTTCCCCTGGCAATTCCTACCAACATTAACATGCAATGCAGTCAAAGAAACACCCCCTGAGCTCAGGTCTTCAGCAGAAGACAAAAGCTTATGTTCCACAAACTACTCAGCCTCCAGCAAGATGTGCATGACCATGTAAGTCCAACTCTTCTAAGAGGATAAAGGAACACACTGGTCTGTTCTAAAACACTTATAACACTGGCTATTTCAATTAGCAAACTCGTGTTCTTTCACAGGTTACTTACCTTTCGTAGTTGATTTGTGAAAAATAAAGTCTGTAACAAACTGTTCATGTAACAAGTTGCTCCCTGGTTCTTTAAGCCAACATATCCTGTGTGCTTCTTTGAATCCCACCTGGGAAAGAGTTGGTGGTTAAAAACAAGACAGTTCTATATTAACTATAATAAAGGGCATTTGTTCTAAGGCAGTGCTGCTGGCAGATCTCAGCTACTCTTCACTGTTACTGAAGGTTCAAATAAACTACACTTCACTACTGACTGCCAGTAACAACAATCTTTGCAATTAAATGCTTTGTGATTCTGTTAGCTTTTCTTTTTAAATATGTCCTATATGGAAGAAAAACTATGTACTATGCAAGTGTACTGGAACCCAGAGCTGGGCAAGTCTCCACTTCAGTACAACCACTTTGATCACAAGTGCCATGAAGTAGAACAACTCAGATGGAGAAGTTTTACAGCAACTGTAAACCAAGGCAAGTTGGACAGCAAAGCCACTTC